>NC_134573.1:165141852-165741852 GCF_050947875.1 Dermacentor variabilis | reverse complement strand
GACAGCGGAGATAAAACCACTATAACAATGAGAGAACCCAAAGTTGCAAACTGCGTAGTGACCACCTGGCGAGCATCGGGATGCCTGACGCGAGAGTTCCAACGCGACATTTATTAAAGTTTATTTCGTGCATTTCTTTTCACAGCGAAGCTGCTAGCCTCTAGTTGGTCTGAATTTTTCGCGGTGTCGTCTTCACGAATAAAAAAAAAAGTCATACCATCAGCGATTAAAAAAAATCTTCAACGATTGAATCGAAAAGCACGTACGTTCTTTGGTATAACGCATACAACATACAGCGCAGCATTCTTTTCAATAAAGAACAGGCACAAAACAAGTATTCAAACCACATCATTGATTATGAGGTGCTACTGATAACAATGCGAAGCACGTAGCGCTCCCCGCATACGCTTCCCGGCAAAGACGCGCAAGCTTCCGCGGCTACGGCAGCTTGCGTCGTAGGGTGTGACGTAACTAGCCCGCCCTATATAAAAGAACTAGCCTAGCAACTGATTTCACTGTTGTTGCAGCACCGCTATGGGTAGGGAACGCATAGTTAGGGCTCCCGAGGAGCAGCGTGAATACGAGGAGCGGGAAAGGGGTAAAGAAACAGCAATACGACCAGCGGCAGCGTGCCGCCAAAATTACATTTACTTCCATTACTGCCATTACTCTAAATTGTCATTACTACCAATAGCATACTAAAGCTATAAAGCTAAATAGCAACAAAAGCAATAGCGCATTGCATACCCCCCCCCCCCCCCCCCCCAGCAGTTGTAATGGCGGTTTTCAACAGCTTCGCTGGACGTACAACTTCCGCAGGGCCGCGATGGTGAGTCTTTTTTTTTTCTCGTCGTCTCTCAAACGTCGTTTCTCGATAAAAAGTCGCCACAAAAGAAAACTTCATTTGCTGCCCATCGACGATTCGATCTTTCCTCTTGAGGCTCATCTTCTTTAGCAATGAGACAAACAAAGCGCCCTTTATGCATCCATACGATGGCGCTAAAATGTTTAGCGTGTATAAAATGCTCGCGCTCTGATACATGCATGAGAGTTGTTCGGTTCTGCAGCGACGAGAGCGACAGGACCGGAGGACAGGCACTTTCGCCTACAGAGTGGCGCGACTCCAGTCTGTCGTCCACGCGCGCTCTTAACCTAAACGCGCAGAAGACTCCGCGCTTGCTCCGTGGAATCGGTGTTCTATCGGGGAGCACGAGGCCCAGATGGCCCCATTTCGATGGAGAAGGAAAACGCTGGTGTACTTAGAAGTGCGTGCGCCGTAAAGAACCCCAGGCGGTCAAAATTAATCCGCGGTCCACCACTACGTCGGCCCGCGTAAGCGGCTGGGCAGGATCGGGACGCTACAATTTAATTTTTTGAAACATGCCGAATCAGCCAGCCTGCAAGCGAATTCTTCTAGGAGGCATTGAAACAGGTTCTGTGTATTTGTAAGCGCAATTACACTGTATGTAAGGGAAAGCCGGGAACGTCAAGTACGTATTCTCTAGCAACTCTCCCAAAAGTTTAATGTTTAACGAAAGGGCCTCGCCCTGGGTGTGTGCGTAAGGTCTCTAGCGCAGGACCAGACATATGTCAGAGTTGAAAGCATTTTTGTTCTTGCGACGATAACTCTGTGTACACCGCGTACATAGCGCAAGCGTCAAAATGATTTCCGTGGCGCTTCACCGTAATATGACAGGATAGTACAGCTCGCGATTTTGAGGCATCTTACATGTGACTCCCACTTCACAGCACAGTGATAAACGACAAACTTAAATAAATCTATTCGTTGTGTGATAGCACTGATCCAAACTCTTGGACTTTTCCTCAATGCTTTATTGACACTCAGGTCCCTTTCATCGGATCTCAGAGGCCACTGAAACCCGTGCCTGCTTGTGCATGCGTTTACGGAGGACGTAGCCATGTAATTCATCACCAGATGGCCCAACACGCTTGCAGTTCCGCGAGAGTGCATCTAATGCGCGACTAAAGTATATATAATGACTCGTACCTCGCCTGAGTACGGGAGAGCTTCGGCGACCATAAAGAGATTAAAAGAAAGAAACAGCTGCCTTAGTGGGCACGCAGAAGCCTATTACAAAAGACTGCCATGAAACATAAAACAAAATGACGTGCACCAAAGGACAGGCATTCAAAATGAATCTTTATAGAACAACTCGTGACAAAAGCAAAAAAAGAAAGAGGTGTTGATGTGCATTTCAAATGCGCACGAGGCAAACTGGGAGAAAGCCAACTCACCAGGTTTGAAATTGTCGTCTTGTCTTCCACTGCGATTGCCTCCCTGTTTTCCTTTGTAATTCTTTTGCGTTCACGTACACCTCGACATCCCCGAAAGGTGCGCGAACAGCGTACCAAGAAATGGCTCAACGGATGAGAAAAATATATCTTTACATATATATTTGTTAGTTGTTGTTGTTCGGTCGTTCACGCGAGTATTTCTCGCGAGCGAACCGCGATGAGTTCGCGCAAAACATGCAAGCAGGTCCTCGGCGCGCGCGCGCACCGTTTTATTCGCCTCCGTTTTCCATTTCCAAGTTGACGCTCGACTTTTGCCGGCAGGAATCTTAGTTTGCACAAACGCGCCGGTAAACAAAAGGAACAAACAAACGAGCAAATACTCGACGCAGCAAGTTCCAGGGGTTGACCGCCACCGAGTCGAATAGCAGCAGTCAAGCGCAATGAATAGCGATGACATGAATTTACATACATGAATGACAAAAGCGTACGCAGCATTTCTCAACTTTTTTTCTCTCTATCTTTCTTTTTTCTTTTTCACCTATCCAGCGCGCGCGTGCGTCTTCTTCATATTCGCGATCCAAGAAAAGACGCCCGTTCTGCTGTATTTCTCTCGCTCTATTTTCTCTCTTTTTGCTTTTCCTGTCTCGCGTCATGTTCTCCCGTTTCCGAGTACACGCCTTCCCGGCGCAGACGCGAGGACGCGAGCACTTTGCACGCACGGCAGAGCAAAAGGCGCGAGATCATAGCGCCCGCTTCAACAGCCGGAGAGGAAACAAAACTTGGGAACTTCGACTAGCCTGAGAGGCGCTTCCCGCCGCCAATCGCATTTTCTCGCAATCTCCTCGGCTCGCACCCTTCATCTCGCGTTTCCACGTGACGAGGGACGAACCGAATCTGATTTATTCTATTGGCTTGATCATTGCGCGTTTTTCTACGGGTTTGTACATCCTCTGTATAACTCCGTTGTTGCAGCACCCTGCCCTAACAAGAAGGAAGATGCGGAAGAGAAGAAATCGCATCTCGAGAGAAAACGACATTTCAGTAAGGTGCCCAGCATCGAACAGCAGGCGGTAGCGAATGTGCCAAAAGAATGGGTGTACGACGGTAGAGGGAGAGCGGTGGTAAGCGAGCGAGTGAGTGAGGGAATCACACCGCGTGCGTCGTCGGCGATGCGAAAATACAAGATGAGAAAGTCGATTCTCCACCAGCTCTGAGCTTCAGCCGAGGTTTCGCATTCGACGCCAAAAAGAGGTGCGCGCTCTAGAGAGTTGTGTCGCGACATAATACCAAAAAGGAAACGAAGACGAAGAAGAATGCGAAGCGGGCTGCATGTTTCAGAAGGCTAAAATACATGGGCAGCTAAGCTCATGTGTGCGAATACATATTTTGGTAGATCGCCTTTTTTTGATCGGCATCATTCCGACAATCTGCGCCAGTGAGTCGCAAGAAGCTGCATGGCTTGCGCTCGTTGTTTTATAGCTACCACCTTTCGTCGCGGGCGGAAAAAAGGAGCAGCTACGATCAAGGGAAAGCTGAGAGTAACTCCCACAAGGCGAGATAGCTTGACCGTGTTCCGGCTTACTTTGTTTTCAGTGAAAAATTCTAGTGCTGCTTGTACATTCGGCGAAGCACATATATATACTTCCTCATCCGAGACCTCGCTTAGTTTTACTGCGTACGCCACAAACGAGGTGCTGTGACATAATTGCGGCTTCTACTTTTACAGTCGATTAGGTTCTCTACGGCTTTAGCGCATCTTTATTATCAAAATATAGGGAAAAGCGTAAAGAATCACATGATTGCGAAAGCTAAACTCTCACTTTTCACTGCCCTCGCACTGAAAATGGTACTGATTATTACGTACCAAGGGCTGTACGTACATGTTGCAGCTAGCGGCTGGTGCGTACTCTTGTGTTATTATTGGCCGTCTACCTACACTAAAATTATGCGCAGAATCATGATTGGGTGACTTCTGCTCCCACGAACAGTTCTAGCTTAGGTATAATTTCTCGTCAGTGCGGGACCAGTTTGTTTCTTGAAACTTCACATGCAGCATACAATCCTGATCGAGGACTCATGCCGTCTGCACAAACTTCGTCTTTCCGCGATAATTTCCTCTATTTCTCACGCTCTCTTCTCTCCCAGAAACGCGTTCAAAGACCACCGGTGTTTCCCAATGTCTTTCAAAAGTGATTCGTGTAACTTCTTCTCTTGGCCAACGAGTAAAGAGGAAAGAGCGCCCACACTAATCCCGCATCTCCAGCAAACCCTCATTTGCTGGTCATTCCGAAGCAGGGAGATTGATTCTGCGACGCAGTGGTGCACCTTATTTGCATCTTGTCCTTTCCGCGAGAAGAAAAAAGAAAAAAAGGTAAACAAAGACAAAATAATTTCCAATTTCCTCAAACTTTGGTGCACGCGAACAAGTCTTTCAACTTTGGTTCCTCACGCAAAGCGGCTACATCACGTGTGCGCCTCGCTTGCTTTGCTTTCTGCCGCGAAACCACGTTTCACGGGCCGCGAAAAAGAAATAGATTACTAGAAAAGAAGCAACTTTCCATTGAGCGCGAGGCAACAGAAACGACATCATCAGCGCGAGAACATGTCGGCGCATAGTGGGCGCGGCCTGCAGGGTGGTGAAGGGTAAAAGAGGGACGCAAGGGAAAAAAAAGAAGGGATGCGGGAAGGAAGCCGAAAACGGTTAACGCGAGAATGCCTCGAAAGGAGAAAAAACTCGCAAGACGCGCTCGTTCAGTTCCAAAACTGCAGCGGCGGTCTCGTTCGCCGCGCGCGCACTGCCTGCCCCGAGCACACGATCCCGCTTTAATTAAAGACAGCTGAAATATATGATAGAGAGATAGGGAGCGCGACGCGGTGTAGTAGGGAGGTAAAGGGAGTAGGAAGGGTTGGGAGGGTGGAGAGTGTGTACTACCGGGGGCGAGGGCATAAAAGAGAACAGAGGATCTCCACGCGCCCACGTCATCTCATCACGCTAGCGCGCCCTGCTGGTCGGTTGCTCGGCCGCCATAGCTCGCGAAGGCCATTGCTGCTCAGTCTTTCCGCCTCTGCTCCTTTTTTTTTGGTCTCGGCCTTTTTGCGGCCGCATCATTCCCTGCGTCTGTGAAGAAAAAGGACAAAGCGGCACGTAGACTGCAGCGTATCGTGCGGTCGCCGACTCCACGGAGTGGAGTTCTGGTGATTCACGAGAGAGAATCAGCTGGCCGCGGTTGATGGTGCAGCAGTTTGAGCGTGGTTTCTACGACTAAAGTGAGGTTGGAACGTCGTGACTCCTTCTTTCTCAAGGTTGTTCTACACGCGTGCGAGTCTGTTATGAAAACGTTCAAATACTGTGCAGTGTTCAGAACGCTAGCTCGGCACGGCCATCCAGGCGATGAGATGGCCCATTCTATCGCTCGAGTAGCCGTCAACCGAGCCACGCCGTCCAATGACCTGGATAACGCCAGAGACCGATTCGTAGAATATCACCCTCCACTACCGCGAAATGCAGTTAAGATATCCTCCCCCAGATAAATTCCTTAACGAAATTCCAACAAAGGACCTGGCGCCAGCTTCAGGCACAAAATTTATTTTCTCCAGCATTTCCCGCCCTGGTTCATCCAGGCCTATATCGACAGGGACGTAGGCTCTGCGGCGCGCCTAGAGCCAACTTCCATCACATACTGTTCTTATACCCAGAGCTCCAGCCATCCTCTGAGTGGCAACTCACCGACGTCGAGGGATGCGAGACCACGGTGTCTAGCTCCAACCCAGCCGACCAAGTACGGCTGGTGGACTGGGCTCTGAGGGTCACCGAGGGCCACAAACTCCCGGACACCCTACGCGCTCCTGAGCACCCACACAAGTAACGTTGTAAAAAGGCTCAAGTAATAAATGTTTACCACCACCACCACCTGTTGACTGCGTTCCTCAGAGACGCCGATTTGGTGGATGGTTGGTGGAAGACCCGTGATAATAGCGCAAGCAATACTCGAGGGGCAAGTTGCCAGCCCCGCACTTCAGGCCAACCGCGCCTGCTGCAATACCACTGCCACCGCTTTTCTACCTACCACGAAACATGTTCTAAGTACCAAGCTCCACGTACTGTGAGGCGTTCTGTAGCTCCAAAATATTCAAATGCATGAATTAATAAGGTTCGGGCATACCGTACCTGAATTTCACATTCAAAATTCACAAGCACAATTTGCTACACACGACTAAGAAAAAACACGTAAACGTCGAGGCGGCGGCGAGGTAAGCCCTCGACGTCCCTTCATGGGAGGCTTAGGCCCGGCCATCATAAAGTGCTGGTTGTACAATAAAAGTTTATTCTTCCTCCTCGAGCATCCTCACGAATCCCGTGGTGCCTCGGCGAGGGCACAACAGCGATAAGAATACTCTCCTCATTATGGCACATACGCCACCTCGGCTAATGCGAACCGCGATAATATTAGCATCAAAATTAAGCATTCGACGAGTACGTTTCCGCTGGCCTGACATTATCCTGCCGAACGTGAGACACCTCAAAGGAAGTAAGTAGTAAGTTGGGCTCGCTGCACCGAGAAATCTGGTAAAGAAACCTACAGCTAGCGCTATGTAATGTGTTAAGCATATCGCGCGATCGACCCGTCCGCTACATTCCAATAAAGTTAGTCTCATTTTTTACTCCAAGCCGAGTTCCGCGTTATATTAGCAAACTGTTTTGTCCGCTCTGGGATGACTCCGTCGACTGCAGGGCACATTCCATCCTCCCGAAAGAAAAGAATTAGAATATCAGAAAGGCACCCGTGGGATTTTAATACGCGCTGTAGAACTTCGCGCCGCCGGAATCCAGCAGATGGCTACTGCGGAAAAACGACGCTGTGCGAATCCGGACAAAGGGGGGCGGAGGGGGTGCAATTTCGCAGCCCAGCTGAGCGAGAACGCCCGCTCCTCGCACGGCGCTCATGCAGCCTCCGAATGCAAGCCAGGCGCTCCACGCATTTCTACGTCGGGGGTCCACGTCTTATTTATTCATTTTCCTTTTTTTTCACTAACTCCCTTTTGCGCATGCTAGATGCCAGGCGTGCGCTGGCCTGCACAACCTCGCAGACAAGAGACCTACGATGCGTCGTTTTCTCCTCTCTCTTTCGCCCTACCCTGCCAACCCCGTTCCACCACCTCGATCCCTCCACCCCTCGCATTTCCGCGCAGACGCCATATAGCAAGGTCCGAGCGAACAGGCTACGACTGGCCGAGCATCAACAATTTCCGCCGCGATTCTGCGAGGAGGACAGGGAACAAGATGCGAGGACTAATGAAAAATAAAATAGAAAGGGTGGAAACACACAAAACAAGAAGACTGAGTGGGAAAAAGAAGGAAAAGGGGGGTAGGGCGCCGAAACGCGCGGAGTTCGTTTCTTGGGATGCGAGCACTCTGCATGCCTCAAACTCTCGCGCACACTTGGCAGCCTTGGCTTCCTTTTTCTTTTTTTTTTCTTTCGCCTGCCCGCCCACCCGCCCACCCGCCTATCTTGTGCCCGCGTACCCTGCTCTGATGTTACGGACGACGCAATAAGATTACAGAGAAGAGGTCATACTTTTTCGTTCTCCCAAGGTGAAGCTGAGGAGTTTCCTTTCCCTCCTTCTCTCTTCTTCCTCCCCAACCTCCTCATTCTGCTTGCCGAGCTACCTTCTTCTTCTTCTTCTTCTTCTTCTTCTTCTTCTTCTTCTTCGAGACATTCTCTCTTCGAAGCCTCTCCTTTTTTTCGTCTTCTTAGTCTTTCACGTCGTGCAACATTTTATTTTTCGTTTTATTTTTTGTGCCTCTGTCATGCGTTGTTCCTCCATATTTATTTCCTTGCGTCAGCTTCGTCCGCGCTGCACGTCTCACTGAGTTACTCTCCGTGACTCTCCTGCAACGGCTCTTCCGTGCATTACACAGAACGAACGCAGACATCAAAATATTTCTATTAGGCAAAGGAGAGCTTATACAAGAAAGAGCTCGAGTGGCAATTATGCGCTTCGACTTACGACCTGCGTCTGCGAGAGACCGAAAGTGTTTAATGGGAGCTGAAAATGTCAGTCATGGTATATGCAGGGATCGCTACTTTGGGGGTTGTAATTGACATATGAATGGTTAAAGAAAAAAAAAGAGAGAAAAAATGATAACTACAAACAAACAAAATAAAAATAATAAATTCTAGATGACCTGAAGTAGCCGAACAATGTCTATGTGTCTTGGCTGATGTGCTGTTAGGTATGCAGCAGTTTTAAACGCCATAAATACTCCCTCGAGGTGTTTCATAATCAGCACACATTTTCGTTAGCATATGCAGTATGAATGGGTAAACATCGCTTGCCCTTTATTTATATATTTACTCATTTATTTTTTTAGTTTATTTATTTATAGTTTCTTTGTTTTCAATTGTTTTACTTCGTTCTTTTTTACATGCTCGAGGTGGTTTCGAACAGTTCTCCTGCGGAGTACTCTGTAGATATCAAATCCTTTGTGTCTTACGTAAGCGGGCTCTATTCACAGACATACGGGGAACAAAAGAAGAAGAAGAAGCAACATCAGACACGCCGCCCTAACAAATGCGCGTATTTAGGACGCTATAGCCGTGAGCTTAAGGTCCAGAGACTCCAGCACGGATCGCTGACCGTTGCCATGGATTCGCGAGCCGCACCGAGAATCGAACGCCGAGAGAGGCCCCCTCCGCAGTCGAGCCTTTGGACGATTGCCGAAACAGTTAGGTTTAAGAAATGACGAGGCGGTGAACGAGGGTTACTAACCCGCTTACCTTGAGACTGGACACCGATATAGCGGTGGGGGCGGGAAAAAGAAAGAGGAGTGAAACGGCAGACAACAACAAACAAACATATGAAAGCGACACTGCGTCCTCCCGCCCTGTAACGTAAGTACATATTTACAACGCCCCAGCTACCAAACTGACGGGTTGCTGCGGTCCCGTCTACCCGAAGCGCGTGGAACGTTTGTACAGAGGCCGCACTGACGCCATCTCCCCCTGTGGGAGCACTTCTCCCGCGCGCACTGCAGCGAAGCGCAAACACATAACCCCTCGCCAGGGCGTCATCGTCATCTCTCACTCTGCGCAGTAGATGCCGCCGCCGCCGCCGCCAGCAGCAGCCACTCGGCGGGGGCCTAAAGACATTAGGCCCGCTCAGTCCGGCCGGCTGGAATTGCCGAAGTGCGAAACCCACGCAGAAACAATTAACCGCCCGCACACATACGCAGGCACGCACGCACGCGTAGAACTCCGCCGGTCTGACAGAACGAGCTCCCTGCTGTGCGCGTGACGAGAGCCGCCCGTACACTCGACGTCGAGCGATGCGGTGAGGCTGCGTGCGCGCACCTCTGTGCCAAAGCTAGTTTGCGTACCTCCGTTGCGACAGGCACAAGCTGCGCTTTCGCGATTACGGCAACAGCGCCGAGCGCCTAACGCGGTACTTTCAAGACAGGTTGTCTCTCCACCTTTCTTTCTTTTTCATTACTCGTTCGTTCCTCAGCAGACTCGTTTTGCGGCGTTACTTCACTCGTACTGTCTAATACTGCGTTTATTTGTTTACTTTTCTTCGTTTATCACTGCCTCATGCAGACAAGTAACGTGAGCGCTGAGCTGTCCTCGTAACATCGGGGCAAACGTTGTTACTCGGCCGCAAACCTACTCGACCGCAGAAAGTCGTCACTAATGTTTCTCCAGCCAGCAATTCAGTTCCAGATAGGTCGTTACAAAACGGGTTAGGCATGTGTCAGGTAGACGTAAGTCGCTTTGGCCCAGATTGTAGTCACTTCTGGACAGACGAGTTTCGTCGTCCTTCATAGGGACTTGCGCAAGAAGGCATCAGTCAAACGTTGTTTGTTCGTTCTTTGAGTGCTACTTCATACATCGTGCATCGGTATTCATTCAACACCTTGGTTGTACTGTATTTAAAAAGAGAGGTCTCGCGTGGGCGCGCTTCTACTGGAAGCACCAGAATAGAAAGATAGGGAGGCGAAAGAAAAGGCAGGGACGTTAACCGGAATAAATGTCCCGTTCGATACGCCGCACTGCGATAAGGCGAGACAGTTTAAAAAAAATTCGGAGGAAGGATGCGAAAATGTAAAATGAAACAGGTAAAGCAAGAGTAGACGCACCGAGGCGCCTCGCTAGAATCACAGCTTGCCATGCTGTATCAGCGCTTTCAACAAGTACATCAATGCTTTTGAAAGCCACCCATGTACCAAAGCTGTACTTATTCTTTAGCCTGGCGTCCTGAATCGGCTTCGTAAGAACTCCCATTCAGCTTTGGTCAATTTCAAATAGTTTTCCGGCTGCAAAGTACTTTACGCTACGTTATGTTGGTCACGTGACTGGGAGCACCGCCCTCAATAGCGCGCACTAAGTTTTTTTTTTTTTTTATGCACCTAAACACGTATATATTCGAACGGAAGTAGCTTTGTGCGGCGGTGAAACATCCAATGCAATTTTAGGCAGGATCGCGTGCGTTATATCTACAGGTACGCGAACATTACCTGACTAAAATACATGTTTTTGCCGCAAATTAACACACACAAAAGGAAGACAAAAGGTGTGTGTTAAAGTGCGGCAAAAAACATGTCTTTTAGCAAGCACCAACTAGGCCAACAAGCAGTCCTGTTGAGCATTACCTTACTACACAGTTCGTAGGTTGGCTTTTTTTAAGGAATTAGACAAACCAGAAACAAAGAAACATGCAGTACTTTTAATGCTAAGGAAATCTCAAGTGCTATCCGCGGCGACTGCAGTCACATGAAAGTGGAACAGAAAGACAGCCGTCAGCGCGTACTAAAAGCGCAGATGTCTAAAATTATTTACGAGCCCTCCGTTTTGTGTCTCTTTATCCGTGTATGTGGATCTTAGACGCAAAATCGTATTACGACTACCTTTATGTTCGCCCTTCAACACCGAAATCTTTAAATGCTTGTTCCTGTCAGCCATCATGTAACCTTTCGAGAGCAGTCTGTGCGCCTCTGTCACCCGTTTGGTGTTAGGCATTTTTCGTGTCCACGTCCGTTACGCAAAATGTGGGCCGATCCCGGCGGCAGTGCCGGGTCAGGAGCAGTGTCTTGTACCCTCGTATGGCAGACGCTTCAAGCAGTCAGCAAAGTGAAGCGAACAGCGCATACATTCTTTAGAATCCCGAATACAACCTCCACAACAGCATGCGTTTCAATAAAGAACAAGCACAAAAGAAGCATCAGAACCACATAACTGATGGTTAGACGCTCCTTATAACAATTCGAAGCACGTAGCGCTACCAGCACACGTTTCCAGGTAATGATTACTGTTGCTCAAGCTGCCGCGGTGACGGCAGCTTGCGACGACATTGGAGTGGTGTCCCTAGGCTTTTGTACTGACACGTGTACTTGTCCATCTTTCATCAGTGACCGCGTTTCCTCATCTAACAAATGTTATCACTCTGCGCAGGAAACGCCAGCATGTATCGGAAGTTTCTGAAATGTCATCGATGATTCTATCCGCTGTCTGTATCACTGAACCTTTGGTAATATGTACGTGTATGCGCGATGCGACTTGTTTAGTACTTTCTGAAGGACACGCGGGCACCAGCAATTTCTCTGGAACCTTCGATGACTGATGTATAAAATCCCATTAACGCGCTTGACCTGCTGATGAGGTTTGGTCGATCACCGATCGTGTTCGCGGCTATCGCTGTGCTTTGAGTGTAACTTGCTTTCGTGGGCACAAGTTCACCCAATAGAAGTTAGTTTCGTCATTCACAGATTTTCCGCTGTATTATTGACCGTTACTACTACGTGACATCTGGTGGAGGTGCTAGTGCGTTCATGTACTGAACACCTCCGCAAAGCCGTGATCCAACCCCGAGCCACTAAGACAACACCAACGTAGCCAAGGGCCAGCGAACTAGCCGCAGGCTGCAAGGGCTGCCCATGGATCACGGCATTTTGCCCGAGGAGACCAGGAAATGCACGGCCACGACAGCCGCTACAATGACAGCCACAATGTCGCCAACACCGATGGTGCTGCGGCAGCCCAGGAAGCCACCGACGTTCCGCGGTTCCACATTTGAGGACTCGGAAAGCTGGCTGGAGACGTATGAAAGCGTCGTTACATTTAACGGCTTGAACAGCGAAGACAAGCTGCGCCATTTTTTTTTTTTCTTCGCATTCGAGGACGCCGCCGGGACGTGGTTCGAGAATCGAGAAGCCACCTTAACAACGTGGGACCTATCATGAAGCGGTTTCCTGGAGACATTCGGAAGGGTCGTGCGGAAAGAGCGAGCCCGAGCTCTACTAGAAATCGGAGTGCAGCTGCCCGATGAGACCATCGTGATCTTCACGGAGGAGGTGGCCCGTCTTTTCCGGCACGCCGACCTGGAAATGTAGGAGGAGAAAAAAGTCCACTTCCTGATGCGGGACGTCAAGCAAGAACTTTTCGCTGCACTGATCCGCAACCCGCCGAAGACCGTAGCTGAGTTTTCGACGCAGGCATCGACGACTGAGAATACTTTGGAAATGCGCACCAGGCAAAATCACCGCCATGTGCTTACGCCGCAGTGCGCCAATCCAAGCACTGGGCTCCAATGACCTCCAAGAGACCATCAGGGCCATTGTGCCCGAAGTTCTGCGCAAGATCTCGCCTTAGTCGCAACCTCAGGTGGCCTCGGTCACTCACATGATCAAGGAGGAACTACAGCGATCACTTGGAGTTCCTCAGGTGCAGTCCCAATCGCAGCAACCCCAGCCAGAAGCGATGACATGGCGATGTCATCGCTTCTGGCTTCAAGCGATGACACCGCCATGGTCCGAACCTGCAGCGCCGCAATTCCGTCGTCCACTGCCGCCGCTGCCAGCACGCCCGACCGTCGCCCAGCGAAGCGTTCCAAGGATGACCGACGTTTGGCTCGCCCCTAACCATCGTCCGCTGTCTCACCACTGCGGAGAAGCGAGTAACGTCTACCGCCGGTGCCCCTACCGCGACATGGGAATACGAGGGTTTGCCGTCAACGCTCCACGCCCGCAGCAAGGTGAATGCTATCTCGATATCACCGGCTACTTCGCCGCCACTCAGTTGGAGCCCTCGACAACCGTCTCTTTCGACGTCACCAGGCCGTTACCTGTCGCAGTAGCGCCGACGATACACTGGCCCAGCCCGGGGCCGGTCCGTCAGCCCATATCCGGAAAACTAAAAGCAGCAACCGATGGAGGTGCGGTTGTTGTTCGTTGAACTGACGAAGATACTCTGCCGCAGATGAAGACGTCAAATAGACTATTTCGATGGCATATCATCGAGACGCTGCTATACCGATGAAGCCTGGAAACAAAGAATACGCCGGCAAAAGAAGACCTGACGACGCGACGTTCCATCCGCAGGTCAACACGACGCAGACGTGATCCGACACCAAGACCTAACTGCAACGCAAGACGAAGGACAACCGACCTCGATGTGCTTATCGATGGCCACGCAGTCACCGCCCGTGAACACAGGAGCTAACTATTCCGTGACGAGTGGACTCATTGCCGCCCAGCTGAAGAAAACTAAGACTGCATGGGAAGGCCCTCAAATCCGGACAGCTGGAGGACACCTAATAAAGCCGACCGGAATCTGCACGGCAAGAATTACCGTTCATGACCGGACTTACCCTGCCACCTTCGTTATCATCACACAGTGTTCACGAGGTGTCATTGTGAGCATGGAACTTCCTGAACCAACACGGCGCAATCATCGACCTGAAGACAAAGTCGATAACGCTGTCCGAAGATCAAGCGATACCGGTGGAGAGAGCTCGTAGTCACCATGCCTTGAGTGTACTTGAGAAATACACGTCAATCATAAAACATTGGAGCTAACCACCTATGCCGAGCATCGTGTAGCTCCAAAACGCCGAGCAGCGTCCTCTGCAGGGAATATTTTGCAGCCACGCCCACTCTGAAACAGGGGTGCGAGGTTAAGTCGCCTTTTATCTAAGTAGAGAAGAATCGCGCCTTGTTATTTTGCCTTGTATGTGACAACGCAACTTTATTGTAACTATGATGCGTATTGTTGTTTTATCTTGCGACTGTGTTTTGCATGCACCACATATTCGAAAATCGAGAATGCCGGTAATGTATTTCTGCGCCACCATCTGCTTATAAGATGTCACTAAAAATTTTTAAAATCAAGAAAGAACGTAGCTTCCTCTCTGTGAATTACACTGAGAAAGCCCACTCCCACCTTGGATTGTGCTCAAGAAAAACCATCACGTCGAGCCAAGCAGTTTGAACGATAAAGTAGGATTGAAAGTGAACTAGCTTCAAGGTGCTTGAAGACGTCATGATACAAGCAATTGTGCTTCGATTGGGTTAATCTACATTGGCTTAAGCACTACCTCAAGCGCCCCGTGCTAAGGTTGTAAAATGCTGCGAGGTTAAGGTGCTCTTGAGCAGATCCTGAATTCTGTCGCGATCATGTGAAAGAGAAGTGTCGAACTAAGTGACTATAAGTTCACGTCCCAATATATATATAAAAAAATTGGGTGCCTTCCGCAACAGTGTTCACCTAATTTAAAGGTCGCATAAAATGTCACTTTGACTGGTATACGCAACATTATACTCTACGGATGATGATGATGATGATGATGATGATGATGATGATGATGATGATGATGATGATGATGATGATGATGATGATGATGATGATGCTCTATGGTCAGCATATAACAGAGCGTAGTGTGCAACCCTGGCAAGGGTAGATTTGCATACAAGCGCACCGATCACTCCGCAACGTCCTTCAAGCAACAAAGAATTACTCCATGCCTCAACTACGTTCTCTAAACGTAAGCAAGCCTCACTTGCTCCGTATTCGCAACATTCACAGTGGGTAACGACAATATGGGCCGATCAAAGCAACTCTGCCACCCGAAGAAACATCGATACAAGAAAAAAAGGAAATGTTGCCTAAGGAGACAGCGCCCACCAGCAAAGCGTATTTTCCCGTGGCTATCCGGTCTTCCGAAGGAAGAGTACCGTGTGGAAAAAACAAACATGAAAAGATGCCTGCGCGAAACACCGAGGCAATGAAAGGCAGGATTACCGACTCTCATATTACAGGCGTCCTCGGTCTGTTTACGTCGCGGGAAGGACCGAGTGCCGCCGCGCGAGTGGCTTTTAGTCCAGCAACATGGCGCCGGTAACATCGGACTAGCGCAGCGGCATCTGCGCCACCAACAACCGCAACAGCAATGGAAGAACACGAGCGATGCAGTCATGTGCGCTTAACCATGAAATGAACATGTTTCTCCTCTTGCACTTACTTGCTGCTCGATTTCTTTCTGCCTCACCACTGTATGTGCCAGATCGAAAAAGTGCGCGCGCTGTCGTTGAGAAGCTTGCCGCATCGATCTTTTGATATTGTGCGAAAGCATAGCGTGCATGCGTACATTTCTCACGATGCAACTGCTTCGAAAAAGCGCTGTTACACGAACATGGCGCAAACTTGTGCTGCTCCAAACGTGTACGGGATGACGAGGAACCGAACATTCCTCGTTGCGGCTCTTGTAATTTTTTACTGAGCATGGGCATCAAAAGTAAACTTTCCCGCGCTGTAAAATTCAGCGCGTCATACCGTATCGCCTTCTTCCTCTCGTTTTTATTGCCACGTCCGTGATTTAACGAAGCCTAAAGCGTCGCAGAGCGCCGTGCATTTTTATGATTAGGAACTAGTTTTTGGCCTGCTTGGCTTCATTATTTCTTACTTACCAGCAGAGCCTCTCATTCATTCATTCATTCATTCATTCATTCATTCATTCTCTTTTAGACACTTAATACCTTCCACACTTTGTGGCAATAATTGTTGGGAAGCAGTGGGGAAAGGGAGATGGAGGGGGTGGAGAAGGGAAACCATAAGGCCTTTGTGCCCCGCGCATTTGTAGCCACCAAGTGTCATCATCATGGCCGCAGTTGTCATGTAGATACAATTTTTTACTACGTGGTGTACGTAAACATTCTTCAGACTATCGCTTGGAATTACAGCCAGATAGTCAGAAAAATAGAATTGAGAAGGGAAAGGGAGGGAGGTTAACCGCAAGAGAAGCTACTGCTTTGCTACCCTACACCAAAACACGATTGTCCTAGCGGGGTCTCCACCTTCAAGACAGCTGTTGCTGGTTACGCCTCATTTGAGGTTTTTCTTTTTCTTTTATTTTTAGTTACTTGCCTTAATCTTTAATATATGATATGAGAAAGGGCGGAACACTGTGCTAATCGGCATCGCATAAAGATAGCAACAAACGATTACTCAGACACACACAACACAAGCTCTGTGTCGTGCGTGTCTCAGTCTTTGTCACCCCGTTTCCACTACATATAGGAATCTCTCGCCATTTTTGCATATCATCTCCTCTTTCACTTAAGAACTAAAGCTATTGTGCTTTGTGCTCAATTACGCGATCCCTCCATATGCTCAAACTCAGGCAGGCAGCACAACGGACTTCAAAAAAGTAAATGCTGTGAAAACAAAAAGAAAAATAAAGAACGTTCTGAGAATTTTCGTGCGAGTTGCTTTCGACTGATCTAACTAACTAGTTCGCATTCATATAAAGCCCGCATAGGTAAAGAAAAAGAGAAGAACGTTACCAAAGCGTCAGCAGCATCTTCACTTTTGTCTTGCGCATGCCGAGGTATTAAACTCTTAAAAATTCACCTGGAATCGCGCGGCACCACGATCTCGTGTAGCGTAACGTGGAAGCAACCTTCTTTTCCTTGGCAATGCTTCGTGAGAATCGCGCAAAAAACTAGGGGATACCATTAACAGTGCCTGTCGCGCTCTCGCGGAGATCCTCGTATAGAAGCGGCCCAACTTTGGGCATTCCAGAACTTCGCTGGTTCACGGGAATAACGCCAGAGAACGCAGCAGCGCTGGACTATGATCAACAGAAGCGTGGAGGAAACGGCGTTCCTCTTGGGACACGTGCGAAGTTATCTGTCCGTTTGCAGATGGGCGCGTCGGCAGTAGGCGCACACGGGGAAAAAGAGATGACGCGTGAAAAAAAAAAACAAATCAGTGAAGAGCAAACCAGCTTGTTTTAATACACTGGGGTACCATTCATCGCCGCGTTTAAGCACCAAGCTTGCTTTCGAAACGAGCCCGTAAAGGAAAGAAAAAGGTATTTTGCGCAAGAGTAAAGTAGAAAAAAATGGGGGCAAACAACATAGCGCTACGTGAAGAGAGAGAAGTGCGTTGTTAGGAACCCATGCCAAACTTTCCTTCGTATTACTGGCTTCAAATTTACGTCTAAAACCTAACAACCGGCACTTTTATTCCGTATGGCAGTCGCTGCCGGAACTTTCTTTTACCGTTTCATTCTCACTAAAACAAGATGACCTTGTTACTGCTTGCCCCACAGGCTCACTCTGCCCTGCGTGCGATTGCGAAATTAAACATTGATAGAACCAGCGTGTACATATTATAGTTCTACGCGTGCCAACGCTAGTGTGATCCTAAAGAAAAAAAACTTGTTAGCGGGACAAGAAAATTATGCTAGTCCAGATCTCTAAGAAAATGAACACTGCAAAGAGCAACATAGAGAGAACACAATTTAGTGGTTTCTTTCACAAAACGCAAGCACAGAAATAAGGGGAGTAAGAACGCTAAGGTGTCCTCGATACGAGCGTCGTGCAAACACGCAAGGTTTCTTTTTCATCTCACCATTTGCAATAATAAAGCGTGCAGTATTGCGCAAAACATTGAATGGCCGATGGCCTCTTGGTCCGCTTCTCCAGATTGTAACGGTCGCTCGGCTTTCAGAACAACGATAACTGAATCTCGATTTCCAAACATTACGTTTCGTCCTGAGCGCGCAATTATGTTCGTGTTTGCTCGATTGTCGAAATATGAAAGCAATGTTAGTATTCTTGTCACTCTACTTCTGTCTGCTATTGTTGCGATGCCTGGCCATACAAGTAGAGTCGCAGGCAGTAAACGCCCAACAGAAAAAGCACAGAGTTTGCAGCATTCAAGGCGGAGGTGTAACTGACAGTGCGGCAAATTGTGCAATGAGAAAGGAGAATATAGAGTTTTCTTTTTCTTTTTGACAATACGAATCAGGTATTCCCAATAAAAGTATCTTGCCCATATTTAGGATCGCTGCTTTCTTTTTAAGTGTACCCATACAGTGTACATTACATATTATTGAAAACCTTGCATTGTTGACGCGCTATGTGTGCTTTCTCCAGACTGTAAAGGCTGCTCTAGTTTCTGAACACCCGATGGATGAGCTTAAAGAGGCACTATATTCCTTCCTGAGCGCACAATATCTTTGTTGTTTATGTTTGCCCGCTTTCGGAATATGAGAACAATATTAACCCTTTTGACGCCCTATTTTCATCTCCTTTAATAAATAAAAGGCAGCGTTGCTGAAGCACTCAAGGTAGCAATGGAGCAGACAGCGCATCAAATGATACAAAAAAGAAAAAGAAAACAGGTTTTGCTCTCTCTTCGTGCAGGAACCAAAATAAATGGCGCAGACAAGAATGAGAGAATGAAAGCAGTTCTCTGTATTCCTCAGACGAAACACAATGGGGAGGCGTCGGAAAAAGAGGCAGACCTGAGAGTCTCCAAGGCGTTCGCTCTGGTATTTCACGGCCACAGATCCTTCGATGCATTGTTCGACGGCACGTAGAGATGCACTCGAGGCGTGGCGGACTCAGAGGCTTCGGCACTGGCCTACATTGCGGCTGCTGGTGTGGCGAGGCGGCCGTTACTGCCTTACACTACATGGCCATGTAGCGAGTCATCTTCTTTTTCTTAGTTACTGCGAGCGGAGAGCCTTCGTGCGTGACAGGTGTCAAGTGAACATTAGGCAGTGGGAGGTTCCACGGAAGACATCATGCACTGCGGTCAGCACTCGCCATTCTTTGTCGCGAGAATATTTTTTTTCTTAACAAATGACTTAATAAAGCAAGAAATGCCAGTTTGTTTGTTGCTTTCTTTTCTGCAATCTTTCACTGTTTCTTATTTTCGTTTGTTTCACTGCTTCTCCTGTCCACTGTCGCCTCAGAAGCGTTAGTTCCTTGCTTTTACGGCTGTCCTGTAGAGCGTGCTTTGCCTGCGGCGCTTTTGTGTGGTAGGTGAAGACAACATTCGAAGACTTATAGCTCAAAGAAATAAGGTGATAGTGAAAGAAAGAAAGAAAGAAAGAAAGAAAGAAAGAAAGAAAGAAAGGAAGAAAGGAAGAAAGAAAGAAAGGAAGAAAGAAAGAAAGAAAGAAAGAAAGAAATGTTAGTATTAAGCGGACAAAAGAGAGAATTTGAAAGATGAGATAGCAGAAGCTGTTGGCAAATTTTTAAAAACATGGTAGATGGCTCACCGAACATGCAACAGAAGAAAAAAATATATGCAATATATGGCAAGAGACACAAGCTGAAGACCACTGGATTAGCTCACTCCGCGAAGTTTAACTTCGCGGAGTGCACAATACTTTGGGAAAATGCTGATGAAAATATATGTCATCGACATCTTTGTTGTATTTCTTTATTTTCTCCGATAAAATCGTTGTCAACTCTGTGGTGCAATCAATCTTAGAGAAGATACCAGCTCCCAGTGTTTGCCTGTGAGCAGAGAAACCTCTAGGCTCGAACCAGTCTTAGTGCACTCGAACTGCCTTCAAAGGAATCCCGAATAAGTGGGAATGTTAAGTCGAGGGCTCATTTTGAATAGAGAACACGGTATTGCATCAGTTTGATGCATGCAGGAGGGGTTGTGGCGTGAGCGTTCGAACTCGTTACGTCTTCAATTATTCAACCCTCTCGGAGCCTTACAAGCACTCTCAAAGTTCCAAGACTCGTTCAGACTCGTGTCGCGGGGGTGAAGTTAAACGACGGACAGGGCCCCCGTGAATTGTCGCTCCACACTGGAGTGAGGCAAATATCCAGTACAATGCTAATGGAAACGCGAGAGGCACGGTAAATGCTCAAGGGTCCGCGAAACACCACTGCAATTAGCAATTAGCAAGAAGGCCTTCAGGAACCAATTAGCTTTCACGACTGTGCAGAGACTACGGCAACCACTCTTCTCCTTATCAGGCCACGCGTACAAATGGACTCAGTGGATAAACACGACTAGGAAGAAAAAAAGAACCCGTACGTTAACAACTAGAGAAGAAACGCGGAGGTGACTCTACTAAGTCGTACCATTTTGTCCGACAGTTCACCATAGAGATACGTTCAATACCAGAATGCCGAATTCACCGTGCAAGAACCTTAACCAAATCTGTGTATGATTTAATTCTCTATTTTATCAAATATATACGGTATGCGTGTTCTAGTTGGAAACATAATTCTGCTGACCTTCACAGTAGGTTCTTGGCCACGAGTGGATACACGCGAAACTTTTATTTTGCAGCTTTTTCTTCTCCATGCAGAACGCACAAAGACGAGAGACGAAGAGAAAATCGCATGCACGCATATATGTGTGCATGCGTCGTGAGTACCGTTCATCCCTTCTGTCAAGTCCATGTGCCCGCTGCACGCAGAAAAACTGAACATGAGTCAGCAGCTCGTCTAAGCCTTCGCCCCAATTTGCCTCCATAGTTTTAGTTTTGAAACCCCACTAGATAGAAAGCTAGTTGTACAATACGATGATGCATCAGACCAGAATGCTACTGCACCAATAACTTCGGATTGTATCGCTATATGTGACCTATTAAGAGATTTATTAACGCTTACTATAAAGCTGCGCAACGTGTATATATATCTCTGAAACCATGTTACGGTCGTCGCTTATCAGTATGTTCCTGCTTTTATTAATTTGTCTGCGATCTCAGAAGTGCTAATCTGCGAGAGCTGTGCGTAACATTAAAGCAGTGAAAAGTCTGGTAATTTCCAAGTAACCGCATACGAGCAATATGCGTAAAAATCAGAATGTATCCACCGATGTAACTAAGTCTAACAGGGCTTACTCCCTGAAAATTATTAAAACAGCTGTTGAAGCAAAATTCTGGCCAGTACCGAGTCAGAGCAATATTTTATGCGTTGCTGGAAATTACGCTGTTTTCAAGATGCCAATACAACATTCGTTCTCTGTTTTTCTCTCTAACTTTTTTTTCTTCTTGTTGCAGCCCTTCCACCGTCGGTGCAGGCTGCAACCTCTTTTCGTTCGGACATCGGCCACGACACGCCCGCAGGTGAGCACATCTCTATTTTCTCCGAGCATTGCGAACCTCATAAACACTGAATTCGCGCTCAACATCGGAAGTACGTTATTCAATTTTTCAACCGAAAGATTTCGGTGACAGGTGAGCGCATCTCTTGGTTGAAAGCTTTAAAGATCCTATACGATGTACGGCTGCAGCGGGTGAAGTGTTGTTAGGTCGTTCAAGATTTCAGCAGGCAAGACGGAGCTTGCCTCGTGAAAATTTGATTGCTGTCCGAGTACTGTGGGGTACAGCCCGTCTTAAAAGAAAGCAAACACATCCAAGCTTACCCTTCCAAACATCTGATATGAGCGTGTTTGGCGGGCCAGGCGCGACATTGGTCGCAGCAAAGGATGGCTAGAATTGCTATGGGACAGCTCCAATGGCTTCCGTGCCTTTCTCCGCAGAACGTCGTAGTCTTCTATGTACGTTATCCTAGCATTCAAGTACTAGCGAAACTTTCTACTGGGAAAAGTGATGTGTAGTGACACATCAGGGCTAGCTGTGGGAATTGATCTCCTCTCGTCCGCAAACAGAAGTACGTAGAAGTAGGTGTTGAGGAAAGTCGGAGGCCAATCCAACTATTGTTGAGTCCGTGCCGTAAGAATACAATGTGAGCATGAAAACGCACTCGATAGCCAGCATTCATCAGTTTGTAATCAACCATCGAATATCGTTGGGTGTGTAACGTATCTGTGTTGCGAAAGTTCATGCCACGCAGTTTCAAAGACTTGCAGATAAAATACTGGAACAAGCTGGTAAAATGCTATGCATGTAAACAGCGTCATCTGAGCCTTCTTTTTAGCTAGAGCCCATACTTTTGAAGCGGGAATCAAGAAAGAGAAGGTGAGTATTTATTTGAAAGAAGGCAGAGAGAGAGAGAGAGAGAGAGAGAGAGAGAGGGGGGGGGGGAAGACAGGGAGGTTAACAAGACGCACGTACGGTTTGATATCCAATGAAGACAGACATGTCGTCATGAGGCAGCGTGCTCTTGCTTTTCGAAATTCCCTATACATTGTGCTAAGATATTAAAAATAAGTGCAACAGCCAGCAAAGACGCAAGAATAAGAGAACCTGAGCCAGCTTGCAGTTTCTATATCAGGAAAGTATACGTATGTCAGTTTAAACACGAATATGTCTTACTGCTGCCCGTAGTGACAATCTGTCCCTTGTGTATACGTCGCGTAAGCCCCGTATGTGTGCGGTTCCGCAACATCACAGAAATCACATCACAAAGTGGTTATTCTGAATGCAATAATCTATTTTGCTGCTTTCGCTTCATTCTACTAGGGAAATAGGGTAAAGGACAAAAGCCTAAGGTAATGCGCATCAGAATCAGAATCAGAATTTATTATTAGATGTTGGTTCACACTACAAGTATTTAGTATGCAGAAGGAGGTCCCATAGTCAAAGACTGTATCAGGACCTCCTGTACAAGAAGAGTTAATATAGTTAACATCTCAAAGCAACAGGAGCATATAATAAGGAAGTATACAAGCAACAAGAAAAGAACGGTTACAGAACAAAATACAGAATGGATTACAAATAATAACAAGGTTTAGCATATCTCATGGTAGCAGGAAATATTGTGCGGGAACAAAATACCAACAGTTTATTTACAACAACAGAAGAGGGGAAAAAAGAGAGAAAAAGAGAAAAGCGAACAAGGACCGACTTCAGTAATCCTTGTCGCTCAGATAGCCCGAAGAAACGTCGAAGACTGTTTAATGAAACAAGAGGGGAAACAGGCAGCCGCATATACGGTCGTCAGTTATGGTTCCGCCATGGTTCAGTGAAGTGAATCTTCTAGTTCCCACTACGACCCACGAAGCACATCACTTCTGGCGGCTACGAAAACCAGCGCGAAGTGTTTGCGAACGTAACGCTACCGTTTCTGAAGTGTTTGGCAATGTGGTGACGAGGGTTTTCTAAAAACGCAATTCTTGCCTCAAGAAAGAGATGAGAGTGCTACTGCACAATAAGTCGTTACAAACTTTATGTTATGCCTCAAGGTGAAGGCAGGTCTGAATGAACTGTAAACTCCTTGTATTGCTCCCGATTAAACGTTTTCGAAGGTTGTTAACCATAAGAATTTGCGGTGTCTGTCTGTATTTAATAGAAGTCACAGGCCTGCGCAGGACACGCGGCACAGTCGCAGCGTAAGCTGGAGGAGCGGCTCCATAGGAACTCCATTTTCGTCATCACGCACTAGAGGGTCTTCGCGGCGAGGTCTCCTTACGCCATTTTTACGAGAACGAACTGAACTGCCCGCCGGCGTCGACTGCGAGCTACAGCTTGTGTTGCTGTCTGCACAGCCGTCTGCTGAGCCCGACGTTGCCTGGACGCAGCTGCACGCGTAGCTCTCTACGATTCGCTTCTTCAGCAGCGATTCGTAACTTGCGAGGAAGCGCCATAACATGAATACCGAAGAGTAAACACAGGCACTGGGACAACGCGGCGCACATATAACATCCCTTGACATGCGGTACGACATGATCCAACTGCTACATGTCGCGACACCTGGTGGAATACAATAAAACTGCAATGCAAAGTTTGCATGCATCGATGCCACGCAGCGCAAATCTCACATCGCGTGACAAGTGGCACGACATGATGCTGCGCCTGCTTCCACTATTGCTGTTGCTGATGATGATGATTTATTGGCACTCCCTTTGAAAGGGGGCAGTGACCGATAGTCACCTGGCCTGTTTGATTTAAGCAAGTACGGCATACATGTTTTTCATCCTAGCAATTTCGTACCTAGCTCATCAATCTTCTTTTTCTTCCTGAAGACTTCTGTATCTACCTTTTACCGTTACTTATGCAACTTCTACTTGGCGTGCCACCTGATGCAATAATATGCAAACGGAATGCAAAGTGTGCATGCATCGACGCTACGCGGCGCATATCTCACATCGCGTGACTTCTCGCGCGCTAGGATGCGTGTATCGGACATGTTTCCTCTGCAGTTAGCAAGCGCTGCCGCGGTGTAGTGCTAGAGTAGCTGACTCCCGCGCAGAAGGCCCGAGTTCTATCCCGGCGGGAAGTGGGCACTTTCTTTTCTCTCTCATTCCTAGCTATAGTGGCGACTGACACCAGAAGCGGCACCGGCGGACAACATTGCACAACGTCGCCAACCAAAACGGCTGTTGGAGTGAGCCCATAACAGCCTACGCCGTAAAAGAGGCCTTTCTAGGAACACGGATTTCATGTATCCATGGCCGAAAACGCAGCTGCTGATGGACTAACCCCGAATTTCTGCCGCGAAAGGTTACGAAGTCGACGGGGGCGTTTGGAGGAACTTGCTGGGACAGTGAGCTCCTTTCAATAGCGCAGAAGACTCCTGCATGAATTATCGCATTACGCAAGTTAACCTAACATTGCTATGCAGCTCTGCTGAAGTAAAGATGTGGTTTCGCATGAATACTCCTTATACTTCCGCACGAAACTATACGAAGGACACCTAAGGGGCAGGCGCTCGGATGAGTGAAAAACAAAGCTAATAAATCATAAGCACTACTGGGCACGTTGATTTTTTTACCTTAAGCTCTACCAAAACTTGGAGGACGCAATACTCGAGATGTTTTAGAAAGATATATTGTTTATGCACAAACGCCGCTTTTCGGTCCATTCATGAATAAGAAAGGCCGCTTTGACAGCCTAAGAGTGAGATATTGATAACAATATTTAAATGAAGCAAGTAAAAACTAAAAAGAATACGCTGAATACATTTCCAACGCATACTTACTACAATCTGACGCCTCAAGCAGCGCATACACTTTGCTCCCACCATCGCAGTTACAGAAGTGTTTCGACAACAGCGTTTCGTAGCAGGCAGGAGTGTTTCGGAACCGTACGGTTGCGAAATAATCCATACGGCGCTATTTTCCGCGATGGCAATGGTAGTGCCACTTCTGATCCCAGAATATTCATTGCATAACGAGTTCGCGAATTTCTACGAGGTTCAATAATTTATTAATAAGCGGCGATTCACTTGCTAGCAGATTCTGCAAGACAACTCGTTCTGGAAACTGTTCTGCTGAAGCCCTTTCAAGGTTGCTTTTCTGAAACAAGCAATGAGAGAAGAGAAAACAAGCGTAATAATACCATGGGGACACTACGGAACGCCGAACAAGTGCCCGCCGACTTCATGCGCCGACTTTGGTTCGAAGAGTCTTGACTAGCACCCGCGCTGGCTTCGCCTCATGCGGCGGCCTCAATCAGTCCTGGCTACCGGTGCCTCTCTAAATCCTCGCCCAGAAGTGGAGCGCAAACGGCGAACACGGTCCTGGGCGCGAGGAAATGATGTCGTCGCCCCGTTCCATCAGCGTTGCCCAGGCGCGCTATTTCGTGCGATGACGCTCGCACAGACTGGAAAGGAGGCGTCGTTGGGGCACGCGCGCACGCGCGCGAACTGCAAGGCGCCGGGCACAATGGAGCGCGAAGGCGGCTGCTCTAATGAGACGGCCGCGCAGGACCACTGGGCAAACATGCCGTGCCCTCTCGACGCACCGTTCCTGCCGGATGTGTCGGACACGTGTGCCGAAGTGATCGACGCCTTTTCTTTTTACTTATTTTTTGCTTGTCCTCCGAACGAACGCGTGCGTTAGCATAAACACTCGAGCGAGAGAGTGCGCCCAGCTTTAGGGAGGCGCGGAAGTGTTAACATGTGCCGACGAAGGAGGAAATCTCCAATATGTAGAACAAGCGGAGCCGCTGATTCAACTTTGACCGTTTCTTGGCCGGCGAATGAAAGGGGAAAAAAAACTGAAGTGCTGACACTTCGCAGTATGCCTTCGCAAAGTTTGCTTGAAGAGACGTACTACAGGTGCGAGTAAACGTGACAGGTGCCCCGGCATAGCTCAAACATTGGTTACGAGTCCACATTGAGGAAAACTGACTCCTAATTCTTGTTTGACGGGTCGTGCAACTGAAGGATATACTCGAGTAAAAACGACGACATCTTAGATCACTGATTCAAAATTAGAGGTTGAAAACACTGGAGAAAGAGGTGGGAGTGTTAATTTTGGTACGCGAGAGTGCTTGCACTTTTCGCCGAAAGTTCCAATGCCGTGTTCGCGGAAGGATTTGTCACCGCATCCAGCATCCGGCGGAAACCATTGTCGAAGGGTGCAGTTATGTCCTCACACTAAACCTGCGAGGCATCGAACAGAAACATTATTTGAGTTCCTGCATGCTATGAGACTGAGACTATTGCAGTAAGGCCATTGTGTGGCGTACACATGCATTCACTCCTGCCATTCTCCTCACCATAATTGCTGTTGAATAACTACAAGCAGTTCTGGTTCATTCCTAATCCCAAAAATAAATGTGATATTTTTCTTTTTGATGAATCCGGTGACCCAGTTTTGCCAAAGGAGTGCATTAGTTTTTAACAATGTGTTTAGTACCATTTTTTGTTCTTCAGTTCTGGAAGTTGACGCTCTTGATGCCTCTAATCTTGATTTCGCTCCGATGTTTCATATCATTGTTGATTCTGTTGGCATTGTGAACATACTTGATTCGTTAAAGTTATCGTCATCCTGTGGGCCCGACCACATCTACTCAAAACTCCTGAAACAGACGAAAGTTTACACCTCCATCTTTCTGGCAGAAGTTTTTCAGTAATCCTTGGATAATCTATCTATCTATCTATCTATCTATCTATCTATCTATCTATCTATCTATCTATCTATCTATCTATCTATCTATCTATCTATCTATCTATCTATCTATCTATCTATCTATCTATCTATCTAGCCAGCCAGCCAGCCAGCCAGCCAGCCAGCCAGCCAGCCAGCCAGCTAGCTAGCTAGCGTTCTTCCTCTTTCTCACACACACGCAGCCGATGGATAGCCGGGAATTGTTCCTACTGCGAACGGCGATGGCACAGCAAGTTCGCACTGCAGTAAAGACGAACTACATGGAAGAGGTACTGCGGCAAAAAGGGGTGCCGCTGGAGACGACAGAGATATGCAGTTGCGTAAGTGCGACACCCGCGAGCATCGAACAACTTAAAACAGACGTTCCTTATGAGGCTCCACAAATCGTCCGAGACGCAAGTGCCATCTAAAGAAAGGTTGACGTGCAACTTACGCTGTCGTCGCTGGCTTAGTCAAAGCATTTCATGCGCAAATTCGCTTATGCGCCCCACGGCTAAGAGCATTAGCGCGAAACACACGAAGCCGCACAAACGTCATGACACGCTTTCTTCATTTCCTGTTTTATTACGCGTTGTGCTGTAACGAGGACAGAAAGATACTGGTACGCCCAACTACTAGCGGAAAAACAACATGCTGTACGTAGCAATTCTTTGTCTTCCTTTTTAAAGTACTTTCTCGTTGCACATCAGTCATCGCCACATGAAGTAGCAAAGCGTGGATTAGTATGTCTGACCCTTTCAGATTTACCCGAAGTCTACCTTTTTTTTTGTTTTTGCTTGTCTAAACGTCCAGACGAAGGCAAGGACTTCGAGGACCGAAGCGAGCTCAATTCGTCTGAAATCCTCTTTCACGGTGACTTCTGTCGCCCGTCGCTTCTGGTTTGTGTGCGGTCTCTGCAGCATGATCGCTTAACATTAAGCCTCAGGCGAGCAGCAGACTGTAGCTCACAAGCACTACAGGCAAGAAACTTCGATCTCTTTACTTTTCACGCGACAGAGCGAGAGAGAGGTCGAGAGAGAGAAAATGATAAGAAAGGCAGGGAGATTAACGATAACTGCGCTTGGTTGGCTACCCCTCACTTGGGCAAGGGGAAAGGTTAACAAAAGGCAAAAAATGCAAGAGTTGATAAAAACCCTGGAGTCATCAACGTTAATAAATTTTACCCGCTACAGGAGGCGCTGCAAGCTACACTACGGAAAGGAAGACCAAGAATATCCTGAGAAACAAAGCGTTACGGGCGCACGAAACGCCGGCGACATTGCGAGCTCGCATCATTAAATGTCCCACTGGTGCAGCTTTCTAAAACAATCCGCGAGCCGTACTGCGGTTTCAGACTCTCCATTCGTTCGCTGTTCCTCACGCAGTCTCCCGAGGCGACAAATAACTATAAAGTTTTAGCACTGTCTGCCCGTTCATTGTTTCCCAGGGTGCAACGTGACCAAAGCAGCGTAAACGCTCCGCTGCGGACACGAGCTGCCCGAAGCAAGTGCGCCCGCGGTGGGGCTTGAAACACATGGGAAGGTCGGCCGTAGGCGTTCAGTGTAGACCACGTAGCTACGGGTCCGAAGGAGGAGGTGCGGGGGGGGGAGAGAGGTGTAGGGATGCGGCAACAAAGACTGCGCACCAGCTTGGAGGCCGTACAAACAAAGGGCCGCTGGCTCTGAGTCCTCATTTCCGGTTCCGCTCGGCGCGTCCGACCGGCGACGCCGATAACAAGCTGTGCCGCCGCTATTTTTCGGCACTTTTCGAGAACCTCGAACGCTAGCGAATTCCTTTTTTTTTTTTTTTGTGCTGACGCCGTCACGTAGCTCATTCTCCTCGCAGACGACCTTTTGAAGGTTTTTAACAACGTCTTTTGACTTGTACAGAAGCTATGACGAGCTGTGTAAAAAGGGCCGTGGTGGCGCTTTGGAGCGGATAGTATACGTGCCACCGCAGGCTTATTGTCGCTTTATTTCTTTGTAGAATCCGTTCTGTATTTTACTTTTAGTCTCAAAACAGAAATAACTGTAGTGCCCGTGTCGTTTCCTGAGCTTCCTTATTGTTTCTTTTTTTTTGGCTTTGCCACTGAGATATCTTTAGTTACGGCACAAGAAATGTGTCGTGTTGATATTTTGTTTCTCTTCCGTGAGTCATTATCCCAAAACATCACTCTGCTCTTCGAGCATTCTAGTCATTTCGACTGTTGTACCCTAAAGATACAAACTTGCTCGTAGTAAATACCAAACTTCACTCATTTTCTTTACTAAATTTTTAACCCAGCCACGTTCGTCCTGTCTTGTCTACATTACCGTGTCGTGTAGTCCTTGCTTGCGCGCGATGTGCATTAACTCAAGTCGAAATAACAAATAAATAACATATACGTTCAGGTAAGAAGGAATTCTACTCCATACAATAATCGGTTTTATTTCTTATTTCGTTTATTCCGTATTTATATTTCTTACCTACTACACGAGGGTGGATTTCTTCTGTCGTCGTAGTTCTAGCAAGCCCCACCGTCGTTACTCCTTACGACCCCAACCGGATCATGGGAATCCTTTTCTTGTTTAAAGCGCCTAATGGAAAATAATGGCGCAGAAATCGAACTGTTCGTTTCGCAAAGACGGGAACGGTCGACGGGCTGACGCGAGAAAGAAACCGAGGAAGAGGGGGGAAGAAAATTCGAGCTCACAGCCTTGAACCGAACGCGCTCGCGACGACGACGTCGAGTATGCCCTTGCCGAGTTTCGCAAACAAAAGCAGGGGCGCTCTCCGGCCGCCGCCCGACACTCGGCTGCCCGTGTTCGCCGGCTGATTAATGTTTCCTAATTACGCTCGTGTTGCCAGCGAAAATGCAAAGCAGAGGCACCGTATTTGTTTTTCTGCAACCGCCGCCACCGCTACTTCTGCTGCTGCTTTTCCAACGGCGTCATTCTCCTGCATCAAAAACAGAGAAGCAGATGAAGAACAAGAGCTCTCGCTCGCTACCAAACTTCCATTCACTCTTCCTTCATTCACTCTGCCTATTTCCTCCTCACTTTCTTCCTCAGCCTGCTTACTGGGCCCCGATTTTCTATTCATTCTCTCTCCCTTCTTACCATAGCGCGTTCATTGGGCTCTTTGAAACACGAGTTACTGTTTTAAATTCTGCGCAGACACTTTTGTTTGCTGTGTCGTCTGCTTAGAGGTTGCAGAAGGAAACATTCTGCAGCCTCAAAGCAGACGACAAAGCAAGCAAACGAGTCTTCGCAGAAATTAAAAGAAAAACTCGTGCAGAATCCAACCTTCTGCAACCACATCACACCCCCTCCTGCTCTTCCTCATTCCTACGCCTCTACCGTCAGCTCCTTGGTCTTTGATTTTTTTTTGTGTGTGTGTGTGGTCGGAGGATTTGCGCCGTCTGAGCTTTTGCCCGATTATTCAGGGGCCCTTATCTGCATAATATAACATGGTGTCCCTCTTTTTCAAACTAATGTCGCATCAAGCGTCGATCGTCTTTCCTGCAAAATTAGCGCTTTCTCTCTAAGCGCCGACATGTATTTCCTTGTATTTAGTTACTTCCTTTCCTTATATATGGCCACGCTCGCATTAATGGCCCTTCAGGCTGTTCGCTGGACGCCGTAAAATAAATTTCGGACGGCCACGCAAGGGTTTACAGGAGGTCGTAGAAGTAGAAAAGACAAAACTAGAGAAAAGTTCAAAAAAGCGCAACAGACAGCTGAACAAGAAAGCAAACCAAAAACCACGTGAGTGCTAATGTACGTGCCTTGTCAGCCGAATGTCGAGTGGGCGTACATGAACACAAATGCCGAACTCTTTCTGGACCCTGAAAAACTCTGCCATATCGTAAAATACTGCCATGTTGGCGCTTTCAGCCAATCAGAAAGACGTAGTGGCCGTGTGAGGCCAATCAAAGCTGACAGGACGGCTAATTTGACAGTGTCCGCCCTAACATTCCGGCACTTAGCGATCGCACTGGATTGGCTTCGTCCCGATATTTGAACATAACCTGCCATCGCGTGGATGACCAGGCCGGTTCGCTACATCTGTACCTTGGTCCAAAATTTTTTTTACCATATTTTATATCGTTCAATGAACATCGCGAAGGTTTCATTTTATTAAAACACAAATTTTCATCGGATACAAACGGTTTCACTTTTTTTTTTTCCTTTCTAAGTATGTTCTTCGGCGTACAGCTTTTCCGTAAGGCTGTATGCCGTTAATGACATTCTGAGGTTTAAAATTTGTCTATTTCTCGTATTGAAAAATGACACTTACATTTTCAGACGTCAATAGCTGGTCAGAATTTTAGAGGAGGGTTTGAAGAATTTAGATGGAAGTGGCTTTTCCTCGTCGCACGGAAAACAGAAAATGAAATTGCAAAAAAGAAAGAAAAATAAAGCAGCGATAAGCCCGTAATACTGTGTAAAAGCACGGACGAATGCAAAGTCGCGCGCGCGAGCACGAATAGGGCACGAGAGAAACCTAAACAACCTTTCATGAAACGTCGCCTTTTTTCTGTCTTTTTTTCTTGTGTCTGGACAATCACATTAAGCGGCACTTGATCTACAGCTTTTGCAGGCGCTAAACTTGTCGGCATTTTTTTTAGCCTTCGACTTTTAACGATTCTTACGTTCTTTTTTAAGAATTCTTGCCTCGTTTGCGCTATTTCGTATCAACCCTTGTCTCCGCGCCCATCACCTGCCAGAAAGCGGAAGCCGCCCGACTTTGATGAGTCCACCTGGCGGCAAACGATTTCCTGCGTTCGTGCTAATAATTTTTTTCGTCATCATCACTTTATATATGCATAAAAAACATGCACTATATATAACAAAAATGTAAAAACCTTATTCATATCCGTGCTGCGTATGGGTCGCTCATCTCAAGAATAATAGCGCGTTATCCCTTTCTTTTTTTTTTTTTTGATCTCCCAAAGGCCAAAACCGCGATGCTTTCAATTTCGACGAGGGAAGAAAAAAATATAAAACAAGCCTGCCAAGACAAAAGCACGCTCCCATTACGCCCGGCCAGGCTGTGGCACCGATAAGAAACCGGCCACCTGGTTCTTGGTTCACCTTCGAAGATAGCTTACCCGGATCCCCTACGTATTTGTTTTAATACCCCTCTTGTCTCTTTTTTTCTTCTCTTTGTTTCTTTCCTCATTCTTTACTTTCATCCGTCTATCCACCCATCCATCCATCCATCCATCCATCCATCCATCCATCCATCCATCCATCCATCCATCCATCCATCCATCCATCCATCCATCCATCCATCATTTCTTTCTTTCTTCATTCGTTCATTTCTTTCTAACAATTTCCTATACCTTTTCTTCATTCTTCCATTCATTCACACCTTTCTTCCTTCCTTTATTTCTTCATTCACCCATTTCTTTCGTTCTTCATTTCGTTTTTCTTTCAACTTTTTATTGATTCAGTTTTTGTTCTCTTTGTTCTGTTGTTCTCCATTCGCTTTATTCCCTCCTTCAATTTCTCTCTCTCTCTCTCTCCTTTCTTACTCTCTTCTTACTCTCTTCTTTCTCCCATTCTCTTTGTCGCGCTTAAAGCCCCAGGTCTCCGCAAGAATGCAGGCGCCGCATGGCGCAATCTCCCACACTTGCCGCCCGGATGCATGAATGAGTCGACTGATCCGCGCGCCTCCATCCAAAAAACCCGACTCGCGCTGCTTTTTTGCGGTCCTCCTCCTACAAGACTTATTTCACTCGCAGAGTGCGGTCGCCGTCGGCTTCTTCGCCTCGTTCAGCTCAAACGACGAGCGAAACGATTTCTCAGCGTAGAAGAAAAACAATGTATAAAACGCTGCGCGCCTGGCTTTGACGGTGCAGAGAGCGCGGGCGCAGCGAGCGAGCTCATTGCTTCCCGACTGCCGTTAGAGACAAGGTGAAAGTGAATGTACACGTGACTACCGTTCTTACGCGCGTTTAATCAGAAGCCAGAGTGGGCGCGCGAGATACATGTTATTAACTTTGCAGCCTCGCGATCGATCCAGCCACACCGCTGCAAGTGCAGAGGGTCCAGAAAAAGCGGGGTGCATGTGAAGGAGTGTAACGAGGCGTAGGGCTCGAGCTTCAATATAGTGAACCTAAGTTCGAATACACTGAGAGTTAAGTGAATAGAAGAGTGAGCCGGTGTGCGTGTGTGATAGAGGGAGAAATTGGGAAATACAGGAAGTGTAACTAAAGGATAAGCACGCTATTTTCTACCCTACATAAGCGAAGGATCAGGGGAGACGGGAAAATGGGAAGAAAAGCAAAGGGAAAACACACGCATGAAAGAAAGTACCAGAGTGTTAGAAGTTTCAGAGATACACTTGAACGTACTAAATTCAACAGCACCCCCCACCACCTCCTGTTTTGACTGCACTATCGGCCGGAGCACTAGGAGTGCCTGCTCCGAAAGCAGCTGGTGGTCATCAAGAACTGCTACCGTGGTCGCATCTGACCGCCTCCGTGTGCTGCAGTGAGTACAACGACAAAGAAGGCGTTTGGTGGTGTCCTCGCAGTCGCAATCGTCACAGGCTGCACTGTCGGCCATTGCGCTGCAGTGCGGTACGCAAAAGATTTCGCGAAGGTTATCCCAAGCTACAGTCACCAAATAATAGTTGTCCCCACTCAGGTTAGTCATGATGGGAAACAGAGTTGCAAAGACTGGCCCAGACAGTGCGGAAGGCACGATCACGTGAAGCCTCGTGGCTGTATTTGATAGCGACGGGATGCATTCCTGCACGCAAGCTTCGTGAGCGAGAGGAGTGATAACAGAAAATGAAGGGAAGTCGACCAGGCTGAATATGGTCGGCTACCTTGCTCTGGGGCAGGGGGACTTAAGCATGAGATGAAGGGGAGAAGTTCGTAGTATGCTCGCACACAAGGGCAATAAAGCGTTCGTTGATCGATTCGTCACAAGCGGTCATACATAGCCAGGGGCATCACGAGAAGCGCAGCAGCAATTTTGTGACCCTGCACATCCTAGACGCGTATGCCTTCTATTCTGCAAAATGCCTGCTATCTATGTTCCCTAAATTTGTCCGAAGGGCAAGCATTTCGTCTTTGTATGATGGGTAGTCACACGGGAGGTGTTTCTTTAAGGATTCTTCTATGCCACGTAATTGATCATGTCCGCCGTTCCAGTTAGGACTGAATGGGCGTTCGTAAGTGAAAACGCCTACTCCCAGGCAACACAGGGAGACTTCTGCGTGTCAACAAATCTCAAGATTTCTGCATGTCAAGTTATTATTTGATATCTGGGTCCGTATTGCGTAGGCACCGGTTAGTTAACTCCGGTGCATTTCAGATCCTCGACGTGTTAGAATGGGCAAAACTGATGAAGTGTCGCGCTGCATCCGTTCTGGACAACGGACTCAATGCTCGAGTGAGTTATCTTCACTTAGGCACCTAGTGAGCTTTAAACGAACGCGCTCAAGTGCAAAATTTGTAGTGTGTTATTTTCGCCTAAAATTACGAATTACATTCAACATGCGTCAATGAAAATGCCGCGTAGCAAGTCCCCGAATAAAAAAAATCTATGTCAATAAAAGTCATCAAGCATTGGCCATCATGATATCGCGGAGAGGCACGATGAAAACGCTACGAGAGAACGCACTCTTGTGCACGTGAGTCATCACGTAAAGCAAACTTTTTTAGCAAAAAAAAGAAAATGTTATATTTTCATTAAAATAAGCACTTTCTTTCTTCCATGCTTCTCCGTGAGTATTCCTCTTCTTGCAAGGTAAAATATAAGAGCGCCAGTTTTGCGAAGCCTGCGCTTAGAAAATCATGCAATCAGCCAGAAGTGCGATATGCGGCTTAGAGCAGTCAAACAATAAATCTAAACGTTTTTCGCTCCTTGTTTTGTAGTGCTTTGCTTTTCCGCTGAAGCGCTGAAGTGTCCAACCAATTCGTCTTTTGCTGCCTTTTTTATCCTAAATGTTGCCAACTTTACTGTGTAACGTATAAACCAACAAATGATGGCATTACCAGCTCTACAAAAAGAAAGAGGAAATTGGACCTACTCGTGAAAGCCGCCTTAACGAGGGCAGATTTAGTTATCGGACAGGGCGCCAGTATAAAACCAACGCCGCTCGCTCGGTCAGATTTAATTTGATTCTATTCGATTTGTGCCTTCATGGCGAACCTACCGCAGCGTGAGCTTGTTTTTTTCTGATGTTTCTTCATTGATTAGCGCGGGCAAGTTGGTAACAAGCCAGAAAGACGACAAGAAAATTTTGACGCTGTGTTTGCTCTGAAAAAGGAAAAAGAGATGAAGAAAAGGAATTCTTGAAAGGGCGGTGGTGGCAAGTTCGTCCTAAAGCAAAAGCAAATCGAAAAATCCGTGAAATAATTGGACGGCGCAAAGGTTCCAAGCACAGTACCGTGACAATAACGCACAGCATGTTGTGATGAGTGCCGAAGCTGTTTCTTTGTGAGGAAAGGAGGCCTATGCCTACCTCACTACTAAGGAAGGCCGCCGAAATAGGAAGCAGCGCGCGTCTCGGACGAAGCAAACTTAATCCCACAAGAGAAAGGCCCGTAAGTAAACATTGATCGCCAAGGGTAAACAAGCGCCGCTTCTTGTTCAAGCGAGTGACAGCTATAAAGCCTCTTAAAAGGAAGCGAGTTCCTTTCAACGAGCTCCTTTCCAGAATTCGAGAGAAACAAAGAAATAAGTGGCACGGCAAACGAAGCGGTTGACTCGGGTTCTCGCGGGTGGGCAAACGAGAGCCGAGTTCTTCTTGTTGTCATCCCTAAACTCGCCTTTGTTTGATTACGAAGGAATCTTGTATTCTTAGGCCGTTCTTCCTGTAGCCCAAGTGTTTGCTTCCGGCGACGCGTAGCGAAAGGCGCGTTTCCTTCCTTCCCCCCCCTTTTTTTTTGTTCGGTGGCGCTTTTGCATTCCGAATGTCGTACTTCTCAGAAAGTGGAATGATTGGATTAGACTTTTTGTTTAGAAAAACGTCTACAGCGTACGAGAAACTCGTATGAGGAACTTTGTGTCTGTATTTTTTTTTTCGGGTCTTGTACCTGTTGCGACGGCTCAGTAACTATGGCCTTTTGCCATTGAATACGATGCCGCGCATTCGCTTCCCCAGGCACAGGGGTCACGTTCATTTGGGCGCGGAATGCAAACACACTCGTCTACTTGGAATTTGCACCAGGTGAACGAACCCCGTCCATAGCATTTCACTACAGCGCTTCTCATTTGTGTGTTGGCTCTTTCAAATTTTAAACCCGATCAATCAACAATCAATCAGTCGACCAACTGACTGATTGACTGATTGATTAGTTACTCGATTAGCCCAAATATTGATTGAATTAGGGAAAGATCAGTCAGTTGATCGAATGATCAGTTAGTCAGTCGACTGAGTTTACCTAGCCCATTGAAGGTATACCTATGTATGGATAACAGAGAAGTTGGTGAAATTTCGAATTAATGAACGCCAACCAAAACGCACGTGTCATATTATAGGCACATATATCTGCTAGTCGATCTCGATTTAGTTGCCTCACATACTGCGAGAACCGCAGAATGTCTAGCACACATTTTCTAAAGAAAATGAAGGAAACAAAAGAAATGTACGACAGCAACGGTAGAGCTGCCTACATATCCGCGCTGAAGCTATGGACATGGCCGACGTACTTGCACGTCAAGCTTCGTGGAACACACAATCCGACCGCTAGCTACATAGCCTATCGGTACAATTATATACTGCACCATACTTATCTGTTATACTGACTAAATCTTCCTGTATCTCTGTCCGTCTGTCAAACTGAATAATGTTGGCTTTCTACGTATAAATTGGAGGAGGAGGAGGAGGAGGAATAAACTTTATTAGTTGAAATGAGCCGACGGTAAAATCGTCCGAGGTGGGCGGCGTCCCTAGTCCAGGATGCCGTGGGCTTGAGCTGATAGCTTGGCCCTGCTCACCAGGCGATGCTGGTCTTCAGGGCTCGAGCTTATCAGTTGGGCCTCCCACTGCTCGACGGTTGGTCCGGTGATGGGCGGTGTCGATGGATTTTGTTGACATTCCCATACCATGTGGTAGAGAGTATTAAGCGTAGAGCAGAAGGCGCATTTGTGAGTATAGGTCGTAGGGTACATTGCGTGTAGCAGGGTGCCGTGCGGGAATGTGCCGGTCTGTAGTTTTCGGAAGATCACCGCCTCTTCTCTTGTCAGCTGGGGATGCGGGGGTGGATAGATCCTTCTACCCAGTCTGTAGTGGCTCAGGATATCGGCGTATCTTTTCGGGACGCTATCTTGTTGGTCTGAACTTTTTTTTTTTTTTTTTTTTTTTTTTTTTTTTTGGAGTTCAGAAATTGGAGTATCTTTTCGGGACGCTATCTTGTTGGTCTACTGGTGCTCGTGAACCTGGTGGGATAGCCCGGAGAATGTGATCTCGGGCAGCGGCATTAGCCGCTACATTACCCGCCAGGGACTCGTGTCCCGGGGCCCAGACAATGTACACCTCTGGAAAATTGTCTCGCTTTTCGAGGATGCTCAGGGCTTGTTTGGAAATGCGGCCCTTTTGATAATTTCTACATGCTGTTTGTGAGTCGGTGATGATCGTGATTAGATCTTCCTCTCGCTGGCCCGTAGTGGCCGCCAGGGCTATCGCCGTTTCTTCCGCGCAGTCGATGTCTGGAGTGCTTACCGAGGCCGCTGCTACCTCTTGTCCTTGGCCGTTGATCACGCTGATAGCGTGGGCCGCTCTGTTCTTGTACTTCGCCGCGTCGGTGTATCGGACTTCTCCTTGTTTTGGTCCTTCGTAGGCCTTACGCAGAGCTTTCACTCTCGCTCGCCTCCTTTCTCTGTGGTATTCAGGGTGCATGTTTCTCGGGATGCTGGCCACCGTGATCTTCTCCCTCAGGGGTAGAGGAACCCGCTGTTTTCTGGACTCATATTCGACTGGGTAGCCCAGTCTTATTAGCGTGTCCCTACCCGTGCTGGTGAGCTTGAGTCGCTCTATCTGGCTCGTCTTGTGGGCCTCTACTAGTTCCTCCCAAGTATTGTGGATGCCCAGGCTGAGTAGCTTCTCCGTCGACGTCGTCGGTGGAAGCCCCAGTGCCAGCTTGTAGGTCTTTCGTATTAGGGTGTTCAATTTGTCTCTCTCGCTGTTCTTGAGACCCAGGTACGGGGTGCCGTAAGTGACTCTGCTGATTACCAGGGCTTGTATTAATCTGATTGTGTCCTGCTCTTTCAGGCCGTGCTTTTTGTTTGTCATTCTTCGCACCAAGTGCGCGACTTGGGTAACTGTCGCTTGCAGTTTTTTAATGGCGGCGAGACCGGCACCGTCCTTCTGGAGAGTGAGGCCCAGTACACAGAGTGTGTCCACCTTTGGTATGTTGACTCCATTTAGTGTCAACGTTGGGTCAGGTGTCTCCTGCGGAGGCCGCCCTCTTGTCCTCTTTTTGAGGATCACGGGCTCCGACTTTTCCGGCGCGCATGAAAGACCGCAGCGGTGCAGATAATGCTCGGTCCTGTCGATGGCTTCCTGCAGGGCGTCTTGTTGTTCGCCCGCCGATCCCGTGCACGTCCACATGGTCAGGTCGTCTGCATACATTGCGTGACGGATACCCCTGATGTTCTCCAAGAGGTTCGGCAATCCCCTCATCGCTATATTGAACAGCAACGGGGAGATCACCGACCCCTGGGGGGTTCCTTTCTGCGGTATTTGGAACTTCTCGGTCCTGAGATTCCCCAGGCCTATGGTCACCGTTCTACCCGTCAGGAAGTCCCGGACGTAGTTGTATGTCCGCCGTCCGCAGTTGGTATGTTGTAGGCTGTTTAGCACTGCTTCGTGTGAGACGTTGTCGAAGGCTCCCTTCACGTCGAGTGCCAGGATGGCACTCTTGTGGAATGTGCTGAGGCCGTCGATGACTTCTTCTTTCAGCTGAAGTAGAATGTCCTGGGTGGAGAGGTTAGGCCGGAAACCGAACATAGTGTTCGGCAGGTGCCCACCTTCTTCCAGATAGGGCGAGAGACGATTGTGGACCATGTGCTCGAAGAGTTTTCCCGCGCACGACGTGAGAGAGATCGGACGCAGGTTCTGTAAGTTGATGGGCTTGCCGGGTTTCGGGATCATCGTTACGTCCGCGTGCTTCCAGGAAGCCGGTATACTGCCGTTCTCCCAGCTTTCATTGATAAACTTTAGTAAACTCTCCGTTGCCCCGTCGTCCAGGTTACGGAGGGTCTTGTTGTTAATTTTATCCCTGCCGGGCGTCGTGTTTCTTGTGAGATTTCTTAAGGCTGCCACGATCTCCGACTTGGTGAAAGGTTGGTCTAAATCCGGATTGGGTTCCCCCTCGTACTCCGGGTGAATGACCGGCTGCGTCTTCCGTTGTTGCTGGTCTCCGATGTATTTCTCGGTGATGGCTTCGAGCGCTTCTTGTTCAGTTCCCTGGAAGTTGTGTATAAGTCTTTGTATGTGTTGCCCCGTGACAGTTTTTGATTCCGTCTTCGCGAGAAGGGTCTTTAGAATGGCCCAGGTCTTTCGGTTGCTGAGGGTTCCCTGTAACTGGTCGCACATTTGATTCCAGTTCTGACGTCCGAGTTTTTCAGCATACTCCTCCGCCTGCCGCGAGACTGCGGCAATGCGGATCTTGAGTTTGCGGTTTCTCTTCTGCTTCTTCCATCTCTTCAAAAGTCCTCGCCTGGCCTCCCAGAGGTGAAGTAGGTGTGGGTCGACTTCGGGATTGTCCGCAGTGAGTTGGATGGTCTTTGTGTACTTGGTAACCAAGTCCATCACGTTCTTGGTCCACTCCTCGATGTCCTCTAGGCTTCTGGGGTGTTCGTCTTTCCGGAAAGCAGGCCAGTCCGTAATTTTGGCCTGACCTAATCTCACAGGGGTTTTGTGGTGCATGATTTCAGTCTGGATGATATGATGGTCGCTGCCCAGAGTCTCGTCCAGTCTCGACCACGCGACTTGCCTTAAGCCAGTGGAGAAGGTCAGGTCTGGGCTGGTGTCTCTGGAGACACTGTTGCCGATTCTAGTTGGTATTAGAGGATCGGTCCACAACGTCAGCTGGTGGTGTTGTGCCGCGTTGTGCACGTCCATACCCTTCTTGTTGGTTGATCGGTAGCCCCAAGCCACATGTGGAGCGTTAAAGTCACCCACCACGAGAAGTTTTTGACCGTTGGTGACTTTCTTCACTTCTCTCAGGAACTTGTCCAAGTCCTTTAGTGTGTCGCGCGGAGGACTGTATACATTCAGGATGTAGAGGCTCTGCAGGGTTTTCTTGGGAGGAACCAGCTCAATCAGAGTGTGTTCGATTCTGTGGTTGATTTGGTGCTGCTGCGTCGTGTAGTGCTTCTTGATGAGGACGGCGGTCCGGGTCCTTCCTTGGGCAATGTACGTTTTGTAGCCGCGCATCGTAATATTATTTGTTTCTGTTTCCTGTAACGCGATGACGTCAGGTTGGTGTAGGGTGCATAGGTGAAGTAAATTTTGCCGTTTCCGATTTATTCCTCTGCAATTCCACTGCCAAATTTTGAGGGTTTCGGTCGCTTCTTTCTTCTTTGCTATCTTATTCGCCATCTTGGCTTCCCAGAGTCTCGTTCATCTGGGATTCTCTGATGGGGTATTTTGGCTTTTTCCTTGCCTGCTCTTTTTCCCTTTCTAGAATGGAGATGCGTTGGTTGAGTTCGTTGCCCATCTGGGTGATCTCCTGGCGGAGCGTTTGTACGGCTGCTTGGACGGTGGCTGCCACAGATTTGCTTATGGTGTCGACGGCCTGAGCCAGTTCGGCTCGGAACTCATTTCTCAGTTCGGCCTTGTCTTCGGTTCGGGCCTTGTTCATCTTGTACTCTATTCCCGAATCGAGGTCCTCCATCGGGGGAGTATGTTCCCTCGGCGGCGTTGGTGTTGTGGTCAGTTTCTGCTGTTTTTGCAATTCGTCAATGAGATGTTGGAGCTTCCTCTCCAGGGCTTGTTCCCTGGCCTGAGCTCTTCTGTCGCGTTCCTCCTGGCGACCTTCTTGCTCTTCTAGACGTTTCATGAGCACTTCATTCCGCTTGATCAGGTCGGCGTTTTGCCTTCTAAGAGAGGAGATGGTTTCCTCGTATCTCGAATTTCGCTCTTGTGTCGGCTGTGAGGGAAATGAGTCGGTTGTCGACTTGGAACTGGCTATCACTTCCGCCCAGGTGATCTTCTGCTGTTGTTGCTGTGGCTTACTAGTTCCATATTGCGAGGAGCTTGAACTTGTCTCCCTTGTTATAGGTGGTTGTCGGCCTCTTGATTGACTTCTCTCCCTCACGTACAGGGGTGGGGGTCTTGGCTTGAGCCTTTTCTCGCACTCCTTGCTTGCCGTCTCGTGAGGTAGTCCACATAGTTTGCACTGCAACTGGCAATCATGATCTGCTTGTGGGTTTTGCACCCCGCACCGGTTGCAGATATGTTTGTCTGGGTTGGGGCATACGTCCTGCCGGTGGCCGATTTCTCCGCAGGCCTTGCAATACTGTACCGATCTGCGGTATGGGCGACAACGTGTGTACGAGCCGGCCACCTTCACATAGAAAGGGATGTGCGGACCTTCGAAGGTGATAACTGCTGAGGTGGATTTGCCGAGCATCCTCGCATGCAGGATGCCACAGTTGTTGGCTGCCAGTAGTTCCGCAAGTCGTTTCTCCGTCGTACACGCAGTGATACCGTGCACGACTCCACGTACTGTTCCTGGGAGCGGTTTGATGTACGGCGTCATCTCGTATGTGGCCGCCCCAAGTTCGATGCTGCTGATGGAACCGAGCTTCAGTGCGTAGTCCTCGTCTGCGGTGCTGGCAATTATCAGGTTCTGCTTCCACTGCGTTTGGATGGTTACGTTCGCGCAAAATCTTTGAAAGGAGAACCACTTGCCCTTGCAAGTCCTTCGGCGATCTTCTCGTCCGGCCAGCTGGACAGTTTCATGCCGGTTCTTGGTCGGTATACCACCTTGTAATCATTCTCTGGCAGCGGCGGCGTCACGCGACGCGGCGGTGGCTTGCCGTTGGTTCGGCTTCCCTGATCTTGCTGCCGTTGGTGGTTGCTGTTGGCTTGCATGCTTGCTTCCACTCTCGGGTTGCTCCTCGCGTTCAGTCCTCCTTGCTGGTTCTGGGGTTTTTCTTGCTTTCCTCCCTCTTGTATGCGGTCCTCGTTCAGCGCCTTCTTGTTTTTTCTTGCCTTGATTGCTTGGAACCATGGGCCAGCTTGACTAAGCGTCTTGCCGCTGTTCTCGTCGAATTCCATGTTGCTCTGGACCGCTGTGGAGTCTTGGCTATTGTTCTCTATGTCCATTTCGTGAGCACCGCCGTTCGTTTCCCTGCCATTCTCGGTGCTCGCGAGGCCACGCGGGCCCGCTCCTGGGGCGCGTGCGGCGTTCGGAGAACGGTGTTCGAATATGTCGAGGTGCTCGTTGCTCGGTGTCTCAAGGAAAACAAATCCACTCACCGCGGAAATTCTGCCGACTTTCGATGCCGATTGCCTTGTCGAGTTCAATGACACAAAATCGTGAAGTTTGGTTAAGGTGAACTGCAATAACTCGCGATAAAAGCAGCAGCCCATGCGAAGCGCGTCCGCTCCACTCGGCCCCCTGGTGGCTTTTTTTTTTTTTTTTTTTTTTTTTTGGAGTTCAGAAATTGGAGTATCTTTTCGGGACGCTATCTTGTTGGTCTACCGGTGCTCGTGAACCTGGTGGGATAGCCCGGAGAATGTGATCTCGGGCAGCGGCATTAGCCGCTACATTACCCGCCAGGGACTCGTGTCCCGGGGCCCAGACAATGTACACCTCTGGAAAATTGTCTCGCTTTTCGAGGATGCTCAGGGCTTGTTTGGAAATGCGGCCCTTTTGATAATTTCTACATGCTGTTTGTGAGTCGGTGATGATCGTGATTAGATCTTCCTCTCGCTGGCCCGTAGTGGCCGCCAGGGCTATCGCCGTTTCTTCCGCGCAGTCGATGTCTGGAGTGCTTACCGAGGCCGCTGCTACCTCTTGTCCTTGGCCGTTGATCACGCTGATAGCGTGGGCCGCTCTGTTCTTGTACTTCGCCGCGTCGGTGTATCGGACTTCTCCTTGTTTTGGTCCTTCGTAGGCCTTACGCAGAGCTTTCACTCTCGCTCGCCTCCTTTCTCTGTGGTATTCAGGGTGCATGTTTCTCGGGATGCTGGCCACCGTGATCTTCTCCCTCAGGGGTAGAGGAACCCGCTGTTTTCTGGACTCATATTCGACTGGGTAGCCCAGTCTTATTAGCGTGTCCCTACCCGTGCTGGTGAGCTTGAGTCGCTCTATCTGGCTCGTCTTGTGGGCCTCTACTAGTTCCTCCCAAGTATTGTGGATGCCCAGGCTGAGTAGCTTCTCCGTCGACGTCGTCGGTGGAAGCCCCAGTGCCAGCTTGTAGGTCTTTCGTATTAGGGTGTTCAATTTGTCTCTCTCGCTGTTCTTGAGACCCAGGTACGGGGTGCCGTAAGTGACTCTGCTGATTACCAGGGCTTGTATTAATCTGATTGTGTCCTGCTCTTTCAGGCCGTGCTTTTTGTTTGTCATTCTTCGCACCAAGTGCGCGACTTGGGTAACTGTCGCTTGCAGTTTTTTAATGGCGGCGAGACCGGCACCGTCCTTCTGGAGAGTGAGGCCCAGTACACAGAGTGTGTCCACCTTTGGTATGTTGACTCCATTTAGTGTCAACGTTGGGTCAGGTGTCTCCTGCGGAGGCCGCCCTCTTGTCCTCTTTTTGAGGATCACGGGCTCCGACTTTTCCGGCGCGCATGAAAGACCGCAGCGGTGCAGATAATGCTCGGTCCTGTCGATGGCTTCCTGCAGGGCGTCTTGTTGTTCGCCCGCCGATCCCGTGCACGTCCACATGGTCAGGTCGTCTGCATACATTGCGTGACGGATACCCCTGATGTTCTCCAAGAGGTTCGGCAATCCCCTCATCGCTATATTGAACAGCAACGGGGAGATCACCGACCCCTGGGGGGTTCCTTTCTGCGGTATTTGGAACTTCTCGGTCCTGAGATTCCCCAGGCCTATGGTCACCGTTCTACCCGTCAGGAAGTCCCGGACGTAGTTGTATGTCCGCCGTCCGCAGTTGGTATGTTGTAGGCTGTTTAGCACTGCTTCGTGTGAGACGTTGTCGAAGGCTCCCTTCACGTCGAGTGCCAGGATGGCACTCTTGTGGAATGTGCTGAGGCCGTCGATGACTTCTTCTTTCAGCTGAAGTAGAATGTCCTGGGTGGAGAGGTTAGGCCGGAAACCGAACATAGTGTTCGGCAGGTGCCCACCTTCTTCCAGATAGGGCGAGAGACGATTGTGGACCATGTGCTCGAAGAGTTTTCCCGCGCACGACGTGAGAGAGATCGGACGCAGGTTCTGTAAGTTGATGGGCTTGCCGGGTTTCGGGATCATCGTTACGTCCGCGTGCTTCCAGGAAGCCGGTATACTGCCGTTCTCCCAGCTTTCATTGATAAACTTTAGTAAACTCTCCGTTGCCCCGTCGTCCAGGTTACGGAGGGTCTTGTTGTTAATTTTATCCCTGCCGGGCGTCGTGTTTCTTGTGAGATTTCTTAAGGCTGCCACGATCTCCGACTTGGTGAAAGGTTGGTCTAAATCCGGATTGGGTTCCCCCTCGTACTCCGGGTGAATGACCGGCTGCGTCTTCCGTTGTTGCTGGTCTCCGATGTATTTCTCGGTGATGGCTTCGAGCGCTTCTTGTTCAGTTCCCTGGAAGTTGTGTATAAGTCTTTGTATGTGTTGCCCCGTGACAGTTTTTGATTCCGTCTTCGCGAGAAGGGTCTTTAGAATGGCCCAGGTCTTTCGGTTGCTGAGGGTTCCCTGTAACTGGTCGCACATTTGATTCCAGTTCTGACGTCCGAGTTTTTCAGCATACTCCTCCGCCTGCCGCGAGACTGCGGCAATGCGGATCTTGAGTTTGCGGTTTCTCTTCTGCTTCTTCCATCTCTTCAAAAGTCCTCGCCTGGCCTCCCAGAGGTGAAGTAGGTGTGGGTCGACTTCGGGATTGTCCGCAGTGAGTTGGATGGTCTTTGTGTACTTGGTAACCAAGTCCATCACGTTCTTGGTCCACTCCTCGATGTCCTCTAGGCTTCTGGGGTGTTCGTCTTTCCGGAAAGCAGGCCAGTCCGTAATTTTGGCCTGACCTAATCTCACAGGGGTTTTGTGGTGCATGATTTCAGTCTGGATGATATGATGGTCGCTGCCCAGAGTCTCGTCCAGTCTCGACCACGCGACTTGCCTTAAGCCAGTGGAGAAGGTCAGGTCTGGGCTGGTGTCTCTGGAGACACTGTTGCCGATTCTAGTTGGTATTAGAGGATCGGTCCACAACGTCAGCTGGTGGTGTTGTGCCGCGTTGTGCACGTCCATACCCTTCTTGTTGGTTGATCGGTAGCCCCAAGCCACATGTGGAGCGTTAAAGTCACCCACCACGAGAAGTTTTTGACCGTTGGTGACTTTCTTCACTTCTCTCAGGAACTTGTCCAAGTCCTTTAGTGTGTCGCGCGGAGGACTGTATACATTCAGGATGTAGAGGCTCTGCAGGGTTTTCTTGGGAGGAACCAGCTCAATCAGAGTGTGTTCGATTCTGTGGTTGATTTGGTGCTGCTGCGTCGTGTAGTGCTTCTTGATGAGGACGGCGGTCCGGGTCCTTCCTTGGGCAATGTACGTTTTGTAGCCGCGCATCGTAATATTATTTGTTTCTGTTTCCTGTAACGCGATGACGTCAGGTTGGTGTAGGGTGCATAGGTGAAGTAAATTTTGCCGTTTCCGATTTATTCCTCTGCAATTCCACTGCCAAATTTTGAGGGTTTCGGTCGCTTCTTTCTTCTTTGCTATCTTATTCGCCATCTTGGCTTCCCAGAGTCTCGTTCATCTGGGATTCTCTGATGGGGTATTTTGGCTTTTTCCTTGCCTGCTCTTTTTCCCTTTCTAGAATGGAGATGCGTTGGTTGAGTTCGTTGCCCATCTGGGTGATCTCCTGGCGGAGCGTTTGTACGGCTGCTTGGACGGTGGCTGCCACAGATTTGCTTATGGTGTCGACGGCCTGAGCCAGTTCGGCTCGGAACTCATTTCTCAGTTCGGCCTTGTCTTCGGTTCGGGCCTTGTTCATCTTGTACTCTATTCCCGAATCGAGGTCCTCCATCGGGGGAGTATGTTCCCTCGGCGGCGTTGGTGTTGTGGTCAGTTTCTGCTGTTTTTGCAATTCGTCAATGAGATGTTGGAGCTTCCTCTCCAGGGCTTGTTCCCTGGCCTGAGCTCTTCTGTCGCGTTCCTCCTGGCGACCTTCTTGCTCTTCTAGACGTTTCATGAGCACTTCATTCCGCTTGATCAGGTCGGCGTTTTGCCTTCTAAGAGAGGAGATGGTTTCCTCGTATCTCGAATTTCGCTCTTGTGTCGGCTGTGAGGGAAATGAGTCGGTTGTCGACTTGGAACTGGCTATCACTTCCGCCCAGGTGATCTTCTGCTGTTGTTGCTGTGGCTTACTAGTTCCATATTGCGAGGAGCTTGAACTTGTCTCCCTTGTTATAGGTGGTTGTCGGCCTCTTGATTGACTTCTCTCCCTCACGTACAGGGGTGGGGGTCTTGGCTTGAGCCTTTTCTCGCACTCCTTGCTTGCCGTCTCGTGAGGTAGTCCACATAGTTTGCACTGCAACTGGCAATCATGATCTGCTTGTGGGTTTTGCACCCCGCACCGGTTGCAGATATGTTTGTCTGGGTTGGGGCATACGTCCTGCCGGTGGCCGATTTCTCCGCAGGCCTTGCAATACTGTACCGATCTGCGGTATGGGCGACAACGTGTGTACGAGCCGGCCACCTTCACATAGAAAGGGATGTGCGGACCTTCGAAGGTGATAACTGCTGAGGTGGATTTGCCGAGCATCCTCGCATGCAGGATGCCACAGTTGTTGGCTGCCAGTAGTTCCGCAAGTCGTTTCTCCGTCGTACACGCAGTGATACCGTGCACGACTCCACGTACTGTTCCTGGGAGCGGTTTGATGTACGGCGTCATCTCGTATGTGGCCGCCCCAAGTTCGATGCTGCTGATGGAACCGAGCTTCAGTGCGTAGTCCTCGTCTGCGGTGCTGGCAATTATCAGGTTCTGCTTCCACTGCGTTTGGATGGTTACGTTCGCGCAAAATCTTTGAAAGGAGAACCACTTGCCCTTGCAAGTCCTTCGGCGATCTTCTCGTCCGGCCAGCTGGACAGTTTCATGCCGGTTCTTGGTCGGTATACCACCTTGTAATCATTCTCTGGCAGCGGCGGCGTCACGCGACGCGGCGGTGGCTTGCCGTTGGTTCGGCTTCCCTGATCTTGCTGCCGTTGGTGGTTGCTGTTGGCTTGCATGCTTGCTTCCACTCTCGGGTTGCTCCTCGCGTTCAGTCCTCCTTGCTGGTTCTGGGGTTTTTCTTGCTTTCCTCCCTCTTGTATGCGGTCCTCGTTCAGCGCCTTCTTGTTTTTTCTTGCCTTGATTGCTTGGAACCATGGGCCAGCTTGACTAAGCGTCTTGCCGCTGTTCTCGTCGAATTCCATGTTGCTCTGGACCGCTGTGGAGTCTTGGCTATTGTTCTCTATGTCCATTTCGTGAGCACCGCCGTTCGTTTCCCTGCCATTCTCGGTGCTCGCGAGGCCACGCGGGCCCGCTCCTGGGGCGCGTGCGGCGTTCGGAGAACGGTGTTCGAATATGTCGAGGTGCTCGTTGCTCGGTGTCTCAAGGAAAACAAATCCACTCACCGCGGAAATTCTGCCGACTTTCGATGCCGATTGCCTTGTCGAGTTCAATGACACAAAATCGTGAAGTTTGGTTAAGGTGAACTGCAATAACTCGCGATAAAAGCAGCAGCCCATGCGAAGCGCGTCCGCTCCACTCGGCCCCCTGGTGGCTTTTTTTTTTTTTTTTTTTTTTTTTTTTTTTTTTTTTGGAGTTCAGAAATTTAAGAACCATGCAGAGCTCATTGCAATACCGCCCACTTTAAGAAGTTAAATCTCAACTGCTGTTGGGATGGCCCGTGTAGAACATACATCGCGCGTCTTCAGTTCTACCGTTCGTGGAAGTGAAGCCTCTCAAAAGTGTCACTTTCCAAAAAAAGAAAAAGAAGAAGAACAACTGGAATGAAAGAGATCGTTGCGTGCGAAAATGAAAAGCAATTACGCCACGAAAGCCTAAAAAAGAGCGAAAACTACAAACATTTTAAAGCATCCAGCTTTCCTAGCAGACCAATATCCCCTTTACCCGGTAGTCCAAAGAGTCCGGTGATTGGTGGACACATTTAAGCCGGAAGCGCCGCCCAAAAGTCTCGGAGGAGAGTTATGTCTCTGGTAACAAGGTCTTGAGAGGCACTTAGGAGTTCATCGATAACAGTTGTTCGGGTCGCCCAGTTGCCCGAACGACATCTTTCGTGAGCTGCGACGAGAGGCGCCTATTTCGTTGAGAACGCCAAACACGACTGGAGGAGCCGTACCGCGTTGTGCACGGCTAAATAAACGTGGCGTTCTGCTGCCGAGAATGAGGTCCTGGGTTCGATTGCCGGCCCTGGTGGCCGCATTTCCGTGCGGACGAAATACGAAATGACGCTCGTGTACTTTGATTTGGCTCCGCTTAAAGAACCACCGACTTGTCAAAATAATTTAGAACTTCTTGCTGGACTAGGTGGTGCGTTGCTTTGAAGGACCAAGTTGCGCATTCAAAAAAGATAACCACAGGAAAACGCGACGGAAAGAGTGGAAAGGGGAAAATGGGAGTCTTTTCGTCTCCGTCGCCTTTTCCTGTGGTTGTCTTTTTTGTCAAAATGAATCCGGAGGCCCTGACTACGGTGTCGCTCGCGACCACACCATGCAGGGTTTTATTTGGGACGTTAAACCCCAATAACCAATATACTCTATTCTCGCACTTTGCGAAAGACATGTGTTAGTGCTAACACAACACGTAAGGGCTGCACCCTGCAAACTTTAGTGACCTTACGCGTCACTGGAATGCCTTGACATTTTTTAACCTCGCCCGTAAGTTTGGCATTACGCCGTTCATCCCTTGTTTATTTATTTATTTTTAGTGATAATCAGCCTTAATTTTTTCGGATAATTCTCACAATCTATAACAGAACTTTCGATCAGACGTCTGCGAAAATTCCTCTCTTAACCTAACCAAAAGGTTCTCTCTGTCGTGCTCATTTTTCAATATATGGTTCGTATACCATGCAGGTATTCCCGCCTTTTGCAGGTTATGTATAATTCTGTACTCAGTGGACTAACAAGTGTATTTACTGTGAGATGTTTTATGCGAACAATTACAACGAGTGTTTCGTCTTTTCTTTTTTAATCTGCCTATGTTTATTGTTAACTACTCTTCCTTAGTTAAATATAATTGTCTAATACACTAATCACTCTTCACTAACTACAAAAAAAGGTAGGAACGCAGAAGGTTGTATTTTTTTTTCTCTGTGAGGTGAGGTGGCAGAGCTAGTCAAGCCATTTGGAGCTTTTTTACTATATATAGCCATAATTGTCTGGATAAAAATAAAGTAATTACTATTACAATATGTGAAACGGAGCAGCGGAAAACACACACTTACGGCCCCTCTACCCAATTTCCCAACTAAATATTACCTAACAAAGATATGTATGGTTTATATCACGCATACAACGACGTGTAGCATATAATCATAACATCGACCCGGTAGGTCCTTCGTGTGTTTACCTATAATAACCATTCCTTGGCCAAAAATACAATGCAACGAAGTGGTCGAATTTCATTGCCGCTCCATTTAGCGCAAACTGTATAGCTCTCACTGGCGAAAAAAAAAAAACACAAAGAAGCACCACTTTTATCTACTGAAATGTTTTCATGAGCTTTGCAGCTAATAAATTGCCGCTTGTTTTTGTTTATATTTTTAAATTTTTTGGCATCACTTCGACAAAAATATGCGTAATAATAAGGAACGTTTATTAATTGTGTAGTAATATTTCGCAAAAACATCGAGTGCTCGTACACAATGCAGAAGGACTTTAGTAGCGCTAACAGCGCTTCGCGGACAGTTTTGGAATTAAATTATGGGGTTTTACGTGCCAAAACCACTTTCTGATTATGAGGCACGCCGTAGTGGAGGACTCCGGAAATTTTGACCACCTGGGGTTCTTTAACGTGCACCTAAATCTAAGTACACGGGTGTTTTCGCATTTCGCCCCCATCGAAATGCGGCCGCCGTGGCCGGGATACGATCCCGCGACCTCGTGCTCAGCAGCCCAACACCATAGCCACTGAGCGACCACGTCGGGTACAGACAGTTTTTCTGTGTGCCCACCTACTCCTGCGACAAAACTTGGTAGTGACGGCAGAAAATTAGGTGGGGGAATTAGAAAATTTGCAGGCGCAAGTTGGAATCAGCTAGCGCAAGACAGGGGTAATTGTCGATCGCTGGGATAGGCCTTCTTCCAGCAGGGAATATAAACATAGGCTACTGCTGTTGCTGATGATGATGAACTTGGTAGTGAAACACGCAGTGAAGTATAACGTTGAGCCCGAGCTCCGGTTATACGTCGGCGGAAATCTATAGCTCGCCTGATTGTTGAAGCATACTGATAACAGTTTACAAGCGACTAATCATCAACATTTCCCAAGAACGAAAACATATTTCAATCAGACCCTCCACTAAAAAAGGAGAATAAGAAGATTAAAAGGACCCGTGATATCTTCTCGGCTACGGTTATCACGTACGCTTACTTCACACCGCTACAAGGTTACCACAGCCCAATGTGCAGCGTACCGGACACCTTAGCGCACCTGATCCTCGAATGTCCATGGCATCTAGACAAAGATGCATTGCCTTCACCGAGAGTCTGTTGCAACGCCACAGAAAGCGAAGACCTCATAGAAACGTGGGAGGCCAAGCTCGTCTCCGAGGACCTGGAACAACAACGACGTCTCGTCGCCAGGGCCAAGGAAGCAGCGAAGGCCAGAGGATTCCTGGAATGAGGAGACCTCCCACCGCGAGTAGAACCGGGGCTTACCCCGGAATACTGTTTCCAAAATAAAAGTTTATTCCTCCTCAGCACTCCTCGAAACTCGAAACGGATACTTGCAACAGAAGCAAACATACTTGTTTAACATACGTATGGATTGGAAAGTGTGATTGAGAACCAGTTGAACACCAAGAAAACACAAAGGAATAAAAAGACTAAAACCCAATTTTCTTGTGGTTCTGGAGGGCAATCCGCACCGAGAGCTGCCGCACCGTACCTGTCGGGCCTGGCTGGTGGCCTGATTTTCACGAAAATTCACACATCGCATGTTAAGCTTTCCAGCCGACTGTGCACACTTTGGAGCGCCATATTAGATGCTCTTCCCTCTAACGTAATTGGATAGAATTTAAATGGCACAGCTAGCCCTTCTCCGAGGTGGTTTATCTCACAAAGAGAGCCTAATTTTGGGACAACAAATGAATATATGGAACTTTAGTCACGGGTATCAAACTCTAGGCTTGCCGCACCACAGGCAAGACTCAGCCACGAGATGACTGAGCACAATTAAAAATTTTCACAGCGGTTCTTTCCTGCTAACACCGGTGACGACTATTTGTCTCTTAGTTCAAAGTGTCTAAGGTGCCTGACCGAGTGTGTATTTCACCCATTGGTTCATTATTTGCCTGCGCACAAATAACAGAGACTACATATTCAATATTCATTACCAGCCAAGGATAAAAAGATGGCTTCGATGTTGCGCTGTACCAGTTTTAGAATGCAATACCAACTTGCCCAATCCTCAAGCCTAGTTCCCCTAGCCGCTGTTTGCCCGCTGAAAAATCCATCTGACTCGTTTCTTCTTGTACCGCAATTACTCTGTCGAAAGAAACTCGGTCGACTGAAAAGCAAATGACCGATAAAAGCTGCCGTTTGAACGTGGTGCCACTGAGCCGTCTACTGTCGCGATCAACCCCCTTTAGCAGTTACAGAATTCCGCAATCCGTTAGAAGACACCACACTCGTATCCCGGCCCCCCTCCATGAGGTTCGTTTCAACGCAACGCTATGACCTATAGGCGTTCGTTGTGGTGCCCGCTTTCCGAGAATAAGTGCACAGATTCAAGCTGCGTTTGCGTGCAGTTCACTGGATACCTTTATGCGTCTTCAGTGCTTAACATCAGGCTTCTTTCTTTTGTTGCTGTTTTGTTCTGTTTCTGTTTTTTTTTGCGATAGGGCTTGTTAACTTCGCTACGCTCTTTAAAGCCATTGTGGAGCTACCGGTTTTCGCTTCCGCTAAGTTTTTCTATTCTTTTCTGCCTTACTATTATTAGAACTATTTTTTGTGATAATGGAAAAATTAGGAACACCCGAAGATGGCTCACTACGGCGCCAACAGCGAAAACGGGGATAACCGATATTCTAATTGAGATTAAGAGAAAGAAAATTAGCTTGACAGGTCATGTAATGCCCAGGTTAGATAACCGGTGGACATTTAGGATTACAGAATGGGCGTCAAGAGAAAGGAAGCGCAGTCGAGGACGGCAGAAATCTAGGTGGGGTGATGAAATTAAGAAATTCGCAGGCGACAGTTGGAATCGGTTGGCGCAGGACAGGGGTAGTTGAAGATCGCAGGGGGAGGCCTTCGTCCTGCAGTGGACATGAAATAGGCTGACGATGATGATGATTATTATATCTGCCATCACGCCAATTCGATCTTGCAATAACATGACCAAAGAATACACTAACTCACGTAATATAAGAAAAATAAGCTTAAATTCAGTTCAATTGCAACTCGAAAACTATGAGACACGTTACAGTGGTGGGCTTCTTCAGCCACATGGAGTTCCTTGACGTCCACCGAAACGATCGTATACACGTGGCGTGTCCATGATCGAGCGCAGCAAGTTTAACTTCAGCGAGGCGGTTCCCAGTGAAGATGTGTCCAGCAGGATCGTATAATCTTTTGCTAAACCCTCGGATCGTATAGTCCTTGCTAAACAGGAACGTTGTTCTTCGGAAACATCAGTGAGAGCTTCGCTTGAACCGATTCCTACAGCGCGTAGGATCCGCGGCTTCTTGTGCATACTTTTGCACATTTACTTGAATAAGCGGAAAATTGAGCTTTCTAGGCTTCCTCTTAGAGAACCTCCAAGAGAACTAAAAATACAAAGAATTGTGTTGACACGCCCCTCGTGCCACCCCCAGTCAAGGCGCTTTTCGCCGCAGCCGGTGGAGCACCGTTTACGAAGGAGCCGGACGTGGTGCTTCGGGGCAACTAAGCGTAATTGATATGTGACCGGCAAAGTAGGGGACAACAAGATGGCTTGTAACTGCGATGATTACGTAAACGCTGTCATGCCGCGGCAATAACATCAACCGAGACAGAGTGCGTTGCTTGCTATCACGCCCTAATTTAATTATGCGTCGTCGGTCCCTCCTTATAATTCATTTTAGAAGCGTTTTATGGGCGCTGGACAGAAATTACGCTCCGGAATAAGGTTCCCGAAACTGACATCGACGTGTTGCGCCAACAAGCGCGATGCTTAGAGAGCGCCTGCTCTAATATCCCGAGTTACCTATTTTGGAGAAGCACCATCCAACCCCCACCCTCTTCTTTTCTTTTTTTTTGTTTGTTTATTATTGTCTTCTTAAAAGGGGGGGGGGGGGGAGGTTACACAAGTGTCTCAAATTGCACCGAGCGATCGCCCACCTCCGCAAATGACCCGCAGGCCTCGTGATATGCCCAAAAGAGCGCTACAGCTCAGCTGTTCAAATTATACGCATCGTGTAGCGACATAGGTGCCTTCCTTTGTTTACCTGCCTACTTTCTTCGTTTAGGCACGCTAATGGGATGCTGCACACAAAGTTAAATTTCGCGTATAATACAGCTTCTTTAAAAAAAAGGAAGCGAACAGCTTGTTTAAGTCTTTCGCCCGTTTTCGTGGTTGGTCGGTGGTCGGCCTTGGCAACGAACAAGTTAGTTAGTTAGTTAGTTAGTTAGTTAGTTAGTTAGTTAGTTAGTTAGTTAGTTAGTTAGTTAGTTAGTTAGTTAGTTAGTTAGTTAGTTAGTTAGTTAGTTAGTTCGTTCGTCCGTTCGTCCGTTCGTCCGTCCGTCCGTCCGTGCGTCTGTCCGTCCGTCCGTCCGTTCGTCCGTTCATTCGTTCGTTCCTTCGTTCGTTCATTCGTTCGTTCGTTCGTTCGTTCGTTCGTTCGTTCGTTCGTTCGTTCGTTCGTTCGTTCGTTCGTTCGTTCGTTCGTTCGTTCGTTCGTTCGTTCGTTCGTTCGTTCGTTCCTTCGTTCGTTCGTTCGTTCGTTCGTTCGTTCGTTCGTTCGTTCGTTCGTTCGTTCGTTCGTTCGTTCGTTCGTTCGTTCGTTCGTTCTATTCGCTTACGTTGAGTATGGTCCTCAATAATTCCCTCACATTTTTTTTTACCTTTGTGACAGTTTTTATTATGTTGGGCACATTACGAAGATGGCAGTTACCGTTAGTGCGCACATATTATGAAATATGCTGGTTACCATTAGTTCTCGGTCGTTCATCCCGTCGGTTTGTCGCATTTCACTGTATTATGTTCCGGTGGCGCTGTAGTTATACCAACAATGGGAATAACCCAGCGGTTCAAGACTTCCCATATGACTCGGCCTACAGCTGCAGAGCTCGCAGCTCTCCGCGACGCGCTTCATGTGATAAATGCCGAAGGCCCTCGAAAATGGGCAGTCTTCTGCCATTCAATGCCGGCCTTGCAATGTGTGCAGTCCTTTCTCGAACATGAATCTCACAATCAGCTCACGTGCGAAATCGCGGAACATGTCCATCACTTGAGAGGAAAAGGCCATGATAGCTCTTTTCAATGGATAACAGGCCATTGCGGTATCATTGGAAATGATGACGCAAATAAGGCAGCTCCTACGTCAAACAAAGAAGACCACTGCGTCCCCATTCCTCTCTCAAGGGCCAACGCTGCTTGACAACTTTGCATTCTAGCACGCACATTCTCGTTAGCTGACTGGAACACCGCACATACAAGGCGAACTAGGCTGCACAGACTAAGCCCTTCACTGCAACACAGAACCTCAGCCGGACTGCACCAATGCGAAGCGTTTCTTCTGTGTAGGTTATGGCTGAGAGTTTCCTTCACGAAAGCTTATTCAGCGCTAATTGGTATGGCTGATAGTCCTGCATGCGGTGTTTGCGGATGCGAGGAGAACATTGACCGCTTATTGTGCCGCTGTCCTCAATTTCAAGCGGAAAGACAATCTTTGTCCAACACATTGAGGAAACTAGATTATCAAACTCTGAGTGAACAGACAGTAAAGGAGCACCGTCCCCACCGATCATCGGCTCAGAAGGCAGTGAAGGCACTTTTGTGCTTCCTGAGGGCGTCTGATTTGTGCGAACGGCTTTGACTCAAGTACTATCCGCGCACGTCGCTATACCGTCTCTCTCTCTCTCTCTCTCTCTCTCTCTCTCTTCTCTTTCTTCCTCTTCTCCCTTCCTCTAGCGTAGAGTAGCAAACCGGACTATTGACTGGTTAACATCCCTGCTTTCCTAATATCCCTCTCTCTCTCTCTACTGTAACACGTTTGTGGGGATGATGGAGAGCGCTGCAATTGACGAGTTGGTATGTTACGATATACAGAATTAAACGTTTAGCCAAGAAGCGCTCTTACCCCAACGCTGAATAGCAAGCTAGAACGCAGTAGTTATTGGCTACCTCTCCGACTTTGTCTGATAGGAAGTCCCTCTCTCTCTCTTGGACGAAAAGGTCCTCTTGAACGGCAAATGCGTCATTCGGAAACGTAAGAACGTTCTTTAAGTTTATTTTTGTTTCCCTTTTTAGAGTCAGTATACGCCAAATAAACGCGCACAGCAATGGAATTAAGCAGTTGGCATGCTCAGTTGGCATTTGAACCGGTCACGTTTCTGGTTTAACATTTCTGAAAAGCCACCCTTAGCTCACAGAGAATGATAATACTGACAAAGCGTACCGGATACAAAGTGGACGAGTTATTTCTCGGCTGGTGATAGCACGAAGCAGTTAGGTCCTGTTGAGTAGATCAAAACATGAACACATAGTTTAATCGCCTTCACATTAGTGTAGCCTGCATAATCTATCTCCCGTTTAAGCAAACCGCGTGGGAATCCATCTTGAGATTATGTTGAAACAGACGAAAACATAGTATAATACACCTACTCAAATGCTACTCGCTTAATTTACACTTTTAGACAGGTTGCCGTCTCCAGCTTTTCATTAAAGGCAGCTTCAAAGATAGCTAAAGCAATCAGCCAATCAGCCGCAAAACACACTGAGAGCGCTTGGGAACCCCACGTTCTGACCCTCCGGCCTATGCTTGAACTTTTTGCCTGCTTAGAACCTTGAAAGAGAAAATATTAAATGCGTAAGCAGTTCTGCGCCTGCCCAAATGGGAAATCCGTACGTCCGCCGTCAAGTAATACGATCGCTTTCGAGATAGGGCCCGTGCGGCCGCGACATTTGCAGCCTCCGCCGGGGTACGGTTGATCACTGTTGGTAATGGTTCAACACGGATGTATAAGGCGCCTAAGAGCGATAACGGCTTATAATGATCGGATTGTCATCAACGCACTTGCCGCCGCAACCTGCAGTAGTTTGCTTGCGTCATTAATTCACCTTGTACCGCCGTCTTAAGCAGTTCCTGTCGCAGCAGCGCTGCCGTTTATAATAGTCGGATCAGGTTTCATAATATTGATAATGATACCGAACTGGCGGGAAGATTAGCAAGTATCACAATGATTAAGCATGCTTAGACAAATCCCAGAGAAGTTTCTGCGTGAATTTTTTTTTAATTGTATAGATCACTACGCGTCCATCGGGTAGCCTGAGAAAGGAGCTCCGACGCACTCGATTCTGTGAAGAAGACGAAGTGCCTTTCAGGCAGAACGCCGAGTTTTCCAGCCCTACTCATTTTGTGAATTTCTTAGACTCTGCCTTGAACTACTGTTTCCTCCTTAACTGCGATGGAGATGGAGTCTCACGTGCGTCCGCCGGACTCGGCAGTGCCCGCGGCGGCTGCCTCCAGGAAGCGCTAGGGCACCGAGAGCGACACTGACAGCGACGACACCATGCAGTACTATGTCAACAGTGAAGATTCTTGTGACGACACCTTCGAGCTGGTGCGGAGTCGTAAAGCAAAGCGCTTTCTGAGCGCATCATCGAATTCGAGTGAGTCCACCGTGAGATCTTCGCGCAACACCGAGGAGCTTACCATCCTGTTCGCGCCTGTTCTCGCCACTGACAACCTGAGACGCCTCAACAGGCAAGCCGTGTCTTCACACATAGAGGCGCTGGTTCCGAATGAAATCAAAGACATCAGAGTGAACACACGTAAGAACATCCTAGCGATTGACGTAGAACACGCAGCTGCGTTGGATTCTTTGCGCAAAGTAACGGAACTTGACGGAATGTAAGTCCGCCCTCATGTTCCGCTGGGCAAACAAGTCAGTAGTGGCGTAATTTACGATGTTGACGAGACCATTGTCAGCTCCGACCTGTCGATCTTAATCAAGCCGGCTGCAGAAAACACTATCATCACAAACGCGTTTCGTCTCGGCACGTCACGGTGTGTTAAGATCATATTTAAGGGCGAATTACTACCATCGCATGTAAAAGTGGACCACTTTAGACACGCAGTTCGCCCGTTTATACCAAAACCGCTACAGTGCTGGAAATGCATGAAGCTCGGCCATTTGAGTAGTGTATGCAATAACACACAGGGCCCCACACCACTAACACGTGCGAGGCCAATGTGCTGAAGTGCACAAATTGTAGCGGCCCTCACGATGCATCCTCGAAGGAATGCCCTTAGATTCGAAAGGAAATGGCAATATTGAAAAAGAAATGGTTAGAGACCACTCGTCTCACCGAGAAGCAGCAGCATCTATTAAGCGACGACGATCACGTCGCCGACGTCGATCAAGAACCTCCAATGCCTCTCTCTGTAGAACATCGGCCACGTACATTACCACCCACTTAACGCAGTCAGCTCAGAGGACACAGGTGCATCGAACAGCCCGGCTGCTGACGCTTGGCCTGCACTACCTTGGCTACATGCGCCTACTGAGTGAAATCAGAGTTCTACAGCAAGGGATATCTCGTCTGTTCCTGATAAATTGTCGGACCAGGATCAACAAGTTGTTGTCATGATCAGCTCTCTGATGAGCGCTGTTCGTGTTCTTCTGGACAAGCCACAGACACCAACAGCTCGAAGTGCATTGCAAGTGCTGGATGCCATCAATCCGGTTCTTGCGAGCCTTCAGAAGTCCAGTTCTTGAGAGCTTCTACAACAGAACCATGACTCATCGACAACAACAGCGATCATTCCGGGATGATGTCAGAAGTGCCTCCATATTCCAATGGAATGCGAGAGGCCTGAGGTCACGTACTTTGGAGTTGCAACAGTTCGTGTTTGACAACCAGTTTCTTATACTGGTTATATGTGAACCGAACTTATCAGCCTCCATAAGACTATCAGGATATGAACCTTTTGTTTCAACCACGTGTGTCCGTAGTAGTAAGGTTCTGGTTTACATTCGCAAAGACCTTACGTATTTTTCCCAACCCGTAGCGCCGCAGGACGGTAACCAATACGTCTGTGTTACTGTGCAAAAGAAGAGGCTGTCTTTTACTCTTATTGGCGTCTACCTATCCCCAACCAGTCAGTTTGATAGCAAAAGACTACAAGATATTATGACTGCTACTCCCGGTCCTTTGATAATAGCAGGGGATTTCAACGCTCAACACTATATATGGGGAAGCTCCAGGATAAATACGAGGGGCAGGTCACTAATGTCATTTGCATCAGTCGCCAGCCTGCGTCTTCTAAATGATGGAAGCCCGACATTTCTTCGAGGAACAATGTACAGCAGCTGCCTTGATTTGACTTTGGTGTCACGTTGCCGGACTTCGAGCGTGCAGTGGTTCACTGATATTGAAACCCATGGAAGTGATCACATTCCGACCTATGTGAGAATCGATGGACTAGACGCCGCGTTACCGGTTGTATCTCGCCAAATCAACTGGTCAGCCTTTCAAGCTCGTGTAGAAGACACATGCAAGAAACATATGGCACGCAAATTAGAAGACATAATTGCAGACGCAATGCAAGATTGCACGCATTGCTTCACACATCCACCAAAGCGTACAGAGAATGACATTGAATTGGAAAGGCTTCGTACAATACGTCGCCGAGCTGAAAGGAGGTCGAGGCGCACGAAGTCAATTCTTGAACTCAGAGAAGCTCGGCGCATGCAAAGAAGATAAAGCGCCGAATCGATAAGCTAGCGGATCAAAGATGGAAATGCTTTTGCGAGTCACTAGACCCCCGCAAGCCATTATCCCGTGTGTGGCGTACCCTACGCGGTCTTAGCTCAAGCCCCCAGCAACGACGCCCTTTCAACGCCCTTGCTCTATATCAAAACCGCCGTGAGATAGAAGTTGCGGAGGAATTTTGTGCGAAAGTCGCCGGCAGCACAGTTTTAGTCTTTGAAATCGCTTTAGGTGACATCACCGGTCCACGAGATACAAGTACGGACGCTCTATTCTCTATGGAAGAGTTAGACGCTGCTATGGCGCTCTGTAGGTGTTCATCTTCACCAGGGCCCGATAGCATAACATATACTGCTTTGCGCCACCTAGGTCAAGAAGCACGAAGAGAACTCCTCAGCCTTTTTAATAGTTCATGGCGAGATGGTGTCGTCCCACAGGAATGAAAACGCAGCCGCCTGGTACCACTACTAAAAACAGTAAAGTCACCGCTCGAACTGGCATCGTATCGGCCTATAGCACTTCCCAGCTGCGTCGGGAAACTCATGGAACGTATGATCCTCATGCGCCTCGAATGGCACCTTGAACACAACAAAATTTACCCTGAATCAATGGCGGGATTTCGACGAGGCCGTTCATGGATTGATAGTGTCAACGATCTAGTATTATCTCTAGAACAGCAAAAATCTCGGAAGCGATTATCAGTAGCACTCTTCCTTGACGTGAAAGGCGCTTACGACAACGTTTCCCATCAAACCCTTCTAGACGCACTTTTGACAATTGAACTAGGAGGGCGAGTATATCAATGGATCAGAAACTACTTGACACAAAGTTCCTTGTTCGTGCGTACGGAAGATGGTCCGACTACCGACCACTACCCATGCCGAGGCGTTCCCCAAGGCGGTGTACTAAGCCCTATTCTTTTCAACCTCGCACTTCTCGGGCTGGCCGAATCACTACCGGAAACAGTGAGCGTTTCAATCTACGCCGACGACATCTGCATCTGGACATCAGCGGTCACTCGCCTGCAGGTTTGCGCAAGACTACAGAAAGCAGCAACACAGGCATCTGACTATCTTCACACATAAGGCCTTACCATCCTAACAGAAAAATGTGCGTTAGTCGCTTTTACGCGAAAAGCGATGCCTGCTTATCCAGTATGCATCAATGACCTCTCTTAGAGCCCTCAGTTTGCCCACTTGAAGAAGAGGCTCACATCTATTGTTCACGTCTTCAAGTTCATCACCGGGAAAACATGGGGATCGTCAGTGGGCTCCATGCTACAGCTATATCTAGCACTTTCTATCGGATTCCTACGCTATAGCTCTCCCGTGCTTGCTAAAACATGCAAGTCAAATCTTCGAGAACTTCAGAGCGTGCAAGCACAGGCACTACGTGTTTGCCTAGGCCTTCCGCGGAGCGCCTCAACAGCAGGAACCATTATAATGGCTCAAGAACATCCGATCACGACTTACATCAGCACCGACACGCATAGGGCCTGTGTTCGTCATGTTTCACGGATGCAATCAAGCTCTCTTGCCTGCCTGCCAGAACGGCGACCACAGGCGTCCTTCTCCAACGAGGTCAACAAGCATCATGCCTGCCTACCATCCGGCTTCACACCTTCAGCACGTTCAACCTCAGCTTTGTGGTGTTTAAAACAATCTCAAGTGCGTCTTACGGTTCCAGGGATGAGAAAGAAGACCGACCTGCCTACCCTGGCCTTGAAGCAAGCAGCTCTGGATTGTTTGCACACTTTCTACTTTGACCGAATTCACATATATACGGATGGCTTTCCCAGACCAGCTCCACCGGGGCAGTGGTTATACCATCACGATCACCAAGCATCCGATGCAGGATTTCTCACTTGACAACATCGACCGGTTCGGAGCTTGTTGCCCTCCGAGGTGCCGTTGATTATATTAACAGCCAACCGGCTAATTGGTGGGCAATATTCTGCGATTCAAAGGCGGCCTTACAATGTCTTCTGTCATCTATTCGTCGCGGGTCCTGTGAACAACTCGTGTCGGAGATACGAGAAATGCACCATCACATGTTCGCGAAAGGGCATGACGTCGTGTTTCAGTGGCTGCCTGGCCATTGCGGTATCTTCGGCAACGACCTCGCTGACGAAGCTGCTAGGAAAGAACACGAAGGAGCAACCCTTGTTTCTATACCTTTATCGCGGACTGACGCAGCCCAACACTTAGGCAAGCTAGCACACCGTTTGACATTGGAGAAGTGGCACACACCTGATTTCACTCAACATCGATTGCATTCCCTCGATCCATCTATGCAACTGCAGTTGTTACCAGGGCTTCCGCGTAATGAGGAAACAATGCTGTGCCGCTTACGCTTGGGCGTCGCATTCGCGAATGCATATACGTTTTGATTGGAATGGCTGATAGCACCGAGTGCAATGTCTGCGGTGTCGAGGAAACTACAGAACATCTACTGTGCTACTGCGCATCTTTTGAAAATGAAAGACAAGATCTCTGCACAGCTCTCAACCAGTTAGATAGAAAACCGTTCACCTTGAACAAGATCTTGGGACCATGGCCTCCCATATCGCAGCTACAAAAGGCGACAAAAGCGCTGCTGCGATATTTGAAAGTTACAGGATTGAGTCAGCGTCTGTGATACGGACTGAGTGACTGAACGATATCCCCAGTGGACTTTCTCTTCTTTTAATCTTCCCGTCCCATTTCCCTTTCCCCAGTGTAGGGTAGCCAACCGGGCTCAGACCTGGTTAACCTCCCTACCTTTCATTTATCATTTGCTCTCTCTCTCTCTCTACGACGCACTCAAGATGGCGCAATGCCTAAAATATGTTGAAATTTTTCGCGTGGCTGCCACTTCAGGCACAGGCACCGCGTACGCACTCACGAAAGCTGGCTTTGTATTTGTACATCACAAGTCCGAAAGTAACGCCGTTGAGAGCCTGCGTGTTCCAGCAGATGCGTGCTCTTACATTGAAGTGGCAGCAAACGTGAATCACATCCTACACGTCTGTCGCGCTCCTTCTCAATATCATGCTCTTCTGCTTCGCTGCTTCGTACTTCGGTGATTATTTTCCCTTTCTATCTCTAGCGTTATGTATTGGAGCTCCCAAACCGTTCGTTTTCCTTTTACGTTCCCCCCCTCAAAATATTCTCGATGAAATGTAAACTATGAATTGTGTATTGCCTACCGACATATATAGGTGAGGTCGGTGCGCGACACAGCAGTTGAAAGCCTGCTTAAGTCAGTGATGTGATTCGAACGCGCACTTGCAGCCCTTACGTAAAACCAGACGTGTCCTCCTCTGGACGAAGCTCCCGTTTAGATTTGTTCCATCCCCACGGCTCTTGTTTGTTCCTTCCCACATTCGCGAAATGAAAAAATAAAAAAATGCGATTCCAACGAAAAAGAAATTAAAAAAGAATCCCCGTTCTTTTTATCCGAGATCCCCTTACTCTTCTTCCATCCAGTCTTTGAGAGGCCGTGAGAGACCGCGCCGACGGTGAAGCAAGAAATAACAAAGTAAAGAAAATAATAGAAAGCCGGCCCATATCGGATCGCACGCTCAGCGAGCACCCTGAAAGGCGGGCGGAATTCGATTTGATACTCATTTATAAGGAGCCTAGCTATAGGGCCGTGCGTGGCGAAAGAATTGGAGAAGGATGGGGAGAGAGGAGAAAATGTTTATTCTCCTTATGACTCTCCAGAGCGCGATTCAATTTATTTCCTAAAGAAGTGTATCTCGGATGCCGCCCTTTTAATGTTGCCCCGTCGGCGACCCGTCGAAGACCGGAGCAGTCCCGATCGCCGTAGGTGCTGCATCGTTCCTCAGTGGTCGACGGCTGGCGCTGGCCGACTTCGAGCCGAGCTTTGGGCCTTCGGGACTCGTAGCGTACAGCATGCCGGGAACTGTGGCGGCCATTCATGAGAAACGGTTAAACGGGGACGGCGCGCTATAGAAGAGCGTTGAGGTGTCCACTACAGTGACACGTGTACTTATACCAATAAAAGTTACCTTATACCTACCAATAAAAGCTAGTTTTGTCTTTCACAGTATTGCTACTGTGTTCTTCAACGTCACCATCACGCGACAATAGGAAGCGTAAGAAGAACCGTCGGTTACGGGTCAAGTCATGATTTCCCCCCCCCTCCCCCCAACAGTCGCTGAAAAAAAAAAAGCATCTCCAAGGAAAATAGTTTTGCATATCTCCGCCTTCAACGTTGCCTGCATAGGTTTGCTCGCCGAATCGCGGCTCAATATTGCGTAGATTAGCTTAAATAGATTGGCAGTACCTTTTCACACGGGTTCCAATACTGTTCCTGGTAATTTAAGCAATCAATTCTTTTTTACTGCGATAGCAGGTAAGAGTTTGAAACTGGGTTTCCTTTCTCCGCCCATCCCGTCGGCCCTTTCTTTACGCTCACCTCATAACGACCGTTGCCGTCATCGACGTGTATTTGTTGTCGTCATTCCACCTCGTTATTCTTGGCTTCAACATAAGAGGCCGCGTACTAACAAATCAATTTCAAAGGAGCGGGGAGGGGGGGGGGGCTGTTTTTCTGGTGTGCCATCTGGCTACGCCACCAGACATACAAAAGCTTAAGGACCAGAGGGGCCACTAAAATAATGTTTTTTTTTTGCGTGTGTGTGTGTTTACAGCCCACGCATAAAGACTGTGATCAAGTGGTACTGTCAACGTGCGCCTCTTTGACCAGAGTCATGTAATAATTTCACGTTGTGCAGCTATGCTAGAAGAAATAGCGTTTTTTTTTTTTTGCTGATGCCGTGGTTTCTAGACTTTTGCACTCGACTGTACATGACACCGATGATTGGACTCATGCGGAGGACGCACCTATACTCAAACCGTCTACGGAGGACAATGTCGAAAGTATCGAGCGGCGTCAATACCAACGTCGCAACGACCACGCCATCTGCCACGGTGGTGTAGTTGCTTTTGGATTGTGCTGCTAAGCCCGAAGGCGTGGTATCACATACCAGTCGCATTTTGACGGGAGCGAAATGCAAAAACGCCCATGTGCCACGTATCGGATGCAAGTTAGAGAACCCCAGGTGGTTAACATTAATCCTGAGTCGCCCACCACGGGGTGCCTCATAATCATATCGTGGTTGTGGCACGTAAGATCCCCGAATTTAATTCATTTATATTAACGAAGCCGCCACAGAATTTTTACATAGTAGCTCACATGATCCAAAGGCGCCAAGTGCCCAATGTAGCAATACAGCAATACAGCAACCACCAAGCTGTGGTTAAAGGGCATGAAATTATATTCCGGTGGCTACCTGGAAATACCGGGATTGCTGGTAATGACCTCGCCGATGAAACCGTCCGGTCTGCCCAACTGGAAGCCCGACCAGTTCGGATCCCCTTATTAGAACCGACGCGGTAAGAAAGCTTCATATCATGGCTAAAGCTATGACACACCAATGCTGGTCTTCTCCCAACCTCCTTAAGTGTCATCTTCATAGGCTTGATCCATCCTTAAAGCTACAAGTGCCATCAGAAGTTTCCCGCTCTGAGGCGACAGTATTGTGCCGCCTCTGGCTCGGGGTGGCATTTGCAAAGGCCTACTCGTTCCGCATTAGAATGGGGGATACACACGCCCACGTGCGACTTTGTGGAACTAGAGAAGCGATTGAACACATCCTATGTCTCTTGCCCCACTATGACGTCGACCGGGAAGCTCTCCGGACAGCATTGAACCGGCTGGACTCTAGGGCATTTTCGGAAATGAATATCATTGGATCATGGCCGCACGCCTCGATGGCACAGAAAGCCACAAAAGCGTTGATGAAGTGCCTCAAATCGACAGGTCTTGGCAACCGTGTGTAGACTCTGTGCGAACCTTCATATGTGTGCTGAACTGTGCTCTCTCTATCTCTTCTTCCTCTCTTTTCGTCTCCATAATGCCTTCCCCCAATGCAGGCTAGAAAAGAGAACGTGTGTCTGGTTAATCTCTCTGCCTTTCCTCTCTTCTATTTCTCTCTCGCTCTCTCTCTCAACACTGAAAAAGCACAGGGAAGAAAGACTATCGTTCAAATCTAAAATTACATTTTAACACATAATCTATAATGATAAATTATTTATTATAATAATTTAATATTAATAGTGATTTTCTTTTCACATTCTCACTTTACCTTAATAGACCATTCTATGACCACGTATTCATTATAGTCTTTTTCTTTTAGCGCTCGGCTTCTCATGCGTAAACTGGATGGCACTGACGTCGTGTCGATTATTTCGAGAATAGCCTGAGGCCTGTAACGAGGTAGCCCGAACGTAAATTTGAAAACATGCGGACGAATCCAGCAGCAAGAAGCTAAAGGGCAGCTTTAGTAGAGACCAGTGGCCATGTTCGGATACGTATATAAGAGGCTATGTTTTAGGAAGAGTTGCGCCTAAGAAAGAACAAACACAGGGGGAAAGAACGAGGTCTACCACGTTCTTTTTCCTGTGTTTATTCTTTCTTAGGCGCAAGTCTTCCTAAAACACAGTCATGCACCAACTCGCCCAGCAGAAAGTTCTAAAAGGTATATAAGAGCAGGAGGAAGAACCGAGCCGTTCCACTTCACCACCGGGAGGCGCAACTTCCACAAAAGAATGCGATTCACACTTGTTTCACTTCTCGAAAGGAGATCGCTCGATCGCACCCGCGATTGCACACTCCAACAAACACCGTAACAAATCAGTCTAAGGCTTACTGCGCATTATATCTCGTCATCTATCGCGACACTGCTTCGCGTTACGGCCGAAACGCGGGTGCTATCTTTTTTTCTTTTTCTAGAAAAATGCGAGAAAAGAGGAATACGAATAAGTGTATACTCATCACAGACAGTGGCCCACAGAACGCTTTGTGTCATTATGCTTGTTCATTCTCGATGTCGCATCTCCTGAGCCGTGCGCAGCCCCCATCTCGCCCAGTGTAGTTCGCGCTGCTGCAACGAAGTCACTACTAAACTGACCAGTAGCGAAAGAACTACGCCATCGAAGGAGCTACACTGGTGCTACGACTTCTTGGTTACAACGCCGATGATTAGCGGAGCTTGTCGAAATTGCGGTCCACTCTTCGGAAGGAGAGAGAGGGGGGGGGGATAAGAAAGAACGCAGAAGACGGCACAGCGAAAAGTTAATTTTCAACTACAGTCCCGCTCTATCGGGACTGACACGGCACACAGTGGGCAACCGCGGCTTGCCGAATCTTCGCTGCCCAAGAGATCCCAAAACGAAGGGTAGGAGCCAAGATCAACATTGCTTAAATAGGGTTACGACAAATGCCCCTGTGCTTCCGCCCCGCGACCTCTTCGCGGAACTCTCATCAATGCGTCGCGCTGGCGTGCACGCACACCCACGCGCGGTACGCCTTGCGCCTACGCATGTGGGCCCTCTTTTTTTTTTTTTTTCATTTGCTCGCAGCCGTTCTACGAGCAGGGCGACACGACGCGCAAACGGGGCAAGCAGCAGCAGCGCCAGCCGCGCAGTACTCCTTGCGCCCTTCTTCTTGCGGGACAGTGACTTTCTTGTGCGGTGGGCAAGAGACGATTGGCTCAGCGGAGACGCAGTTAGCAGTAAATATAGCGGCCTGACTACGCCGTAGGAGAAGAGAGGCGAGTGAGGACCGGTTGACTCCCCGCAGTGTAGTCTCAGCGGGACCCACAGGAAATGAGGCAAGCTTCTATTTTTTATTTTCTTTCTCTCTCTCGCTCTCTTACTTCTGCTCCCTGCCTAGGGAGTCTCCCGACGAGGCCCTTTACGGGCGACCTTACGCCAACCAAAGACGAACCGAAGAGGACGCAGGAAGAAGGGAGTGGCGGCGGAGATGAAAGGACGGAGTTTCGTGCGTGAAAGCCTAAGTGCAGAAGAAAACAGGAGAATGGCAGGAGTGAGACAGAACGAAAAGCGTGAACGAATGGAAAGTAAAAACGAAAAAAGAACAAGGAAACAAAGGAAAACAGACGTGAGGATGTAAAAGGAAGAGAGGAACAGATGAGAACAAGACAACGAAGGCATCGAAAACCGGCCAGGCGAAGAAGCTCGCCCTCGCGCCTATAGACGTCCCCCAAGTCTCCTAGGGACTTTAATGGAGAAGAGGCGACGTACGAAGATAGAGGGATGAGAGAAAAAAAAAAGAAGGAAGCGGGGGTAAAATGTGAAGAGCATTCGCGAAAAGAGGCGCATCTGGAAACCCGGCTTCTTCGACTCGAACGTCAGGTTGAGCGGACGACCGGTAAGGGCCGCAGACATTTGGTGCTCCTTGCTTTCTTTCTCTCCTTCTTTCCTTCTTCCTTTTTGGCAGACGCCGTCCTCTGGGCGCTCCTTTTCGGCGCTCTATTCCCTCCTCTCCCGCACATTCTCTCTCTGGTTCCCTTTCCCACACACATTCTTGGGCCGCTTCGAATTTATTAGCTTCAGCCACTGGCTCAGCGTTGGGGGATATATCGCAGAACGACCGAGAAACTGGGAACAGAGAGAGAGAGAAAAAAAATAATGGCGGTGACCTTGCGAGCAAAGGGCCACGAAAGAAGTAACTGCGATCCTACTGTCAATGTCGAATTGAGCACAGACGAAGAATAACACAATGCCCAGAGTATAATGTTGCCCGGAGTAAATGAAAATAGTTTAAGGATGAAAAGAGTCTCTAGAGGGACAAAAGTACAGTTTTGGCTGTGGAGGACGGTGTGCTGACGGTGACTTCAGTGAGATCTCTAGCGGGCGATATGTGTTTATGTCCCCGCGTAGTCTAAGTAGATAGGATAAAAGTGGTAGTTTTTATCTGTCATCTCATAATATTAAGTCATCAGGGAATATTGAACGTGCATCGAAATCTCGATATGCGAGTTTTCTTTTTATTTTTTGTTCGTAATGTCGGCGCATATAAAATGCGGTAGGCAATGCTTCGAGTGAACTGGTGTGATCAAACATTACCTACAAGAAAGAGAGGGATAAATGAAAGGCAGGGAGGTTAACCAAGACGAACCTGGTGGGCTAGCTTGCAGTGGGGGAAAGATACACCTTAGTACCGATTAAGAGAGGGGCTTAGTCAAGAGTTGATGTGCATTGTAGTCCACAACGTAATGAAAATCCTTGATACGTGATACTTGAATGCGTGATGAATTGTAACTCGTGCATTTGGTTGCGTTCTTTCTGTGCCAGGGCATATACACTGTCTGCGGTATGCCTACTGCGGCTGCGTCCGTGATACAGCTAACCCACATTTTTTTTTTTTCGTAGAGTTTGACCCGTCTTTCGGAGAAGAAATATGGTTCATTGGTATGCACTGAAATCGAACTCAACTATCAATTTTTGTTTCTTATCTCGTCGAGAGCAAATTGTGGTAAGTATGCAAAGTGCATGAATCTTTTAGCGCCCCGGTTACCATCCCTGCAGCCAACTTTGGGCGCGCTCGCCTCGGCGTTTGAATTGTAGAAGAGAAAGTTGATTGCCCCCGCCCCCCTCATTCAAACGAGCGGCAAAAAAACCTCGCCGCTGAAATGCGGAGAGAATTACAACATTTTTTCTCCTGTTGCCAGTTATATATCCGCTTATCCTCTGGTGCTTGTCTCACCTAGGTTACCTAGCATAAAAATCTACGTTACTTTGCTATCCCTGTGTTCTTACACTGTACGCCAATCTTGGGATAATTTTTTACAGCTTCACATCAAGAAAAAAAAACAAGAAAGGAAAACGAGAAGTATATGAGCCCGCAGTTATAAGGGATTTGAGCCTTCAATGTGTTCTTTTGCGCAAGTACCTGATAAATCTACCAGGTATTTCATTCGCCATGCCAGTTTGGGCGTGGTCTTGGACAAAATAAAGCGAAGTGATCTGAAGCCTTCTGACAAGATGATTTTGAAAGGTTTCAGTTGCAGCCACTGAAGTCTTGATCAATTATGATCAGATATGTACCTCGTTGGTGTGTGACCGTTTTGTTAAGTTAGAGTGTTGTAGCGCCTTTTTTCTTTCAGCTTCTTTTTGGATTAAGAATAGTCAGTGCCTTAAATTTAGAAAGTAAGAATGCCATTGTAGCGTAGATTACTGAGACATTGCGCTGCTTCGGTTATATTACTTTTTGCCAAACATGTCTCGTACATTTTCCCCAAATTTTTACCCTTGCAATTCATTTCATTACGTTTTTTGTGCAATATACCTCTGATCTGGCACGATAACGCATGGTTTTTCATTCTGGTTTATGATCTATGCATGTGTCTTGTCACGTGTTTCCTTATGTATTAGCACGTTTGCTTTTTATGTCTGTTGCATGGAACGGGGCTTTTCTTGAGGGATACATGTGTGCTAGTAAAGAAAAAATAAGATAATATACTGAAGAAATGCCGTCCGCGCTTTTCTCTAGTTTATAATGATGATGTGCTGTAAATAGCAAACAAGAAATGAAAGCACAATATAACCGGCAAACACTGAATAACTAAAGGTCTCTACCTCTCAATTGAACTCACGTAATAAAAGACGACATTATATTCAGGGTTAAATGGGTTCCTTGAGACCCTGTAGAAGGCCATATAATACAAGGCACGTCTGAATTTCTTCATTTGGGAGATAATGTTCTGAACACAGTCCAGGCAGTGTTTTATCTATCGTAGCACCATTTGACATCGCTTTCCGTATTCCCCAGAGAGAAACAGACAGAGCTAGGCCACTTCCCGATGTGATAAGATAAGCTTTCCTTCCAGGAATTCCGGGCAATCAATCCCATCTGCCTCCTAACTCGGGACACACCCAGCGAGCCCTACTCTATAATATAAAGCGCTGCGGAAACTCCCATCAGGCCATGTACTCCAGCTAGCAAACGACACGAAGAAATGCGCGTTCAGTCTCTTTCCAGCGCTATCGTTGTCTCCCCCTCAGGTCGACAAAGCGAGCAAACGAGACCGCTTTGGCCAGTGGCAGATCACGACGGGCCACGTACCATCAACTCCACATCAAAGGCGGATTCGAACTGGCGATGCGATTGCCGCATGCCTCGTAAAACCGCTCTCTTGGGTGATGATGCAGGTGGAGGCACAAATAAAGCATGAAGGAAAACGAAATGGCTGCGATACAATACACGAGCAGGCGCAGTTAAGTGCATCGGGTAAATCACAGAGGGCTCGCGCGAAGCTCATTGCTCAAGTTGCGCTTCTTTGCGACATTTTCGGAACCTCTTTCACAAACTCCCGGACCCATGAGATGTCGCACACGACAACGACGTATGTTTGCTTGTGTAGAAGGGCTCAGTGTCGTCCGAGGTTATATTCTTGGCGCTCCCGGCATCATAGACGTCGGCTCTAGGGTTCACCGCTTAGAGTCCGCATGGGCTTAGGGCGCAGAGTATACTTGATGCGTGTTACTAGCTATTAGTGTTACATAACTATGATACAATGTAAATTGAGAACGACTCTAGCTAGGTTGAGCTAGATTGCGACTCTTATTCCCAATGTTTTAATAGAAGGCAAGCGCATAGAAAGGAATGAAAAAAATGAAATTAAATAAAATCTTACTCATTTCGCTCTGGAAGTGACGTAGCAATGGATGGTAGCACAATTTTTTTTTTATGTAGACTCTCAAGGATCCTGCAACAATTGATTATTGTTGCAAGACCTTCAAGAAGCAAGGAACGGGACAGCACTAGTCAGTGATTCATCATGACTCAAGTTCACAGCGACGAAGCTAGATAAGCAACCAGAAGAACAGTTGCGTTCTTTCTGCCCATCAAGTAGTGGCCTGCTCCAGTTTAATGTTACAATTTCTCTTTCTCGCGATTGTATTCGATTTTCGTCATCTGCCGCTCATCACAGACCTTGGGCCAATGACGAAGCGGAAGAAAAAGAACACGAGTGCGACCCAATAAATCCGCACATTATTTCGTTCCTGATTACGGTCATACCGAGGCAACAGATTGCAGTTAATGAACTTCTCGTCTGCCTTCGTTCCGCACCTCTTTGCCCGACTTAGCATTGCGAAACCGCCCTCCGGACGCCCATACACGCTTCGCCGCCCAGATTGTGTTACAATTCTGGCCAGCATCGAAGACAGCCTACGTTGACTGCCAAAGCAGGCAGCTTCGAGTTCAGCAATGGAACACATCTGGAAGACGTTTCTGCAGCTTGACGGCATCTTGTGTCGGCAAGAAAAGGCTAAGAAAGGCTTACCCCTGTATTCGAGCTTTCTTTTTTCTTGCGCGAACGCACGTGGAACAAAGCGCCGGTTACAAGAGGCGCATAAAGAAGCGTGTCTACGTTTTTCTTGTGCACATGCGACCTTCCCGCGAGCTTTCAATCGTTCTGTACAGCCGCCGTCTTGTTTGGACTGTAAAGTAACCTGCATCGTTTTTGACGTTGACGCTGTCTTGGCAAAGCTCCTTTTTTTTTCTTTTTTTTTTTTGCTCGCTTCACCGGAATTGGAGTGAGACTTAACATGGCCTGCGTCCGCATAGTGGACGCAGGCCACGACACAGGTCACGCTCCTCAGGCTCCTCAGGCCGCTGTCTCACGCTCCTCAGGCCGCTGTCTAAAGCGAAAGCGGCCTGCGTCCGCTGTCTCTTTAGCCGTCCGTTTACGGCGAGTATTGGAAGACAGCCATAGTCGTCACCTTGGCGAGCCGCACTTACGCTTGGCCGGCCGCCTTCCGTGCGCGCAGCGCGCGCCCGACTCGTTCGTTTCCTCGCCGTCATTCCCGGGGTTTGCTGATTGGCTGGCCCTCGCAGCGCTCATCATGGGACAAGGCGAGCTATTCGGAATAGGGCGGGCGCCACGAGATGGCCAGACGTGGCTTCTCGTGAACCGGAGTAAAAAAAAAAAAAAAAGAGAGAAGGCACGATGTCTCGGGCCGGATAGGATGGACAAGCAAAAAAAAAAAAAAAAACGAAGAATGAATCGGGTCGGGCCGGGTCGGAAGAGACGAGGCGCGCCGAGGTACACCGTTCATTACGACGAATCCGCTGCCAGTCGAGCCCCTTCGCCTCGGTGGCACCCCTTCTTTCTCCGCTGCGATAGACACTGGAGTCGCTTCGTCATTACCTGACGGCAAATCTCTCGCTCTCAGTGAACCGCGTGTTTTACTTGCTCCTTCTTTCGCCTTTCTCTCTCTCTCAGTCCCTGCACGATTTCTCCTTCGGTATAGGTGTTGCCAAGTTTCGGGATCGATGGCCCACTGACTACTGCAGATGGCGCCCTGTGGAGAGCTGTGGGCGTATATTAGCGACGGATTCTCGGAGAATCGCATTCTCCGCGGCTTTTGTTTGTTCCTCCCGACGCCGCGGGTGATGGTGTCGGCGGCCACAGCTGGCTGCGGAACGCGCAAACAGCGTTTATTTCAGGCTTGTGCGAGAGCGATGAAAAGCGTTCTTTGGAAGAAAGAAAAAAATGTTTTTTTTTTGTCTCTTTTCTTCCCTTGGCTCTCTCTCACTATTTTCTTTCTCTCACTCTTGCGACGAACTTTAATAGCCTTACTGGCCATGAATGAATGGAACCAAAATGTAGCGTCGTTTCGCTGTACACCCACTTCTTTAACTTCGGTTAGTTTATTCTCGTACGAGAGCCTACAATTAACGGAGGGAAACGATCGAGAATTTGCGCTTGTGGCATGTTACTCAGCTCCTTTGCACAAACAACGACTTAATATAAACTTCGTCGAAATAAACAAACAAACCTGCCGGATATTGCCTTTCTGCAGTGCTGCCGGATATTGTGATATTTCTTGAAACTCCTCTTCGGGCAACCGTATTACGTCTTTCAAAGTGCTTGAAGCACGGTACGTGATACAGCTACGTTCACCCTAAAAGTCAGCATTCGTTGAAAGGTCCAGTCACGTCACCATCGATATGCCCATTCCCTGCTATATGAGATCCTTATACAGCAAACCGAAAACTGAATTATCTTTCATCCTTTGTTGTTCTTTAACACGCACCTAAATCTCACTTCATAAATTATTATGTTTGTCTCTATATGCTCGCCACCTATCGGAGTGTCGACAGGGCGGCCGGGTGTCGTAACCACGACCTCCCACTGAGCAAGCTAACGCATTAGCCGATGAGCTACCATGGTAGTAATTAATAATTATATGAATATCTTCCTGTGACCTATAGGAGCTACTCTAAGCCAACCCGCTAGCACCATATGAGTAACTAACAACTAAATTCGAAGCGCTTATTATTTGCACAAGAGAGTGAGAAAAGAAAGACAGAACCTCACAGAAGGGGAAAAAAATGAAAATACAAAAAAACAAAAGCACCAAACTACGTTACCCTGAGCAGCGTCGTTTAGAAACCAAGAGGAATTTGTATAAAACTCACGTATTTAAGAGGTCACGGCTGTCTTTGAGCGATTATTTTCACATTGTCCTGCATCATGCTCAACTGCCCATTACCCGATTCACCAAACGCTCGATCTACTTAGCTTTATGCGCCCCTTTTCCTCGCACAAGTAAGTGTACCTGCTAGTCGTTACCGTTTCCCTCTCGTGCCGCATATTACGCGCATAAGCAGACAACGTCCGCTGCATCGAAGGAGAGAGAGAAAGAGAGAGCGTGTGTTTTAGTAATAACTGGAGCGGTTGGGTATGTATGCGAAGGAAGGTGAGGCGTAGAAAAAAAAAGGTGTGTGCGTAAGGGGGGGGGGGGGGGGGTTGAGTGAGGGAGAGAGGGCAAATAAGGCGGGCAGACCATATCATCGCTGGACGACTCCGCGCGCCTTTGTTCGGATGTAAGATGGGTGTACACGATAACGACGACTGTGGCGACACGCGCACTTGCGCGAAATATGACGCAAGCTCCGTCAGCACCAGAGAGGGAAAACAGCGGTCGGCAATTCGGCAACCAAATGTGCGGAGGACGCGGGGGCGCGGGCGTCTGTGAAACACACGGCCGCGGCCGTGTCGCAATCCGTTACGAATCGATCGTGGTTGGCTCGTGCCGTTATCGGAATTCCATCCCATTGGTCTTCGAGCAGCGGCGTGGCGAAAGCACTCCGCAACCCTGCGCAAAATGGCCCTTTGTTCCCGTCAGCGCTTTCATACGAATCCAGAGCTGGCCCCGTCCGAAATATGTGCCTTTTTTTCCCCCTCAGATACATTATTTCTCGCGAGTGTCACGCGTGCGGCCCAGATAACCCATCACCGAACGAGCCCGTTTCGGGACGGTGCCGCCCGAAGGCAATCTGCTATCGTCGCCATAAATGCAGCAAAGGTATCCCAGAGACAGCGCCGATTACCTAACGCCACGTATACGCCTACGTGTCCTAAACCGCGTAGTACCAAAGCTCCGAGGTAGATGTACCGCGCGATCTGCTTTGTTCAGGCATGTCACAGATACTGACGAAACCGGGATAACCGCCTGGCTGCCACCGCGGCAAATCGTGATCACTAACAGGGCGAGAGAGAGAGTGTATATATATATATATATATATATATATATATATATATATATCATAAGAAGCCAACAAACACTGACACCAAGGACAACATAGGGGAAATTACTTGTGATGAATAAATCAACTAAAGAAACCATGAATTAATGGAAATTAAAGTGGATGAATAAACAACTTGCCGCAGGTGGGAACCGAACCCACAACCTTCGCATTTCGCGTGCGATGCTCTACCAATTGAGCTACCGCGGCGTTGTTTTCCCCAACCACTTTCTTGGGTATTTATGTGTCCTAGTAGAACCCTGGGAGTGTTAGCCAGCGCCACAACCCGCAACCTTCGCGAAATGCGAAGGTTGTGGGTTCGGTTCCCAGCTGCGGCGAGTTGTTTATTCATCCACTTTAATTTCCATTATTTCATAGTTTCTTTAGTTGATTTATTCATCACAAGTAATTTCCCCTATGTTGTCCTTGGTGTCAGTGTTTGTTGGCTTCTTATGATATGACTAATAAATATCGGGACGCTCGGTTAACCCCCTTTCTTCTCGTTTAGGTATATATATATATATATATATATATATATATATATATATATATATATATATGCAGTGGCAGGTTCTGTCGGGTTTCATTATATATATATATATATATATATATATATATATATATATATATATATATATATATATATATATATATATATATATATATATATATATATAATGAAACCCGACAGTACCTGCCGCTGCATCGCACGTGAAGCGCGCGATATGTTAAAAACGCGTTGCTCGCTATACAAGTGGAAGCCAAAGAAAGGGCGGAATACTTGTGAACCTCACAAATTCCTTAGTTATGCTTATTAGATAAATCAGACGGTGTCTGAAAACGGAAGGGGGGGGGGGGAGGAGGAGTGGGGCAGGATAGCGTGTGGCAAATTAAGCCGGACATATTTCCGGTTGGCTGTCTTACGCAAAGAAGAATAATATAGCGAAGCGAGATACAGCGGTCAAAGTAAAGAGCACGAACCGTAGAAAATACACAGCTTGCTTGCAAAGGGAGAGAGAACAAACAGCCGGCTTAATTCGTATTTTGGCAGCACTTTCGTATAGTACTACTATAAACGGCTGCCGGGATACGTTTCTTCTGTTTACGCAGTTCGCGCATGCAGGCTAGACATGCCCTCGTGACGCAGGCGAGTGTCGCCACCATGTTGTGTTAACGACATTGCGCTAGCAAGTGTTCTGCGGAAGAAGCTGCGAAAGACGCTTCCTTTCGCGGGGTAAATAAACGGGTCGAGAGGCGCGAACCGTTTATGAGCGCACGCGTAATCTGATTTCTCGCCTCCCCTGTGGGTGCTATAGATGCGCTGGGATGCGTATCGGCCACTGGGGTCTCCCGTAGAGTTATTTTGTCCGCATGTGTGTATACGTGTATGTATTCCACCGGTGCTAATAACATATGGGGCTAAAACTTGCAGGTTAACAAAGAAACTCGTGAACAAGTTAAGAACCGCGCAAGGAACGATGGAACGCAATATTTTTGGCGTAACGTTAAGAGACAGCAAGAGCTCGATGTGGATCAGAGAGCAAACGGGGATAACCGATTTCTCTCTAGTTGACATGAAGAGAAAAAAATGGAGCTGCGCAGGCCCTGTATTGCGTAGGGCAGATAACCGCTACCGTCAGAGTTACAAAATGGGTGCCAAGGGAAGGGAAGCGCAGTCGAGGACTGCAGAAAATTAGGTAGGGTAATGAAGTTAGGAAATTTGCAGGCGCGAGAGAGGAGTCATTGGAGGTCGCTGGGGCGTGTGTGTGTGATAGGGGGAGGGGGGAGGGGTAATAACGCATCTGTTCTAGATGTGAGCTCAATGACTTACTTTTCCGGGACAAGAATTAGCTCGCCCGCTGGTGAGTTAATCTTTCCAAACAATTTCGAATCATACCGGGGCTCGGGCTAGCCCGCCCCGCACTTTAGATGGACACTGTGTACGTACATTCCTACACGTTTTCCGGTTCTGATAACGAAGAATGTGGGCGCGCCTCCCTATAGTCGATAAATGAATTAGTTTTTATGTCGTTTCGCTAAAGCTACATCAGCGTGTATGTGCGTTTAATATAAGTGCGTATGTCGATATAGGAGTGCACGTTTGAAAAAACGTGATACGTATGTTTAATAGGACATACGTATACAAGGAAAAGGAGAATTCATTAGACCGCGCCTTTCAAGCGTGCGGTGATCTAAAACTCTCGCGGCGACATTTTTCCCATCTGGCACCACTTCATCGCGGATGTGGTTTTACTGAGGCGCCGCGCCCTACGTTGCGTGTCGCGCTGCACTTGACGACAACACTCTATTTCCCAGGGGTCGCTGTTTGCGCCATTTCCCTCTCACTCCCCGTGCCACTCCTCCTCGCTCTCGTTTCCTGCCTTCGACTCACTGACGCAGATCCCAGATTGCTGCCACGACTACGTACGGAACAAAAATAAAAATAGAAAGAGATATAGGTAATGCCAGTTCTCAATAGACGTGTAAATTGCTCCCGAGCAGCCTGGCCTAGATGGATTCGTTCACTTCTTTTTTTTTTTTTTTTTGAAACTTAAACCTGCTAGTTCCTTTTTTTTTTTTTTTTTTGTTCAGGCAACGCCCTTTTTACGTAGTGCCGCGCGCCCATACCGCGGAGATCGCGCGCGCTACCTCGTTCACAAAACGAAGCAAACGAGGGGAATAATAGCAAAAAAATAATAACCATGCATACACGCACTCGCGTTCTGGTCACCGTCATTATGTCCACGGACGAAGGAATGAATGATTCAAAAAAAAAGAAAGAAAAAGCGCGTTTTCCTTAGACGTCTTTAGACGGCTATTGATCGGCGGCAGACTCGAGGACAGGCGGCACCGGCGCCCGCATTAACACATTAATGTGTTTCGAATCGACAAACCGATTTGGAGTCATCGTGGACTCAGCGTGAATCCATTCATACAAAGCGAAGCTACATAGCTGGCCTAGGAAACCAGGCGCAAGAAAAAGAAGAATCGGAGGAATAAAGGAAAAAATCAAGCAAAAAGGCCACGTAAGGCCATGGGAATGCCAGAAGTCGCGTATAACGGTGCGTAGAAATAGAAAAAGGCGAGAAAAAACAAAAGAAACACGCGTGTTATTTCAATGTAAATCTTTCATTCGCATCGAGCGGAAAGCTTTGTTTGAATAGACGACCGTACCGCCCAAACAAGAAGAGCCCGTGGCGTTTTCTTCTCCTCTCTATTGCGCGCTCTCGCGTGTATATGAGAGAGCGGTGCCGCGTCTCATTAATATGCGCGCTTTTAACGCGGACGTCGGGCCAATATAAATGGCACCACACGGAGGAGCCCGATTCTACCGCGGACTTATTCGCCGGTCCCTACGACGAGAGGAATGGTGGAAATATATGGCTTCTTCTCCGCCGGACGCAGGGGTCTTCATTTTTCCCATTCCGTATAAACAAGGTGCATGCGCGGGCTGCGCAGAGAACGGCGGGAGCGCGTCGCAAACAGCGAAAGGAAAACGAAAGAAAAAAAAACTAAAAAAAAAAAGGAAAACGGGATGCAGAAGCGAAGCGCATAAACGAAGGTTTCGTATAGTACTGAAGTTTTCTGCGCGCTCGTGGCCGCTGGCGTAAATTATTTAGTGAAGCGCCGGGAGGAGGTTGGCGACAATGAGCGAGTATTCAGAGCCCCCCCGCTGGTCGTGCCTCTTTCACTGATTAAACGTGGTATTGCTTTCGTCCCTGGCGTTCCCCGCATTTCGTCGGTGACCCCTGGGCTTATCGCTTGATTGCGCCGCAGACTTTTGTTGTGCTCGCTGGCTTTGCACGCACACGTGGCGCTCAGTTGTGTCGAGTTGTGAAAACTTGCAAAGTTCCTGCGTCTATGGTTAATTACGTTGACTCTTATCTCCTGACGAAGTTATTATCTTTCAGTTGCTGGCAATTTCGTCGAACCCTTTCTTTTTTTTCATTCATTTCTGTTGTATTCCTACTGTTTCCGCCCCTATTTCTATCACGAGCTCTTTTCAAGAAAAATACGTAATTGAAGAAGTTCGTCTGTTTGTGAGAAAGAAAGTTCGCGGTAGTCTGCATGTTGTGCTAAAATGTTTCCCTTCTTTCAATGTTTTCTTTGTTTCTTTCTATTTCGTAATGGTCAGAGCAAGGGAACTGGATTGCGATGCCTACAATCGAGGATATTTTCTCTCAACGCTTCTGGCAAAAGAAAGTCTTATCTAACTCATCAGGCCGGTAGCAGAACGTTTCTATATCGTTGCATGTGAATCGCAGTATGGCCTTGCCAGAAGTGCACTATGTTTCTGCACAAATGAAAAGCTCTTTCGCCCCTTTTCGAGATCAGTTATGGGAGCACTACCTACACTGCGAAGAAAGGAATCTATAAATCTTGGTGGCTCTTCCAAGACTTGCGTGACTCTCCAAGATGTTGCATACTTCAAGAATTACTGTATAACATCATTGATACGTTCCTTTTTGTCACGTTCTTCCTGCTTTTGTTCTCCCTGACGCACCAATACCGTTTACTTTCCATAGAATCCCGTGTATTAGCTTCCCGTTTGTTGTGTCCTAAAGCTGCTATTAGAGCGTGAACCGACGCGACATCGTCCACAAGGCGTGCGCCGTCACATCTTAATTCATCAGATTTTGCACGAGTATAATTTTTATTCAGAACAGCCACTGACTTGATTTAATTACCTTCCTGAACACATTGCAACTATCAGCTGCTAAATACTATTTTCGACGATTTAAATATTCACCTGCGTTCTTGAAGATGCGCTTTATCATTTTATGTGCTTGTTGTCGCCTCACACAATGCCAATGTTCATAGGTCAACGTGACTATTCCTGTATCGCTTGCGTAAATTTTGCGAATGCATCTGTACAGCTTATGCAGCCACCCATTATGCAATACCTACTTACTCGGAGTCCTTAAGGAAATAAACTGAAATAAAATTAGAATTAATAAAATGTTCCTGACTCAGCGTAACTGCTCAACCGTCACCGTCGGAACCCCGCATCTGGGACGGCTTTCCGCGCGCCAGCTATGCGGTATCTCACGTGTGTAGTTTCACATAGCTCGGCATCAAGAAAGCATCCTAAAGTTTTTTTTTTTTTTTTGTATACAGTTCCGGCTTGACCTTCTCCACAGTTCGAAAAGCAAAGGAGGAAGCCACAACCGAGGATACTTTCTTCTTTCTGCTTTATTGACTGTAAAGTAGAAGTTTGGCCATTGAGACGGCCAGCTTAGCCAAGAACAAAACCTTAGCCTAGAAAAACAACGAGACAGAAAGAAAAAAACGCAAAATATAATGAAGTTACAGAGTACAGTCGAAGTAAGTCCATAAAGGAGTAACAAAACACGATCAAAGGTGGATCTTGGGCCTTGACTAGAGTGCCTTCGAGAATTACGCCAGTACACACAACATTAATTATACTCCGCCGCCCCGTTATTCTTACGAAGTAGAGAGACCACTCAATACTTCGCGTGATATGATCACCGAAGTTCCCCTAACCGTGTAGCGTAGCGCAATCAGTACTCGAGAGCAAAGGAGGAACAAGATACACGCATGAGCTCTTGGTCTCGTGTAGCTAGTTGCGCTATAATAAACGTGCCTTCGTGAGGACAAACCAAGAAGCCCAAATCACAACTCTGATTTCCCGAGCCATGGTTATCTTAAAATTTTCGGGCAGGACTCACCTAAGATTAATATCCAAGTATGCGAATGTAGCCGAAACGTGTCGTGTACGAGGCAGGCACCGCAGCCCGGCTTCCTCTCGCGCTTTCCTCTGAACGCGCTGCGCCTCCTGGCGACGCCGCCGTCAATTCCGCGCGTACCCAGCGGCACATACACAGCAACACAAGTTGGCCTCGAAGAGGTTCGTTGAAGAGGGGCACGGACTCACTGACACACGCCTACGTGACAGTCGCACATTTTAAACTGCACTACCTTCGCGTTGGCACATATTCTTAGGCTGCATTTTCTCCGTGATCGGCACGCATACTTGGTGGGGCAACTAGATAGCCGGAAAGAGAACTGCCCTGACAGTGCCAAGAGAGAGAGAGAGAGATGAAGAGAAAAGGTAGGGAGGTTAACCAGATATTAGTATCCGGTTTGCTACTCTACACTGGGGTCGGGAGATAGGGGTCAGAAAGAGGACAGAGAGGAAAGCGTTAAAAAAAAGACAATGCCAAGAATCCTATTCGCATTAATAATGTTCGTCATAGCGCATTTGTTAAGCGACACGAACATCTGGCGCTTTGCAGGATTCAGGTCAGGCATTCGGCTAGTGGGCCTTCCCGCACGTATTTCTTTATTCATCCTTCCCGTTGCAATCGTGCCATAAGGCAACAAAGTAACGACCACCGACAAATAAAAAAAAAGAAGGCACGAGACAAGAGCTTCTGAATAGCTTCGCCCCGCCTGGCGACATGTACGCAGCGTCCCCGAACAATCGATGCGCCCCGATCGTTGTACAGACAATTGTCTCGCGTATATACACGCATGTGTGTAGAGGGAAAGGGTTGACGGGGCCCCCGAGTCTGGATGTACACTCTGCACGCTGCAAACGGCGGGGCACGGGCAAAACACGCTGCTCGGCGGCAGTTGATGATGGAAAACGATCCACAAAATGCCGGGCCGCCATGATTGATGGCGCGCAGAGATGTCGAGATCACGCGCCGGCCCTGGATTCCGTACGTACGGAGAACGTGAAGCCTCGCGGATAGTGAGAGAGCGGGGATGCGGGTGAATGGAAGGGCCTAGGCGGAATGCCAGCGCTAACGGCTCACCAATCTCGAATCAGGCTTCTACACAACATTCGACATCCTTTACTGCTTTTATTGCTTTTTTTACTTGCTTATAGCTTTTCTTTCTTGTTTCCATCTCCAATTTCTCGCGCCAGATATTTTCGTTGCCCGTTGGGCAGCGATGTCCATCGACATTTAGCCTTTTAGTTGCCTTTTGATTCTAAATTTTGCCTCGAAATTTCGTTCAAGCTATTTCTCTATTAAAATGAGCATTGCACCTTATAGATCGTTGAGAAAGCCAGCTTGTAAATGAAGCATCTTCTTCCCGCTTGCATTTGTACGGGGATAATATCTTTCTTTCTTTCTTTCTTCATTTCTTTCTTTCTTTCTTTCTTTCTTTCTTTCTTTCTTTCTTTCTTTCTTTCTTTCGTTCGTTAGTTCGTTCGTTTCTTTCTCTCTTCCTTTATATCTTTCTGTCTTGCCTCTTTCATCTAGGTCGCAATATAGTAAGGGCACGCCTCGACTTTGCATCCACTTCACTACGATCCAACGCCCTAGGTATAACAGGACTGTTATGAAATATAATTTTTAGCCTCCTTTATTTTCGAAGATTGGAAGTCAGTAACCTACAGATCTCCCATTTGCTGCCCTATACGGAAGAAGGAAAACATGAGAGTGCGCATTTTCACCACCGCTTTTCTCCTGAGCAGCCACCAAGTGTGGTACGTGAGCATGCGTATACAAAAAGCTCCCAAGCTATATAAATCAACAATCTTCAGCGGGACGGTGCATAGGCTCCCGTGTGTTGGCAAACACCGGTATATTGTGACAAACTAAACACTCACTACATGATATGTGCAATGATAGAAATTATAGTCCGTTCCGGCCAATTAAAAGAAGCGTGTGCTCTCTTATACCTCATCGTAGAGCCGCAGCGTTTTGCTTTGATGGTAGTATGTACGATGCTTCCATTCAATGTGAAATAAGAATCAGTTGTTTCGAAAAGGTGTGTTTTATAAAAATGCTATGCGCGCGCAATTCCCAATTGCATCACGGTCCGGAGAGGAAGATAGCAATCACGGCCACTGCATGATCTCTTACCTTCCAGTATACTACTAATAAATTAAAGCTCCCATTGTTCACACAATTCGATACGTAAATTTAGGCATCGCGCACACAATCTTTGTCACACTGCTCTACTTTCTCAGCCAATAAAGTGCCAACGAATAAACATATCGGGAATAACTATTATTAACCAAAGTTTATAGGAAGAAGATGGTGATTTCACGAGTGTCAGTTACTGGTTACTCGAACCAGTGTAATCGGAGACATTCCACTCCACGCATTCGGGACGAAGCCATACACTAACCTTCCTGTACATAATCCCTCCCTTTTTTTAAGCTTATAGCTCAACAAACCTGTGGTAGGTACAAACAACTTGCAATGGAATTCGATTGTATTGCCGCATTTTTGCGTAATTTAGCTCCAACAGCAGGCCAGAGACACTCTCTTCCGGACAACTTCACCACTTTTATTTTTACTAAACTTCCTTTTCTCTACTATTTCTCATGCATTCCCTCTGCCATACTTTCTTTAATTTGGTTTATTTACCACAATAAATAGCACATAAAAGACAGCATGTACATATGAATCGTGCGATACCTGCAACGTCATCTCTGGGAAACCGTTATGTGTCAGCTGATGACTGCAGTTGTCCAGCATAACAAACTTCATCAATCAGGCATCTCTTAGCGCCATGATCCTCCATGAGATGCCTATTAAGTGACAGACAAAGCAGGCGTCACAATCATTGCTGCCGTCCACGTGCTTACCACGCCACGACTTACTCGCTTAGAAACGGACGGGGGAAATGTCAAGTCCAAGTGTAATCTGAAGACCTACCAATCAACGACGGGCTCTTGCGGTCGCGATGAGATGTGGCAATGCGGAACCCACAAACACGTGTCCGTGCGTGCGTGCGCGCGTGCGTGCGTGCGTGCGTACATACATACATACATACATACATACATACATACATACATACATACATACATACATACATACATACATACATACATACATACATACATACATACATACATACATACATACATACATACATACATACATACATACATACATACATACATACATACATACATACATACATACATACATACATACATACATACATACATACATACATACATACATACATACATACATACTACCAGGGAGGTTGGGGTGGAGTGCCGAGCACCACACCGCTCGCAGCCCCCCGTACAAATCATTTCGATATACAAATCCAGCTGACCGGGAGAGAAACATCAAACGACGACGCTGTGCGAGCGAGCGAGCGAACTAAGTCAGCACCGCAAAGCGGTGACTGCGGCACCGCTTTGCGGACCGTTGCTTCCGAAAGCAGGGCGCGGTTTATTGAGTTCGCGACGACGCGCGGCATCCGATATCGTTTCGGCGACGCCAACCGGCTCTCCTGGGAGTGGAGGGGGAAGTCCAAACGCGCCGCCGGACGAACAGAGTGGTACATAACGGCAGAAAAAAATAAACGTAATAGAGAGGGTCACTCGGATAGAAAGGAAGGAAGTTGGCGACGCAAACAGAAGCCATAGAAATTGGCGCCTGCCGGAGCGTGCACAGATCTTGCCGCGGCGGGTGCCCGAGAGTTCGGTTCGGACCCGCGCGCCGACCACCGTTGTGCAGTGGTGCAGCTGCATTTTACTCGCCGTTCCCGCTGCCGCCGCATGCTTCTCACTCTCTCTCTCTCGCTCTTCTATCTGTCCGGCTGGGGTGCGTAAGGCAATCGATCTTGCGCAGCAGGCGTCTCCTGCCGCGCTCTCTCCTCCTCTTCCCAACGAACGCGATTCCTTGCTTCTTTCACGTCGCTATCGCCCGGCTTCCAGAGAACTACACTTCACCCTATACTCTCTCTCTCTCTCCTCTATATCTTTCGTCATTGCAGCTCCGGCACAGTGCAGCAGGAGTAGTAGGTAGTGTTCACCGTACAAGCACAGCTGCTGCTGCTGCTTCTACTGATGTTTCTGCGGTCCGTCGCTTTCGCTGCCGTCTATACTGAGGCGACCGGTAGTTGGCCGGAAATTCGGCAGGCCGAGCGTGGAAATTGGCCAAAGAGACCCCACGCTTCCGGAGGCTAAGTCGATCAAATCCGGATCAGACGCCATGCCTCGAAGCCGCGAAGGGAGTGGTGGGCGCGAGGACAAGGAGAGAGGGAGAGAGAAGCCTACGTGCGCAGTGGTCGACGAGGGAAGAGTGGCACGTCGCATTATTCCGTCATCTCTTGCTCAGCCTTCCTTGGTGATTTCGCTCACTCCGACCGGTGGTTTCCTCCTGCTGTGCAAGGGATAGGTCGTCCAGTCGCGGTTTATTTTATTCGGTAGAAAGTCAGAAGAGCGAGAAAAAGAAAAAAAAAGGCATCAATATACCACGTAACGTCTGCACGGCCAACGCAATCAATCCTGAAGTATATTCTTTCGGATTGCAACAGCGTTTCCCTACGTGATCGCCACTTCGGTACTCACGTACGTGACTTTTGTACTTCTCCTACCTGCAGCTGCGTGTGTTACTTCTGACGGCTTGATTTTATTGATGCGTCACGCTGAAATAAAACAAAACTGTGGAGATTAAACATTGCGACTCCAGCATATATGCTTATCTTGTGTTGAAAATGTCACGTCATTTTCTCCGTTAGGGGGGAGCGCCAGGCACACGTTCGCTGACAGCCACGCCAGCGAACGCGTCATTTGTGGGATGGAGGTACACCGTTGTCAGGCGTCTCCCGGTGCGATCTAACAAGGAATGCTATGACGTGAAGCACGCTAAGAGCACTGTGGCGAAGCGTTGTTGCTAAGTTCACCTTGATTGATGTACTGATAGAACACAAGACGCTGCGTTCTATGCGCGTCGAGTGTTTCACCCAGAATAGACAGCACAGCGGGGAGAGAGAACTTTTCATACAAGTTCGCACTTCGCGAATCTTTTCAACCGGGTGCGATAGGTAGACCTAGAGTCGAACGCCCGACGTCGTGTTTCGGAACTGCCACTGTGAACTGCATTAGAACAAACGGCAACCACTCTTCTGACTCTTGCATATTCCACTCTATAGTGGACGAGCGCCTCCTCCCTGAAACGTGGCGATCTCTCTTTTCGGAAGCTAGTCCACCAGCAAATAAATTAGGAGCGACAGCCTACGGTACGTTAGTAGCCGTTTGTAGCTACGCGTGTGTGCTACGCCATGTTTGCAGCCTTCTCCCGCAGATGGTGCATAGTTGCACGTACGCACACACACGCTCACACACCTCCCATCAAATTCAAAAAAGCGCATCTTTATACGAATGCGTGGCGGCCAGACATCTCACTATCGAAAAGGGCAGCGAGAAAAAGAAATAAAGAGAGCTTTGCGCGTGGATTTCTTAGAACTGAAAAAAACCGTTCTTTCTCTCCTATTTGGTGACTTATCCTACGTTCAAAACTAAACTTTAATGCATTTTCACCTCTGCGTAGCTCTGGAAGCAGACGACAGCAGAACACATACCTCACCTCATTTCCCCGGTGCTTCTCCGTTTATGGCTACTACAACAGCCACTAAACAGAGGCGGCATGGAGGGTGGCAACAGGCTCTCACTTGAGGAAGCGTGCCATTGAGGTACACAAGGTCTACTGTTTGCCAAATTGCAAAAAGAACTAACTACGCCATCGTTCTTTACGAAGCGCGTGAGCTATACAATAGACATTAATCTCGCGCTGCAAATTTTACGACGAAGTCATCTCGGACGAACCTCGTAAAGCGCGGCCTGTCCACTGATGTAGAGCACTGCGCGAAAAAAATTACAATCATCAAACACAGTAGTCACCATGGCAACAATCGGAGCAGCCATTTTGCCGGTGCTCTGTGGGGAGCCCCCCTGAGGCGAGGAATATTAACACCGGAAGCCCACAGCCGTCATAAAACGATATGGGCTATTTGTGGCCGCGTTTCACCTTGATATGGCAATGTTAGTAGGGGATTCTTACCACCGTATTACGAGTCGATCAAAATATATTTTACCGTCCGCGTAGGAGCTCAATGATACGCACAAACATCGCGAACTGCGTAGAATGTCTTTATTATTGGTGACCACGGCTTCTGGAAGTTTACCAGTGTGCACGCTCGACCCTGGATCACAAAGTGTCACGTGCTCAGGAAATCTCCTTGTAAAAAAAATGTTAAAAAAATTAATTTCATGTTATAAACTAACCCATAAATTTTCTCGTTGAGTCAGGTAGTCACTACACTGCTGTCAACATATATACTCTCCCCGAACCACTCACTGAAGACGTCCTACCGAGGCTTTGACCAGGCTCTAAGTCCAGTTGCAGAGAAGTTGATCTTTGAAACAGCGCGAAAAGGATGAAATACACAGCAAGAGGCCCACGGGACAGGCCACGCACACCTTTCTGCGCTTCATTTCTATTCTATCTTTTCTTCTCTTCCCCTATATATTTAGTCTGTGTTAATAAACAATCAAGTAAATCAAACAATTTTCGCATTCATCCGTGGTGTAAAGCCGTGTTGGTGGTATAGCACGACGATGTTGAATGGATGGCAAAACAGCCTGTGGCGCCCAGGTTCAAATCCATTCTTCGCTGGGTGTGTTGTGACGGGCTTCAACGTCGGCCGCACTTGATAAGTGGAGCTCTAGCGGAGTGACTGCCGGCAGCTATTACAAGGCTAGGTCCGCATAGAAGCGGTCCACCGCCTCGAAATAATGAGAGCTATCCTCAAATCAAAGAAAGATTTTGTCTGATTGTTTCTTTAGAGCCAGTTGTATGTTTTACGTTCCTAACTGATTCAGTTTGTCGCGTAGTTTCTGCCATCTAAAGAAATCGCGACACTTTTGAGTAATCGCGACGCGAGATCTAGGTGATGCTTGGGCGTGCCCTGAGACTGCCCTGATTATCACACATGACGTCGTACACGTAAGGCCACATTATCTGGCTTGGATATGGCAGGTCCCTCTTGGATCAGTAGATTCTGAGGCCATAGCGTCATATAACGCTTGAACTTAGGCGCAGGGGCGCGGCTAATAAATCCTCGTAGGCTATCTATGGCATCAGGGATGCCAGATTAGAGACCCTCGCTGTTAAAGAACGGGAAGAAATTCTGCTTTTAAGTTCACGTGTTATGTGACCATATCAGGCGAAATAGGATGTTCCACCTACACCTGCCATGCACCTGAGTGGCGCTAGCTTACGCCACCAGGGCTAGATTTAGCACACGTAAAAACCTTTCATAGTGATCATAGGATCATAGGATCATAGTGACCGGATAGATCACTGTCGCCGTATCTCAATTGGTAGTGCAACGCAAACGTAATGCGGAGGTTGTGGGTTTGGCTCCCATCTTCGACAAGTTATCTTTTCGCCGATTTTCATTTTCCATTTTCCTCATTATTTATTGCATTTTAATATCAGCCACAGGTAACTAACTGCCCGTGTGATTTTCTTGCTTTTATTGCTTGTTGCCTATACGTGGTCGTGGTTACTAAATACAGTATAGAACTGTACGGGCAGTTCGGTCGGCACCGCCGCCATTCTAGCGCGCCTCGATACAACTTGATATGAGAACTAGCCGACACCGCCGCGCCTCGAGCGTCCCCTCCTTTTTCGGCCACCGCATGGCCGCCGCTTATTGAACTGCAACCGGCGGCGGTCCACCAGGGGGATCATATTTAGCACACGCATTGATTGAAACACGGGTCGCTTCGCTGGCCGACCCACGATGCAACCTGTCGGTCGGCGTCTGCTCGAGCCCGTGCTAGTGACCCGATTCGATTTCCGCCCGGTTGCGGTCAGATTGCGGCAAGGCCAACAGCTGCGTGCTCAGCGAGCTACCTGCCCCCCTCGATGCATGATTAACACTCGACGTCCACTCCGCCGGCGGCGACGCCTCACCTGGCTCTGCCTATGGCTTCCTTCGGCTCGGCTTGGATCGAGGTAAGCGAGAGCGGCCCGGGACTTACCGGGGCCTCGTGAGCTCACCGATAGCTCACCATAGTTGATACTATGAACTTCTGAAATTTCCACCGCCCTAAAGGTGCCGCTACCAATGCGTTTGCCACTATGTTGGTTGAGTTAGTTGGTTTTCTTTTTTTTTCCAATTATACAGACTCTCCAGGCGAATTTTCTCCATCGTCGTCGCCGTAATGGTTCGTATGAAATCCAAGTGCGATAACGTCGCGGCTGCGCACCGCGTGCTGGTGCCGCCTTGGCGCAGCGGCGTCTTGCGCACGCAGTGACGGATATCAGGTGGATGCGCACCATCTCCTCGTGTGGGCAAGGTGGCGCGCGTTTCTTCTTGTTTCCTCTTGAAGAAATACTCGGGAACCTGGATCAAAACAAATGGGCGACTAAAGTGCACGAGTACCTGCACCTAAATAGCGTGGACACAGAGTAGAGGAAGACGTCAAGAAAGTTGGCAACCAAGTAAAGGGCAATCGAAAGTGTAGATAGACATCCCAGTAGTAATCAGAAAGAAAGGGGAACAGAGACATCGAATTAGATGCGAAGACTGGAAACGGCAAGGACCGTGGAGATTTACAAGAATGAGAGAAAAATTAAATAGAATGGGAAAATCCGTACGATAACACCAAAGGTACTGCCGTGCTATTTGAGGCTCGAGCTGGTTGCCCAAGGACAAAAAAATAGCGGAACAAATGCTCCCAGCAAGATGAGGTACGTGTATACTGCAGTAAAAATCCGGAGTCCACTCAGCACATCCTAATGGAATGCGAAAGAATTCACCCGGCGAGACCAGTACGCAACGTACAACCTCCAGAAGCACTTGGAATGAAAGTATGCGGACATTTCAACCGGTCAGCATTCGAGATAAGCAAGAGAAGTTTAGAGCATTGGTGGAAAAATAGCAGGGAAGAGGCCGATACGACCGGTTCCACTACAGGCATGGGCAGCGGTACAAGGTAGATAGAGAAGATTAAAGAAATGTATGCAAGAATACTAGAAGAAAAAGCATTAATAACATCTCCGAATAACTCGAGCAGGCTAGGGGACAATTTATCCCGCCCCGTTCCAAAGGGGATGCCAATAAATCATCATTATCATGGGGGCCGCTGTGAATGGCGCGATTGAACATGACCGCGCGTGGGTACAAAGGCTAAGCTCGCCGAGGGCTGATGGCTTTGTATGGGCTGCGTTCTCCCAGCGCCTACTTCGCTTTGAAGCGGGAGGCAGTCCGAAGGGCAATTTGCTAGCGGCTGCTGGCGTTCTTCATTGCGCCAGTGTTATATCACAGCGAGTGTTCGCGGTCATCGAGTGAGATCTGCTCGTGTTTGCCCGTGCACGCGTAACATTATGCTTGGTTACGTAAATAATAAGCGAATGTTCACTGCAATTTATACGGCCAATGAAACTACGAGCCTTGTTGCGTGTTGTTGTCCAATACTTTGCTATCGCAATTAATCATTCGCTTTTGAAGCGAAACTGTGACGTTTTGTTATTCTATGGAATTTTAGTGCACTTCTTCAAAAATTCGATTTCTACAACTGACCATCTCTTTTTAAATACTGCAACGTTTATTTGTACTAAGGCTCACTCCTTATTCGAACAAAGTCTTTGGTGAGTTGTCATTGCCCAAAGCAAAACATAAAGTTGGGCCGTACTGCTCGGCATCTAGAATTACGCCTTTCCTGCGCCAGCTGACCGCCGTCTTATTTCCTAGTTGATTCACACCACCTCAATCTCTATATGTATAAAAAATCGTTCTTTCTTTCTTTATTTGACTTCGTGCAAATGATAAGCTGTATTATAGTGCATTATAAGTGTGAGCTGCTCTGTCCGAATGAACTTATTTTTCCATAATGTCAACTCTTGCATACAGCACGCCACACCCAGGTTGGTAGAAAAGAGAGAGCGAGGGGAATGGAACAGGCTAATATTTTTGAACTGTGTTAGCACTGACGTGACACATTGCGGTTGCATCCTATTTACGGCCACCTTTAGGATGAATTCACTCAACCGGAAAGTCTGCGGAAGGATCAGTGACGTTAGAATAATCTCAATGCCCGCCCACCTCCTGGGCGTTCACGCGAAATTGAAGAACTGCCGACCACAGCGCCGAGCGCTCTCTTTGGAGGAGCAGCGGACGGCATACATTTGCAATGCTACCGATCCACGTGTAGCCGACAACGTACGCCTCATCGCACAGTGCCGCTCTATACAAAGTGCCTCACGAAAGCCAAGCGGCACCCCGATTTGAGCGTAACTGACGGCTTCAAGGACACCCCCCAGGCCCAACAACGCGGAGTTGACAAGGCATCGTGTCACGTTCTGTGACACGGTGTCACTATATTACAATGACTACGCTGTCACAATATGACACAGAAGCATAAACTAAATAAAGCACCCTAACTACTCTTACAATATATATTAGCCACGCGTCCAAGTAAAAAAATATGCGCATAAACCATCGACGATGATTATCAATGTATAGGCGAGTAACCGAACGCTTCTAGAAAGTTATGCACTTTAATAAAGGAATTATTCACTTAAATGTGTATATTTGCCGCAGTGATGGTATTTAGGCAGCGCTTTCTCTGTAATTGCGTAAATCTATAGGGAACACAGCCGTTAATCAACATATCTATAGCAGTAGTATAAGCCGAGTGATCCACCATTCACGGCATCTTACCCTCGTACTATCAATAGAACGTTCAATAGACTATCAATAGAACGTTCAATAGACTATCAATAGAACGTTCTTCCACTCAACACTCCACCTCGACTGATGCGAGCATGCACGCTATTGTAATAACATCACATCTACTAGCACATGTCATTGCTAGAAAAAATAGCATGAGAAGAATAAATAATTTCGTGCGTAATTACAAAACGCGATATTTATGAAATGCACACACGATAGCGAGGCTTTTTGAAGGTACGCGCACATTTAGAATACTACGTTTATATTATGCGACAGTTAATTATGCAGTTGCTACAGTTGCTCACCATCAGTAATTTTGAAAAAAAAAATCCACAAGCACACAAACTAAAAAAGCCACAGGGCATGTTCGGCACACGCAGCACAGTCCTAAGCAGGAGGAGCGGCTCCTTAGGAGCTCCGTTTCCGGCAGCACGCGCTAGGGGATCTTCGCGGTGAAGTCTCTTTGCGTCGTTCTCGATAGAACGATCTGAACTGTCCGCCCGGCGCTGACGCCGAACTACGGCTTGAGCAGCTCCCAGCACGGTGATCTGCTGAGTCCGACGTTGCCTGGTTGCAGCCGCGCGCGCAGAGCTACGGTTCCCTTCTTCAGCAGCGGTCCGCACCTCGCGAGGAGGCGCCATATTTTGTACCGAAGAGTAAACGCAGGTATCGAGACTCTGCGGCGCACACGCCGCATCCCTTGAGCCGTGGCACGATTCGATTATATTAATGATGATGATGCTTTATTGGCATCCCCTTCGAAACGGGGCGTTGACAAATAGTCCCCTAGCCTGCTTCAGTTAACCAGGTCCAGCTACTTGCAGCACGCAACTGCTACACACAGTCGGGACACCTGGTGGAATACAACGCAACTGCAATGCGAAGTTTGCACGTATCAACCATTTCTTGTCCTATCCCCCGTATATTGGGTAGGATCCAGGCGATAGCTGAGACGGACCGCAGCGGCGGAGGCGGCGGCGAAAACCGCCAACCGAAACGGCTATTGGAATGCGCCCGTAACAACTTACACTGTAAAACATATGTAAGCATAGCGTCAGGTGGTATTTTCGTGCTACACATTGTGAGGACAAAATATAAGCGTGTCAAAAGAATTCCAGAAATTCAATGTTATTTTCAATCGAAACCATTTGCTTTTCATGCTTAAATAACAGGGTATATTATTTAGCAATGTAGTTACCTAATGTATAGTGTTACCCCATCCATATACAGTTCATACCCTCGGAGTATTCCTAAGGTGCGTTGCGAAAAGGATACAGAAGATCCTGAAAAGTTTGAAATATTGAAAGAGTTTGAGTTAGTACACTTGACTTACTTTTAACATACGGTCTTTCAGAAAAAGTGGATGTGTTCACAGCTGGCGTGAAGGGCCATGAAAATTTTCAGAAATTGTCAGCACTCTTTCTTCCAAAATAACTTGTTTATAATAATTGTTCATAATCACTGTACCTCACACAAGCGCACAAGCCTTCGTATCGTGATTGCTAGTACCTTATGATTATAATACCCCATAACTACTAGGGCCGTAAATAACTGATAAAAAGGCAAGCGCTGTCAATGACATGCATTATCGCTAATATATTGTTGCGCAAATTTCTTGAAATGTTAAGTTTTTATCTTTATGCAAAACTTCTGCATTGACCAAGAAATGTGCGGAGGTTCTCTGAGGTGACATGTAAGCGGTATCATGAGGTACGAGACTGAATAAACTTCCGGTTTGAAGCTGCATTACTCTTCATGGTGCTTCTGCAGCATTGCAGAGCGACATCGGCAGTCAATTAAAGCGACTGCGGCTGACAAGTGGGGGGTCATCTAGAAGTCGAGCTCCTTAATTCCTTCGCCGCTGATCTACGCCGTGCCTGCCCGTTCCACGAGGCAGTGTTCTCCTACGGCGGGTGTGATGTCTAAAGCTTATGCCCGACTCAGTAACGAGTTTGTACTCGTGTGCACACTGCGGGTGTCACCTATAAATACGAGGCTGACAAACAACTTCTCTTTTCTTTTTAGGCGTACACTCTAATAGTGTTCTTGCAGCGGTAGTAAGCAGCCGTTTGCTGTTTTGTTAGTTCCTTTTGTTTTGTTCACATCGCGGGCGATGCACAGCACGTTATATTGTAGTGATACCTGTGCGTAACGAATTGCATGCGATTAATTATCTGTAAATCAATTACACGTTTGGTTGTTTTGTAATTGGTCGATTGCTTTATTTACCCGGTAACGCTCACTGTAATTGAGTTACTTTTTTTCAGTAAACTATTACATGTAACCACTTACTTTATTGACAAGGCAAGCTGCAATAGGCAACGCACCTTCAAACACTTGAATTTGACGGCATCTACAACAGAACGCCCGTGGTCGTGCCACACGCCAGCCTCGCGGTTGTGGCGTAGGTTAAGACAGGTGAGCCCGGCGTTCAGTACTTCTTTGGTCGCCTTAATGGCTGGTCGAGTGGCCTGGATTGTCGGCGCCGCCTTCTACATGTCACGATAATTCAGCGTTTCTATTTGGCCCGAGCACCATCACGTCAAAAGCCTCATGTTATGTGAGCGTTTAAACTTCGCTTTCCCCATTGTTACTACACAGTTCCCCACCTTTGTTCGTTAATTTTCCCACAAGTTGGCCGTATGTTAAACCACCACTCTTGCCTACAGCGCACACGTCGAGCGAGGTTTTAGTGTCACTGGTGATGCTGTCACAAAACGAGTGAAAATGACCGACGAAAGTTTTGCCACGCAATCAGTATTGAAGGTAAAAAACATGAAAAGCACTTCCAAAGAGCTCTAAAGAACCAGGCCAGCGCGTTGTATTTAATGCGTTTGTGCAACGTTGACATACTGCTAGTACTTTTTTCCGATAACGTGTGCAAGTGTGATTATAGTCACTGTATTCACCTTTATTGATATAAGCAAGGTTGTATGTGTACGTACGGGTGAACCAATTTTCTTTCAAGCTAGCGCGTGCCTAAAGCTCATCACGTAGCACGGTCGAACATCGAACTTGGTGTTTGCTCACGCGCTATACATCCTATGCCTCGAGTCAAGTCACTGTTGCTTGCCAGCTCATAAAAGTTCCGGTTGCATGTTTTACAGCCGATAGCTTTCAATCTTCCTCCTATGCTGCAAGCCGCTGTCGGCGATAAGCGCTGCAACTCAAGGTGAAAGCAAAGCAATTGGGCTCTCGTACCAGTGAACGGACTTTACAGTTAGTACGGTGTTCACCAGCCGAATGTTATGCAAAATTTGTGAACTTTGTAATATATTGACCGACTTTGAGAATTTTTTTTTTCTTGGCGAGTATCCTGGCGTAGAAGCGGAAATTCTGGAGCTACACGACGAGCATTTTTTACAAGTCGTGACTTATAAAGAGGCGCTGCTAATATGGGAAAAAAACTACCGTCTAGTTGCCACGCAGGTAACTATTTGGAACTTGCTCACTGAAAGAGGCTCTGCATTCATTAATGTCGCGCAATGCAGCCCACAGAACCTTGAGATAGACGTCTTCTATCTTTCCTGCTCCCGTGTTCGCAAAGCCAACTTCTTACGCCCCGATTCTGTAACTCGTAGGTCGCTGTGGAGAGATTCAGGTGGAGGCTACATTTAATTTCGACGTTATTGGACTAAATTATGCTACCGAAATGAGACAACTAACAATTTGTTCCTCTAATTTTTTATTACATTTTTTCCTTTGTTTTTTTTTTTTTGTGTGTGTATAACGTTGAGAAACGAAGTAGCCGAGGTATTCTCTACCTCAATCTCTCGACAGCAACCCATGTATAGCAGAAAAGAACAGATGTTATTGGAAACGCCATTCACCTCAACAGCACTCTTCGAGAGTGACCGCATACGACAATCGTAATTCCCAATACGACGTCCGAAACGCGTGGCCAAGCGCTGCAATAGTCGGCCTTCTATCCCGTCGAGCTAACATTTACTGCCGGCGTGCCGTGCCGAGCGAACGAGGGACAATGCAGTGAGAAGGTCGTTTCCGTTCGACGTCACACGACGCCCAACTCCGTAGACGTTACTGTGGGCGCAGCTCCTACAGGTGCACTTACCGCAATGTATATCCCCGCCGCTTAGGGCGTCGTTATTCCAGCTGACCAGCTACCAGCATGGGTTATAAAGAGCACAATGCGTTAAGAAAGCGAACTTTACGGTGACGATATAACGCCCCGCCTGAGAAGTCTTGGTAGAAACAGACATCGTGGGGCGAAAGAAAAAACAAACATACAAAAAAATCGCCCCAAAAATGTCCGCCAGAGCGCAAATCGCCTTCGCAAAACAGCTATACATTCAGCGGTCGAGCGGTCGATCTGCAAACAACAGGATACAATAGAGAATAAGGACATGTAGCGCCCATGTTCTGAAAGTTTCCGCAACGCAAGCTCTGCCCGAGGTCCGCAATGAAGACACCCCAACGTATACGTTTGCTCCCAGTTTGACGGCCGTCTGTAATGCGCTTGGAGAAGCCTCTGTTATAACACGGCGTTCACGAAAATCTGACGCGCATACAGAGTAACTTGGCTGCCACATTACGGCAGCTTATCTGGCGCGTTACGGACAAGGACGGCAGAAATAAGCCAATGATACACAGAAGGTGCTAGCTCGCAACAATTTTGCTGCGGGAACTCGTGACCACTTCTATACAACCAAGGCAAGTACTGTGCATGTCACGATAGCTCACGAGGTCAAGTATTGCGTATGTCGAAGTGGTCATGAGTTCCTCCTGCAATGAAATTGTCGCGAGTTAGCGCCGTGCGTGTATCATTCGTTTCTTTCCGGCGTTCTTGTCCGTAACGCGCTTACGTAATCTGTACCAATAACATCCGTAGTGCTACACTACCTCTTTTGCAAGCGCACGTAAGGTTGTCGTTATAGCTTCTTTTGCATTACCTTCTAAAGCGAAGCTTTATTTGGCTATACGTAGGCGTGGCGCGGCAATTTTACTCACTAGGTTTTTCGCTAGCTAGCGCTTTGAGACTTTGAGACGCTGCATGACATTTCGCCGCCTTCGACATCACCTTAATTTACACTGTGCGCTACCTTCGAGTTCGGTCCAGGGAGGCGGCAAAAAAGGCGCGCCCGGCGTGTCGTCTTGTGCAGCATTACTGCTCACGACAAATGTGAGGGGCACGTTTACGACGAAGTTCTCGCACAGCCTTCCAACTGCCTCACAAGACGACGACGCTTCAACACAAGAGACAGGCGCAGTATTGTGTAAGGAGTATAAGTTTTGCTTACTTTGAGAATCGTCTTCACTGCCCTCGGCTTTTTTTTTTCAGTTTATTTCTTTGTGCATGTGTTTGTGCGTTTTGGCGGTGATATGAAATTGTCTTGGTCCTGTCTACCCTAGCTGAGCAGTAGTCCTCATAACATGAGGTCATCAAATAGTTTTTTTCCTACAAATCATCTGAGGATATGTCTGATCTATGCATGTGCGTAATTTAATCATGATTGATTGATTGATTGATTGATTGATTGATTGATTGATTGATTGATTGATTGATTGATTGATTTAGCAGCGGTGAATTGAATGCGCAAGCTTCTGTTGAACAGCTGAACGCCAGTTCAAACATCTCACCCTGCAGTGACTCGCAAATGCGTCTAGTGCCGACGATAGACTTTCATCGACTCACAGTCAGCGCAAGCTTATAGAACACAGGTTAAAATAACGCATACGGTTATGTTTGATTGCACGTCGTCCCCCTTCGCAATAAATTAAGGCTAGAGTACATCATTTTGCTGTTTTGGGATGTGATGTCACGCATGTTTTTTCATACTAGAATGAACTAATATCAAGCAGTCTGTGTGTTGCGAACAAGCCAACGGTCGCCATCTCTGGTTGCTGCACGTTCGCGCAGCGAACGCTGAGCGAGACCGACGAGCTGAACGCTGAGCTGAACGCTGAACGCTGAGTGGAACGGTGAGCGAGACCGACGAGCCAGCTGTGGAAGAAGACGGCGACGAACGTGCGAGCATTCGCACGAGCGCGTTCGCGAGGTTAGGCCGAGGGACACCGACGAGCCCATAGAGTTTCACTATGGACGAGCCAGCTGTGGAAAAATACGACGACGAACGCGCGAGCATTCGCACGAGTGCGGTCGCGAGGTTACGCCGAGGGACACCGACGAGCCCATAGAGTTTCACTATGGACGAGCCAGCTGTGAAAGAAGACGACGACGAACGCGCGAGCAGTCGCATGAGCGCGTTCTCAAGGTTACGCCGAAGGACACCGACGAGCCAGCTGTGGAATAAGACGAAGACGAACGCGCGAGCAGTTACACCAGCGCGTTCGCGCGGTTACGCCGAGGGACACCGACGAGCCAGCTGTGGAATAAGACGAAGACGAACGCGCGAGCAGTTACACGAGCGCGTTCGCGCGGTTACGCCGAGGGACACCGACGAGCCAGCTGTGGAATAAGACGAAGACGAACGCGCGAGCAGTTACACCAGCGCGTTCGCGCGGTTACGCCGAGGGACACCGACGAGCCAGCTGTGGAATAAGACGAAGACGAACGCGCGAGCAGTTACACGAGCGCGTTCGCGCGGTTACGCCGAGGGACACCGACGAGCCAGCTGTGGAATAAGACGAAGACGAACGCGCGAGCAGTTACACCAGCGCGTTCGCGCGGTTACGCCGAGGGACACCGACGAGCCAGCTGTGGAAGAAGACGACGACGAACGCGCGAGCAGTTGCACGAGCGCGTTCTAAAACGCGCTCATTGCAGTGGCCTGCATTCTAAAAAAGTAGATGTGAGCCTTCCTTCTCATCGATGATCCTCTTGTTCATTTTCCCGACGACAAATTCGTGTCATCGATCGAATCAGGGTACTGGCAGATTCCACTTGAGGAAATGAACCGTGGGATGAGCGCCCTAAGTGCGACGTGCGGTCTCTGCCAGCTGAAAGTGATGTCTTGCGTTCTTTGAAATGTCCCGGCTGCTTTCAAAATCACGATGGTCTGTTGGGCTCTCTTCGCCGTTCGATATGGCCTGGACGATTATGCTGTCTAAAAAGGCTGTACATTTTTCTCCTCGACGTTCGCAAAACGCGATGACATTGTCATCGCATTTTCCTCGCTAGTGGCCCTTGGCTAAACTCCTCGCAGTGCCGTATCCACCATCGGGAAGTACCTCCATGGTACTATACGAAGAAACGCGCAAATTTGCATTATTAAGGCCACCGCGGCTGAAAATATCAACTGAACATAAATACAGTGTGGAACTAAAATATATGTTCTATCTAAAAGATATACTTTGGAAATATTAACATATATAAATGTAAAGTTGAAGTCCATACGTCACGTGCAGGCTGACTGCTGCCATTGCTGAGAAAATTCGGTATTTCGCTAACAGCGTTTCGATGGGATATCCACCATCTTCAAAAAGTCCCGAACCGTTCCAAAACCGCGCAGTGGGCTATCAGGGATGCCTTAACTGGGAGCTCCGAATTAATTTCTACCGCCTGGGGTTCTGAAACGCGCACTCAAGTATAAGTACGCGAGGGTTCTTTTTATTATTATTATTCTGTTCCCAACAAAATGCGCCTGCCAGGGCCGTGGATCGAACCCGTGACCTCGTACTCAACATCAGAACGCCGTAGCCACTAAAACGCCGCGGCGGGCGAAATTGACTAAAGGACATGCTCAATAAGCGTACTTTGGAATTCGATTCTTTTATTGTAAAAAAAAAAGGGAAGCTATACGCCGCACTTGGAGCATTTGAGTCAGGTTTAGTTAAGCCTAAAGAGATCACTTTCAAATCGCTCCTCACTCAGCTTAGGTACTACATACCCGTCTTTCCAGTGCAGTCGAAATTTTTTTTTCTCTCTAACGTCCTGTTCCAGGCATTTCTTTTCTCTTTTGTTTTCTTTTTCTTTTTGTATCTGCGTCGGCGGCGCTTTTACGATAACGACTGGGATGGGCCGTTCGGAGGAGTATACGACGCGCGTGTTCCCCAAGCCACCAGCGTCGGCGACGACGACGCCTCAGAAATAAAACATAAAAATAAAAAAAGAAGCGTAAAATTATATTCGCCTCCCAGGTCCGTAGATGCGGGAACCGGAAACCCAAGCGGGAAGAGAGCAACCTCGTAAAACAGGACGGCTTGTACGAGCAGCAAAACACGAAAGTCGAGCGAGTGCCTAGGCAGGGAAGAGGAAAAAAAAAAGAAAGAGGGGTTCCTGTTGCTCTGCGTTAGAGCAAAAAGTATATATGTATACATACGTGTATATGTATGCAGGAAGTAAGGAAGGCAGGAAGAAATGAAGCGGGTTTCGGCACTTTGTGCCCCGTTCCTCTTGGTCGATACCCTGGAAGAGGCGTGCGCTGAAGACACTTACGTACGCGAGCGTACGCACGCACGCGCAAGTGCAACGCGAGTCTTCAGGAATCCAGTTGTCGACTTCGCAGCTCCGAAAAGGCTCGCGACGCGGAGGAAAGGCGAGACCTGTTGGAACGAAGACGGCTACCTTGCCCTAGCGCTAAATCAATTTTCCGAGGAAAAAGAAAGAAACAGTATTTGGAGCGATTGTGTATATCTTATCGCCCGTTTCTCCCCCTAGCTTAGTTGTTAATGACTTCGAACCCGCACGCATTTGTTTGCGTTTGTTTTCTGCAATGTGTGCGCGTACGTGTTTCGATTTATACGCGCGTTTGTTTGAACGCAATCGCGTGAATTCCAAATATGTCACCTTTCTTCCGTTTCTTATTACAGGCGTTCTTAACAACCCGTTGCTGACAGTGCTATTATGCGTTTGCAGCTGCGTTGTGTGGAGAAACCGTTGTGTGTCACACTTCAAATTGCTGTGCTCAATTATGAAATTCCATATTCAGTTGCAGGGTTACAGTTACAGTTACCTTGAAAAATTTCCTGAAAACTGGGCTCCGAGGCAATTTTCAACATTCAAAGTAACAAACTTCGCATGGGGAGTATATGGACACTGTTTATTGGAAAATATTCCTACACATTTTCTTTTGAGAGCATCCCTAAACGATTGTGATGTGGCCTTTAACCACGCACCAGCGACAATCTTGTTTATATCGCCGTCAACATCGCGGATCTAGACAAAGCGGAGCCACCATTTTGTTTTTTTGTTTTTGCTAATTGGTTCCCACCGCAGCTATCATGGCTCCTTTTGGAGCCGTAGGCTTAGGAATGCCTGGCGGAAAGTAAGCCTCAGCCATTTGGTTTTAACACGATGAGCATTTTTGGCTGATGTCGGACGCTACCAGCAATCATGCCAGATGGTGATTGACAACATTACGATAAAACCATCAGCTTAGAAAAGCGACCTGAAGAGTTTGAATTGTGTGTCCAACTCAGCAGTCGCTTAGCTGCAAGAAATTGCAGCTGAAAGAGAGGAAATATTACTGTTTCTTTTTTTTTAGTTTATGCATACGAATAAGGTTTGTTTGACTCTCATTGGACTTTGGCCTTCGGCATCCTTGAAATCCTAGAATAGACTTTGAATTCTTAGTCAACTTTCCTGTGCAAACCTTTCAGTTATTAAAACCTATGCGGCTCAAGCCTCTGTCGTATATTTCAAGCTTGTAATTCTTTTTTTCAGTCAAGCCCGCGTGGCAACAAAGCGCTAACACCCACTAGATTAGTTAAAACCGACTAACCCGCGGATCAAAACAAGTACAAACACTAACTAGAATATTTACATGGAACCAACTCGGTCTTCAACCACACTATGTACCAACACCGTATACATCGGTAACTGTGATTAGCCCGTGCGTTAAGCAGGTCGAGTAAGAGAATTAGTACAGGTTTTGGGCTCATTCAAGAACGGGCGAATCAACGAGTTTAAACGAAGCTTCAACATTGAAGAAGGTGGCGCGCACTCGCCTCACAAAAACTGAGGCAGAACCCATCTCAGCATCAGTGGCGATGTTAATGTGATTAGCGTTGAAGCAATGCAGCGGTACACCAGCGTATTGCAACCGCCGAAACGCGTCAGGTGTGGGGCGTGTATGCAGCGGGGCTGTTCTCTCGCGAATCGATGATGATGATGATGATGATGATGATGATGATGATGATGATGATGATGATGATGATGATGATGATGATTTACTGGCATCCCCTTTGAAAGGAGGAGGGGGTGACAAATAGTCAGGTAGCCTGCTTGATTTAATCAGGTATACCATACATGTCTTTCATTTTAACATTTTTTGTGTACATTTCCTTAATTTTTTTAGAGCGAAAGCTCTACTCCTCGAGGTACAACTCCCAAGGTCAATCTCGGGGCACTTTTGACCCTCAGCCGCCGGCACACAAGTGTGAAGGTGCGACATCACGTCACGTGATCTGCTGCGGAGAGGCGTCGCAGCTGCGCTCGCTCATGCCTCGCCGCTGTGTACCTAGTGGCTAGGCTAAGGTTTAACAGCTGCTTCGCCGGCGCTTGGTAACTCAGACTCGCCATGAATGAAGCACGCGCAGGTGCGAGCGCGTCAACGCTTGGCCGCAGGCGCCAGGCTGAGTCTGAGCACCCTGCCGATATAGCTCGCCAGGAAGAAGCACTGAAGAGCCGTGTCTAACCATGCTTAACACAGCTTTCGCTAGTATAACTAGGTTCAAGCCACGTTGAACTCCAGCCACTCTTCCTCATAACTTCTCTTTCTACCTTGTACCGTGACCCATGCCTCCTGTAACGGACCCTTCTGGACACACTGCGCCACCTAACGGCGGCCCCACGAAGTCCGCGCGTGACGCGTGTCCGAATATACATGACGCAGGTTCAGTTCCGCTCCGCATTGTTGAAATTTCAAAGTGTTTAATATTTTGTGTGTGTGATAGGCACATGCATGTCATTGAAGAGTAACACATACTCATTGGCACATACTCTCAGTGACCCGATTCGACATCAAAGAGGTTCAACGAATATCGGCATATACCCAGTGACCCAATTTGGCATCAAAGAGGTTAATTGAAGAGAGGCCCATACCCATGCCACACACTCAGTGACCCGATTTGGACCAGCATTTGGTTTCGAGCATGGTTTCCTCTGCACAGCCGCCCAGTGCTCTACCTATTAGACCATGACCTAGTGACCTAAGTTGACAGGAAAACGGTTAGAGGCGAATAGAAACATCCTGGAAAGTGCGTGAAGTACCCTAAGAATCTAAGCGCATTAAAGGTTTCACAAGACAGCGAGAAGCAATGAAAGACAGGGAGGTTAACCAGACGCATGTCCGTTTAGCCACCCTGCATTGAGTGAAGGGGATGTAGGGACGAAAATACAGAAATAAAGGAAAAGAGAGAGCACTAGTTGCAGGCGCACCTGCAGTTTGTGCCAAGTCTTTAAACGGTCGCACAGACCCGTTGACATAAGGTACTGTAAAACCGCCTCGTTGCCTCCTGCGACGCGCACGGCCATCATCCAAGGATCAAAATTATACCAGAACTTGTAGCCCTGGAACATAGCGGGCCTTAATTGTGCAACACTATACAAAAACAGTTCATTGCAGTTATTTGAGTAAAGTATTACTAGCGACTCACTTTTTGTTATTAGTTGTGCAAGTTGTGTCACCATCTTTCCATAAGAAATTTCTTGCGGCCCCACTTGAATTAAGAAAAAAAATTGTAGGTTTCAGACTGCCGGGCCGTATTGTATTTCGTTATTTATTTCTGCTTGTGCGGCTGACATTGCAATGCATAGAGGTAAAATTGTCATCCACCCGACCGTAGCGCGAAGCTGCAAAAAAAGTCGCAGTTGGAAAACAATTTATTGTATTCCGGGCATTGAAACCAGAACGAACGTGTTTTTCCCGAGCGTTCGCTATATTCACCCTGTCAGCTCATCGGGAAACTAGTGGATCGCCCCGACGCGAGGTCGAATTATTCGACAACTCGAAGCACGGAGACGCATGAATATGACAAATGCTGCGGAAGCCCGCAATGTGAAGGAAGAAGGTTCATGAAAGGGAAAAATTGTCAGGTTACAATTCCAGACTCTAGCTGGAAGGTATGGTTCACTGTACTTATGTCCCGTTTTAATGCGATTTCCCGACCATTTCGTTGCGGCTAAAGAAAGTTCCTGCGTCGTAAAAGAATGCCCACCAACTTACGGAATGAATTAAAGGGCAGGTGTGCATTAGTCGTTGCCTTTATAAACGCTGCTGACGCAAACTGCCCACGTGTCTTCGAAAATCCCGCGCAAGGCTAGCACGTGACATCACGCCGTGTACCCCCATACCACGAAAGAGTCCTTCATGTCATATTCAAGTTCGTTGAGCTCGAGGATGTTCTGCAGACTCCTGTGGTTCTTAAATTCTTACCGACTGTTCTCTATCGTCATGCACAGTGAGGTGACACGCAGTTTACGTCGTCGTGTGACAGCCGAGCCAAGTCAAGTTACGTATTCGCGAAACAGACGCTCTTCCGAATACTTCGTTGGTCAGTCTGTGCCTCAAAAACACTTGTCGATTGTTTCGAGTCGGACGGAGCATCAGAGCAACAACATATGTGTCATCATGCCACGACAGCAACATTCCTCTTAGCGAACGCCAACCGTACCGATCTCAAGTACGAATCGTGCAGGCTTGCAATATAATACCACACCTTGACGAAAGAAAGAACCGCCGGTCGCGACGGCATCTCTTTCTAGAAACTCGGAACGCACGCTGGCGACCAATGCTACAATAGCGAACAGCTCGCAGCTTACTCGAGCCCGCGTCACGCACCGTCGCAAGCTGCGCTTCCCGTAAACGAAATGACAAAAACGAGCGCTATCCAAAAGGTTCTCGCCTTTCGACCTCCATTGTGTTGAGCAGCAGACGCAAAGGCGCGCGCCTGCGTCGACGCGCTGACTCGGACGCGGCGGACGACGCGAGACAACAGCAGCTTGTGCGCGAGTCAATCCAGCAGCCAGAGCTCGAGACGGCCGCAACTCCACCTCCGAGATCGAAACGCCGCAAGCGACGAACTGCCCAAGACGAGCGCCGTGCATTACGGATATTTCGCTGCGACGACCATGGTCAGAAATGCTCGTTTCTTGCGTTTAACCGCAATTCCAGCGAATACCTTGCTTTCTTTTGTTTCCTGTTGAAAGTTTTGGCTCTGGTGCGTCCGTCACTCACGCAGGCCGGCTGGCTTTCTTTTTATTTATTCTTTTCCCCACCGCACTACTGCCGAGGCTTTGCTGCTGCTGCTGCTGCCGCCTAGTCGTAAAAGAGTGCCGCGTGTTATATTTTACGCTTCCAATCTGCCCCCTGAGATAAGAAAACGGCATAAAATTTATTGAGCCGGCTGCAAAACCCTGCGCACGTCACGTAAAGGTACAGTAATCTTGCTGAACGATTTCCCTCGCCGGACGGCCGTAATTAAATGTCCCTACGAGAAAACGACGATCTTTATTATTCCAGATTTCTCGCGAGCGAGTTGCGCGGGGTTAGTCTCGCGCGACGTGTACGACATTACGTTGAGTGCGCGGTCCGGGAATTAACGCTTAAGCGGGAGCGTCAGGAAAGGTCGCGATTGCTTCACTCGCTTCGATTTACCTGCGCCGAAGCTGAACTACGAGGATCGAGACTGACGCTTCTCCGAGGTCTTTCCGATTCCTACGGGTATGCTGTCGTTACGTGGCGTTACTTGGCAAAAAAACTTAGAGCGGGCTCCAATCGATTATGAGAGAACGCGTGGTTTAGTATTCAGCCTTCAAGTTGAGCTAGTTTACGTCTGAGAACGCCAACAGGCGCCGTGACTCACCGTGTCAAGTACTATAACCCATTTCCATAGTGTGAACACTGCGAGCACGACGACCTAACCTAAACGACGACGTATGTTATGCGAAGCGCGAATGCACACGCTTGTCGTAATTATGTGTTAGTGACACCCCGGTCGTCGTAATTTATTTTCCAGTGGTAGCGTGCAGCATCTATTCGGAAAGTCACGCACTATGTTACAGTTAAAAAAGATGAACGAAGTCACTGACTATTAAGCATCAAAGATGCAAATGAAAGAAAGCCAACATAAACGCAACATTGCAGAGAATTAGTGCAGTTTTCGTTGACTCTGAGGTGGTTCTTCAACGTTCGTCGAAATTTTATAGCACACTCGCGTTTCTTTTTTACCCCCGGATCCACTGTAACGCAGCCGCCACGGTCGACACTGGAACCCGTGCCTTTGGGACGACGCGCGAACAATAAAATAGAACAGCACTCGTAGCGATTGGTGAATTCGGAAACAAATGTTTATCAATGGGCCACTGCCAAAGCGCGTTCGTGGCAAATGGTCACGCCGCTGTATATTAGAGTTTCCAGCTCTCTCTCTCTCTCTCTCTCTCTCTCTCTCTCTCTCTCTCTCTTCGTTTTTCGACGAAGTACCGGTATTTACACAGGTCGCGGCGTCAACGCCGCCGCGAGGCTTAAAGCATGATGACATCATTCGTCTTTTCGCCACTCTTCACGTCACGAGGAATGGCGCCAGCTGTGCGTTCGAGAGCGCGTTGCAACCTGTATGTTGTCCCACTAGAACAGCGCATCGTTGTAAAAGCTACAGATTCGCCGTCGGTCAACCGGCATTTCGCAAATTCGTTGCCGGATCGTAGTTGTCGTCTCGGCTAAACACACCGCACTACGAAAGGCCTCTCCTTGGGCCAGCCCGCGCCCTTCGTCATCCGAGATCACCCTATGGCTGTAAATTTCCGAATTGCTTGACGTAACTGTCCGCCAGTATTGACAGCGTTTTCATTTTTCCAGGCAATCCATTGTGTTCCTCCTGTATATCACTTATTTCTTTTGAGCGTTACAAGACTTAACAAACCGCATTTCCTACTACAATATTTCGTGATGAACTCGAGCCAATAGTGGCTGCTGCGCCATTAACCACCAACTATCAGCATTATCAGTACTAGGATACTATCTAATCGCATTTGATCACGATTTCATTCTCCGGGCATTCTACCTCGTCACCTTGCCCTATTTTTTTTTTTTACACCACTCGTTAAAGGGTTCTTCACTTCCTCTCTATTTTTTTTCCAAGTCTGAGAGGTTTTAGCCCCGTATAATCATTTACGGGAATGAAACAGCTCCTGATAAAGCTGCAATTTGTTCATCAGTAATTGGCAGTCATGGCTGTCCGCCCCAAAGCCACCGCCGAATCACGAACCATTCTTGTGTGCACTCGGATTTCACGTTATGATTGGTGGCCGACAGCTTTAATGATTCCATCATGCTGCACGGTTTTAGAGGAAGACGACACAGACATCTGATCGGGGCTGCCGCACCATGATCGCAGAACACAAGCACATAACGAAACAAAGAGAAAGGGTCACTCGAAAACAGACGTTGTGCGACGGCTCTTTCTTTTTTCGGTTCCATTGTCAGACAAACGAAACGAAATTACCGAGACGCCAGCTGTGTTTCTGACCGCTCGTGTGACGATCGTACTCGTTCTATATTTTTTCCCACTCTATATCATACATAGGTACAGCGCGTGTGCTCGGGGTCTCATTCAAAGTGTCTCCATACTTTGGAGAATATTGCGAACGTGTTCCCTGTGAAACGAGGCGTGTATAGACGCGGGTATGTCGGTTGATTAAACCCCAACAAACCTGCTCTCACAGTTATAGGTAAGTCTCAGCGCAAGAAATGACAACGTTAGGTAAGCGCGTTGGCGGTCCCTGACCTATTACGAGAGCAGTTTTGAAATGTTCCATTTTCTTTTTCCTTTTTTTTCCCTCTATCTCTCTCGCTTTCTTTCTGGTTAACGCCGCTGTGCAAGAGACAAGCACCAATCACAAAGGATTAGCTCAGGGCAACCCACATGATTTCGGTTCTTTCGTTCGCTCTCTCCCTCTCGGCGGTCTTTGTTCTGTGGGCTGAAGAGCAATGTAAGTTTCTTACTATGTATGAGAATGACTACATTTTTTAAAATTCTCCTAGCACGGAGGACACGGCGTGACTTGACTCGCTAAACTGAGCGTGACCGGGGGGAGGGGGGGGGGCGCTTCTTCTAATATTGTTCCATCATGTTTCCAAGGCTAGAACGAAGCGCGATGACTGCCTTCGAGCGTGTTTCCTAATCCCCTAAACTCAACCAATAGCGACATGGTTCTTCAAAAGCTTTTTGGGCTGTAATCTAAACATGGCCACAAAAAACCTAACCTATCTCCCGATTCCCCGCATCCACTGCCCCCCCCCCCTTATTTTTTCTGAAGTACAAGTATTGGGGAAGATTTACGACGGCCATAAACAAGGCTTCTATATTCTTTATTGCCTATACCAACCTTCGTTAAAGCCCGCTCGTGCTTCCACGATGTTCTTACAGCTACACTTTGCATATCGTTCACCGAGGTTTGATTAAAATATGAGAGTCTTTCGGGCGTTTCGCAATCTTTAGTGTAGACTAGCATCTGGTAGGCACGGGGACCCATGAAAGGCTCTTTCTGCTGCGATGCTGTTCCCTAAAGACTGAAGAGGGTGTTTTTATAACCAAAACTGCAACACAAGGCAGCCAGTTTCTTAGGGAACACACGAAGGAGACGCGCAAAGGGGATGAATCTAATGCACAAGTTTACAACCGAATTTGGTGCTGCACTTATTATTCAGGCTTCCATAGCGATTCTTGAGGTGTTATTGCTCATTATTACTTCCAAGAAAAGCGATCCTAGCTCTGCGCTCCCACTTGCGTCATGCCGTCGCTGCCTCAGATCTGTTGGCCGGGACCTTCTTCTCCCAATATGGCAGTCGACAGAGATACCTCGTAGAGACCGAAAATTAATACTTTTGAAGGAACGGAGTGATTTCAGTTATTGCGTTCGAGGCTAATGTACCTGCAGGAGCAAAAGAAATCGTATTTGTACAAGAAGGATCCGCGGCAGTCAGAAGTACTTGAGTTGCATACTTCGCTTCGCACGAACTTCGCTTTCTTTCATTTGCTTTCCCGCTTCGGTGCGTTTATTTCGGTGCCTCGTAATTAATTAAAAAGGTGCTTCGCGAGAGCTTCGAATAAACGAAACGTACGCTTCACCCACATTTGGGTAGCGCATGCGCGGAAGCCATGAATTGAAATGCGAGATTCTTCTGATGTAAAGTACGCGTTCTTGGAATACATTATATGTTTCCGCAACGCAGTTTCAAAGTGTCGTGACAACTTCTTTTCTCTTTATTTCTTTTTTTTTTCTGTCGCCTATATGTCAGCTGACGGCTCTTATATTTCTCTATATTCTATTCTCTCTTGTTGTATCTTCTTGATGCTAATACTGTTGTTGCTGTTAAGGGGAAGCTTTAGCTCGGGGCAAACTCAGATTTCCACATTCAGAAACGTATGAAACGCAGAAATGCTCTCATCGCAACCGCCGAAACGATTTTAATTAAGTTTGATGCATGTAAGAGAGAGATCTAAATTCTACCGCCTGCAAGAAGCAGAATGTTCACTTAGGACGTAAAATGTTTAAAAAATATCACCGAATATCAGTAATACGCCGCACGTTCCCCCGCCCTGCTTCTTACAGAAAGAAAAAAGAAAAGGCAAGAAGATTAAATAGCCAGAACTCAAGAAGTGGAGGACACTTAAGCTTCGCCTTTAAGAGTGGAACGCAATAGCATTCAAAGATCCCTGACCGCCTCTTACGCTTTATGTAACGGTATTGTTTACCGGGAAACGCTGACGGCGAGCGCTATGCACGAAGGCGAGCTTTGTGGTAGAAACGCGGCATCTTGCGTGGGCCAATCCCGGAGGTAGTGCACAGCCTTGCGAAAAATTTACATTATTTTAAGGTTTCTGGTATTGTTTTGCACTTTTAATATTTCAGTCTCGGAAGTTTTAACATATAAGGCATGCGCTGTCGGTGTTTTGTTTCACGACGTTTGTTTGTGAGCTATCGTTCTCAAAATTCCGAGGAATAACTTTGTCAAGAATGTAAGACAAGGTATGAGGAACTTTAGTGATAGAATGGTGTGGCAATATTACCCGCATATACCGCACGCCATATAGCAAGGCGTGGCATATAGATATGCCTAAATACATACGGAAATTTTCGCTCACGGACACCGCCGACACAGACGCCGGATTTTCTGCAACACGCGGCTCTTAATGCTATAGCGTTGGAAAAAAACAATAGGTACCGTGGTTCTGCAAACTGCCTTCGTTAATTCATGCGAATTGGACAAATTTCACATGTGTGTTTTCAGCCTACATGGCATTATTTCAATGTGTGCAATGGTTTTGCAAAAGTCTTACTCACAAGTCATAGGTACGATGCAGAGTGGCGTATAATACGTCAGTTGTGCCCTCTACAGATGTCTGAATAGATTCTGTTTACAGAACTGGGACATTTTATGTGCTTAGTTAAACAATTCTACACTCGATAACTAAGTTAACTTAATTTTTAGATATTCAATAATTTTTTTCTAAAAACATTGATGGCCTGGTAATAAATCTACTTCCTACAGTCGGTAGATTTTAACGGTTGCTTTCCAGTGCGACAAACTTCATCAAATTCAATGACGCGGGCGCCGAGCAAAACGATTTCTCTGCTTCCTCGTATTTAATTCCTCGTATTTAAATTTTGCTCTTAAGAACACACGGCCGGTCCATTATTATTCGCTTTAACCAGGAGTATTGAGGTTATTAAACTTCCATCGGCAGGCCGCTCAGTATCATTTCCTTGCTCCTGTCAAGCGTATCTTATTTTATTTTTGTTTTTATTTTTTCATTTATCTACGTTGTGGTGCGTTAAGAACTGCGCAAACATGCTGTGCCGATAAGTCTTAGCAGGAACATCAGTGCATTTCACCGAAAATTTTAGGACATATGTTTAAAAACTAAACGTCCGATGCCTCCTAAATGGATGTGACCTCATTATCACTAGATTTAATTTCTGCGCCTGAGCTAAAGTGAGTTAAAAACAAACTTTATGAGCTAACATATCTGTGCCGCGTCGTGAATGCAACGTCAGCCTCTTCAAGTGAGGCAGCTCATACGACATAACTGTGCAATCTTACCAGAGGCGCTATTTAATATGGTTATTGACATTCAGCAAGAAATAAAACACCTGGTATACATAGAGTAAAGTGACTGCAGAACACGGCTGGCTCGCACGGCCAGACTTCCTTGCCGTGGATGACTTAGAGGTTTTTTTGCTTTGTTTTGTTCTATCCGGCCCGCAGGCGTGATGGGCGTCGGGTCGCGCGGTGTGCGGCCCGCGGCAGCGTAGCAGCAGTAGCCAGCCACCAGCATGAACCTGGACGCCGAGAACCGCGTCGTACTAAACGTGGGCGGCATCCGGCACGAGACCTACAAGGCGACCCTCAAGAAGATCCCCGCGACGCGCCTCTCCCGGCTCACCGAGGCCCTGGCCAACTACGACCCCGTGCTGAACGAGTACTTCTTCGACCGCCACCCGGGCGTCTTCGGACAGATACTCAACTACTACCGCACGGGCAAGCTGCACTACCCGACCGACGTGTGCGGGCCGCTCTTCGAGGAGGAGCTCGAGTTCTGGGGACTCGACGCCAACCAGGTACGAGCGCGCGCCACTTTGCCCGCCTCTGCACCGGGCTGTATAACTTGCAGAAGGGCCAGTTGGTACATACTTGAACGAAAAAACCAGTCAAAAACACAAAGGACACAAAGGTTGTTCAGTCGTTGGGGTGCTAACAGTGTGCTAACGTGGGAAGCCTCGGCCAGTGCTTTGACCAAGGGGGCCTGTCTTCTTCGTCAGGGTTGACGAGTCGAAGTGCCCTTCGACTTGTCCCTGACCAAGACACGTCTACCTTGTCGAAACCTTGACTGCCGGCCGAGGCTTGCCTCGTCTGCATGCCATTGATCACGTCGCCTCCGTCTTCCTGCGTGTGGAGCGTTTATCTCGTTCACATTTGCTTATGTCATGTGTCTTCTGATACAGAGAGTCACGGCTCTGCGTAGGTGCACGACAAAGTTAACGGACTTGCACCTAGTAGTTGGCACCACAACATCGTACAGCGTTTGATCAACGCTGTGCAAAGCTGTGGCGCCCTCCTCTAGGTGAAGATCGACGTACTTTCCCGCCTCGACGCCATTTCGCTCTATAGGCGTTTATAGCAGCGTCAAAAACGAAACTGATCTGCATAATAACGGCACACCATCGCCTAAACTTTGTCCTCTGCATGCGATGAGACTAAGCGATGGCTAACTTTACCATTTGTTTCTTTCTGTGGTGACGAAGAGCTAGTAACACACGCACATTAGAATTGGAGCTGGCCGCTTGCGCATTGTCAAGCTGATACATAATTCCAGTAACCGGTGGGAGCCGTTCCGGTAAACTTATCAGACCCCGGTAAATTTCACTCGCGATACGCAGTCCCGGAAGCCGGTATCGGTAACGGTAAGAGGTAAGGCCATGCTAAAGCTTTATAATGTGCTTAGCGGTGGATCAGCTATTTCCTGCGCAAAGGAAGCTGTGTAGAGAGGAATGCACGGGTCTGAATTGACCGTCATACAATTCGCCATCGTCAGCGATGAGCACTGCAAAAGCATTTACGTACATATAGAAGTTATTGAACTGGAAGCTAGTGCTTGGCTGTCTGTTTTACGTGCAGATCATATACACAGTCTATAGTCCAGAATTATCATCCGCGATTGATCACTGTCCGAGAGGCGCACATACAAGCCCACCCTCCATAATAAATTTGCTTTCGAGCAAATGCTTTCGAGGAGGAAGTGATAAAGCATACGCTATGATAAGCGCGAACGTTGAAAGAGACCTTAAGGACACCCAGGAACCCAGCTTTCAGTTTCTGAATAGGTGTATCATCGGAGGGGGAAAAAGGGGTGGGGGGATGGTAGATCATTCAAAGGTGCCTGGAAATGGTAGCGCGACGACCTTGCTTACTGTCCTTGGTTGTTGCTAAGGTGAAATACGAGACCGATCCGAGTCGCAGACGTGAGACACAAAAATAAGCAGGAAGCGCGCCGAGCTACCCTATGCCGCCACCCCCCGCTTAGGTAACGTCGCAATAACGGTTGTTCAAGCATGAGGGCTCGCCTTCCCGAATGCCCCTCGCTCGAGAATGATGCCGCACTCTGTTAACCCACTGCGAAAGAAAGAAAAGGAGAAAGAAAAAACAAGAAGAAGACGGACGTCTTCTCGACGACATGAATTATGTAAGGCTTCGGGAGAGATATATCTGTTCCTCTCGAACGAACCTCTGACCCCCTCCAAACCACTCTCGCTAGCATTTCAACAGGCTGGCGGCAAGTAAATAACGGACGAAGGGGGAGGAGGAAAGCCGACGCAGCACGCCACGACTAAGACAAACGGCGGGGCCTCGGCATAGTGTAATGGCGGTCTGAGCACCGCGAGGCACAACACTGAAAGCAGCGGTCGGTGTATAGCAGAGGCGGTAGCCGCGTATGTATATGGCCCGCGAGAGATCCGAAACCCCGAAATCGTATATACTTTAGTACCACAAAGTATGCGAGCCGCCCTCTTTCTGCTTTCATCCGCGAGGTAGTCTCTCAACATCCGGGGCCCGAAAAAGAAAAGATCGAGAAAGCCATCGGGAGGAGAACGAGCCGCTAGGCTCCTGCTCTGCTCCCGCACCGTATAGCCTCAATGCGGCGCCAGCAACGCCGTCCGCATTCGAATCGAGCAGGGCCGGCGTATATACGGTTGTAGAGAGCCACGATCTTGTTCTCGAAGCGCCCTTGGTGGTGGGTCGGGAGGAACCCCGTTCTCCTTCCGCGGCCTCATAATGGTGCTTCCTATCGAAGCAACTTTCTCTCACACTCTTCAAAGGACTCGCCAGATGGAGCGCCGAGACGGGGGCGGAAAGGGGGCGGGCGAGGGGCGCGAGGAGGGAGGATTGACGGCGGCGTTCGCGTGCGTGCGTATGCTTGCGATATTCTTCGCACGAGAAGTCCATTTCGGGCGTGTTGTGTGCTCTGAAATCGACGCCTGCATTATAAGTGGGATAAGGCAGCTGTCTCGCTCTTTCTGGGCGCAAGTAAAGAGAACAATAACTGCGAGAATGCCGTACGCGACTTCGGCGCGTCGATTCCGCATCAGTTCAAAATGCGGCGCTCGAGCAAACTTTTTGAGCAGACTTGGCGGGGTGAGCGTGTGTGTGTACGGGGAGGGGTGGGATGTTGCTTTGTGGGAGAAACATTGAGAATTATTGATGGAGATCGTTTGTACGACTTCAAACGCGAATTGTTCCATGTTTTACGCGGGTTGCTGACGTAAGGCCTTCGTGGTGTGATTTGTCATCTACTCGGCTTTCCTTTTCTCGATTGCGCGTGGCGCTTGGTTTCCTTCGAGGGTGTAAAAGGGAAAATGTGAAACGAGCGAGTTAAGCTGAGCCGGTGTTTACCGTGTGCACTCGGCGGCTAACGACAAGCTGTTTACTGAATAGCAGCATATGTGTCGTGCAGAGATGATATATGCAAGGAACAAAATGTACACGAGGGACAAAGTTGAAAGAGATTGGTTGATACTTCCATCAGAGAAACTGGTTATAACACGGAAGCGAAATGGACATTCTAAGTAGCGGTGGCAGATTTGTTGCACATTCGCAAATACAAGTCCATAAAAGTGCAGTCCTTAACTAATTTCAGTTTTGCTCCAAGAACGAAACAATGACAGCGATCGCAAGCATGAGACGGCTGTGATGTTGCGCATGCGCAAGCAGCACCCCGGAGGCTACTAGACGTCATAGGTATATCTGACTCGAATGTGAGTGCGTATATGGCGAAAATGCGTCGTTAGAGCTCCGGCGGCATCGCGCCCGCGTTAGGTCACATGTTCAAAGGTGATCAGGGCCGCTATTTTGTAGCGATGCCTTATGCCTCATTCTATGCTGTTCTTATCATCCAAGCGCGAAAAGTCTGCAAAAGGATAGAATCAGAAAAGGCATGGTTACAAAATACCGGCCCAGACGCGCGAAAACAGCGTGAGTCGCCGCGGCACCACCAAGGAGTGACGATCGACTTCAGAAAAGCGCCAGGAGCGCGCCAGCAAGGGTACCGCCTGTAAACGCCGACTGAAACCGAAAAAAAGAAGCCTTTTAAGTACTACCATCTCCCGGCCTTGTTTTCTCAAGAATTACTCAGTGATAAAAGAAATGATACATAAATATCGTCACAATAACAATGCATACGTCATCGAGAGCACAATTCGTTTAATAAACGCACCCTTTCTAATTTTGATATGTTCAAGTTCTTTACAATTAGGCTGGCATAAAACGGCCAAGTATCGCCGTCTCACAGATTTGCGTGGCGATGAGTGCGTGGTGTACGCACATGGGATAAGCTTTCGCTGCAGCCCGGCAGAGAACACTTTGGGGTTAGAAATAAAACTAAAAACGCCTCTTACGGGCACTTTGTATAGTTCAAAGCAAACCAAACAACAGTGGTTCATATAACGAGTGTTACTGCATACCTCAACGCTGATGCCTGACTTATGACTTATTACAGTGCAGAACTTCGCGGGCGTAAGAACATCAACAATATGCAGAGTTAGTCTTCATTTTGCACGGGTGAGCATAGCTCGTGTTCTCAGCCAAGGAGAATGGCTATTCATACTCCGTCAAATATATATTTCAATCAACAACCTAAACCAGCGGATGAGTGGATACAGGAGATCGACGCAAAGTGCGAAACAATCGTGTGAAGTTTTTAAACTTTAGCAAAGTGAAATGTTGCTTTGTAACAAGACGAACAGATAAGGACAGCTTTTGTCCTTGTCTGTTCTTCGCTTTTGCCCTTCTTCATGAAGTCGCGCTGTTTTAATTTGAAGCGAAAGGTTGCGTGTGCCCCTGTAATCGGCTAAAACGTGCTACACGTTGCTGTCGCAGGTGGAACCCTGCTGCTGGATGACCTACACGCAGCATAGGGACACGCAGGAGACGCTGGCCGTACTGGACCGGCTCGACCTGGACACGGACAAACCGAGTGAGGAGGAGATCGCACGCAAGTTCGGCATGGAGGAGGAGTACCTCGCTGGCACGCTGTCCTGTTGGCAGCGGGTCAAGCCCAAGATCTGGTCTCTGTTCGACGAGCCGTACTCTTCCACCGCAGCCAAGATCATCGGCGTGATGTCCGTGTTCTTCATCTGCGTCTCAATCCTGTCCTTCTGCCTCAAAACCCACCCCAACATGCGCGTGCCAGCCATTAAGAACATCACTGTGCAGACGTCGGAGAGCGCCGTCGCGTGGACGCTGGACAAGATCCAGACGAATCCGCACGACGCGTTCTTCTACATCGAGTGCGTCTGCAACGCCTGGTTCACCTTCGAGATCATCATTCGCTTCGTGGCCAGCCCCAGCAAGCTGGACTTTGTGCGCGGCGCGGTCAACATCATCGACTTCACGGCCACGCTGTCCTTCTACATCGACCTCACGCTCCAGAAGCTCGCCTCGCACCTGGAGAACGCGGACATACTAGAGTTCTTCTCAATCATCCGCATCATGCGACTATTCAAGCTCACCCGCCACTCGGCGGGCCTCAAAATCCTCATACAGACATTCAAGGCCAGCGCCGGCGAGCTCATTCTGTTGGTGTTCTTCCTGGTGCTGGGCATCGTGATCTTCGCCAGCCTCGTCTACTACGCCGAGCGGATCCAGTCGAACCCCGAGAACGACTTCAACAGCATACCGCTCGGCCTCTGGTGGGCCCTGGTCACTATGACCACAGTGGGCTACGGCGACATGGTGCCCAAGACTTACGCCGGCATGTTCGTGGGCGCGCTGTGCGCGCTGGCCGGCGTGCTGACCATCGCGCTTCCCGTGCCCGTGATCGTGTCCAACTTTGCCATGTTCTACTCGCACACGCAAGCGCGGGCCAAGCTGCCCAAGAAGCGGAGACGTGTGGTGCCCATCGAAGTGCCCCGGGGACCTCACCGCAGGCCGCCCGACGTCAAGAACACCAAAGACGCTTGTAAGGCGGGTAAGCGCCGGCCGCTCTGTCAAGCGGCTGCAGATGGGGCGAGCGTGTGCGGTGCGCTTGCACGGGAAAGGAGGGGCTTTATTTTTGTTTTTGTTCTTTTCTTTTTCTGTCAGTGCCTCGCCTGATCTTGCATGCTCTGGGCCTAGCACCAACCTCTTGCTATAGTGCCCTTACCACTTAAACAGCAGCATAAAGGCTGAAAAAATTATGGGGTTTTACGTGCCAAAACCACTTTCTGATTATGAGGCACGCCGTAGTGGAGGACTCCGCAAGTTTTGGCCGTATGCATCGAACCTGCTAGAAGTTAGTTCTGGTTGACTAAACGATGCGGAGCAAACTGATCAGATTTAGCGGATAAAAAAAATGAAGCAAATAGTGCGGCAGAGCGATGACACAAATAATGAAAGAAAACAAGTATAAAGCGAGATGATGATACGCACAATGGAGTCTAACCTAATCGGAACATAAGCGTGCGTCGTGATGGCAACCATTTAAGCTCTAGGATTACGCTGCGGTAAAGGCCATGCGATAATTTGGCTTACACGCAATGTTCCTCACGCATGGGGTATCTACAGCTTTTGTTTTCGGCGCATCGCACCTTTCCACGCCTGAGACGTCACATTCATCTATTTCATGAAAGCAGGTTAAACAGAGCTTACTTTAAGTCCCCCGACATGTCGCTGTCAGCCCTGTCTATAAAAGAACTAATCTGTGCTCTGCGAAGTCGAATAAAATTCCCTCTCTGCATACCCTACAATTAAAGAAAAAACGTGGCTGGGACTGTTATTGTCAGTGCGGCGAGGTGCGCCAATCAATTGTCAACTGTCACAGAAAGGGGATTAAATGACCCAGCTAAACAACATAGTGGGTGTGACGAACATGCGACATGTCTCTTTCTAGGCCCAGGCATTGTACCGAATAATATGCTATTCGTACTTCTCAGTAGAACGAATGGTCGACCTTACGTACAGCTCGCGTGAGTGTGATTGCTACATTTCCTTACAAAGGCGAAGGGACAGACGTTACAAGCTGTGACGATAGCCTTTCAGAGGCCCCAACGAACAGTGGAATGAAATGTGTGCGCAATATAAGTTGCTCCGAGCGCTATAGTCTTTCTAAACAAAGTGACATTGCTGTTGCTCAATTTAGCGCTTACAGGAAAACAAAAGGTATTGGGCCGTAATGAAAAAAAAGTTATTATGCTAAATTTCTTCCGAAGAGCACGCGTCAATCAATCACGATGTGAGACATATTACCAAAGTCATTCGGCGAATGTCTAAAAGCACTCATGATCGAAAAACCTTGTAGATGCCGCTCCTTAGTTTTAGAGAACTTCCGTCCCGAAACTTTTTTTTAAATAAATGAATAGTCTGTTTCTATCTTTAAAAGGTCTGTCGAGGTGCCCTCGACAGACCTCTACCTCTACTCTGCCGTTTCGCAAAATTCCTGCGTCATTGTTCGCGATTGACCAGTTGTGAAAACCCTCCAGCGCACGTGGCTGCTTGGATGCTACGGTGGATTATAGGGTTGTCTGTCCGCCGTTTTCACAGTGCCATTATCCCTGTCTGTCGCACGTCTTCAACGGCAGTCAATTGTGAGCCATCCATGCTTTTAACGCAGGACGGCAGCAACAAGTGATGGCCGACCTTCCCAGGAGGAATCAAACGATACGTACCAGGGGTCCGGGTAAGCAGGCGCTCGAGCCCTCCTCTTTTCTTTTTTTTTTCGGACCAGGCATTGCCGCGGCCTTGATTGCACGTCGGAATTCGACGCTCGGACGCTGTCCCCGCGTAGCCAGCGACGTGGGGTGTCTCGTAAGGTGCCTTGTAACGAATTGAGCGGCCCATATGGGCCCACCGCGAATGCGGCGAATGCAGCTCCTCGAACAACAGCAATAAAACTGCGTTCACACGATGAACCGTGAACTCGGGTGACGAGCATGACGTCTCTCCTTTGTGCCGAGTCACCCCGCGCTAAAGGGACCGCAGATAAGCAGCTGCCAGGGGCGCGATTAGTAGCAACCGAGTGGACTGAACCACGTCACGCTTGCCCGCGGAGTTCGGTTCGTCGTGCGAATGCAGTTCAGCGCAGCGGAATCATCACACGAAGTTTTGAGATTTGCGATTCTTGATCCTCCAGACAGGCATGCTTTGTGTGGAGCACGATGACTAAGAATTTCTTTTTTTTTTTTCTTCAATATTTGAGCAAGCTGCTTTTCTCGGAAAGCGAGCGCCAATATAAAGGGATCAAGCTCGAGAACCACTAATCGCGAGCACACAGTTCAGCACGAATGGGAATGCGTTTGACGGTGAGACAGATGGCAAAGCATTCGAAGTCGTGCACCACAGAGGGGGGCTGCCTGCTAAACGTTTGTCTGTTCCGCATCCAGTGCAATGCAGCGAAGCAAAATATTCTTTTTTTAGAGACCAGTCTGCACAGAGCCGTTGATAGCCGATAGCGCATAGCACACTAATAATTTATTGGTAAACTTGAATTGAATAAACAGTGATTAAACAATTGATTTTTGAATTATTCATCTTGAAGCTCTAAAGCAGCACTCGTGTTAGGAAGGTCGAAGTTTAAAGTACCAAATTAATTCGATCAGTTAAGGTCGTTGGGTGTTTATTAACACCTCAGCACTGGGGCGCCTCTGTACATTGCTCTCATCGGAGTGCGGCCGTCGTGGCCGGAAGTCTAGCTGGCGGCCTTGTCGTAGACATAACGCCATACGTAGCCACTAAGCCAACGATGTTCCCGAAACATAGGCACACGCCCGTGGTATCTAGTCCCACTCAGTTACTACCTTGGTTCGCTAAGCCATCGGAAACATACCATTTCCCCATTAGCTCTGTTTTCCCGTAAAACAGCTGTTTGGGGCACTGACAGGTTGGATTATAGCGTCAACAAACACCGCCGTGCATGTAGCGTCACCCTGAGGTGCAGTCTCGAGTCACTGACAGAGTCAAGTCGGCCCTAGCTGTAGCACCCTCGCATTCTAGAACGTTTCTCCATCAACACTCCACTTCGATTCAAAAAAGTATAGGTGGTAGCTCTATACCTCGACAGAAGTAGTGACTGCGCTTCATTCACACTCCACGGCTATTCTTGAGAAGCGTAGCGTCTTCTCTAATCAATAGCTGGCGCTGTGCTCAACTCAGTGAAGTGGAGGGAGAGGTTCGAGTCGAGGATCTTTTGAGAATACGGAGATAAATCCCTATGAAGGTAAGTTCAAAGGCATAGTATCGACACAAAACATGCGGACTTGCGTAATGGATCAGTGGGGAGGGGGTGAGAGGGCGCATTTTGTAAGTGTCCACCTAATGGGCATGTCCATTTCGTCTTCACCTGAAGTGCTTATTGGCTGGGGGTGCCTGTCTCCTTCTGACACGTAACCCAGCCCAGCCAATCAGAACTTCAGCAGCAGACGAAACGGATATGTCCAGCAGGTGGAGTCGTATATGATACACCCCCTACCCTCCCACCCTCCGGCTAGGTCGCTTAGCAAACCATACTTTACAGGCTATATATACAGCGATCATTAGCACTCTCTGAAGAGCCCTGTGCATGCGAAGAAAAGACTTGTTTGCTCCTAACGCTCCATTTGTGCTTTTAATAAACAAGGCTTCATAGCGTACAACGTAATGACAGAAACTTCCTAACTTTCAAAATACTAGGATGCGAACATCGTTTTATGTCAATTGTGATAACCGCTGTTCCTCATTCGCAAACTCTTCGATTCGATTCGATTCGTTTCTGGCACTATTCGATCGGGATTCGATTCGGACTCGAAAATCGATATTCGCACACCCGTAACTATAACGTTAAAAAGTTGACTCACCAACGCGACCCTGCGAAAACGCATGGGCAGTGAAGTAAGGCGTCGATGGGGATAGGAAATGTTTTCTTGTTTGCCTAGTCTTAGCGCGACGCCGTTATTGAGCATTACGATTTTGCACTCTTCGACGTTCATCATATTCAGCTGCTCTTCGGGAGTCCTTGCGTGGTCTACTCATAGCGGTCTTGCAATGAACTGAATGAGTTGCTAGGCAGATCTTTCTTCTATATAGGAAGTTTGGTGACGTCACTCACTGATTCGTACGCTGCTGTTGCCTCTTTCCTACGGGAGCAGCTTATGCAACCGTAATCTTTACCGGGAAACACACGCGGGGAGAAGGAACGTGCCGCGCATTGTTCACGGGCGCCTTATCATCCATCATGAGGTTTCTACATTTGTTTTGTGCTTTTCTTTATTGAAATGAATACTGAGCTGTGTGTTGTATGCCTTATTCCAAAAGAGATATTAAATTCTTTTTTTTTTCTTCTGACGTTCACGAAAAATCCCGACCAACTAGAGGCTAACAGCTTCGCTGTAAAAGGGAACGGAACGCAAGAAAATAGCCCGCTCAAATCCACAACGCAGTCGTGATGGGGCGTGCGTGCATGCAAAGCACGGCGGTGCGGAGGCAGCGTTTAGCAAGTCAGCAACGTACCGTATTTGCCTAAAGTCGTATAGCACAAGAGACAGGGTATTGCCGCGCGTCTTTGTACAGTACACCACAAATTGAGCGTGTCTCGCGTCCTTTCGTTTCCGTCTTCGTCCTGTCTTGCGTTGTCACCCAAGACAACGAACAGAAGATGTCCACCAAAGAACAACCGGCGGCTTGTCCATCAGCTACGTACCCTCTTCGGCGCACGTCGCTCGTATGAAGGTATAAGAGCATTACGTCAAGTTCCCCACCGTGAGAGTGCGGTTTCCTCGAAGAGTGCGGGGCACCACCCACACGACGACTACGACGGCGTCGCTCGCTCGCTCGCCGCAAAGCATGCGGCACCACTCCTCAAATTGAATTCCTCCGCGCAATCGAGCCCGCGTTACGATCCGCGCGTCACCGACCGACCGACCGGGCCAAGCCGGATTTCTTCCGGTCGTGTTTACAGTCCGGGCGACGGCGACAGTCCAGAGGCACCGGCTGTTCAAACAAGCCCGCCCGTGGCCAAGACGTGCCCGCCCTGGAAACGAGAGAGGCTCGCGGGAAATGGGATAGGCGCGGAGGAGGATGGGAACTACAACACGCACTCTTCGTGCTGCGCTCGTAGACGAAGGGGGGGGGGGGGGGGGAGCTGTGCAGATCTCGCTCGCGCCACGCACACGCCCACGTCTCAGCCGCATGTCGCATGCCGCACGCGTCCGCAATGTCCACATTCTTCTTCTCGTTGTTGTTGTTATTCTTTTCTTTCTACCGCGAAAGCTGGCGGGTGGCGGCCGGCGCCTCGAGTGGCTGCTCAAGTGTGTGCTGCCTGCCTGCGGCGCCGTGCTTCTCCTCGTGTTGACGCGCCCTGCGATGCTAAGGAGCGGAGGTGCGCGTGATTTCACCGGCACTCACTCGGCCGACGGCTGGAGGAAAGGGCAATTCGTTGCGAATAGGGAGTACATGAAATTATGTTATCGAGGTTTAGCGACCAGAAACTGCTCCGTGCGCAAATAAAAAACGCCGTTTAATGGATTGCTCCGGATGAATATTGAACAGTTGGGGTTCATCAACGCGCGCACAAAGCAGCTACACGAGCATTCTTCTTTCCTTATTTTTTTGCGTTACGTATCGCTGGAATGCGGCCGCCGCGACCGAGTACCGAGCTCGCGACCTTGCGCTCAGCAGCTCAACGCCATGGCCAGCGAGCCACGACGACGGTTTGCGCGTGTAGTCATTATACGGATCAGTTGAGTCGAATGCGCTTCGTACTATAAAATTACAGGAGCACGCTAGAACTTTGGTTAAGCTGCGCATCAGTTACGAGTTACCATAGTTTCAAAAGAAACCGCGCCTACATAAGCAGTTTCCGCGCTTAACGAAATGACTGCGTTTAGATATTTCTGCTTGTTCGATGTTGCGCAACTAAGCTAGGCCACAAGCGAGATTTACCTTAACGATGACCAACGTGTCCGTCTAACAGGCATTCCCTACCACCATCGTAGGATTATGCCGGCAGGCTAATTGGTTCCATCTGTTATCGAGCCATATGTTATGGAGCCATCTGTTACGGGTGTGCTTAAGAGCTGCCGGTTGTAGTCAGTACAACGTGTGCAGCGACGGTGTCGATGTTTCTTATCGCAATCATGAGAGAGAGAGAGATAAATAAAAGATAGGAAAGGCAGGCAGGTTAACCAGACGCAGGTCCGGTTTGCTGCCCTGCACTGGAGGCCTTAAGGGGGTATGGGTATGAAGAGAGAGAGAGAGCACAGTTTCGCGCACAGTGGAAGGTTCGCAGTCTGTGAAGATGCTTCATGGCTCTAACATTTGCGTAGGACGCCACTTTAAATATGTTAGCAGTTTAGTTATCTTCAACAGACAAGCAGCGTAAGACGTATGACAGTGATAGACGCAACAATGATAGTATCATACTTTGAGGTTATATATATATATATATCCCACATAGAAAACAGCAGACTCGCTCACTATACAAATTAGCGCATTATACAACGAGGCTGCAGCGCTCCATAATCGTTACCGCAGCATGGGCTTTAACTGATGTTGCGTAATGCAGTGTAGCTGGGGTAATATTCTCGGACTTTGGTGGAGCGCTGCTTCTGCTTTGCGCGCCTCCTGCGACACAAGCCTTAATCATGTCTTTGGCAATTTAGTCCGCTCCCCTATGCCTTTTACAAAGTGTGCTTTTTTTCTTCCTTAACACGTTTTCCAGCACTTCTCTAAAATTTTTATCGTTTCTTTTTTTTTCCTTTTTCATATTTCACTCTTATGCTAAGATTTTCACCCATGGTTTCACTGCAATCTTTCTTTTTTACCCATCCTAGGCATTTGGCCATAGGTACCAAGCAAAAATTATCAGCTCTCACCAAAGTATTTCTATCTCTTCATTGCACATTTACAGCGATGTTGCTCTCAGGTCCTAGATGGGCGAAATAACGGGACTTCACATAGTTCCGAGAGATGCATACTGAAGTGTAGGCACACACCTATGGTGACAGTCATTGCTACTGCGACAACGACGCTACATGCGTGCTTACCAGGCCAAATTGCCTGTTCGCTTACCTGTCTGCTTCTCATGGGCGCCATAAATTCAAGTGCTTTCCCTTCTCTCCCGGCTTTCGCGCTCAAAATGCAACTAGCCTTCCTCACGCATCCAGCTTTCGCAACGCATCGCAAACAACGTGCAAGCGCGGCGACACGTAATGCGCACGTGGTGGCACTCCTGCAAATCACTCGGGGATGCACGGCGTCCCATTTCCGTAACAAAAAAAGAAAAAGAAAAGATAGAAAGGAGCTCACAATCCTTCGAAGGCACCAACTTTACGACGACTCGAGTTTAACGTCAGTTTAACCTCACCGCTCCCCTCTCAACGGCAAGCTCTTTGAAAGTTTTCAATACGGGAGCGTAGGGAACCGGGATTTGGGGGCTAACAAAATTTGCAAATCTCTCCCCGCCGGCAGCTTCCATCCCCATTGAATGTGACAGATTTTGCTCAAACAAACGCGTGCAATTGAAACCCCTCCTTCTACCAACTCTCTCCCATTGCTCAAAGCCCACACCTCAACCCTCGCCATCCTACGTCTTTCATATATATATATATATATATATATATATATATATATATATATATATATATATATATATATATATATATATATATATATATATATAAAGGACTTTCGGCTACGCCGGTGGTTCTGGTGTGCGAGCGTTAACTGGCGGTCTACGGCTCGCGTTAATGGCGGAGGAGATGGTTTCCAGTCGAGGCAGAAAATACACTGCGCCCGGAAAGTTTTCCCCGGAGAGTGCGCGCTCTGGGCGTGCGCTTCTTCTGCCGCCTTCTTCTCGCGCACGGCGGCGGCGGCACGCGGGAGAGGAACGCGCTCGCGTGCATAGCTACGCGCGCCCACCACCTCCCGTCACTGCGCCCGCCTCGCAGCTTTCCGCGGGCCCCGCCACCGCCGCCGTCTCTGGCAGCGATCGATGCGTGCAGCACCCCGCGCACTCTTTCCAATTAGCATTCCCGCCGTCGTCCGGCTTCCACGCGCTCGCTCCTCGCTGTGCCCTGTTGCACAACGCAGAATATCAGAGAGAGAGAGAGAGAGAGAGAGATCAGAACGTGTGTGTGTGTGTGTGAGCGCGACAGGAAGGGGGATAACGCCTTGAAGATAGCGAACGATATGAGGAAGGAAGGACGTCGGGAAAGCCTTAATGAGGGCCGTGAGTGTCAGCCTGGCAGACGCGCACGCACGCACGCACGCACGCACGCACGCTGGCACCGAAGAAGAGTGTCTAAAGAAACTGGCGACGGCGGGGCTCCATAATCAACAGCTGCGGCGCGTTCTCGGGACCTGCGCCACGAGAGCTTGGCGGCGCCTCAATTAATCGATCGGGCGAATCAGTCAGTCACTCAGACGGCGAGCGCGTTAATCACCGAGCGAGTCGTTAAACAGGTCGATCGCAGGAGCGATCAATCGATCAATTTGTGGCGCCAGTAGAGATAATCTGACCGCTTACTTTTATGCCCTCGCTAAGAACCGAGAAATAAAGCGTCACTCCGTGACGAAAAATTAGATGTCAAATTTTAATGTAAAGTTGATAATATTCATTCACCTCATTTTTCTGTATCTTAAGTTGGTGTGTTTTGGAGAACGCATGGCCACGTAATAAGGAAGCCGCAGCTTTGTCCCCCTGAAGTTTGTCATAAAACTACTTGCGACAGAAGGTCTTTTATTGCTTACCTATCGGAGGCTTCTCATGACGTTTTTGTGCTTTCGGCGGGCATGGCATGCAGTCATAGTGAGGATTCGCCATGCGGTTACTCAGGAGGACTTACCCTTATCAGCTCGGTTATGATCACAATAAATACTGGCACGTGTGGTTATTGCGGTGAAGGAAACGTGCGTCCTCTCTTGCAATCGCGGCGTCATCTGTGTCGGTGTCGCTTTGACAATGACAATGACGTTTATTTGCATCAGTACATGACGCGAGGAGCATGCAGAAAATGTCCTCGACAAAGGACACATGCCCTCATAGACATTGGCTAAATCGGGGATAAATTTACTGGCTGTCTGAATTGAACAGCCGGATCACTCACGATTCAGCTGACCCTTTTACGTCGCGGCAGTTATCAGAAAAACAGGCGCTTGTGAATCTATACGGCGTGGCGCGCCACCTTCCGGCGTACAAGCTAGCGACTCTGCGGCGACTACGCTGTTGTGCGACGCAGACTAATAGTAAGAGGCAGGCAAGCCTCCATATATTGGCTTTCAAGTAATGAATCCAAAGTGGAGTTTCAAAGAAGGATGTCTGAAAGCAGAACAAGGGCTGCCGCCGGCAATACTTCAGGTTCTGCAAGCTTGCTTCGATGCATACAAGGAATTGCACGGCAGTGACTTGAGCATCGTTTTACAACTGCTAAGAAAGTTGGAGCGTAGGCGCGTGCGCACGCATGCACACACACACACACATACACATACACAAAAAAATAAAGAAGAATAAAGGGTAAGACACGCTTATGAGTGAACTAGAACGCCCCGCGCTCTTCTTCTTGCCTCAATTTCAAGCTTGATGATGCTTGGCCAAATATTCCCCAAATTATTCTTCCGAGATGATTAAGTCGGAGACAACCTTAGGCTGCCCATTCTAAGCACGGAGTGTCTTCCAGACCTGTGACGGCGAAGTCTCTAGACAGAGTGCTGCGCATGCCAAGACACAGATCGCGGATCACTGCGCTCAGTTATATGTTCCGCCGGGTGCAAGCAGCCAAGCGTGTGCTCACTCCCGTTGCAATATCTAAAGCGGCCGGCTTGAACTATAGGAAGAAGGCACACAGTGCAAGCGGGTCCTCTGCGATAATTAACTCGAAGATGTGAAGCGTGCAGTATGGCGCACACCCCGCTGATGAATAGTAGATACTGGGCACGTCCTTGCCGTCCGTGCTGATGGGCGTACAAGAACTTTCTGAACCGGATGAATGGTTGAATTATTAACAGTTGAATCGTCAGTGAAGATTATTGGAAGTATAGGGCGAAAGAAGACTGACGATAGCGTTTGTGCTGATGGCGGCGCCACCGCGATGAGCGTTATAACGAAAGTAGCAATAATGTGAAAAAAAATAACCTCGGCATATATTAATTATAATCAGTGAGTAATAACTCCTCACGACGACAAGCACGAGGATTGGTAATACAAGCCGTTACCGTATTAGCAGGTAGGGTTACCTTCGTTGCAGGTACTATTAATAATATTAATTACAACCGTAATGAGCGAACGTTATTGTAAGTATCGACACTTGGATAAGACGTTAAGGTGACGGCGAGGCTGCATGCTCAAGCTCCCTCTGCCGCGTGTGTCTGATCTAAGTATGCCGCGCGTACAACAGTGCAATCAATACCCATGAGAAGAAAAATATGAATGCTGATGTGAAATCAAATATCTGTAATCGTTGCATATGCGTCACCGTTACGATATATTCCCATGCTGACGCAAGAGGGAAACGCATCGTTCATATAGCACCGCCGGCGTCATTCACGGCATTTCGTTCTGCTTCTACTATACCGTAGATGGCATCGGGACGACTTATGCGGCGAAGAATTGGACCCAACGCAACGCTGTAGTGTATCGACCCAAAACTAATTTTCCACAGTTCACTGAAGCTGAACAATGTCTACGTATTTTCCCCCTTCCCTGATGTGCAAGTTCCATACTACCGTTGTTTTCAATTCTGTTTGATTTCGAGCTGAAAGATAGGTGGCACGAAGGAAGGAATTACACGCAATGAAGCCACCTTTCCCCTGTAGATGGTGTAGCTTGTAGTATAAATATGTTTAAATGTTTAAACACACTTGAAAGTTTTGAAGAACGAGCTTCGCAGTATGTAACACCCTTACCGTGTCAAATGGAATGCGTGCATCATCATCATGTTGCATCATCATCATCATCGTCGTCGTCGTCGTCGACGCCGTTATCGTCGGTCTCGTCACTGTAGACGCGGACCGTTCGTGGCCTCGTATCCAGTTGAGTGTCGAAATCCGATCGCGGAACAGAACTGCGCACGTCGCGGTCGATAATAGCACTGCAATGGTCTGTGAGAACGCCTCTAACTGGGCAGTATTTTGCTTCTTCTTCTTCTTCTTCTTGGGCATGACGTGCATTCCGGGTGCTGTCTTTCTTTCACCTCTCATTCTTGTTTCCCCTTTCGTAAGTGCTATTTTTTTTTCTTTTCTGCTTTACCTTTCTTTCCCAGCGCAGGGTATCAAACCGAATTTTAAGTAAGGTTTTAGCAGTGCTGATCAGTTGTCTTTCAATATGAATAAAAAAATGTTACCGTACCGTAACCGTCTAGCGCGGTCTGTTGACCCCTGAACGGCCTTCAGCAGTGAAGGGAGGAGGTTGGAGGAGTAAAAAGACAGGGAGCGAGAATAGCAGATGGGGATAAATGTGGGAACTGATTAAACATGTACAACAGAACGACTAAGTAAAAGTCTATTCAGATTAGGCCGCCTCTCTCTCTCTCTGTCTCTCGTTCTCGTGCGCACGTATATGATGGTCCGCGCACGCATCATGCATGTCCACCGTAGCGTGGCTTTCGTGCCAAGCAACGAGTACGCGAAGCAAGAAGACGGTGTTTGGGATCTGACTTCTGGGACGATCTGTTGGGAACTCGGCGCTGACGCCCGTGGTTGTACCTGGGTCGCAAGCCCCAAGGGTAGCGTTGGCCTGGCGGCCTGGGGTACAACTGGAAGCATCCGAAGGTCCCGGCAAAGCATGAGTCGACTGGTAACAACGAAACAACTTGTTTATTTTAACATCGCAAAGAGTTGGCGGTCAGGTTTGACCGAAGTAGAGAGACGGGAGAGCACTTCACTCAACAGAAGAAATCGGAGCCCTCCTTTTGGCGTCCGGGGGCAGCTGTTTTTATACTCTCGCAGTTGAGGGCAAGAAGGAACCCCTCAAAAGACGAGCACGTGAATGTACAATGGGCTAATGGTGACGCACACTGTCGTGGCGCTGCGCACGATCTCGTAGCACCCTGTCGTGGCGCTGCGCACGATCTCGTAGCACCCCGTCGTGGCGCTGCGCACGATCTCGTAGCACCCCGTCGTGGCGCTGCGCACGATCTCGTAGCACCCTGTCGTGGCGCTGCCGGTCGGACACAATGACTGTAACGAGAAGATGGTCCCTGCTTTGGCATCGCCTGTTTCGGGCACAATGACTGGAACGAGATCCCTGCTTTGGCATCGCCTGTTTCGGGCCCAATAACTGGAATGAGATCCCTGCTTTGGCATCGCCTGTTTCGGGCACAATGACTGGAACGAGATCCCTAGGCGGTCGCATCGCCGCAGACGCGCCTGGAAACACCTGGCGATGAGTGTTGCGGCGACGACGATCGGGCCAAAATGTCTGCCGCCCCGCCGCAGTCGCGCCGGCAAAACCACGTGTCGCAGGCGAAACGCAACAGACCGCCCCGCCGGGGGAAGGAGATCCCGATGGACAGGGGACTGCATCCGCTGTCCGGAGGGATGTCGCTCGATGATGCTCATAACCGAAGTCGGGCGTACCTTGACGTTTCTTGAGCGCAGCGCACAGAGAAGGCCTCGTTCTCTCGTTCAGGTTCGCACGGGACACTGCAAAGTGACTTCGGGAGAGTTCACATTTTTGTTCTCGTTCCCGGCAAGCGTTAGAACTACGCTGAAAACTCAACCGCTCAGTCAGCAAGCACGGCACAACCCTCACTAAGCCCTGCCAGGCTCTTTCCCCTTTTTATACCACTGCCTAGTTCCTTACAGTAGTCTAGCATCACTCAGAACGCGTCCACAAATTGAAAAATTGCACTAGAAAGCATATCATCACTTTGAAACACTAAACAAAAGCAATATGTTAAAAAAAAATCCTGCCTCAGGAAGAAAAACATCAGTAACAAACAATTTTGAGGCTGATTCCTACGTTAGGGGCTTCGACTTAAGCCATCGGCGTTACCGTTGAGACTCCCCTTTTTGTAACGCACCTCAAAGGAATATTGTTGTAAAGCGAGGCTCCAGCGCAGGAGGCGGCCATTTTTGGGAGAGATGGTCTGCAGCCATTGGAGAGGGCAGTGATCCGTCTCAATGATAAACCTCGAGCCGGCTAGATAGCATGACAATTTCTGAACGGCCCACACGAGACACGCACACTCTTTCTCGGTGGCGCTATACGCCTGCTCACGACTGGTCAGCTTACGACTAGCATACAGGACGGGGTGTTCTACTTCTCCATTTTCCCGTTGGCACAGTACAACGCCCATGCCTCGCTCACTAGCATCGCACTGAACAATGAACCCTTTTGTATAGTCTGGCGATCGTAGCACAGGCTGGCTTGTTAGGGCACTCTTTAGGGCGCTAAAAGCTCTTTCCTTTGTCTCGTCCCAGACGACTGTTTGAGGCTCTGTCTTTCTTAGAGCATCCGTCAGGGGAGCCGCGATATCAGAGTACCTAGGGATGTACCTCTGATAGTAGCCGGCGACACCCAAGAACGACCGAATATCGGTCTTGGTGCGCGGTTGCGGAAAGTCTCGCACAGCGGCCACTTTTATTTCAGAGGGGCGGCGACGACCCTGACCAATCATGTGACCGAGGTAGACAACCTCGGCCTGTGCTAACTGGCACTTAGGAGCCTTTACTGTCAAGCCTGCTTCGCGCAGGCGGGTTAGCACTGCCCGCAAGTGTGTCATATGCTCAGACCAGGATGCGGAGAATATCGCTACGTCGTCTAGATACGGTAAAGCGAATTCTTGCCGTCCCCGCAACACTTTATCCATGAGGCTTGAAAAACAGTATGGCGCGTTCTTCAAACCAAAACTCAACACTTTAGGACGGAATGTTCCCATTGGTGAAATGAACGCCGCATACCTACTAGCCTCTTCTGTAAGTGGAACCTGCCAATAACCCCTGACAAGATCTAGGGTGGAAATAAACTGAGCGCTACTAACTTTCTCAAGGCGCTCCTCGATGTTAGGGATCGGATAAATTTGATCCTTAGTGATGGAATTAAGCCTGCGGTAGTCGACGCAAGGACGAGGTTCCTTGCCCGGTACCTCAACTAAAATCAAAGGGGAGGTATAATCACTCTCACCTGCCTCAATAACACCGAGCTGTAGCATTTTCTTTACCTCAGCCTCCATAATATCGCTCTGGCGGGGTGACACCCGATACGCCTTGGATCGTACTGGCTCTGTGGAGGTAAGTTCTATATCATGAGTAAGTACAGAAGTCCTACCAGGCCTCTCAGAGAACAGACCTTGAAACTCTTGTAATAGCTGGTGTAGTTCGGTTTTCTGCTCAGGCGACAGCGGTGCTTTACTGATAAGGTCACTAATGACTTGACCGGTGTCTTCCCTGTTCGTCACTGAGCCTAGTCCCGGAAGCTCGACCGGAAGCTCTTCAGGAACGTTTACCATCATGCACACCACTGCTTCCCTTTGTCTATAAGGTTTGAGCAGATTACAGTGGTAAACTTGCTGTGCTTTCCGCTTTCCTGGCAGACTTACCACGTAGTTAACGTCCGACAGTTTCTGAACAATTCGTGCTGGGCCCTCCCACTGCACGTCTAGTTTGTTGTTTAGCGATGTGCGCAATATCATGACCTCATCGCCAACCTCAAAACGACGGGCCCTGGCTGTCCGATCATAATAAACCTTGGCCCTCTGCTGGGCCTTTGTCATTGCTTCACCTGACAACTCCTGTGCCCTTTTTAAGCGTTCGAGGAGCTTAAGTACGTACTCCACCACGACTGGGTCGTCGCCCCTACCTTCCCATGATTCTCGAAGCATGCGAAGCGGAGATCGAAGCGAGCGACCGTACACCAGTTCAGCTGGCGAAAACCCCGTAGCCGCATGCGGCGCGGTTCTTAACGCAAACATCACCCCAGGCAAACACAGCTCCCAGTCAGTTCGATGTTCAAAACACAACGCTCTCAACACGCGCTTCATGACGGAGTGGAGCTTCTCAACGGAATTCGACTGTGGGTGGTACACTGAGCTGTGTAACAGCTTTACCCCACACCTTTCGAGAAAAGTTGTCGTCAAAGCGCTAGTAAACACTGTGCCCTGATCTGATTGGATTTCCGCAGGGAAACCAACTCGCGCAGATATGGACAGTAGTGCATTAACTATCTCAACTGAGCTGAGTTCTTTAAGCGGCACTGCTTCAGGGAACTTTGTCGCTGGGCAGATCACAGTCAAAATGTGTCTGTACCCCGTGGCTGTTACCGGCAGAGGTCCCACAGTATCAATAACGAGCCGTCTAAAAGGCTCCGTAATGATAGGTACCAATTTCAACGGCGCCCTCGATTTGTCCCCTGGTTTGCCCACCCGCTGACAAGTGTCACATGTCCTCACGAAATGGTCTGCGTCCCGAAAACACCCTGGCCAATAGTACTCTTGCAAGAGACGGTCCTTAGTTTTCTTAACTCCTAGGTGTCCGGACCACGAACCCCCGTGTGACAAGCGCAACAGATCCTGACGATAGCATTGAGGCACGACCAGCTGATCGAACTCCACTCCTCTTCGGTCTAGATACTTCCGGTACAGGACTCCACCTCTTTCCACAAAACGCGCAGTTTTCCTGGCGATACCTTCTTTGACATTGCAGCGCACGTTTTCCAGGCTGCCATCCTTTTTTTGCTCGGCTATCAAAGCCGTCCGGCTGACTTTTAGCAACCTATCAAGTCCGTCTGACGTAGGCGCGATGAGCAAATCAGTAGATAGCTCTTCTAACTTTCCCGCGTCGGGCGTTTCCTCTCCAGTATCTGGCGCCTTTAACGTTACAGACTCAAGTTTATTCAGTTCGGGCGTGCTCGGAATATCAGCTTGCTGCGCCTCTGACCCTTTTTCGTTGTTTGATAACGTCGGCCCCGCAACTATCGCCTTTGCAGCGAGCTCCCGAACCTTCGATCTGGTTAAGGCCTGAACACTAGCTTCACCAAACAAAAGCCCCTTCTCGCGCAGGAGGTGATCGGACCTGTTTGAAAATAGGTACGGGTACTGGGGTGGCAGCATAGATGACACTGCCGCCTCCGTCTCAAGCGCTCCGAAAGGTCCTTCAATAAGCACTTTTGCTACCGGCAGACACACGCTATGAGCTTCCACGGCTTGCTTGATCCATGCGCACTCGCCCGTGAACATATGGGGTTCTACGTAAGATGGGTGAACTACATCCATCGTAGCTGCGGAATCGCGAAGCACTCGGCACTCTTTCCCGTTCACGAGGAGGTCTCGCATGTAAGGCTCGAGAAGCTTCATGTTCTCGTCCGTGCTGCCTATTGAAAAAAACACAACTTTTGGTGTTGTTTCCGGACACTGCGCCGAAAAGTGACCCGGCTTCTGGCACGTATAACAAACGCCCGCTCGCCTCATCTCGAACCGCTTTCTGCGTTCGGCTTCGGCTGCCGTCTCTTTACGTTTGGTCGGATTGCTTTCACTCGCATCCTCACTACGCGTGTCCCCCTTAAATCTCATGGGCGTGAACCTTGGCCTCTCAGACTTGGAGCCAAATTCACCCTTTTGACCGTCCTTAGCTCCGCGAGCTCGACGCGTCACAAACTCCTCGGCTAGCTCAGCGGCTCTAGCCACCGTACTCACGTCTGGCCTATCCAAGACCCAGTATCGCACGTTCTCCGGTAACCGACTATAAAACTGTTCTAGCCCGAAGCACTGCAGAACTTTATCGTGGTCACCAAACGCTTTCTCTTCTTTGAGCCACTCCTGCATGTTCGACATAAGCCTATACGCAAACTCTGTATATGACTCACTTTTGCCTTTCTCATTTTCCCGAAACTTCCGACGGAACGCCTCCGCAGACAGCCGGTACTTTTTTAGCAGACTCGATTTTACTTTGTCGAAATCCTCTGCCTCCTCTCTATCCAAGCGAGCGACTACGTCGGCCGCCTCGCCGGGTAACAAAGTGAGCAAGCGCTGTGGCCACGTTTCCCGAGAGAACCCCTGCTTCTCGCACGTTCGCTCAAAGTTAACCAGGAACAAACCAATGTCCTCTCCAAGCTTAAACGGCCGCATCAGGTCAGTCATTTTGAACAATACTCGTTCTCCTGCACCGTGTGCCTGACTTCCATTACGAGCGCGTTCCATCTCTATCTCGAGACGCTTCATTTCCAAAGCGTGTTGACGGTCACGCTCTTCTTTTTTCTCTTGTTGCTCTCGCTCTTTCTGTTCTTTACGTTCGCGCTCTTCTTTTTCTTTTTGCTCTTTAAGTTCGTGCTCCTGTCTTTTTGCAGTCTCTCTCTCTTCAATGGTCTCAAGGCATTCCGACAGCTCGTCATCCTCAGCCTCTAACTCAAGAATAGCCTTTATCAGTTCTGGTTTTCTTAGTTTGTCTGAGACATCCAGACCCAACTCTCTTGCAAGCTCCAACAATTTCGGTTTGCGCAACGACTTCAAATCCATGGCTGCTCTGAATGCTGCTTTCTCTACTGCTTACTATTGTCTTGCCGCAAACTAACCCGGCAGCAACGACAACCACAATTACCAGCTCTGTTTCTGACACTAACAAAAAGCCTGGCAAAGCTCAGTAGAAGAAAGTCCCGCACTCACCAAACCTCGCAGGCAGGAATTCCGCGCAGTCGTTCCGCTGCAGGCAACCAGTCGTCACACAGGGCTCGTTGCACTGCTCCCGGATCGTCGTTGAGCTGCTCAGCATACAGTCAACTGCATCTCTTCGCTGCTGGCCTCCGTTGTCGCGATCTCGCCGCTGGCAGACCGTTGTTTGAAGTCGTAGGCGATCTCACCGCTGGCAACCAGATGTTTGAAGTCGGAGGCGATCTCACCGCTGCCAACCAGATGTTTGGATCGCGACGATGGTGCGATCGGATGGGAACTCGGCGCTGACGCCCGTGGTTGTACCTGGGTCGCAAGCCCCAAGGGTAGCGTTGGCCTGGCGGCCTGGGGTACAACTGGAAGCATCCGAAGGTCCCGGCAAAGCATGAGTCGACTGGTAACAACGAAACAACTTGTTTATTTTAACATCGCAAAGAGTTGGCGGTCAGGTTTGACCGAAGTAGAGAGACGGGAGAGCACTTCACTCAACAGAAGAAATCGGAGCCCTCCTTTTGGCGTCCGGGGGCAGCTGTTTTTATACTCTCGCAGTTGAGGGCAAGAAGGAACCCCTCAAAAGACGAGCACGTGAATGTACAATGGGCTAATGGTGACGCACACTGTCGTGGCGCTGCGCACGATCTCGTAGCACCCTGTCGTGGCGCTGCGCACGATCTCGTAGCACCCCGTCGTGGCGCTGCGCACGATCTCGTAGCACCCCGTCGTGGCGCTGCGCACGATCTCGTAGCACCCTGTCGTGGCGCTGCCGGTCGGACACAATGACTGTAACGAGAAGATGGTCCCTGCTTTGGCATCGCCTGTTTCGGGCACAATGACTGGAACGAGATCCCTGCTTTGGCATCGCCTGTTTCGGGCCCAATAACTGGAATGAGATCCCTGCTTTGGCATCGCCTGTTTCGGGCACAATGACTGGAACGAGATCCCTAGGCGGTCGCATCGCCGCAGACGCGCCTGGAAACACCTGGCGATGAGTGTTGCGGCGACGACGATCGGGCCAAAATGTCTGCCGCCCCGCCGCAGTCGCGCCGGCAAAACCACGTGTCGCAGGCGAAACGCAACAACGGAAGGAGATAGCCGACGCGCCAGGGGGGGGGGGGACTCGGCAATCGGCACGGGCCGCTCGCTCGATGATGGCTCCGAGGGGAAACTATGCGTGTGCGCGGTGGCGACCCGCCGGCGTGCCTCGCTTATGATTGCGCCGCGCCGGCACGCATCCTCGGGTCGTTCCATTGATTCCTTTTTCTGTTTCTCTCTCTGTCTTCATTATTGATTGGTATACGCAGGCCCTAGCAGAGCTCGCTGCACGCGTCCGCGCTATTTTGACGGGAAAGCAGTAATTAGTTCGCCCCTGCAGGGTGGCAAATGAAACGGGAACGACGCTGGAAGGTGGAGCGTCGTCTTCGTTGCGGGCGCGTTTTCTCTATTATTATTTGTTTTATCTCGCTCAACGAAAGAAACCGGAATCGCGTTATCGAGGTTGCGGTGCTTGTGCGGTGTCCGTGGTTTTAGCGCTACAGACGATGTTCTGACGAAAGGACGCGCGTGCTTCTTTTTTTTTTTTTTTTCATATATGAGGCTGAACGACGACAACGAAAAGTAAGTTCTCTTCGACTTTTTGGGCAATGCAGAAATGGTCTAATGACGAAGAATAGGACATTTTTTTTTTTGTCACTACTGCTCATTCTGGCACAATATTTGTCGACTGTCGATGTACAGCAGATGAGGAGTCGTTTGACTGAGGTAGACGTGAAGATATCTTAATCGAATTGCGCGTGAGGTGGGGTTACGTTGGAGAGGTTCTCTATATAAGCGTAAACGATCGTGAAAATACCATACAGAACAACTTAAGCTGTGGTTCGGTGACACTGCCGAATTGAAGGTCGTAAAGAAAGAAGTAAAAGAAAAAATCATGAAAAAGAAACAATCTGGTTCGACGAAACGCCCTCTCATAGACTATTCTATATCTGGCATGCTTTCTGTAATCAGAACTTGTCACTGTCAAGTAACTGGCTAAGACTTATATTGAATAAAGCATTGATTCTTCTTGCTTAATGCATGCCTTGAAAGGCTTAAATTCTGTCTATTGCTCATTTTCACGATCTTGATCCTAGTGGAGATTACGGCAATAATGCAAGCCAGCTTCTTCATTTATTTTAACTGTTCAAAGCCTGTGGTCTCCTTCAAAACATGCGGGGGTTAGTTGTCAACGTATGTAAACTGTCTTTTGCTTACTTATGTTTAAGCACCGTTTTACCCACTCCGACAATATACTACAGCTTGCCAACTAGAATCGCGACCATTTAAAGTAACGCAGAAACGCTACATTCAGCCTCGCGCGATGATTGAAGAGCTTTCAGCGCTGAAAGTGCCACGCGCATTCTAACTTCCATTTTTTTTCTTTCAGAGCAAGGCATGCTCTAACCGCTGCAAACCCGTTCAGGCGCAAATGGAACGTGTGCATTAGTTGGAAACCTAGCCTAGCACTGAAAAAAGAAATGCAAGTGTCAGAAAAGCTTCAAAAGTAACCATGATTACAGATCAGATGCGATATAGCGTCCGTGTCGGGCCACCATTTCCCGGGATGCTTCCTTCGCGTGCCAGCTTCACGGGAAGTGGTTCGTTAATTATGTCGCTTCGTAACTTTTGCATCGTGATTAAACTCGCCCTGCGGAGCTTACACTCGGTGCATCGCCTAAATGAAGAAAGATCACGGCGACGTCAGGCCTCGCAAAGTCATCACGCCGGCCATGGTTCCGCAACCCCGTTCGGAATTATCAACACTCCATCGCGTCTCCTCGCTGTATAAAAAAAAGAGAGAGAGAGAGAGATCGTGATAAAAGATAGTCGTGAGGCGTAAGTTACATTCGCTGCTAAAAAGAAAATTACGATACGCGACAAAATGCCGCAGTCTGCGAAAATTGCCGCACGTAGTGGTTTGTTTCGCGAACACGCCGACAGCGAAAGCCGTAACTGGGAAAATTTGAAGAGAGAGAGAGAAAGTTGAGAGGATACTGGTGATATAGGGCGTCACAGGCAAAGTTTGCCAAGCTGTTCAGCGAAAAAAAAATATAAAACACGCGTTGCAAGATAAGCTGTTAAGATTTACAGTGTTCGGTTGTCATACCTCTGACAACCGAGCACCGTAAGTCTTATAATTGTATCTCACCCCGTAATTTTTCAATATTGTTTTAATCGTTGAACAACTTGACTAACATTAGGTGGGACACATGGTGCTTTAGAATCTGTAAATGTTAGCCTGGCTGCCGGATCTGTTCAGATTAATTAACTAAATGCTGGGATTTTACGTGCACCAAAACCACGATATGATTACGAGGTCACGCCATAGTTGGGGGACTCCGAATTAATTTCGACCATCTGAGTTTCTTTGACGTGTACCTAAATCGAAGTACCTACATGAGCGTGTTTGCATTCTGCCCCCATCAGAATGTGGCCACCGCGGCGGGGATCGCACCCGCGACCCTGAGATCAGCAGCGTAACTCCATCGCCAATGCGCTAGGTCGGCGTATAAGCAACGGGAATAGTAGAATGGTAACGAGGCACAGCGATGATAACAACGGGGAGGAAACTGAAGCGCTCTGTTATGCGCCCTCATAGCAAGGACCGTGCTTCAAGTTTCGAGCTAGATTCGTTGTCGCGCAAGAGCTCCTAAACTCGATCAGGCACTCAAAATTTTATAAATAATCAAAACCATGTTGTAGTCGCACCAGTACGCTCGCGCTATTGCGTCAACTTTTATACCGTCAGCTAGACTGAGCCGCCATGTTGTGAAAGTTCCTTCGCTCCGTCGCCAAAACCGTGCCAGCTGTCCAGGTGTGCTGCTGTCGGCAATGACAGATTTCGCGTTGTTGTCAAGTTCCACCATATCGAAATTTTGAGCCAATGAGAGAGCGCGCAACCGCCCTGTTAGCCAATCGGAGCTGATAACTAAGATGGTGGTATTGACAATATGGGGAATTGTGCAATGTCCACAATAACATACCATTGCCACACCGATACCTCAACGAGCTTGGGTGTTGTTGGGCTGTTGTCGTTCTGTCAAATGTATTCTCTTTCTCCTTTTTTTTTCTGTCATCCAGCTTTCCGTGCAGATACGTGTGCATTTATCGACGGGGTCGTATTACAGACTTGGTTGTCCTTTCGTCCCCTCTACTTTCGTATTTCCTCGACTGCATCGTTCAACGAACAAGATATATGTTTTGTATGCAGCCTACAGGGCACGTTCCACATTACCTCAACCATCTTGTAGCATACTGGCAGAATATATTAGCGATATTAAGCAGAATTTGCAGGAATGGACTAGGCGCAATAAGTAAATGGTTGACTGAGCTCATTTATTTCACCCACATGTATAGCAGGGGAAATACCCCAGTGCACCGAGCGTATCGTGCCCGGACACAAATTATTATTATTATTATTATTTGTTTTGAACACATATACACACATACATAGTTAACAGGAAAGGGGAAGCGACGAGCAGGCTGGCAACTGCCACCGGAATGGGCACTACGCCTGCCTACTCTTCTGAAGGGAGGTGACAGCAACACAGAAATGCAAGATAGGAAGCAGCGGAGGAGAGAGGAAAGGAAGAGCAACAGGACAAATCTAAAGACTGAAGTAGAACATAGTACACCACGCACGCTGTTCCGCCGAGTTTCGACTCTGCAGCGGGAATCAAGGTGACGCCGCGTGGAACAGCCTCCACAATTATCAATCACATCCATGGCTGGTTCGCTATGCGGCTAATTTTGCGCTCCACGATGAGACGCCAAGTACAGCTGCACGCAATCACGGTTTCACCGGTAGTCGGTTTGCAATACGCACTACAAGGTGTTTGAACCCGTCACCTCCCATCTTCGAAGGAAGAAGCGTTAGAACACAGTACAGATCACACACAGTAGGGCTGGTCACTGAAGGTCACGCTACTACGGAATGTTGAATGTTCACGCTACAAACGTGAACCTAAGTTAGTTAACTCTAGAAAGGTTAGTAGGGCGCGATGGGCCTGATCACGTTTAGATGCACAACCACTGCGGTATAAACATTCCTCGAGTGTCACACACCGCAGGCCAAGGAGATGATAGTTTCTCACTAGCGACATGCGCTGCGCACTGAAAGCGGGACACTCAAATATAAGGTGCTGAAGTGTCTCGTAGCAGCCACAAGACGTACACAATGGACTTGCCACACGTCCTTGTCTGTATAAACGTTCGTGCGCGTTCACGCAACCAACCCTCAGCTTGATTATGCAAAAAAAGAAGTGTGGCGTGCAAGACATGACACAAGAGTAGAGAAGTGGACAACACGCGTTGTCCACTTCTCTAATCTTGTGTCCTGTCTGCACGCCTCACTTCTTTTTTGCATAATGAATCCTTGCCAACTAGCTCAGCTTTCTGTCGTTCTAAGCCTCAGCTTGAGCAGTTGTGCTCTAGCGCGACGAGGCAAGCCTCGACCGCGGACACGGGGCGGGAACGTTCCATTTGGGACGCGCTGATCTGGATGCTGCTTGAGTAGGTGGCGACGAATCAGCAAACGAGCGTCATCAAGTTTGCACAAGATTTCTGGGCAGTCACAACTGTTATGAGCGCAACTTGAAGCGAGCCGATCAGCCTCTTCATTTCCGGCGATTCCTACGTGTGAAGGTGTCCATTGAGCAACGAGAGATACCCCACGTGATGTAATTTTGCTCGCAGAGTCAGTAATGCTGCGCACAAGTGGACAATCAAGCTCACTGCGTTGTAAACTGCTAAGAGCAGCACGGGAGTCCATAAAGATGACAACCTTCGATATAGTTAACTCCTCTTGCACGTACTTCAGTGAAACATTAATCGCTGCTAGTTCTGAAGTTGTTGACGAAGTTGGATAAGGTATTTGAAAGATACGTCGTAATTGAGTTGATGGGCAGAAAAAAGCTGCAGAGGCGCCTTGACCGTCGTTGTGCACAGATGCATCTGTGAAAACTTGAAGATAATCTGGAAATTTTTCGAACATGTGAGACTGAGCCAATTGGAATATTGCCGAAACAGCCATAGCAGACTTTTTGTGCATGTCAGGGATTGTGAGGTAAATGGGGAATACGTGTTTCGTGATACCTTTTCGAGGCGGAGACGTATCTGAAGCAGCATGTTCCGAAATGGTAGTGATATCCATAAATAATGCCGCCATTTTTCCCATGCGAGATGACGGGCGGTGAATGAGACGATCAAGGAGCGATTGACCATTCGATGCGCGGTGCAGACGCTCAGTATGATACAGAGCTCTCTGATCTGCTTGCAGCCTCAGAGGTAACTGATGCGCTTCAGTGAGTAATGCAATAGATTGCGCCTCACGAGGTAATCCAATCATTAGTCGAAGGGCAACGCGATGATCTCGCTCCATTTGGGCCATCAAACTAGGTGGTATGTTCAAAATTGGTAATGCGTACAGCATGCCTGAGAGTACAGATGACTGGTACACCTGAAGAGCCGTTGTTTGTTCGCAACCAGCACCTCGAGCAGTCAAGGCGGCCACATACTTAAGGAAGGAGTGCGATTTACGTCGAACAGATTTAACGGCAGGACGCCAAGAGATGCGGTCACCCACAATTAACCCCAAATAACGGTGCTGTCGCACCCAGTTTATAGGCGTTTCGTCAAGATACAGTAGCCTCATTGTTCGACGAGCGCATCGTTTAGGGTGATATGCTATTGCAGCCGACTTAGCAGGTGATATGAGCATTCCAAATTCACCCAAGTACTCCGTAGTAGCGTTGAGAGCTCTTTGCAAGCTTGCACGAAGGCGCGGATCAAGGTGCGAAAGGCCGCTTATCCACAGAGCAATGTCATCTGCGTAGACAGTTATGCTCACAGGGAAGTCAGTGTCCCGAGGCAAACGACTTGGAAGCGCGGCGAGTACGGTGTTAAACAAAAGTGGCGCTAATACGCTGCCCCGTGGAACACCACACTTCACATTTCGGTATTCACTAGTTACTCCGGCAGTGCCGACCCCTCCGTCTCTTCCACCGCCAGCCTCCAGTCACGCTGGATGACCGCACTGCTCAGCTCTGACCTGACAGCACAACTCTGGGCCGTCCAGCGAGCCGAGGAAGCCGCTTCGAGACAAGGTCTCGGAACCGCGTCCGCGGCGGGTGCCCAGACCCACTAAAGAGACGCCGGACTCAAATCTTGTTGATTTGAAATAAAAGTTTACGCTCTCTCCTCCGACACGCACTTTCATCCGGCGCTCTGATAGAAAATTATGCACAAATTGGAGCTGACGACCCGAAATTCCCGCGGTTGCAAGAGCGAAAATAATCGCCTTATGCGGAACTGAATCGAAAGCTTGCTGTATGTCTAGGAAGAGCGTGTAGGCGGAATGCTTGTTTTCTTTAGCAAATTCGAGTGCTGAGACAAGGTCTGATATGCTGTCCAGAGCTGAACAGCGGCGACGAAAGCCACTCATGACATCAGGGAAAAAATTCAGCTCCTCTAGCCTGACATCTAAGCGAAACAAGACCATTCGCTCCATTAATTTGACATTTGAAGTTAGGGATATTGGTCGGTAGGACTTGAGGTGCCCTGCGGGACGCCCGGGCTTTAAAATTGGTATTACCACGGACGTTTTCCATTCAGCAGGGATTACGCCGGTTCTCCATACTTCATTATACTCGTCCAATGTACGGTCATGGAAACTCTCATCAACGTTCCGCAATGCTTGATACGTCACACCATCTTCGCCTGGAGCAGTGTGGCGTTTGGAGAGGCTCAGTTCGTGTTCGCCCGGAGGGAAATTTCTCGACAAAAAAAATTTCCCTCCCGGCGATGTCGCAGCTCCTCAAGAGCGAAATCTGCCTCGTCCATCTGGCAGGCTGGACCGTAGGAAGCAGTTATGGGGCTGTGACTTGTCAAAGAAGGAAGGTCGCTAATTGTGGTGTCACTGGATGCAGGATAGACGAAAATGTCTGCAAATGCCTCCGCTATTACTTTTGGTGACTGGCCAGTCGCTATGCTCAATGCAGCCGTAGGATTCTTGCAGATTTCAGGAGTGCGGAGAGCCTTCAGTATGTGCCATACATTTCCAAAACCACTTGCAATTCCAAACCACTTGACGCAATTGCAAATTTGTTCTGAAATGTGAACCCTAGAGAGAGAGATGAAGAGGAAAGGCAGGGAGGTTAACCATATATCAGTCTCCGGCTTGCTACCCTACACTGGGGATGGGAGATAGGGGTTAGAAAGATGACAAAGAGGAAAACGCTAAAAAAACAACAATAAACACGCACACATGGAGACGCACACACAAAAGGTGTTCCAGTTAAGGACGTTTGCAAAGACCGGTAGATGGCAGAAAGCGCAATAGCGCTTGCACGGCCTTCTTCTGTGACGTTAGGTCCCTTCGGTGTTGTAAAATTCTGTTGCAGTTACAAAGAGGGTCGCGAAAACCGAACACAGACTTCCGCGTGAAGTGTTTATTGCTCACTGAATGGTTTCTTCGTTCGTTCGTTCGTTCGTTCGTTCGTTCGTTCGTTCGTTCGTTCGTTCGTTCGTTCGTTCGTTCGTTCGTTCGTTCGTTCGTTCGTTCGTTCGTTCGTTCGTTCGCTCGCTCGCTCGTTCGTTCGTTCGTTCGTTCGTTCGTTCGTTCGTTCGTTCGTTCGTTCGTTCGTTCGTTCGTTCGTTCGTTCGTTCGTTCGTTCGTTCGTTCGTTCGTTCGTTCGTTCGTTCGTTCGTTCGTTCGTTCGTTCGTTCGTTCGTTCGTTCGTTCGTCCGTCCGTCCGTCCGTCCGTCTGTCTGTCTGTCTGTTTCAAGCATAAAGAAGGGGGACGCCAAAAGAAAGCGGCAAGATAAATTACTTCTTAGCGCACAGCGTTGCTGCCAGTCGTTGTAATTCTCGTAACAAACAGAAATTAAAGAAGGCGGGCGCCCTGCTACTTGTAAAACAGTGACTCCACCTCTCATTCATTTTACTTTATTTTTTCTTACTGAAACATCTCCTTTGTTCTTATCCCGAGGATAACTCTTTAAAAGTCCCTTTATTTTCTTCCCATCTCGTAATCTATCGCTTCCTCGACGATTTCCACCTCGAGGCACCGCCACGTGTCCCATTGTTGTCTGGCGCGGCGCGTTCTTCTTCGTTCGAAAAAGAATTACCGCGGCACCGTCTGTTCCGTTTTTCACAATGAGAAACAGAGGCAGACGCCATAAGAGACCGGGAGATTAACGTCGTCAGCGGCAATAATTTGTTGCGCAGTCGGGACGGCTTTTCTTTTAAGACGACCGCGCATGGCTCGCTGGCTCGCTCGAACCGGGGGTCCATCATTTATTTCGTTCACTTTCTTGTTTTTTCGGTTTTATCGCGTCTCCCTTCGCAATGGAAACGACTCTTTGAACCCCGCTACCGCGACCGTTAGGTTTGTGCGTTTTCTTAATTATTGTTTTTTTTTATTTCGCTTCCGTACGTAGCACGCACCGATGAAGCGAGCGTCATCGCTAGCTCGCTCGTTTTAGCATTGAGAAAAACGCTTTAATTAGGGCCCTTCGTTCAGTTTGAGGCCGCTCGCACGATGCCGTCCGGCAAGCGTCGTAAATTCATGGTTCCCTGTTTTTAATTAAACGCCGCAGCCGTTTTGTCCGTGGGCCTGATGTGCATATCGTTCCCGCTATATAGTCTGTGTCGCCCGATGTGTTTCGCGTCTTTGTTAGCGGCCCGTTGCCGGGCGCTGTCCATTCTGCGTCGTCGTGTACGTACCGTCTTCAAACAGTCTCCCATTGAATGTGCAGACGAAATGCAGATGGGGTAGGAGGTAGAGGAGAAGGGGGGAGGGGGAGTCGGGGACAGAAGCACGCTGTTCGCCGCACATAATGGAACACGATTTAAAATTTGAGAGAGTTTCATTCCCGCCGAAGCTTATTGGCCGAGTGGACTCGTTAGGCTCGGAGCTTCGCACGTACTCTTTGATCTTGCGCGTTGATGATTGGTGCTCGCAATCATGGGCGCTCATTAGGCGGCGTCGCGCCACTGATTAACACGGGCTGTTTGACATCGGGATCGGACTATACTCTTCCCAACTCGGGACAAGATACGACTAACAGTCTCACAGTTGTCCCGTTGACTCTAGAGCGTTCTACGAAAAAGTGGTCCTAATAAAAAACGAATATAAGTAGTCTATAGATCGCCTATAGATTTCTTGTAGACTTCTTTGGGGCCTTCATATTGATTTATACGTTTAAAGTCTACACAAAGTATACCATGCGGTGTCTGCCGGAACAACGTCAGCAAGTCCTTATAGTCTAATGTTGTCCACAGGTGTCATGTAACAGACCGTGTAATGTCTATATAGTGTCAACTGAAGGAGGTCGTGAACTGGTCAGTTAATTTTGATATATCGTAGTCCGCGTGCAGGTTTCCGAGCAGATTGTGCGCTGAAAATCTGCCGTGAAAATCTGTCGAAGTTAGTCGGCAAGAAGTGTAAAGCTTCCTCCAGGTCCTTCTTCGTTCTGGTTTCTTTGTCTTCTAGGTCCTACTCTTGCCTTTAGCGCCGCCCACTATACCGCGCGGCAATATTACTCAATGGGACCCAAGTATACTTGTCCGTATTGGCTCAATAATGTACTCAGAGTTCCAGCTGCATCCAATCGTTATGTTCCCAAATTGCTTTGTTCTTTTCAGTGTGTTGCATTCCTGCCATGCCCACCTTGTTACATTTCGAACTGCTAGTCAACGAGTTATTTGTTTATTGTTATTACTGGTAATCCTCAACAATATAGCTTTCCCGCTCTTTGTATTAGGGCAAATGGCCATTACATCGAAATTAAAACAATTATTAAATCAATTCATCCATTTGTAATTGTTTCTGATAAGCTTATCTCTATTTTTTAACGTTCCGAAGCAACGCATTGGCGTAGACGTTTAATGGTAGGGGCTATGACAGACGACATAAGTTGAGGGCTTTTGGTTTGTTTTGGCAACTCTAGCGTGTTCAGAAGCAGGACGCCAGGGCCTATTGGTCACAGCGACTGGTCAGTCTCCAGTGTAGAATACCGGTGCTTAGTCCTCGCGGATGGATGCTTCCCCTGCTCTCAGGGCTAAAACAGCCGCCTCGGGGATATCTCCACGAGCGCTCACTCCCAGGGACAGCGTAGCTTACGCTAAATTTTGCTCAGCCACTCACACAGCACTCGCAAAGCAGAGGCTTCGCCTCCGCAATATCTAGTGACTCTTCCCTTCGTAGAAATTATGTTCTCCGCAAGTGGATGGTGTCTCTATAAAGGCGCATAAAGGCTCAGATCATGAACAGCAGCTTGACATTATCTCTCAAGAGAAAAGTATATAACCAGCTGTGTCTTACCAGTGCTCACGTACGGGGCAGAAACCTGGAGGCTTACGGAAGGGGACCTACTTAAATTGAGGACGACGCAACGAGCTATGGAAAGAAGAATGATAGGTGTAACGTTAAGGGATAAAAAAAGGCAGATTGGGGCGAGGGAACAAACGCGAAGTAATGACATAGTTGAAATCAAGAAAAAGACATGGGCATGGGCAGGACATGTAATGAGGAGGGAAGATGCTCATTAAGGGTTACGGACTGGAGTCCAAGGGAAGGGAAGCGTAGCAGGGGACGGCAGAAAGTTAGGTGGGTGGATGAGATTAAGAAGTTTGCAGGGACAACATGGCCACAATTAGTACATGACCGGGGTAGTTGGAGAAGTATGGGAGAGGCCTTTGCCCTGCAGTGGGCGTAACTAGGCTGATGGTGATTATGATGATGAAAGGCGCATTCACACACCGGCGATTGACAGAGGTCGCGCGACCGACCGGCACTGGCGATCAAGGGACGACTCACGGCCACCGATGCTCACACCACGCCAATGGCGATCTGCTCGTCGCCGCAGCGAATTGTCTCGCGATCGGCACCGCTCGCGTACGCTCACACCACGTAAACTAAAGTGGCAGCGTGTACTGACGTCCTGCTACAGCGTCGCTGATTGGTTTAGCAGCTTTGAGACTCCAGTCCCGGCGATGGAATATTGAAGAAGTGAGCGAATGTCCCGAAACGATCACTTTTCGACCAAAGCCAGCATTTGCGACCAACCTGGTCACGCAACGTCCGTGATTCGACGGTGGGAAAGTCACCTAAGCCTAACGATTAAAGCGGCCTTGAAGTGAAAAACGGTCTGCGCGTTTTAATAACTTTTCTTCGAAGTTTCAGAACGCGAACGCGAACAGTTTCAGAACGCGAACGTTCCCGTATGCTCGGACACTGCACGGCTGAACAATCGCGGTGCGGCGCCTGGACACCCGTATGCAGCCATATAACCGTAGTATTATCGCAAGATTATCATGGTCTCCGCTCCTTCAATGTAGAAATTATGTAAATGGCTAGCCGCAATCAGAGAGGGACATTTATTAACTGTACACAGCAGAGCTTTGTCCGGTGATACGCCTAGCGAACTACTCAAGATTATATTAATGGCGTGTTGAATAACTCATACATGCACAGAACACAGGCTCGTAACGCACTCAAGTGCACACGTGGAAGCCGAAACAGCGTACGGTAAATCAGCCTCAGGATGCCGTATGTTCGAATATTGAGTGTCGCAGTATTTTGCCGGTCCTGCCCAACATAGCATGGCAGGCCTATTGGAAAAGGAAACGTTAGCCCTCGCTCATATGGCCAATGAGTACGCTTCGTTTCTCAAAAACAAACCAAATTTCACACCAGTTCACCAGTCAGGTGCCGTTTCCTCTATTATCTTGCGACGGTAAACATCCACTTTAGCAAAACTGCGCACTGGACACGAGGCAAAATAAACGACTCCTAATGAGATCGAAGAGGGCCCCACCGTCTCTCCATTCGCGATGCATTCGGCCGTGCACAACAGTCTGCGCTGTCAATTTTATTCCCGCTTGGGCCCCGAGTTTCCAGTTACACCGTGCCCACCCACTTTCATTTAGCCGCTTTGTTCATTTCGTTCCTTCTTGCTTCGTCTTCCTTGCGCAGTCTTCTTTATTTTCCTCTCCTCCCCCCCCCCTCCTTCTTGCCCCGCCTGGCTCAACTTCTAATTTTCACGACCACCCACCTCGACCAGCGCTGTGCCCTAATTTGCCCCCCCCCCCCCCCCGTTCTACCACTGCAAAGAGAAGCGGCCTGCCGTTACGCGCAGGGTGGGCACGATCCCGTTATCGGAAGCGCGACGTCATTCCGGCGAAGTTGTCACTTGAGATAACGCCCTGCCGTGCTCAGCGGAGCTTGCATGAAGGAAGGGCGGCCGGCGGGGCGCTAATTGCAGCCAGCGGGGTCAGCCTAAGTGGCTCGAAACGGTAAAGAACGTAAGATGAGCGAAAGCTTCCCTAACTACCCCCTCCCCCGTCTCTCTCTACCGAAGCACCGTGCGTCTCCCTCAAACGCTAAAGGCAAGTGAGAACCCTGCTGGCCTCGTCTTTCCCTAATTCAAAGGACCTTTTTCCTTCACTTAGCGGAAAGCTCGGGAAAAGCAGCAGACGTCGGGAAAAAGGAGGGGCGGAGATAAAAGGGAGCAAGCTGCGCCTCGTGGAGCGTCTTAAAGACGTTCCTCAGGGTCCGTACGAAAATACGTTTCTCACTTTATCATCAAAAGCTTCACCGTTCTTTCTTTGCTGCTGTCCCTTGTTTAAAATATTTTGCTGAATATGCGTTTTCATTAATTGTGTAAATTGCACTTGCTACTGCTCGCGCTTTTCTCTCCGTTCGGTAACGCCGCTCCTGAAAAATAAAACTTTAGTTCGTGCGCTTAGTGAAATTGTAGCTCTCTAAAAAAATAATGAAGAAAGCATCAAGTGCCAAGCTTCGACCTAGCGAAAGCAAGAGTTAATGCAAGGTTTTATCATTAACGGCTTAAATAAAAAGAAAACTATTCGGTGACGATAACGTCCAACAGGCGGTCGTTCTTTGAACAACGAATAAATCGAACAAAAATTTAGTTGGACGAGAAATCAGGGTACTGGGTTGGACTCTTTATTCACTAATAAGGGCCCGCTCATTGGCAGCCCAGTTTTTTATCAATTCGTGAAGCTCACGTTACCAAAATATGGGCCGAGAAATTGGTTAACATGTTCTATAGCTTATTGGAAGCGTCGGTTAATTGGCGCAGCTCTTAGTCAACAGCATAGCGAAGACGAGGTCGAACGATAGGTAAGACTGTATTAGTAATGAAGAACGCGTGTCTTAGCGTTGTTGACCTCACGATCAATAAGGCAGATACCAAATACGAGAAGCTGGTAAAGCATCTCGTCATGAAAACAAATGGTGGCTGTCTTGAAACATGAGAAACTCACGTGGGATTTAATTTCAGTACACTCATCTTTGCGTAAAAGAACGTTCGTTTCATCTCTCTAGAATTATTTCCCCGCCGTAGAGGTTCTCTTCCCTTACCCAGTGTAGGGTAGCGAATAGGATGTTTGTATTGCGGTTAACCTCTCTGGCTTTCACATCGTATGTTCTCTCTCTCTCTCTCTCTCTCTCTCTCTAACAGAATGTGTAAATCGAACGAAGCAGAAAAGAACAAAAGAGACGGATTGTCATGGCATCCAGCTTGACTCAAGAAGAAAATATTGAGCAGGAAAACACATATTGCTGCTCCTTAATCCAACAGTAGAGTTTTCAGAAGCAGGGACGATAGGGATGGGAATATTAATGCTGTACGGGCAAAGTGGATCGTCTGAAATCATTTATCCCAAAAAATAAAAGTGGCGACAAGATCGAAAAAAATATCACAGTTTCGCCATAAAGGCGAAGCAACGAAGGCGATAGCAACTGTTAGAATATTACACGAAGCGTGAGACTCGTAGGTGTACTGACACTATGAATTGAAGTAAACGTAAGCTACCAGGAGCGCTCTAACGTAAAGAGATTCCAAACTTTTCTATTCCAATCGTGCAATCAGTGCGCCAGGATTGGTCAAAAAATTTTCGGGCCACTCCCCCAGCTTCGCCTGCCTGTCACGCGACGTCACGATAACCGTAATAGCTCCCCATCTTGTATGAAGTGGGCACACTGATTATGCATAAATAAACGGAACTAAAAAATTATTATTCCTGATTTGACAGCTTTTCGCCGTTAGCCCGCTGCTATTGGTAAAAAGTGTTTTAGCTACGCCCACTTCGCTTGTCTGTCACGCACCACCACAAAACCGCGAATACTCCCCGCGTCAAACTGACGTGTACGCATTAACGATGCATTTATATGCCGAACAAAACTGATCTTTATTTTTTTCTGAATAGCGACAGACTGCCCGATTCAGAAAGGAATACAATATGGCTGCCCGCCGATCGCTCAGGCACTCGCTACTCGCACCTGCCGGTGAGCATGGATTTATTTCCGTATAACAAAGTAAAACGTTATGCAGCCCTTTCTGCACGTACATACGACATCGCTCTGCCAACTCTTCCTGCTTGAGCATCCGCTTTAGCGGCATCTTTAAGACTCCGTTGCACGCCGCCGAGATTTTTGACAAGCCACCTTAAGATAAGTATGGGGAAGCGGACCAATCGCACACGCTGGCACCACCCTCTTCATGCAGTTATCTATATTCACTACGCTGGCTTGGCTCCATGGAAATCCCCTCCACTTGAGCGTGCTCCTCACCTCCTGTCAGCCAAATAGATAAGAAAAACCGCTCAGTGTAAGCAATGTTATTCGTTTTGAAAACGAACAAAGGTGACCCCCTATGAACGAGGAGAGAGTTTGATTGGGCTGTTCAGACAACGCTGCGGGTCAACTCCCGATGCTTGTGTCAGCGGTTACGTAACTTTGACATCAGGAGAGTCGAATAAAAACAGATTGGAATAGTTTTACGTTATAGGGCCCCGAAGTAAAAACGAGCTGATGTGCTAGGGGTATTCTGCTGGAATACTACCGTTGGACAATTTCGTTTATGTTTATTAATGAAAGCCAACGTCCTTTAGCGACATTACCACCACTTTTCGGTATTAGGTATGTTTCAAACCTCTTTCCTGAGCCGATCCCGGAAGTAGTGCACAGCCGCGCTAATAATGTTACACAATTTTCAGCTTTGAGCTCTGTTATTATTTCGCGCTCTTAATATTTAAGTCTGAGAAGATTTAAGATGCGATGCATGCGCTGTCGGTGTTTTGTTTCATGACATTTGTTTGTGGGATGCCTATCTCAAAATTCTGAGGAATAATATTGTCAACAATGCAAAACCTGGTATAAGCAACTTTCTTGGTAGAATGGTGTAGCAATATAAGCCGCATATACCGTATGTCGTATAGCATGACATGGCATATAGCTTACATATATTTACATATATACGGAATTTTACGAAGACGGCGACGGCTAAGGCAAAATTCGCTTGGAGTGTCCATATAAATGCTATCATAATAAAAAAGACATCAGTTTCTTCGGATGCGTGATAAAATTAACCGCGTGCGACGTTCGCCATGCCAGCTTTGCATAGCCACAGCTACAGGTATTTGACGGCTTCAGCCCATTGAAGCAGAGCTTAAAGATGTGTTCATGAGAATCGACATCTGGTTGTGGAACCCGACGGTTCTATCCATTCATGATGAATAGCACTTTCAGTTTCGTGCCAATTACCTGAATGTATGCGAATTTTTCGACGCCCCTGTGATTTACAGTCCATTTTCAGGCATTTTTGCCTGAAGCCCATTATGCGGAACGTAAATGCGGCAATGAGAAACTCACAGAGACGAAGTGTATACGCTTGACATTCCTCCTGAAGGTAACCCCAGAGATTTATTAGCATATGTTCACACTGGGAAACAAAACAAAAACATCTTATTCACTGCAGGAGTTATAATAAAGGAAGGCAATACACAACTCAGTATTATGCTTGATTTTAATTTATTTCACCGTTCTTTCTCGCGTTTTGGAAACAGTCGCAAGTTAAAGGATTCACTATCTGCTCCGAGAAAACAAAACAAGAAAGCGCTCTCAAACACTGCTGGTCTACTTGGCGCCGTAACACTTTGCCCAGGAGCTCCGCTCCTGCGCTTTTGTGTCACTTCCATAGAAAGTTTCCCACGAGTACAATTATGAGTCGCCCTCTGGAACTAGTGACGACGTTCAAGTCTGCTCAAGTATTAAGGCTCGTTCACACCGGCGATTGACAGCGGTTGCGCGAACTAGGTAGTCTGCAAAGCGACCAGCCGCAAGTGTTCGCAAATGGTCGCTTTTCTCGAAAAGCGACTATTTAGGGCCAATCGCTCGCTTCTCGATTGTTCAGTCGCGCGACAGTGGTCGCAAAACTGCTAACCCAATCAGCGGCGCGCCGAAAGTTATGTTAGCACGTGTTTTCATCCGCGTCCTCCTACGTCGCACCAAATACAATGTCCGCGCCACCATGGCAGACTACAGGAATGTAATTGGTGTCCTGCCTCTTGATGCTGGAGCACAGCAGTTCCATCAACGTGTCGAATGTACGCGGTAGCATTCACAGGAAGCTAAATAGCAGCAAAGGAATGCACAAAAATTATGCACTGATATACACGCAACCCAAACTAGAAATTACGACTTACTCTCAATAACACTCCGCGGAGTTTGTGCAGGAGGCGGCTAGAGTGGCCGGCCACTTGTCGCAAACGGAGCCACAGGTGCGCGCACTAGCGTCGCTTTTAAAGCGAAAGCTTTACTGGCCGCGAACTTGCGATTTCGCCGTGGCGGTGCTCCGAGGAGGCACATGACGTCACAACGCGCGCCTCACCGCGGATATTTCTTTCTCTCTCGCTCTCTAGTCACTACTGCGCATGCGCCACTAGTAGCATGCGCCACTCGCCGCTGCGCGGCGCCGCGCCTTTCCCCCAGCCGCCATTTGGTATGACGTCACACCGCGTTCGTCATCGTTGCGCTCGCCTCCGCTCGCTCGCCAGCTGCGTCGCATGCCTGATAACATGTCGGAGGATTGAAAAGGAGAAGTCGCGTGCACCGCAACCACAGGTGAGGCGGCAGTACGGACGGCGACAATTCTGATAAGCAGGAGGAGGCCTAGAATCGACATCGGAACGAGATGAAGAGAAAACAAATCGCCCAGGAAACAGACGAACAACGCACCGAACGACTGGCTAAACGCCGCAACATAGCTAGACAACCAGACTAAGCTGGACTTGCAATCAAGATTAAGCAAGGCTAACCATGCTATGCCTTAGCTTTCGCTACGTATATCCTGGCATAGCCGAGCTAAGCCACGGCCAATTTTTTCGTAGGAGGCTTCTGCGCTGCGACAGCTGGCACCACGGCAGAGCACATCAGCACAGTAATGTCTTCCCCTTTGCTCAAATCAAAATTCATGGCTGTTGTCGGAACGCGAAACCAGTGAAGTGCGAGCGAGCTGCGTAGATTCCTACAGAGTTCTCACTGAGAACGATAATCTGCGGGAATGCGACTTGCAGGTCGCGCTCTACCGGGCTTGCCGGTGGCCTTCGGTCACTTTTAGCTCGCCAGTCTCAAATGGTCGCGCGACCTCCTCAAGTCGCCTGTGTGATTGAGCCTTTAGCGTCGTCTGCTCATGAATGAGCAGACGGTGCTCTAACGTAGAAGAACACCTGGCGTATAGGTACAGGTGCTCGTGCATGTAGGCACTACTGATTGGCTTTCTCTAACGCAGCTAGATACCGCGTCTCCTAGGCTGCCACTATACTGCGTCTCGTCAAGAGTGCTGACACAGCCGTGTCTATGAAAAGCCAGCATTATCGCAAAGACGCACTTTGATTGCTTGTCTGATCGTGTTTTACATCTAACTTCACAGACAAGCTGCAGAACGTGACGTCACGAAGATGCCGTGGCGCTGCCATAACATTCCCTGCAGAAACAAAAAGTTAAAAAACTCTCCACTGGAGTAATTTTCTTCCGAATCACGACGTTAACTAAAAATGGCCCAGTTTTCTAAACTGTGTTTTATTGCAGAATGTTTGTAGGACGTCGCCACAGATGCCACGCATAAAATGCTTCTTCGTCAAAAGCGGGCAGCATGGCGTCATGGAAAGCAGGCCAGCGTCACACATTTCTTTCTCTCTCTCTTTTCTGTAAGAATGAAATTGGTAAGAAAATGTTTTTAAATAACTCAAAGGGCACTAGCCTAATGTCTGAGCAAGAGTATGTCTAAGAACAAGAAGTTGTAGGCGAATCTCTTCCAATGACGATAGTCCACGCATATCATGTGCAAGAGGGAGCTGAAATCGCTAAGAGGGTTTTGTTAGAATCACATCATTCGACAAGCAATAAGTGTCGACGTAATTCATCTGTAAGAGGCCTTGGGTTCTCAGGACAGTTGGTGAAAACCAAATAAATTTTTGGATGAGGCTAGCAAGAGATGGCTAGATCGGTTTTGCAAAAGAAAGAAAAGCGCGCAATGAGGGCTAACATTAAGTTTTATAAAATTTACCCTATCTTATAGCAGCAGTTAAAGATTAAGACACAACGTAAGATCAGAAATAACCAAGCTGGCAGTTCCACCACGCCGTTTAAGAGGGAATAGACGCGTCAGTCAGGTCCCCAGTCCGGAGTATCTGTATGGGGGTAGTTGTTCCTACTTACAGCAGTCAAATATACTGAACGCTGAACTCATTTGATGATGCAACGCTTAAGCAACTGCAGTTGAAATTGACATATAGCATTAAATACCGACACAGTTCGTGAATTGTAAAGGCTGCTTTCTCGCACGCATATTTTTATTGCGGGTGTGCACGATTTACAGGCGCAACCTTCTTTAATTTCTAGCTTTCTCTTGCTTTTGAAGCCAGACGTACCATACCAACAGCGCTTTTGTTGCGAAAGCATCCAATGACTCATTGAGCGAAAACATCCGGCGTCTGTAGCATTGAAAGGGCACCTAAATTCTCATTGGATGCGACGCCACGTCAAGAGCGCGCCTCGACGGAGTTCCCATTGGCTACGACGTCGAGGTACGAGCGCGCCTCGACGGAGTACTACGGGTGAAAGGGAACACCTGCTGCAGGAAGTAGCGCGCCACGTGTCGCGTGAGGGGAGAGGGCACCGCCGCGACGTCATGTCACCCTTGCTCTCGCTCTCAAAAGCCGGTGTTATCCGCGCGTTCCTTGTCCACGCAAGCTCTCGCCTGCGTTCTAACCGCGCCTCGGCAAGGCCAGATCAAAACGCGCGAAGCGTCTCAACGCGCTCTCTTGCCCGCGAGAAGTTCATTGCTAGAAGGAGCGCTCAGCGGCGTTCAACTGGACATTAATGCTTTCGCATTCACAACTCATAAGAAGTGCTTAGGTGTCGTCGTAATATTTTTGTTAGTAGCCCTCTGTTGTGCGCCGTATATACCCTGGTGTTATGGCATTTGCAGTAAATCTGGGCTTAAATTTTTTTTCTTTGCTCTGCGCATTCGAACTTGCCGCGGCATCATTATTACTCAGCAGAAAAAAATGGCTGCGGCTTAGCTCTGCTAACTCTGGATATGCAAAGCGAAAGCTTGGTTTAGCCTGGTTAAGTCTTGGTTTCACTTGATTAACCTTTGATTTAGTTGTAGTTATTATACTTATGTATACAATCACTGTTAGGTCGGGTATGACGGCTGGGCCTAGGTCGGTGGCTAGACATGACTGTGATTAGGCGTGGGTAGACACGCGTCGTTCGACGGTGCGACGCCTGTTGTGCCACAGGGAAAACGCAAGTGCTACACATGCAAAGCGTAGCCGCGAACATGTACAGCGTCGAAGCACAAACAGACAGGGCGCGAACGCGGTGCGACGGGGTGCGACGCCTGTTGCATTCGGACCCTCTCCAGCGAAGCAGTTCTCCGGGTGATATCCACAGGGTGGTCAGACGCCGCTTGGCGACGATGGCTCAAAGCCTCCCGCTCCCGCTCAACGCTCAGAGAAGGCGGCCCGGCCTCGCTCTTCTCCATGGCCAAGTTCGTACTGACTAGGCGAGCGCGGCGCTCCTCTTAACCTGGCGCATGGCGAGTCATGTGGTTAGGCGGCGACCCAGCTGCTGAAAGCGCATGCGTCAAGCCGGCGGCGGAGCTCGGCGCGGCGAGTCACGTGATGCGTTGTCAAGGCTACGGTGCAGCTGCGGTCAAAGGAAGGCCAAATTCGCGGCGACGGTGAAACACGACTCGACGAGGTTAGTACAACTTTTGCTTTAAAAAGCCTACAGAAACTCATGATTCTGTCGTAAGGGAGCTGGACGTTGTGCATTTTTGCACTCATTACATTATTGACCAGCGTAAAGCTGCTTGCCCTTGAAAAATAGATATTCGATAATATTATTTCAGTGTACATCTTACGTCATGTTCGTACACATGATGTGCCTTTCTGCAGCCTACGATTTCACCCAAGGTTTGGCGAAAACATAAAAAGAAAAGGTTCGCAGATGATTGCATATCCTCACAACTGATATGCCAATGACGTGGTAGCTCTATATAGTATTCACATGCTTCGGAAGTTCTAGAGGTCTATTTTTTTCCACTGCCTCATTTACCCAAGACTTTTCATACGTTTCACTATATCCGTTGCAATTGATTCTATTATACCCGAGCCGTTTCAAAGCTTTACCCGAGCCTTTTCTGCAAGTTGTTAGGGTTTCATGCATGGAAACGTTTTCTAGAACTCTGCGTGGTATAGGTAACTAAAGTCCCGAAGTGAGACTTTTCAAGAAGGTAGTGCTAGCCTTCCTCGGTTCATTACTCATTTCCTCATATAATTTCTGCCTATGCATCTGACAATAGACTGTTCGAGAAAAGTTAGTGACGAAAGTTTACAACATTTCCAAGTCGACACACACACACATGCGCACGCGCACGCGCACTCGCACGCATACGCGCACGCGCACCAAAAAAAAAGAAAGAACGCCTCGCTTGACAAGCGATCTCTCCGTCCCGGCGTACGCATTCTGCGTCTAGTCTTTTTATTTTAAGAACACGGAAGAATAAGCGATCGGACTCCGTTCCGACATCTTCCAAATGCTCTCTGGCGAAGCGTTATTTTCTTCATCTGTAGCCTATATATATATGTTTGGTTTCTGAATGCAGCTCGGCAGAGCATACGTGCGGAGCCCGACACGTACACTCTGCCCGCATACGCAAAGCAGCATAAGTTATTCTCCGCCAGTTTCGTCTTCGCATCTCTCCCTTTCCTCCCCTCCCATCTCCAACCCTAAAACAAGCCGGGATCAAAGGTAACACTTTAATTCCGGACAGAGAAGCGAGGTCACACTGAGCTTCTATACACCGGGACTGCTCGCGAAGGCGTGACTCGAATAGCGAGGTGGCGTTCGCTGCGTGCGCAAAGTGCCGGGAAAACGCAGACCGCGCGCATCAGAATCGCGAGGACCGGTGAAAAGCCGATCGTCTCTATTGCCTGGCGCTTGCACCGATGGGGCATGGACATTCTTATCGCTGCGAGGAGCCTTCTCAAACGAGACCGGTGCATATAAGGCACCCACGTTTTACGCTCTTTGAAGGTTTCTTGTTATGACATAAGGAGTTTCCCTCTTTTTATTTCGTTTCTAGCAGAAGAGTAGGAGAGGAATAAATCGCATGCTCTCAGCGTCTTCAATACCCTTCTACCGGCTAGTCGCGAAAATGACGCCTCAAGTCTGTGCTATAACGATAATATGCATAAGGTCGCCCACGGTGAATTCCTGGTGCAGTATAAGCGAAGGTCCTTTCCGTCTTAGAGCGCGCTGAGTAGCACTGGAAAGAAGCCTCCTTTTAGATGGCGCCCATCTTCTTGCGCTCTCCGCAGCAGAAATTGTAAAAAAAGATAAAGGAGAGGAAGGATAAAACGGGCTGATCATCGACAGAGGCAGCGACACGTACGTTTCATCTGATATCAAATGCTAATGCACTGAATAGTAGTCTTGCTCATACTGCGGCCACCAGGGGTCACCTTGTTTCGTTCGAGTAATACTTTGTACTTTGTTTCTGCTTTAGAAGAAAACCGAGAGCACCGATTTTTTTATTTTTTATTTCTTGTTTCTGCGATGAACGGGGATCTATTTGAAATACTTTACTTCATCCGACATTGGGCGTGAACTGTGAACGGTAAACTCACGTCTGCTCTGAAGCTGACGTCTCCTCGAAGTATTTGATTGGCCCTCCACAGCGGCGAAATGGCTATGGTATCCTGCTGCTGTGCACCACGTCGCAGGTTCGACTCTTCATCGCGACGGCCACCATATGATAGGGGTTGAGTTCAAAAACGCTACTTTACTGAGTTTACGGTGCCGTTAAGTTCCATGTAATGAAATGTAATCTAGAGCTCTCCTCTCCATACGGCGTCTCCCAGAACATCTGCTTCACTTTGGGAAACTAAGCACAATAAATAAATCAAGAATTCAATCGATTACATTTTTATTGGTGCGCGTTGTCTAATGCGGCTGCTGTTTGTTGGAGTTGTGTCAGTTAGGCTCACTTGAGGTTTGAAACGATTCATTGCATCTGTTCGTGCGCTCCCATAACACTTCGTCACTTAGGTAATCGATGAGGTTTGGTACCGAGTTAAAGAAAAAGAAATTGACGCTGAGAGAAGGCCGATATAAATATTCTAGCTCTAATTGCACGCCAGACACTCAGGACACATTACTCGTCTAGCGCCTTCCATCATGCCGAGTAATCAAGGAAATTGCGATTCCATTTCGTGAGATCAGTGGGCAGAGAAATAAATGTTTCTCTTCGAACTAGCGATACAGAAAGAGAGAGAGAGAGTGAGATATTCTCTCTTCGCCCTCAAGTGGGTGGCTTCCTCATTCCAGAAATCGTGGGCTCTGGCTGCAACCCTGACCCGGTCCACCAACTTTCGCTGGTCATGCAGCCCTGGGCTCAAGACAGCATGACCTCCTACAGTTCTTCCTTGTCCTCTCCTGTCTCCTCATCTTCGGCTGTTTTTTATTTCAGTCTTCGTTTTTTGCGGGGCTCCCGCGGGCTTCGGGCACTACATAATCATGTGGCGCAGGGCACCCGGGACCCCGAAAAACTTACAGAGGTACGGGAACTGCTTTAGAGATATCCTATGCAATAGGATACCGTTAACATAGGAGTCCGTCTGCAGTCTTCTTGAAGTAACTGCGTCTTCTCTGTTGAGTTTCAGGTGGGGTAGTGGGTGCATTCTTCGTTCGAGTCTATGGTGCCGTATAATATTGGTGTATTCCTGTCTCGTCGCCTTTCTGGTCCCCTCTGGGAGGAACGCCTCGCTGGTACGCTCTCCGGCTGCGGCGTCGGCCGCTTCGTTTCCCTCCAGGAATTCGTATACCGTGGTCCAGACGACGTAGGTCTCTGGAAAGTCTCCTCCTTTTCGGTTACAGATTTGCTGAGGGCTTTCTTCGAGATTTTCCCGTTTTGATATTTGTGACACGCCGCTTGCGAGTCTTTGATTATCATGGCTGCGTCAGTCCACGTGGAAATGGCGAGCGCGATTACCACTTCTTCCGCTGTATCTGGGTCCCTTGCAATGACCGTGGTGGCAGCTAGCTTGTTCCTTGCCGTGGGCGTCGCTTCGGGTATTTTGCCGCATCCGTCTTTGTGATTGACGAGGCCGAGAACACGTAGCGACTCCACTTTCGCTATGTCTGTACCACTTATGGTGATACTGGGATCGCGTCGTTCGTGCGCTGGTAGCCTGCCTCGTGTTTTCTCTTTGAGAACCAGCGACTCTGATTTTTCTCGAGCGCACTGCAAGCCGTACGCTCTGGGGTTGCTTTCGGTTCGATGGACTGCTTCTTGCAGTGCGTTGTATTGCTTGCCAGTCGCACGCGTTCTCGACCAGAAGGCCATGTCAACCGCGTATATGGCATGTTCTAATCCCTTTACATCTCGGAGCTCTCCGGGTAGCTGCATCATGGCAATATTGAAAAACAAGGGCAAGATGACCGAGCCTTGGGGGGTCTCCTTGTTTGGTGTCTCAAATTTCTCTTTGCCAAAATTGCTCACTCCTATGGTTGATGTTCCGTTCGTCACAAAATCCTGAACAGAGTGAAAAGCTCTTTCACCATAGTCGGTGCATTGTAGATTTTGAAGGATCACTTCATGCGACACATTGTCAAATTGTAGATTTTGATGGATCACATCATGCGACACATTGTCAAATTGTAGATTTTGATGGATCACATCATGCGACACATTGTCAAAGGCCCCGTTAACACAGAGCGCCAGGATAGAATACTTGTTGCGTTTGTCGAGATAGTCTGTTAGGTCTTCCTTCAGGTGAAGCAGGACGTCTTGGGTGCATAGATATTATCGAAAGCCGAACCTGGTGTCTGAGGCATGTACGTTGTCTTCTAGATACGAGGTGAGACTCTCGTGCGCCGTGCGCTCGAGCAGTTTGCCTGCACATGAGGGGAGGGAGATGGAGGGCAGACTTTCTAACCCCAGCGGCTTGTTTGGTTTGGGAAGCACCGCGATTTCCGCGTGCTTCGACGCCGCTAGGATCTCGCCCTTGTCCCAGCATTCATTCATGAAAGTGAGCAAATTTGCCATCACTCCATTGTGAAGGTTGCGCAGGATTTTTTCGCTGATTCGATCCTTTCCTTGGGAGTCGTTTCAGCTTAACTTTAGCAGGGCTGCCTCAATCTCAGGCCGAGAGAAACGTCGGTCTAGTTGATTTGATTTCCCATTATAGCTAAGGTTTGGTTTTGCGTCTGGGATAAAATTTCCCGTTAACTTCTTAACTGATTTTAGGATAGCTGTATCTCAGCCTCTGTGATTGTGAATCAGTCGCGTGAGGTTTCGTCTTGATTTATTCTTCGTTTCTTTTGCGGTAATGAGGTATTTCAGGATATTCCTTGTTTTCCTCGTACTCAAGGTAGCTTGAAGTCGGTCGCACATCTGATATCAATTTTGACGGCCAAGCTTTTCGCCGTATTCCTCCGCTTCCTTAATGAGGTGGCCGATGCGCCTTTTCATCTTCACATTATGTTTTCTCGCCTTCCATCTTCGGATAAGTCCTTTCCGTGCCTCCCACAAGTGTAAGAGGTGTACGGCTGGGGTATCCGTAGTATGCTGTAATTCTTTGCTGTGCCTATCGAGCTTTTGCAGTGAGCAATATTTTTATTATTGCCATTGTTAAATATTCTATAAGTAGCAGGCGTAAACAGTAGAGTAATATGTTTGTCTTCCTTTTTCTTCTTCTTTTTCCTTACTTTAAGGTTAATTCAGGTATAATATGTACCAAAATGTATGCCACGAACATTTTCCTTATAACTATTTACGGCCTCCCATTTTCTCTTCTAGGAAATGCGGCAAAAGTTCGACTTAGCGCGGAAAGCAAGCTGAAGTTTCAGGATGTCTTCTTAGTGCTGGCCTTTTCCATGCTCTACGAGTGAGAAAACGAGGCGGATAGAATCGTAAAGCTTTTTGAAGCGAAGAGCGCAGAATTAAAGCGCCATGTGTGCAGTTCAAGCACGTGTACACGCGTCTCTATTCCAGGCTACAAAGCTTCCCCTGTGGCAGCGCCTTACCTTCAGCGGCGTCTATATTTCTTCAAATTGCCAACGAACTTATCACTTTTCTTTCTGGCATTGCCAGTGAGGAAATCAGAATTGTTACTGGAAGTTTCTGAAATTTGAGCCGGCCACGCGTCCTTCTGTGTCACAATTTCTGAGCACATACTTCTCCGAGAGGTTGCTCAGGATAGAAAACCAATATATATATATATATATATATATATATATATATATATATATATATAGCTATATCTGTCTCTTCTTTTCTTTTTTCGCTCTTTATCTCGCTATTTTGTTCTACCTTCCTATCTAAATAAGGGTTCTACACATTGGAAAAGTAAATACTTTATGTTCGTTTCTTTCTTGGGCTTTTGTAGTTCTGTTTGTTGAAAAAGAAAATGCAGCCTTCCCTCACATCAAAATAACGTAGACAAATCGGGTCACGAGAAGAGAGATACTAAATTTTGCAGCTCCCCGGCTGCGGTTCGAACAAACAAGAGAGTGGAAACGCGCCTCTAAAGCATACATATACGCAACGGTATGCCAATACGGAGGAAAGGGTGGTTTCGAAGCATCCTCTCGGAAGCTCACGCGGGGCGTGAAGTTCCGAAAGCGGAAGTCCGCGCGCCATGATGCGAATGAAAAAAGACAAAGTGAAAACAAAGAATGTAAAAATATATACAGACTAGACGTGAAACCTGTACGTAATAAAAGAAGAAGAAGAAAGAAAAAAAAACACCGTGTACGAGACCGTGAATGCGCTACGGGTATTTCTGTCGTTTTCTCGGCAACGACCCCAACGCCGTAGAAATTGCGGCCCTGACGAACGGTTTCGAAAGCGTATACAAAGTATACAGGGACGCCCAGAGAGGCGCGCTCCGTGACACAATTGAGAACTGAAAAAAAAAATACAAGCAGAAGAGAAAGAATGACAAGGAAGCATTGCTTGTGCTTGTGTTCTTTCTTTCTGTCTCTCTTTCTCTTTCTCTCGCTCTCGCTCTCAACTCCGCTGTAGACACCATAGTTCGCTCAAGTGTGCCATCATCGCGGAAGATGTCGAAGGCATGCTCGTCACCACTGCGGTTTTTCGCGCGAAAATTCGTGTATCCGACGCATTGGATCGTATAATATATGGTGTAAAGATCACGCAATCGAATTTATCTTCGTTTTTCTTTCTTTTTTTCCTCAATCATTCTGCCACACTGAGCGGAGTAGAGTTTGAAAAGAACAGTGTTCTCGAAAAGGCTATTTCTTGGTATCATCAAAGTAATGCGCGAGAGAACGAAGGTGCTGGGTCTGAAACTATTCTGAACTGGTCTTCTTCTTCTTCTTCTTCTTCTTCTACTACTACTACTGCTACTACTACTACTTCTTCTTCCTCTTCTTCTTCTTCCCTTCTCTTCCTCCTCCGTTTCCTCTTCCTGCACGTCGATACATCGCTATAGTTTCGTAGTTCTTCCGGCATTGAAATTTCGTCGCCTACGTTTCGCGATCTTTAAACACCAGCACAAGCCTAAAGCTATGTTTCGTAGCTCGGCAACAGCGCGGCAACAGCGGCGCCACGTCGCTCGTTCATCGAGGTGCGTTCAGTTATACATACGCCCGAACGTCGCATAATGTCTTTAGTAAACATACTGGCGAAGCCAGAAAGTGAGAAAAGTGACAAAAAAGAAAGCGATATATTTGTGCAAAATAAAAGAAAAAACGAGTTCGCCCTTGAGAGCCCCCAGTGCACACGTATTTGCATAGAGAGCAAATTTATTCACCAACGGGATCCGTGCCTAAGGATGCTTGCGCGTTGCTGCACGCGAGCTGGTAGTAAACTCAGGCTCGCTTAATTAAAAAAGATGGAGAGAATGAGGCAACGGGTTCGTACATCGTGCGAGCGTTTCATCCGCCTTTCCTTGTTGAGATTTCCTTTTTTTTTCTCTTTCTTTCTTTTTCGTCGTCGTGTTTTCCCTGCGGAAATTTGTCGCCGTTCTAGCGGCGCTTCGTACGTAGTCGCGAGCGGAAATAGATTTCGTTGAAAAAATGTTTGCCGACTCTTTTCTTTCTTTTTTCTTTCTATTTTTCTCGTTCTACATATCATTCTTACATCGATTCTTTCTTTCAAGAAAGTGAGTTAATGCTTTCTTTGTTTTATTTTGATTTTTTTTTCTTTCACCTTACGTACTCTGCCTCCGGAGTAAACAGAAGCGTGCCCGTAAATATAACCTCAAGTCTCACGGGACCTCTGCAGTCTTGCAGGGTTTATGCAGTAAAAGCACTGGCTCCTTTTGGTCTGCGAACTTTTACTTTTTCGTAGACGAAACTGCGCCAGACTTGGCTCGCTAAGCCGAGTCAATGTTGTTGGCGTGTTCATTTGTGCCCTGTGGTTCGCTTGGTTCATTTTCTCTTTTTCATACCAAAGAGCAAAACTTCTCACAGAGATCAGTCTCAGGGAACAAAGTTACTTTATTCTGTTGAAGTCGCGGCGCTTTGCCGCAGAGGGTAAAGGATATACCCATGGGAAGTATACGCTTCTTTGCTCTGCCTCTTAATGCCTGCTAGTGGTATTCGACTCTAATGAGACACCGCGCGTATCCACCGAATGCTGCGCAGGACAAACAGTCAAATAAGCGGAGATACAATATCAGGAAGGGGGCCGACAGTTGGACTAGCAGACTGTGGCAATAGAAGTTAAACAAACAGGCATAAAGTGCCTCAGAAAAGCTGGCCGACGTTTCGGATAGGTGGATCTACCTATAGGTAAATAAATGCAGCGTTTCTTCGACATCAGTCTGTATAGTACGTAATTGGGCTTGCCATCCTAAGAAAACACAGGGGTCGCGAGAAACGCCGAACCAGGTAGCTCCGGATCAACTCTGACCACCTAAGGTTCATTCAACGTGCATTTAGGGAACTTTACCGTTCCTTTTCCAACGAGGACGATACTCAAAGCGATCGTGCGTGCGGTCGCAGTAGGTGGGAATCGAACTAGCGACCTCGTTCTCAGTGGCAAAGCGGCACAGCCACTGAGCTACCAAGGCTGATTCCACGAAACGAATCAAGATATAGGCTTGAAAAATTGAACAATCGGTCTGATTTTATGTTGCTCTTTAGTTTCCGGTCGCGAATAATTGCTTTTATATCCACAGTGCGGAGTAGCAGGCATGCCGTATGTACCGAGGACACAGGGCACAAGAAAACGAAAGACGTTAAGAACGGTCTTGGCAAATTAAGTCACGTACGCAGACGAGCAACTGCACGCTGCTTCAAAGTTTACTTTTGCTCTTACGTGAGCTGCGCGCGGAGTCCTACTCGTACATGTCAACATGTACGTGCAACTGCCAGATATTGATGAGTCTTGCGTGTTTACCCGCATTCAGTGTCTCACTTCAGTGTATGTACCGAAATTTCTCGCTTATTGCTTCCCTTTATAGAACAACTGTTACGAGGAACCCTGTGACCGTACTGTTTGAAAATTAAAAAAATAATAATGGCATGCAGATTCCACGCAAAGTGCGAATCGATGTTATGCGAAGCAGATTTTGCAGGTAGCTGGCTATCTGGCATCGCTTAAAGTCCTGCGAAGTGTTGGCACGTGAACCAACACGTTTTGCGTAAGGCGAGGTAAAACATTGGTCTTTTGTTCTGGGGGACCCTGGTTCAATGCCACAATCGGACGCTAAACATTTGTTTATTTATGAGGTCTGAAACACGGCGGACATTGAACATATCTACCTATACCACACCGTACCTTGTATGAAGGAAAGAATGTTTCATATTAAAAGAAATCTCTTTATTTACTCACTGACGAGAATATTAGCAGAAACGGTGGCTTCTGGCAAAAGCACCGACTTCTTTTTTGTGGCCTGATCAATGAAAGAGGGTAATCAAAAGCAATATTCACCTGTTGCGTAAGATAAACATCACAAGGTGCTTTGCTAGTAACGACTAACAATTAAACAGCTTCTAACTGAACAGGCAGTTTGCGCACGAACTGGATGAAAAAGAAGAAAGAAAGTAATAAAGATAAAGAAGTAGTAAGGTTTGGTTAAGCCTTCCCAAAATATTTCTGCTTTGGTAAAGCGCGTTTCTCTTATCCCCCTTTCCCCCTCCCTCTTTTCCCACTCTATCACAAATGCTTATTTTTTCTTCTTTTTTTCTTTCCTCACGCTGCCGATGAGGCAGGCTATAGCGCTGTGGTTTACTTCCATTGTTGCTGCCGCAGCAAGGTTCTAGCTGTCTAGTCGTCGTGGTCTTTGCCTGTCGTCAGCTTGCTGGCGTTATTTTTGTCAGCTGTCACTTGCACCGCTACGTAACGCCAACAGTCCCTGGTGCCAGGCGAGTGCCATCGATGCACCTCTATGGACGCCTAAGTGGTGAGCAGACAGAATCATGCCGCCTCCATTTAGTTTTTAAAAAAGCAACACAGTAGTGCAACGTCTTCTTTCTTTCCTCCTTTCTTTCTTTCTTTCTTTGCCTTCCTTTCCGAGAGAGGGAAAGGTTGAGAGAGGACGTATTATTTAAATGCTCTTGACGCTTCTTCCGTTCCACCCCGCATTATTTCTTCCGCGAATGTGATCCGTATACATGCCAAGTCATTTTATCTTTCTTTTTCTTTCCTCCACCATCGCTGTCCATCAATCGGCTTTTCATAGCGCGCACTACCCGATCCGGACTCTCGCAGGATGAGAGACAGCCGACAGTCAAGCTCCTCGCGCTGAGCAGACTTTGGGAAACTAAATCTTGGTGAGATAAATGGTGGTACGAAAACAACGGGCCCTACCAGGCCAGATGCGTACTTCGGCTGTCCAAGTTTCGGCGCGGATTGTTACTTTCTGCGCAGACACTGACAGACCAGGGCAGCACAGTATCCGCGGATTTCGTGTAGCTTTTTTCGTTGTCAAGGGTCACGGTTCATTTTGTTTGTTTGTTTGTTTGTTTGTTTGTGTTCAAGCGTGTGCATGCTGGTTGCGATTACATTAGGCTTCTTTATCATTTTCTTTTAGGTGGGGGAGAGGGGGGAGCAGCTGCGGCCAAAGAGGTCCATGACTAATTTATGAAATTTATGAAATTCATGAACACACAGCAGGCACTGCTGTGTGTTCTTTTGTCATACTGCTTTAAGATCTGGACCATGCTGAGATTGCAGTATGCAAGCCTATACCAAATCACCCAGCTCCCAGTTTTGCTGTGCGCATGTCTCACTTCCGCGCCTCCCGCTGCATCTTAAGAACCTCAAGCTACTTTCTTGTAGCTTTTTTCTGGGATTCATTCCCTAATTAACTGGGACGAATAAAGCATTCATTCATTCATTCATTCATTCATTCGTACAAACACGCACTGGCGTCTTGAGTCTCGTCTCCGCGTTTGTCAGCCTATGTGCACAGGCTATGAACGGTGCTATGTGTAAACATGCCGCTGATGACTAGTGTGCCAGCTATGCAAATCGGCATTATAACTAGGATACTCCGACCGCTTCCATAAGAGAAAATCTTATGTTTAGGCAGGAACTCACCTTGAGAAGAGCCGTGCCGACATAAGCTTAAAAAAACTGCGCGCAGACTCTAGCGTCCGGCACCTCTTCTTCAGGCTTGTCTTAGTGTTTATTTATTATTCGGAAAACGAGAAAATACGTGGATTGAGAACACATTTGCGACCCTTATTTCTTTTCGTTGCACAACGATTCAAAGCACTGCCGGCTCCCATAAAGGAAAATAAGCAACTACATTATAAGAAAGAAAATAAACAGATATAGCGACAGATATGGCGAATAATAAAGAAAGGAAAATGCCGGAAGCGATTCGACCACGATACACACCCGGGCGGGCACATTTCTTTCGAAATTGGAAAAACACGGCACGAAGGACACCAACGAACACAAGGAAGGCCGGCGTGAGCACCCCCCTCGTGCTGTTTCCAATTTCATCTTCCCGCGCACTGTTAGGTTGTTTTGTTTGTTCGTTTTGTTTGCTTGTTTTCCAACGCACCCACGCGTACGGCAACTCGTCGATCTGAAACTTACATTTCTCTCTATTCGCACAACCCGCGGGCCAAGTGCGCGAATCCCAAGGAACCCGTGTCTACTTGTTATACGGGCCGCACTCGCCCCGGCCAACAACGCAGCGCGTGGCGGGTCTCTCTTCAGGCGACCGCCGCGTGGCCGCTCCTGCTTCGAACACGCATCGATCTCCGGCACATGCACCCGCTCTGCCAGCACCGAACGTGCCCAAGTGTCGGGAACACAGCGCGGCGGGTGTGTCTTGCCCGCGACCCGTTTCACGCGGACTGAGTTTCGCGCAAACTGTCGCGTCAAGGAGGTTTTTCGTTACATGATTTCATCTTCTTTCTTTTTATATATATATATACACTTCGTGGTCCGGACATCTCGCGTAAAGCGGAAGACGACGGAACGCCGCGGTCTGCTTGAAAGCGAAGAGCTGATAAACATCGTGTGTCACCTTGGACCGCTTGACATTTTGCTGCGTCGACGTCTCCCAGTGTGCGTCTGCCAGATTCGGTGTTTGCATTTCGGTATAGCTTGTCAACGGGGCTGTCCGTACATATAAACATCGCGCGAGATTGAAGTTGTGACCTGTGCGGCGCATAAACATGGACATCGCACGTGGTTGCACATTTGCATAGAATGAAAGTTTAAGCACGGTCGCAACACGCATCACCTTTTTTTGAATTGCTTAAAAAAACATTGAAGAACATTGTAAAACATTGAAAAGCATTGAATTACCCCGCTTTCCAAAAAAAAAAAAAAACAGGCCTCGCTTCGCATAAGTTGCAACATATGCGTTAAATATGCACGATACATTTACTTTGTATCCACACTTGGTCGCCCGACCGTCTCGCATGAAGCGCAAGACGTCAGGGACACCTCGGGCTGCTTCAAAGCGACGACCCGAAAAACGACTCTGTCGTTGCTACACTTAGTCCCAGCTACGACAGGCACGGCAATATTTTCGGCAGTTTACTCATGCACACGCACGCACACCGCTCAGAAAGAATGAGACGTCTCAGCCCGCGCCTCTTTCGTTCCCAATTTGAGCAACTATAGCTGAAGAGGTTGTCGCTATTTTCTTTTCTTTTTTCTTGCTTAGATCGCTGTTTATGGCCAGAGCGACACTGCAGGCGTGAAATACGAACAGCATTACTTTGTGTTCCGCCAATGTGGTTCTAAATAATTTCCCCCACGAGCAATAAGTACACCACTACTTTTCGCGCTGCCGCGCATGACAGGCCAGGGACACGTGAACATAGAAATGCACACAACGTACGCTGAGTAACAACTGAGGATTTATTGTGCACTGGCCGGGGTGTGTGGGTGTTTCTTTTTTTTTTTTTACATATGTGTGCCCCTGCATGTCCAGCGCTACAACCCAAAGAATGTTCAAACATCTACACGTCTACGCACCAACACTTATTTATTTATTTATTTATTTATTTATTTATTTATTTATTTATTTATTTATTTATTTATTTATTTATTATACACAGAGATGGGGCAGTTCAATGTTCAGTGCGTAGTCATGAAAAAAAAGAGAGAGCTTTCTGCGCAACTCACAAGTAAACAATATATGAGGGGGGGGGGGGGAGAGAGATTTGGGCATGTTGGTAGTTCATGTTAAAATAAGACCAGAGCGAGAGAAAGGGACACAAGAGACACAGCGCTGTGCGTGTCTTTCTTCGTTTGTCCCCGTCTCTCGCGCCGTTCTTATTTTAAACGAAAACAAGAATCATGAATAGGCGATGTTCTGTCACCGGAACGGTGTGTGCGTGCTTCGCGACGCCACGCCACTGCTCCTCCAGATTGCCTTCGAAGGACGTTCAGCGGCGTTAAATTGGACATTCGACCAACCCAAAGCCTCAAGTCAGCCCACACCCAAATTTAAGTTGGTCACGTTCAAGTTTAATGTCGCCCCCCCCCCTCCCCACAATTTATTTTGGCCTAGGTCCGAATTTCAAGTTGGCCAACCGACAAACTTTAAGTTAACCCGTCCCACATTTCCAGTTGGCCCACTCTCAAATTTAATTTCGCCTACGCCTACTGTAAGCTTCGCCGTGCATTTTCGTAGGAGCCCTATGTATATATATAGGTATTTTATTGTTTTGTTTTAAATTATTCCTTATCACTTAAAAGCCACCAATCATCTGCATTTACTCTATCATAACGATTAAATGTCGTAACTTTGCAAATTACGAATTTTCGTGGAGGCGCAAGGCATTACACTTTTCGCGTGACAGGGCTGGGGAGCTCGCCAAAGAATGCTTACGCATTAAAAGTAGGGAAGAGATTGATGTGACCTAATTCATTACTGGCGTAGGTAGCAGTAGAAGGTAGGTAGAGAAGTTCTGAGGAAGAGAAAAAAAGCTTAAGGGGATGCATAAAAGAACGCTAGAATAAAAAGCACGTATAGCATGCCCTATTAATTGAAGCAGGCTCGGTCGCCTAGCCTGCTTGAAAGGGATTGTAAGCTTGAAAGTGATTGCCAATAAATGATCATTTATCATCATGCATGGAGTGGTGGAAGTGGATGCAGAATTTCGAGTTGAAGCTCATATAGTCGGACCCGAGAGTACGAAATACGCTCTCTAATTTAAACTGGAATGGTTTGCCTTGCTGCACGCCTGGCATCCAGGTAAACGGGATGACGAAACAAATGATGCACAGAGAACCCGTGCGACACACGCAAAACGCACAACATACACAAAATTAAAGGTATCTCGTTGGGACAAGTGCCTCGCAGAAAAGGTCGAAAGCGCGTTCTTAGCACGGTACGCACATTTTGCAATAATCCGTGGTCAAATACATGTCGTATAGCCCAAGGCGCGGTCCCTGAGCTGCATTGAGTGCGAGCACCAAGACGGTCATTTGGAGCGTGAAGAGTCTGCGATAACAGATTATTTGTACCGCATCCTCTCGTACGTCAGCTTAATATTACACATCAAGTATTTGGCATTGACAACGTTTTCAGGTGCGGACACGCGCGATCACGCCTGTAATTTTGTGTCGCTAGCGTTTTTCCTCGCATCTCGGGAGGCTGTTTAAAGCTCTCTTCGCTAATCCAGTGGCGCAATGTCGGTCGGCTCGTGCGAGCGCCCACGTGAGCTCGTCTCCTCGGCTGTGCTGTCGCGCAGGCAATGGGGAAGAGTGCGTGCCGATGCTGATGCTGAACCATTCGGAAACTGCCCAGGAGACGACGGGCCGGACGCCGCCGCGACGAACGAGCAGCTCCGCCGACCGCAGCGCCAAGCTCCTTGAGATGGGCGCCTCGAGCATCTCTCCAGGTGAGTACTGTACGTACTGTAGCGACATCGACGCTTCCAAACGAGAACTCTATCTTTCCCGTACGGTAGCCACTTCAGCCCAAGGAAAGGGCGCACGATGGGGTCTTGGACGTGCTTAGGTCCGTCTAGTGTTATTATTATTGTTATTTCTTTTGAACGCATGCATACAATTAACACGAAAGGGAAAGCGAGGAGTAGGCTGGCAACTGCCACCGGAAGGGGCACAACGCCTGCCTACTCTTCAGAAGGGAGGGGACAGCAACACAGAAATGGAAGACAGGAAGGAGGTGAGGAAACCGCGGACAAAGCATGCGGCGCGCGCTATAGGCTCGAGCGTCGGACTGTATGCCCTCGAAAAATGACCCGACATAGTTCGAGAAGCTAAAAACTCTGAAGTTGAGCTAGATTAGCAGGATCATCATCATCATTACCATCATCATCATCATCATCATCATCGTCGTCGTCGTCGTCGTCACCATAATCATCATCATCATCATGTTCTATGTCCGCTGCAGGACGAAGGCCTGCGATCTCCAATTACCCTTGTCCTGCGCCAACCGATTCCAACTAACGCCCGTGCATTTCCTAATTTCATCGCTCCAACTAGTCTTCGGCCGTCTTCGACTGCGTTTCCCTTCTCTTGGTACCCATTCTGTAACCCTAATGGTCCAACGGTTATCTAACCGGCGCATTACATGACCGTGATTGCATTACCACGCATTACATTTACATGATTACCAGGTTACACTTCTGCAACGGCCAGAAGCACCAGAAGTGCGAGACTGGCGGGTCCATACCTCACCGCCTGGACGCCGCGTGATTGCGCAGAAAATTAATCGGAAGCCGCGGCCTTCAAGTCCTGGATAGTCTCGTTGCGACGCCCACCTACGGACGCACGCAGGCAAACGTAAAATCTCCCCACAAACGTTGTCTCGTTTGATAGCTGCTTCTAACCACGTTTAGACTTTATCCTTAGTGATAGGCAGCGCAACTGACGAGAGCTCGGCCCACGCCTTTCCAGTGACGACAAACACTCGCCGATGTAGCAACTAGTTAGCTGAAGTAACCGACGGCTTCCAGGTCCGCGCGAAGTTCGTTTGTAGCGTGCAATCATTGCGAGTGCTCCTGGCTGTAGTGTAACCAGACGAAAGCAGTTCGCTTGTTTCGGACGGTGCGTGTGAACTCGGGCGTAGCTCCGCTTTAACGTGAATAATCAGCGAATGTGGCTGTCGGACTTAATTTTGCGATTACGTATTTCAAAGTACTGCCAACGCAGAAGTTGTGCTTTTCATAAGCATTTTCCAAGCAGTTCCAGCTAGTTCCGGCATGCCGCTCGAAAGAAACATGGCGATTCAAACATGCACCGGTGGTGACGTACCTTTTTCTAAAAAATTAGAAACTTTCGTAATCTGTGAGGGAACCACTTAAGAAATGCTTCGGCGTTACGTAAAAACTGCTAAAGCTTGGTCGGTCGGTTCGTTGGTCCTGAGTAACATGGCTCAACAAACTATGGTATATGCGCCATGGACCGGACGGTAGCAGGAACAAAATAATAATAATAATAATCTTTATTATGCGCCACTAGAAGAAATACATGGTAGGCAGGCCTGTCGAAGCCTGAACGGCTTGTGTGACAAGGTCCGGAAGCATCGGCAAGAGCGATAAGTTCAGGGTATGTATACTTACAGGCGCTACCGTAGTGCCGGCAAAACATTGTGCAAACGAAGAAAATGAAAAATAAAAGGCATAGATGTTATTCCAACGTAAAGTGGACATTTTTCACACTTACATAGAAATACAGGGGAAAGTAACCAAATTATATCAAATAAACAAATATTCACACAACAGAGCAACAGAAAACTCAAATGGAAGACAATTTCTTAAAATCGTTTTTTGACTGAACCAAAAAAAAAAAAAAATATCGTCAGGCAGTTCATTAAGGATTTTTGGGACAAATACACATGGTCGTGCCTCACCATACCTAGTTATTGAACGAGGAATTGTGAAACGCTCGTTTCCCGTAAAAAAAAACGCGGGGTGCATGTTTCTTTCTGAATCCGTCATTCCAAAAATTACGAAAAACCCCAGTTCGCTTGAATAAAGACTGAAATGAATAAAACCGCATTGCCGAAAAGAAATTGTCGTCTGACACCTGGCCACAACCATACGCAACACTTTTCAATATATTTTTTATTAAACTGTCAATTCTCGTTTTGCCATCCCAATACGCAGGAAGCGAATGCAGTAATTCGGTATCATAATATGCTGTACGCGACAGCATGCACTACAGTTTTCTTTACAGATAATGATGTGAGACATTTGATGTTAAAAAGCAACCAAGCGGCACTCCTAAGTTTACCACACAGATAGACCTGATAATGCTGCCACGACATGCTGCTATCGAAAAAATAAACCGAGATATCGCACACAGTCTACACACGCAACAGGGGTACGTGTACATGAAACACAGTGCCGATCATGCAAGTATACTGGGATCTTTATTGCTGTGGTCTTTAAGGGATTTCTAAAACATGTTAGCTGTGTCTTATTGATATTTACGTTAATACAATTTTCGCAAACCACTGCATTACACTATGTATTGTGTTTTGTAGGACGCCCACAGCCATTTCATAATTTAAATGCTTTGTTAAAATTACCGCGCCGACTAAATATTGATAGATAGCACCTTTATGAATCACTAGACGAAGATCGTTTTTTGAATATATTAAACAATAGATGTGATAATATGGGCCTCTGAGGAACGCCGTCTGTAAGTCATTGTTTCTTAATGACGGTTTCCTTGTCGGTCATAACTACCTGCGACCTACCACACATGTAGTTTCGCAGTATGTTGTGAAATGGTCCTCTGAATCCCATCAAAATTACTTTCGCCAGTAGAATGTTATGATTCACTGTACCAGAGGCATTGGCTATGCCTATATATAGCGCACAGGTGAATAAGCCGTTTTTAAATGCAGAATATATTCCATCTGAGAATTCTTCTAATAGGGCTGTGGTATCTCGATTCGCCACAAAACCAAACAGCCTGGGCGACAAAATCGAAAACTTCGTTTAAAAAGACGTCACGCATTCGTACAGGAATTTTTCGTGTATTTTGGAAAGTACCGGCAAAATTGAGATTGGTCTATAATTTTCTACATTATCTTTCCCGCCTCCTTTGTACAGCGGTTTAACGATAGCCGTTTTCGGAGTCTCAGGAATTATTGCCGTTTCTAAAGAGCCATTAATAAGAAAGAGCAAGATGTTTGAAAGAACATCGAAGTTTCTTTGCAGAGTGCCTGCTGATATGCCATCTATTCCTGGTGATTTATTCTGCCTAAAACTAAAAATAATCCTTTTTAAGTCAGGCGTTGATAAGCTAGGCAAAAAGCAGGACGCCGACACAGGTTCCGGCAACGTACAGTGATTTCCCTGTTGCGATAAAGCGTTTTCAGAAGCACGCGAAAAGAAACGGTTGAATGCATTAACACAACCACTGTTTCGTCACCTGCAAGTGAGTCAATGGGATTAGAAAGCACGTTGCTTCCTGTCCTAAGCTTACTTATTAATGAACATGTTTCCGCGGGACTTTTGCTTGATTGGTTGAATTTATTCACAAATACGGTATTTTCGCTGTTCGCGAAAGCCTGACTACCCTGTTTCTTGCCGTTTTACATTAAGCTTTTAATCCCTCATTTTCAGGAGCACGTTTGCAGCGCCTCCAGAGCGAATCTCTGAACGATATAGCACGCATAATATCAGCATTAAGCCAGCTAACATTATATTTGCACTTTTTTATTACAATATGTGTGAGCTTATATAGTCGCTCAAAGTGTTTAAGTTGATTGCAGAACTGTTTGTATAGCTTATCGGCAGCACTGTCATCAATCAGCAAAGACCAGTCGAAATTAGAGATGCGTTGGTCATGCATTTATGTATTACTGATTTGAATTTCCATTTCATTTATTTCTGTATTCCCAGCTGAGTCGTGTTCTTCAGCTAGAGAAGGCTTCGAAAGGCAGCAGGTTACAAGATATTAGTCGTCTAACCTCTGACTTATGACGCAAGTAATAATATTTGGGGTTTTACGTGCCAAAACCACTTTCTGATTATGAGGCACGCCGTAGTGGAGGACTCCGGAAATTTTGACCACCTGGGGTTCTTTAACGTGCACCTAAATCTAAGCACACGGGTGTTTTCGCATTTCGCCCCCATCGAAATGCGGCCGCTGTGGCCGGGATTCGATCCCGCGACCTCGTGCTCAGCAGCCCAACACCATAGCCACTGAGCAACCACGGCGGGTTATGACGCAAGCAGCCAAGGAATAGTTACATGCACGCACAGCAATGCGGCCTATGCAGGACGCTACGATTCGGTTATTCAAGCACTCTTCTCTAGTCGCATGACTTACGATGGATTCCGAACCGTAAGGAGACAAAACGGATGAGTAATCGGATACATCAGTTGACGTGATGCGTAGCGTACTTGTGTTCAAATCTCTGGCTAAGCATAACTGCACATCTGAACCCAGTATTTCATCGAGCTCCGCCAAAAATCGCCTCGCACTGTTACAGGGTGGACGAAATAACGCAAGGAGGATTAAATCGGCATTTGAAATACTTAATTTTATGGCCAGGCATTCCGCACGAATGAATGTAGTAGCTGCTCCAGACGCAACATACATGTCACGAACAAAAATGGCTATAACCACCTCGTAGCCCGCGTGGCCGGGTCACGAAATATGAACGATAACCAGAAAGCGTAAACATATGGGCACATACGTGTGGTATATAATAATAATAATAATAATAATAATAATAATAATAATAATAATAATAATAATAATAATAATAATAATAATAATAATAATAATAATAATAATAATAATAATAAAGAGAAATTACTTTTCTAGGTTAAACATCAATAAATAAAGGAATGATAATTGCATAAAATCATGAATCATCCTATAAACTTAATTCTATGAACTTTGTTATGAACTTTGTGGATTAAAACATCCACAAAGAAGAGATACTATTTATTATGTTGTCAGTAATTTATGATGAGAAAGAAAATACATTTACAAGAACATCACAGCAGTATCTTTGTTTCAATCAAAAAATTATATGTAACATCGCATATGTTCCCGCTGCAGCAACCTATTGCCGTAGCCCCTCTGGAGAGTGTCACGGGAAGCGTAAGGCCCAACCCAGGCTGGCGAAGGAAAGCTTCGAGAAGTCGTTTCCTTTGAATTCTAGCCTGCGACATACTAAACAGAGATGTTCCACGGCTCACCGCAATTACAGAATTGAGGGGAAGGATGCAAACCAGACCTATATGAATAAAACTTTATGCCGGCTCCAAAGAACACTGATAAGAAAGAAGATAGTTGGCACCAGGGGGACGTGCTGTTAATTTTAGGACTCAACAACAACAACAGTGACGACGACGACGACGACAACAACAACAACAGCTTCATGCGGGAAAAACAAAGAATTAATGAATGATCGCCTGGCAAAATCCAACAATGGCCAAATACTTACTTAGTAATGACTCTTCCTTTTTCATTTCTTTAGCGCTGCAACCTTATCCTTGGCCAATCATTTACATGCAATTATTTTTTTTTACCTTACTCGCAAGTACGCTTCTCAGAATTACCCAATGTCGCAGCTAATAGCAGTAGTTGAAGTGAAAGCGCGCGAAGTGACAGCTGCGCACATCGGTGTGCTCGTCTGTTGGAAGTGGCTTCACAACGACAGCCATGTGTCTGCATTTATTTATTCGCTACACTTCACGATGTCAGGCATGAACGATCTGCAATGGAGAAGCCAGTTGGTGCTGACACGATCCGCTAATACACTATATTTATACCGACGGCGCATATGATTGTTGCGATGATTGAAATTGATCCTGCGACGTTTAAAATCGATGCTGCGGCGTTTTCTGTTTGGAATTTATGATTGGCACATTACACAATGTTATAAACACGCGGCAAAGTATGTCTATTTATTTATCCTAACGCCGCAAGCATGATGACGTAATCCGCAAAGTGTGTCGGGAAATCGGAGAACTTGCTCCCACACACGTTGCGCGCACAGGCTGCCGATAGGCGTTCAATGGTGCACTGCAAATTTTGCCGCATCCGTAAAGACTACGGTGTGCAAGACTTCTCATGTGTATCAGAAACCACCCGTCTTTTACTCGTCAATGTCGAAGCTGCCGATCAACCCGACGTGGGGTTTTTTGTGGCTTGCGAGACCCGGAGATGCGCTTTGCGAGCTTGATTTTCTCCCGTGCAGTGGAGGGCGAAATACGAATTAAACTGATTTTAATCTCTCCCGGTTGCTTCTTTCCTGCCTCCCTGCAGACAATCGAGGACGTCCGAGTACGTAAGTGATTACGTTAAACAGACACGTGATTGCGTAGATGAGGTCGTGCAAGCAGGTGAGCACTAATTATTTCAAATAAATTAGTTGCGTTAACTGAAGCTGTTGGGAATGTTCTAATGGAATTTATCGGTGCCAAAGGAGTTAAATGGTGTTTTGATATATGATTTAAACTGATTACACAAGTTTCCTGAGCGTAAAAAGCGTTGAAACGACCCTTTACTTGCAAGGCGATCTTTTTTTTTACATATATCGGTGGTGATATAGCCAAGGACGTCCTGTATAATAGCTTCGCCGTTAAAAAGAATCAAAATAAAAGCAAGGAGCCAGTGTCGGCGCCTGCTACATTTGCATATATCGCGCGCCGTAGCGCCCGCCTCGTTTCTGTGAGCGCTGTGCCACATATGGCTGGAATAAGAACATCCACTTTTTCTAGATGTGGCGCCAAATTAAAGCGCTTGTCAGCAGCTGAATGCATCAGTATACCTATTTCGGTGCCTAAACATGAAATCTTTAATGCTTTATGAACAAACCTGTATTGTGGTCCTCTCTCTGTACTCCCTCTTCCACAGATCGCCGTGCTCTTCGTCGCCGGATTTTCCTCGCTCACTATTATACATTCGGCATTCGTTTTCTCGTCAGCACTATATGTAACCAATTTCTTTTTCCCCTGCAAGCCAATGCAACTTCGGCTTTCAACGAGCGCTTCACTAGTCTAACCTGTTTTAGTCTCGCTCTTCAGTGTTCCTTCAAGAGGCACTGTCATCGACGATGCCGTGTGTTCGTACACAAATCAGAGCAGCGGGAGAGGCGAGCTCTAGATAAGGCGGCTCGCTGACCAACAGAGATCAGGCGTCCCGTAATTATCCTCTTTCTTTTTTTCGTCGATCGCATCCTGTGCTTTCAGGAAAGCCAGGCGCGGGAGGGTAACGCTATTCGTCATCTAATGGGTACAATGTAACGAGGAATAAAAAGACCGTTGTTCGGACGAGGGCCTGACCACTTTCCATTGTTCCGCGATTCTTGCACGATCCCCGTGTGGAGAGGAAGGAGGGGCGGATAATGCGCTCTGCCTAGCGTACGTAAAGGCGTTCCGGTGCTCGATCGAAGCCCAGGGAGACCCGCCGAGATCGTCATAGGAAACACGGTCGCACTATGCTACCTTGGAGAAAAGACTTTCAGTGCTGGCCCTCCAGGTACACCGGGAGAGCCTCTGGACTGCGTCCCTGTATACGGCGAGCTTGCGCGGTTCTCCTTTCGATAGCGCTGCCTTTTCTAGCTCGTCACCGCCCCTCTCCGTCACTTAATGGGCTGCGCTACTCCCACTCGGCGTAAACGAATATTACTTTATCCAGATATCCTTTTTAATTGTTTTCTTATATCTATTTTTTGCTTACCGGCAGCCTTACTACGCACAATCGCGAGCAAAAATTTCGAGACCAATGGTAACGCAATTTTATTGATGTTGTTCTTCGCATCCTGGATATGCCGGCTGAAATCAAGTGGTTACGGCCTATGTACACGTGTTCGACCAATGCAGTATATATTCAAGGTACTTCATGTTGCCGAGCTTTAATAGAATAATGTTGTTTTTTTTTTTACTTATGCCATGGTTTCCAAACTTTTGCTCGAGACGGTACAATATGCATGAAATATATTGCGAGCATATCTGAATAAAATGCGAGACCCCCATGCCCGTACAACAGAAGTAAAGGTTGAGTCAATATGAAAAGGAATAGCTAATGAACACTGAAGCTACTGCGAAAAAAAAAATCAAATTTTTTGTTATTGTTTTATTATTTTATTTTTATTGTTATGCTCTCTCTCTCTCTTTTCTTTTCTTTTTTTTTTCTGCTGTGGCTGCGTCTGCTGCTGCTGCGATTACAACCGAACTTCGATCAGAGACCTCACTGGCTAATATGTCCTCTTTCCTTCTAATAACCTAACCTTTCGGGAATTATTCAATAGCAAAAGCGAACGACAGTCGACTGAGTTGAATGCAAAACAGGTGTTCCGTTTCATACTAGTCCGTATTCTATACAACAGGGTTCCCTACACCGTGCAGTGTCTCTATGGAAAACGATATAAGCCCGCATCGGGTGCAGCTTTTTCGTGTATCCAGGTTAGATACTCATCAAACTACTCATATATGCGGTCGGAATTTCAGGGACGAGATGGATCTCTTGCGCGCGAGCGATCAAACGAAACCTGCGTCTCATGAATGCGCCAGCTGCGCGTACACTTCCTTTGACGAGTACCGCCAAGCAGCGGGCGAACGCTACGAAATGGGTGTAGAGAGCACTATCCACTCGGTTTTTTTTTCTTTGTTTTTTTTTTTTGTGCGTGTGTTTTACATGGGCGTTGTTCTTCGGATTGAGACGCCAAGCGAAGGGTGCCAACAACTATAAGCGCCGCCGCCTGGTTGTGGTCCGTGTTATGCTGTTTTCTCAAGCTCAAAGAAAACACCGCTTCCCGCTACGCTTGCGTGTTTTCCCTTGGAGCAGTTTCGGCAGCATTGGCAACGGCATCGACAAAAAAGGAACAAAAAGTAAGAAAATGTGCCCACCCGGAAGGAGCTCCAGAACATCCGTAGCGAACGCCCTGCAAAGCAGGGCGTTCGCTACTTTCACGTGTTAGGGAACAAAGCATTGTTGTTGTTGTTGTTGTTGTTGTTGTTGTTGTTGTCCGCTGTGCTCGGTTGGCAAGGGTGTCGGGCAGCGCCGTAAACGCTGAAAAGGGCAGTACGGTCTTCGCCCTCTCTCTTTTGGCGCTTCCAGCGTGGTTTCCGTCCGCATCGAATGCCTAACTTTTGAACGCAGCTCTCACTCAAAAAAAAAAAAGAAAAGGAAAAGAAAAAGCTGAGCCACCTTGGCACCAGTCTTGGCAAGGCTGAGGCGCCCTCTGTGCGAAAGACAGTGACAAGACATTTTCCTCTTTCAACTACAGGAGCCTTTGCTACTACTCCGCAAAAACCAATAGAGAAAAACGAGAAGGGGAGAGAGAGAGAGAGAGAAGGATCAGCTGCGCACGAGAACCCATCGCCCCTGCATGTTGGCGAGGGGCTTCTAAGGGGCTTCGGAGGACGTTGTCCAACGGTGCGCGAAGGCAGCTGATTAATAGAAGCCGAGGAGGATTTTCTCCGCCACCACGGGCCGCTGATCCTTTGTTTCTTTGTTTTTCGGTTTCCCTCTTTTGTCTCCGCGGTGGACCCAGCAGCACGCCCTAATGCCTCAATTAGGATAATCCTGGTGCGTACCACTGACTGCTTCCTTCGCTGGGCGCGGGCCTACGCGCTTCCGTAGTGCCAGACACCCCCCGGCCCTTCCTCTCCGCTTCTTCCTTAAGCTTTCCCCGTACCCGAGCTGGCAACTTTCACGCTGCCTCATTTTCCGCCCTAAAGTATCGGAAGAAAGGACAGCGAGGTCAGCCTGAGGAACACTTCTTGTTAGCTACTTTTCGCGGTGGGGAGGGAGGCGAGTGGGTGAAAAAAAAAAGTGGGAAGAGAGTTAAACGGACGGCTAAAGAGGAATATTAAATCAGGCTGTATTAGCCAATTACCTTTCCGCAGTGGCAAAGCGGGCCCTCCTGCCATGAGAGGAAGCTTGGTAAGCCGGAAAAGATGCAAGAATGAAAGCCGGGCTGGCAACGCCGCTTATAAGTTCTCGCAGCAGTTCGCCGTGATGTAATCTATTTAGATAGCGTCTACTCTGGTCTGGTAGATTGTCCGTCCGTAAAGAAAAGAGTATTACGTTGAGTTCAAAGTGAACCGAAGCCCTAACTTAGCTAGCAAGTTTGGAAAACCTTTCTTGCGCAAAAGCAGCCCAAGTATCTCGAGACAACGAACGCAAATATAACGAGAAAGCGAAATTTTGATATACCGAAATAAATCTAACGTGTTTCTTTCCAGTATCAGCATATAACGAATATATGCTTATAACAAATATTGGATGTATGAAGGTGTTTTCATGTGGGGTTTGGCTTCCTTATAACGAGGTTTGACTGTTACCTTTAAATCCGCGAGGTTACACATACGTATCGTACGATTCCGAGGTTATGGCATGAAATCCTAGAAAAAGAGGTTTGGCTTCCATTTTCTCACCTAGTAATCAAACTTTTGTTTGTTTGTTTGTTTGTTTGTTTGTTTGTTTGTTTGTTTGTTTGTTTGTTTGTTTGTTTGTTTGTTTGTTTGTTTGTTTGTTTGGCCATATGAATGAATCGAGATTTGGAAGAAAATTATGCAGTTTCAGCGCCTGCAGAGTACACCCCAGGAAGGCATACGCACTTGCCGACAAATGCGCGTTCGCACTCCACGTCTTGAAACATACTGTAAGTTCATAGTAGTATATAGCAGCATGGGCAGTCAGCAGCGCGTACACAGAAAGCAAAAATGCGGATACTATGTATACGTTCAAACTCTCCCGGTTCTCCATCCTTGTATAGCACTCACGAAATGGAACTCAACAAGAAAATTTTGCAGAAAGAACTCAATAAACGTCGTTACTCAAGAGAGAGAGAGAGAGAGAGAGAGAGAGAAGAAAAGACAGGGAGGTTAGCCAGTGTAAGTACCGGCTGGCTACCCTGTGCAAGAGCTCAGTGTCGCGCCAGTAGGCATTCTGCATGGTTTCTAAAGGTAGCATTAGCTCTGATCTAAGCATAAAAGTCAAAACAGCGCCAATGAGCGAGAAGAAGGGGTGTTAACCGAGAGGCCCTATTTTTATTAATCATATCATAAGAAGTCAACAAACAAAGACACCAAGAACAACATACGGGAAAGTTATTTGTACTTAATAATTACTTGTAATGCGATGACGTGGGATCGCTTCCCACCTGCAGCAAGTTGCTTCTTCATCCACTTTAATTCCCGTTAACTTATCATTTTTATAATTCTATTATTAACTAGAACAACTTCCCCTATGTTGACCTTCGTATCCTAGATTATTTGCACGCGTAATGCGAGAACGTGGGATCGTTCCCCACCTGCAGCAAGTTGTTTTCTTAACCCATTTTAATTGTCAATAATTTATCATTTCTTTAATTCAATTATTAAGTAAAAGTAATCTCCCTTATGTTGTCGTCTGTGTTTGTTGGCTTCTTATGATATGATTAACAGCGCCGATGCCACACGAAACGGAGACAGTAGAACGGAAGGTAGCGACGCATTGGATCGGCCTGAGTCGACACTTTTCACTCTGTACAGTACTGCGCAGAGCGAGAGCTACACATTTATTGCCTCATTCGGCAATGCTAAATCCCTCATGTAGGGAATGGCCAGCGTAAGACCCCTGTTCGTGTCTGTTCTCCATTTTCTCTCTCTCTCTCTCTCTCTGTTATTCGTTTTTTTTTCTTTTTTGGTGCCTGCTTATCGATTGAAAAGACGCCCCATGGCGCCAGGAAGTTTCTTCTCCTTTCGAACTTTACACCGAGCCATTCTGCACGCGCAACTTGGCGCTCGCGGGATCACAACGCGATGCGCGTTCGGTCACCGCGGGCCACGGCACAAACGCGCCCCGCGAGCAACTGTCCCCTGCGGCCGATGCTTGCCGCCTCATCGCCTCTTCGGATATCTCTGCTCCGATGCGCACGCCGCCCGAGGACGCCTGCGACGCCCACCACCCACCCGCAGAAGCGACCCCCCTTTTTGTTGGTGTTGTGCGGGCTATCGCGTTATCGCTCGAGGTCGTGCTCCGGGAACGCAGTTCCCAGAGAGCCGCGCAGGGGATAGCGCAGAGGTGAAGCCGTTTTCTTACGCGTGCATAGAAATAAAGACAAAGGTTAACTTTCACATCCCCCCCCCACCTTTTTTTTTCAACACTAACGAAACCACACCCGCACTTTGCTGCGACAAGTGGTATAGAAGGGCTGGCCAGCATTTGGAGACGTGGACCTATCTAGCTAACTCAGAGTATCTCTCCCTCCTCCTCCTCCTCTTCCTCCTCTCTCTCTCTCTTCATTTTACGCTGGGCGCTTCGCGAACACGTTAAGCACGGGTAATTTATCCTGGTCGTTCTAAGCTATGGCAGCTAGCTGCCTTACATTACTGTCTCTACAACGTACGATCTGTGCGGCAAGTTCTCAGAGTGTGAGCCATCCTCTTACTTTAGCGCGTTAGGAGACAGAGAAAGAAACGAACTAAAGGCAGAAAGGCATAGGAAAGGTCAAGCAGACGGCCGTCTGGTTTTTAACCCTAAATGCGAAAGGGAAAAGAGGGAAGGAAACAGAAGAAAATGAGAGAACGATCACTGCGCGCACTGAAAGGGATGCGCAGCTTCACTCACGCCGGTAGACTCACGACTGTTGTTCTGCGCGAAAAATGGGCTAAATGGGGAAAATGACTGTCAATGTTTATCTTGGTGGCATCTGTAGTTATGCCACGGCTGCATGCAAAATTTCACGTCAATCATAAAACTCAATGATATATGTTGTGCATCGCTTGATAACGGAATTTAATGCAAAGGGCGTGAATAAACGAGGCACTTTCGATTTCGTCTATACAGTACTCATTCTTAACATTACCTTTATATTCGCTAAATGTAAGCTTTATGCAACTTACAGTTCCCTCGGTACACTATAAAACAAAGTGTCAAATGTTAACATAACGCTTTGAATCTAAATTTTAAGGAATTTCTTTTTATAAAAGGTTGTGTTTAATCCACTTCGAAAACCAATTCATCAGATTGTTTCCTCCATTCTTGTTAGATTTCATCTTGGTCGCTGTTGTGGTTATGTCAGGGCCGCGGGCTAAGTCTCAAGCAGCTCGTGAAATACAGTCATAACGCTCCAGAGCGCTTGCATAACTAATGCGGCAATAAATCCACCTATTTCGAACTTTGTCTATGCATTACCCATTGACTTTCACCAAACAGAAACAATGTGTCTCGTTTAGTTGACTGTGGGAACCGGGAGAACCTCGTATAACGCATGGAAATACCGAAAAATACAAGCGAGGGTTCAAGAATTATTTATAACGCTCCTAATTAGGCCGGTAACATTAAACTTTCGGAACACATTGCACTAAAGATGCCTCACTCCTCCCCCCTCCCCCCATTTCTGTCAAATATACATATTGTGTAACGCAGGGTTGGATGACAGACCATTTCCAGAAGCAAAGATCTTGGGAGCCTGGCCTCACAGTTCATTAGCCCAGAAAGCAGTTCGAGCGCTTTTTCACTACCTGAAGGCATCAGACTTGAGTGCTCGACTATAGGCATCCTACACCTAACTTTGTACATGTGAAAGTGCGATATAGACACATGTTCTCTCTCTCTCTTTCACTCCCCATTCCCCTCCCCACGTTTAGAGTATACCCTACACGCGGGGAGGGGGATGAGTCCAGTTTGCTATAGCAAATAGCAAACTGGACTCAGTCTGGTTAACCTCCCTGCCTTTCTTTCTTTCCTTCTCTCTCTCTCTCTCTCTCTCTCTCTTTCCGCGTACGGGGAAACGTAGCTAGTGACGACAGCGCGACATTTAGGAGCACTTCTTGACAGAATTGTTTTTCACAAAAGCTGCATTTGATCCACACGCATTTAGCTTCCATGGTGGCCCGCAAACATCTTTGCCAAGCTTGATTTTGGCGGCACATGTATTTACGCAGTGCAGCGGGCTAAACGTCGCCCCTCGTTAAACGCACTCCTAATGCTTCGGAGCACTTTCGTACCCAATTAATTGCTAACGCCGTAGTTAACCCAATTATTTAGAACCGTTCGTACACATTAGCCATAACCTGCCCCCTTATTTTCATGAAATATAAATAAGTTTCCTAATCCTAGTTTACCGACGACGACAAGGACGACAGACCTGGAATAACACGTGAAAGCAAGGAAAGAAACCAAGTTTCAGTGCTTCCTTGTGAAGCTTCTGTTTCAACAACGAAAAGAAAGTTTACCCATACATTGCACTTAACGTTCCAACTCATTTCATTGAATTATAAGTTGGTGTCTCGTGCCGTTGTTTTATTACTTTGGGAAATACAGCGAATAGCGGCAGCATGACACTCCCCAAACGCTCGAATGAGTAACTCTCTACGAAATCTGTAATTAAACTACAGAAATAAACGTTTAGTGTAGGTCGCGCACGGCGTGCTTTCTAAACGAATGAGGTATGAGCACCGTGTTTCACACAGTTCACGAAGGAGGCTGGGGGAGCAGCGACTAAGTGCCGCGTATGAGCTACAAACATTGGGAGAAGAGTTCACAATCACCGTAGACATTTCAAACTTTCGTTACACATCACCCCAATTCCTCAAAATATGAAATTTTGGCTTTTTATGTTTCTCCAGTGGAACAAAGAAAAGTTTTAGGCGTTTTATATAGCGCTTGTGTGCGGACCAAGAACGAGGATATAACCATTTTCACTCAACCCCTAATTCATCGATTCCCACTAATTTCCCCTTAACCATCCTCGCATTTCCTCGAAATGCAGAATTCGCTAATGATAGTGTTTCGCAAAACCGTGAAAACTAGCACATAACGTTTTTGAGCGGTAATAGCCGCAATAACACGTTATCCGTAAAAGAAAATGAACAACGCATCGTTGAACGGGTCAATAACACTTGTGCTGTGTCCTTTTTGTCGCCCGTTTGCGAATTCCGTCACATGCGGTTACCAGCTAGCCCAGCTTACTATATACTGCCGCAAAGGCCCCCGACGACTACATCATCATCATCATCATCATCATCATCATCATCATCATCCGGCACGTAACGTATCCTTCTATCCCACACTTCACTGCAACGTGCTTCGTTTACTCAACGCGAGAAGCATCGCAAGCGCCTCGGCACAACAGGTGCGGTGTCGCCGCATCCGCAACACGCAAACGGCCGCGTCGCATCATCGCTCGCGCCGCTCCGCCGACACCGCCATCAAGGCGCGCGCTTTCCCATTCAACTGGAGCCCTTCACGCGCACCCCATTAAACATTCACTCGCGCGGCGAACGAAGCACGCACACACAGCGGCAGCCGCGTCCTTCGAGGACGCGAGAGAAAACTTTTCAGGCATTCAACAAGCTTTGTTCCGCCAGCAGAAGAGAGGAAGTGTAACCGAGATGGCGACCGCCACCATGACAGCGGGGATTTTTTTTTTTTTTTCCATCAGCCTGAACCGGGCGGCCGCGGGCGGCTGAATTGGATTTGCGTTGGAAAGCGAGAGCGTGGCCTGGGCTGCAGAGAGAGAAAGAGAGACGGTGGGGCATAAAACCTTGCGATCAACACACCGACTGTACACGAGTCATTGTATGGCTCAGCCTAATTTGAATATTCATGGAGAAACGGCGCAGGCCGACGTTTGCGCACTGCCCGAGGCATGACGAGAACGCCCGGGCTGTAGGAGGCAGGCCGGCCCGGCCCATTCGCTGGCTATAGCCTACCGCACGGGGCTGGTCAGTTGGCAAAGTCAGTCGCACTTTTTTTGAATAATGAGAGAGTTGCCCTTCACTTTCGTAAGTGTGTTTGTGTTGTGCGTTCGTATCCGTATTACGGGGAGAGTTGGCTGCCTCTTCCGCTAGCGCGGCCGGGAGAGGTGAGCTCTCACACGTGATCGATGGCGTGCGGTTTATTGTGCATCTCCCTCTCCTTATTCTCATCCTCACCCTCGTTCTTCCCCTCCTCTTTTCTTTGGTTAACACGTTTCTCAGCTTGCACAATGAAGCGGAGCTCTCTTCAGCAAAATTGAAGCACAAAATTAGACCTCATAAGGGTTTCGAAAAAGTATAGAAAGTTATTGATGGGGCCGCCCACCGACAAGACCGCCCCGAGTTTCATGGCCTATTACACGCAGTCTGAACGGGGCCATTATCAGAAGGTCTAGTCTCGCCAATGTTTGATCGAACGCCTCCCCACAATTCAGTCCTGCTTTCTTTAGAAATAATGAAAAGGCAGAGTAGGTCTCCTCCTTGGCGTCGGTCGCAGAAGACGGAGTGCCCTCTTGTGAATCAATCTGGCGCAGCGATAAAAAAAACGCAAGCCGTTTATTGTGCAAGTTTTGCGTGATATTCTAAGCCACCAACTGAGACCTGATTGCACCTCGAAAGTCACCGAGTGATTTCTACAGATAGGGTACTTATGATGTACTTTGATTTTGGCTGTGGCAAACTTGGTGGTCTACTTATGACGCTGTACTTACGCCATTCAATGAAAAACAGATTTCGAAATTGATTTTCACACTTTAAGTAACGACACTTCAGGGAGTTAGAAAAGCCTCGTTTCGAGTCCACGTAGTAGTGAACGTCGTTTTAAGTCGACGCACTGTACTGTTCATGTTTGTTATAATTTTTCCCCAATTTAAGTCGTACATTAGAACGTGAGTTCCCCAAAGTGATCTCTCTGGCTGGAGAGGTTTGCCATTCAACTCGCTGCCCCAGTTGGCAAGGATACGGCGTAAAAAATCAAAGCATACGCAAAAGAAAGAACATGCACGCAGGATTATGCTTCTCTTAAAGATGTTGCACTCAAACCGTCTACAGTATGCACAAATGTCACGGCTAACCTCATTTCGGGACTGCCCATTCTCTAACGGGCAGGCTGACATGATTATAACAGCTTCTACGCGGCTTTTACGATAGTTACAGGCTGCATGTGACGTCTACCTAACTTCGACTCTTTCTGCATGAAAGGACTGCGACAAACACAAAGGCGAACACCACACTGCACTAATGAAGAACTGGTTTCTTTTCTTTGCTTCGTTCCTTTCATCTTTCTTTCTTTTGCTTCTTTTTTCTAAGGGGATGAGGAAGGAGGGGGAGTCGGAATGCTCCCTGCTGAAAGTCCATAGAGACTTGATAAAATGTAACGGACATACAGCAAGTTGTGAAGAAGGAACGAAAGTAACGTAACAATTTAAGTTGGTCAGATTTTTACGCAGAAAGCAACGACAAAGCAACGTGACCAATGTCGCGCTCTGCGTCGGCTCGTAAACGTCTCTTGGAGACAGTTACAGACCTAACTTGTGCAGTATAACGGCGCGAGTTTTATATTTCCCGCTTACGCTGTATCACTGTTGTTTGAGCATGGGTGGTGTACAGTCGTTAAAGAGAGAGGGAGAGAGAGAAAAACAGAAAAAAAGTAAACGAACGTAGAACAGAAATGAATAGTCCTGCACGGAACGTTGATGAGTCGTGTGAACCAGCGACGAAACTTCCTCTGCATATAAGAGCCGTGCCATAAAAACACAGCGTTTCTAACGAGTGTAGGAAGCTGTTTTCAGGAAGCGGTTTTCAAAAGTAACATACGTTGCTTAGGGGCTCTCATAGGAACGGTATTTTGCAGTGGTCATCTTGTTTGAAACTTCTTTTCCTTTTGTATTTCAACGCCTCTTTTATTCACGGCTACGCCTGCGCAGCGCGACTTGTGTAGCTACATACAAATCCGCACCGACTCGCCCACCTGTCAGTTAGGCTCGATTATTTCGTGCAACAAAAAGCATGCACACTGTGTTCTAGCAAAGCGTACGCGCACACACCCTCCCATAATTGTTCAGCCCGCTTATTAAGTACACGTTACTTTTTTGGTTCAACGTAAACATCTGCCCTTACATAAGTTATCAACAGCGCCACGAAGGTATGCAGTCGGGTTAGATAAGGCATGCAGGGGCAATGTTATAGAAGTGGCGGTGGACCGGTTGCTTCAATAAGAGAATAAAGGCTCCAAGAACAATATTTTCGGCCATGCCGTGGTGCTCCCATATGTTTTGTGACACCAGAAAGGAAGTCACGCATTTATGCAGCCGGTAGCCTTGCGAGCTCGATTTCGCCATTGTACTGTGCAGCGTCTCATGTCAAGGACTCTTCGTAACGGACGGCTGCATTTACAGCTCACCGACCGCCGTAGCTCTGCGGCTATGGCGTTTTGTAGCCGACTATGTTTTCGGAAGCCCAATTTACGGCCCTTATCGGTGTACATCCTTGGCGGTGAAATTCGAACCGGCCCATTTACTGGGAGTGCAATGCGCGTGGATAGCCCCAGGTGGTCAAAACTAATTCGAAGCTCGCAGCCACAGCGCCTCCCAAAGCCTATGGAGGCGTTTCTGTGGAACGTTACACGTCATCAGTCAATCATGGTTAGATGCACTGTATGATAAGACTATATACATTTCGAACACGCAAACGCATAACGGGAACACGCACACTGAAAGGGATATACATAGAGAAAGAGTTTAACGAAAGCATAAGATGTCGGCTTTATACTATCTGCAGAACTTGCTACTTCAGGCGAGGTGGTTAAAATGATTATAAGAATTGGACAAAAAGACTTATGAACAAAAATATTAACTAGTAATAAATAAAGAAACAAATCAAACCCAGATTACAATATGTCGACGAACTTGCACTAAGGTCTGTGTACGAGCTAGTTAATTTAGGCAACGTCTTCGAACGAAACAGAGCAAAAAATGGGACACGGCGAGCGGTAGCAGACAATACCGTCGTTTCGCACTGCGCCTCCATCTAAACGCGGTCGGGAATCCCACCCCCTCGTTCTTGGTAGTAGAATGTCATATCCACAGAGCCATCACCACTAAAAGACATGTTTTTTGTCGCAATTGAACGCTCACAAAAGGAATACACATAAAGACAACACGGGCGGCAAAAACGTGTCACAAGAAACATGTCTTTTAGCGAGCACCAACTAGGCCAACAAGCAGTTCCGTTCCCTCACCACTAGTACCCTTAACCGCACCGATTACATTTATTTATTCGCCAAAGCACCCTTCTGGCCAGTGTTTCTTCTTTCACTGCGTATGGAATCCATTTTACCGCGATTAGCATTCCTAGCCTATTTCAGCATCTGTCTGTCTGTCTGTCTGTCTGTCTGTCTGTCTGTCTGTCTGTCTGTCTGTCTGTCTGTCTGTCTGTCTGTCCGTCTGTCCGTCTGTCCGTCTGTCTGTCTGTCCGTCCGTCCGTCCGTCCGTCCGTCCGTCCGTCTGTCTGTCTGTCTGTCTGTCTGTCTGTCTGTCTGTCTGTCTGTCTGTCTGTCTGTCTGTCTGTCTGTCTGTCTGTCTGTCTGTCTGTCTGTCTTGTCTGTCTGTCTGTCTGTCTGTCTGTCTGTCTGTCTGTCTGTCTGTCTGTCTGTCTGTCTGTCTGTCTGTCTGTCTGTCTGTCTGTCTGTCTGTATAGCCAAGCCAAGCCTAGCCTAACCTATAGCTTAACCTAGCTACTCCGCTCTTCGCAGTGACGCAAGCTGTCTACTAGCTCGGGCCACTCGGCACGCGCTGACTTTTGTCTTGCCGAGCAAACAACACGGGCCACTGGTCATGTGCCCGAACAGACAACTTGCACTCAACAATTACATTAGATAAACATAACCACATCAAAATATATTTCCTATCGCAAAATTACGTGTACGTATACGACCACTTGTACGCTATAGTCGTATTAACGTAGATAATCATCCGCAAAGGGTGCGTTCTGCCAGATGTTTCCCCTCATTGCTCACGGATGACCACAGTTGACTCTGCTCCCCGCGCAGCTTCCCACGTGGGCTGCGGCAGCGGTGGCGGCGGTTCGACGGCGACGGACGGCGGGAGCGGCGGCGGCAGCTCGTCGGCGGCCGTCAACCCGTCCTCGACCACGGCCAACCTGATACAACTGGTCGGCGGCGGCGGTGGCGCGGAGAGGGCGCACCGAGGCAGCGCCACGTCGGCCGCCTCCATCATGGCCATCGCCAACAAGATCGAGACGTGAGGCACGCGCCTCGCGGCCTGCCGACGCCACGTCGCTGTGGCCGCTTCTCCCTTTAATCTGGTGAGCTCGAGAACGGACTCCCCGAAACTTGCCGCTTCACTATGTGAACAAAACAAAAATTGACCGCTGCTGTGTGGTGGTAGTATTGGTATTCGAACTCAGGCACCATCTTTAGCGCCAGCGGATGAGGACGAGAGGGACACGCGTAGACGCCGCCATGGCGCGTCGTGGGTTTCTAGGTCTCCTTTTTTTCTTGCCCTTGTCTGCTGGCACTAGAATGTTATCCAAGTTTGAAGACATAAGCAGCCATTGTCGCTCGGTCCCGAAACCAACTAAAAACGGCGTCACGGGAATACAGGGTGGGCGAGTGTCCAGGACGAGTTTAGCGTCGAATGTCCTCGAGTTTCCGAGTGTCAACAGTGGTGCGCTTTTGTATAGGCCCGCCGAGCTATACTGCACCCCCCCCCTACCCCTCCCCACTCTCCCCGTGGCTATGGCGTCGCGCGTTGCTGAGCTCAAGCTCACGCGTTCGGTGCTGGCCACGGCGGCCGCATTTCGACCGGGGCTAAATGCAAGAACATTCGTGTACTGTATATATTTAGATTTAGGTCCACGTTACATAACTGCAGGTGTTAGAAATTACTGCAGACCCCCCACCCCCCCAAGCCCCCACTGAGGTGTGCCTCTTAGTCATACTGTGGTGTTGCCACGTAAAACCCCAGAATAAAACCCAGAATTTAACTTTAGTTTTCTTTTTAGCGGTGCGCTTTCCTACGCGTAGTGCCAGATAGGAGCATTCTTGGCCTGCGTAAGCACCCACGCCGCAGCGTCCCCTCGTGGGCACTTGAGCTGCTTCAGCAACCTGCCTGCGCCATCCATGTCGGTTTCACAAACGGCCGCGACGGCTATGCTATTAAATAAACAGGACCAAGCTGTCTTTTATATCCGTGGCCTCTATACTAGTGTGCCCGTGGCCCGCAGCTGCGGTTATCCGTAAAAGCATGCAGGTCCATTCGATCCACCCTGCGCTTCGTTGACTAGTTCCAGCCAGTTCAGTGCCAGTTCTTATTCGTGCAGAACACGGCACCACCGCCGCGATGCCCTGTATACTACCGGTATAAGCGCAGATAATTCTGTGAACTCGTCCTGCGCGAAGTTCGCTCTGTGTGAAACGAATGGTGACGCGCAGATGCCGCCATGTTGAACTGTTGGTCAAATGAATAGAAGAACTGCAGCGTCCCGCGAGCCAGTTCAGAAAGTGCATGCTAATCGAATGTACCTCGCATCGCACTGCATGCGCCGGCGCGCACTCGTTCCAGCAAACAGTTCTCGCGGGCTCGCATGTTCGCACCGTCACCATGGCTGCCCTTCTGGTTTCCTGTCCGGCGGCAGCTTCCGCCGATGTCGCTTTGCACGGCTGCAAGGCCGATTACCGCTGCCGCCATCGGAACCAACTTAGACCTGTCGCCATCGTGTCTCGAATCTTGTTTCCCAGCAGCCTACGCGAAAAAGTTGCGTGCACTGTTTTTCGTTCGAGACGAGGTTTCGCCCGGAAACGACCGTTTCACTGGTTGAGCGCAGATCCCATCTGTGGACCCCAGCCTAATGCAATTTTGATGTATATATTTAGGCGTTCGTCGTATCGACAGATGGCGTAAAGAGAAGTGGCCTATGCTTCTAAGACTGCAATATTTGTTAGGTAGGGCTTTCCAAGCACAGCTAAACATTCTGCAAATTGGCTTAGCCATGAGCACTCTTATTTCCGCGACACAGTCAGTCGGTCTCCGGCCCGTAACAGTTGTAACGTAACTTAAAACTTAAGAAAACCGCGTTCTGAGGAGCACCCATCTATTCGCTGGCCATTTGTGTGTTTTGCGATTGTAAAGATTGTCCTATCCGTATTTGTCGAATCTGTTTGGGAGCCTATGTGTGCTTATAAACGCTATAAGCCTAAATGTTGAATTTAGCATAATGAAAAAATCACTTTTTAACAAATATAATGCATATGTGTCACTTTTGCTTCTTTGCAAAGCCTTTCGCTAACGATAGAGAAAAGTTTGCACACGCACCCGTTTCAGCACACACCTTATTATAACGCTTAAACATTTGAATGGGAGAGAGCTTTTAAGGATCTCAACTTAAACCAAAAGCATAACTCTTAGCGTGCGTGAATTATCGCATTAACTAACCTAATGCGCATGCTCCACCGCGTGTGCCAGTGCATGTTTGTGTGTATACTCCAGCATAGTTCAGGCTGAAATAGCGGACTTTTTCTTGAGCCCCGCCCGATCTCGGAGTTATAGGCATGTAGAGCATTCACAAGTAATTTCGCAAATGCTATAGCCCAGCCATTTATGGCTATGCGTAAAAAATTAAAAAGAAAACTTTCATGTGTGTATTCAAGGGCTCACGTTTCTTACTTCTTCCATCCTCTGTCCCTCCTTCTCCCTCTCCCATTTTGCAGGTGCAAGTTGCGACTCTTTAGAAACACAGACTCGTTAATGAATGGTGCAGAAATGTGGTGGTGTGCTTGTTGTGCTGGTGTGTACATAATGCGAGGAGTGAGTGCTGGTGAAAACTGTGGATACGCCACGTTGTGCCCTGAGGAAGCGTCGCATCACGGCAAGCGACAGGACTGAGCAAGCCAAGGGGCGGGAAGGGAAGATGGCGGACGCGCCTCGTGAGAAGAACGGGAGGACCACCACATCGTTGTTTCGTCTTTCTGTTTTTAATTCGTGCTCATGTCTATGTCTTTCTTTCTTCTTTTATTATTGATTTCCTTTCTGTGTCTCATCCCGTTTCTTCGGCGTATCGTGCCACAGTTGACATCGATTTGCAATTACACGTTGTTTTTCTTCGCACACCTTTTTTTACAAGGCATGAGGGCGGCTTCCGAAGTGGGGACCTTACTTAACTGTCTTTTAGACAGAATGAGCTTGTGCCCTCTGTACTTTAAGCTCCAGTCTATATATATTAGGGCCGCGGGCGTTTCCGAGCCCTCAGAGAACGTGTTGCCATTAATTGATCATCAAAAGGCTCAAGAACTTCGATTACTTTCTCCATAGGACTACTATACCGTCGCAGAAACTCATTTGACAGAAGAGGAACGAAAGCCAATAGCTACTCATTGCTCATTCCCACATAGCGTTAAAAAAAAAACGTAAGGCTTGCCGGAAACTCCAGCAGACTTTGTCAAAGGCTACCTTCAATAGTTACCCCAAATGTAACCCAGACAAAAATTGTCTTGAACTGATGACGACGTTTCTAGGTTTGTGTTCCAATTCTGGCCATCATTGGAGACAGTCTACGTTGACCAATAAGAAGACAGCTTTGAGTCTAAGTAATGGGACCGTCTGGAAGACGTCTGGAAAACGTGACGCCACCTCGCATTGAAAAGAAAATGCTAAAAAAATTACATATTATTTCTGTATTTTAACACCTTGTTCTCACGATCCTGTGAAAAACACAACGTCGCTTTCATTAAGCGTTTAAGAAACCGTGACTACGTTTTCCTGTACGTAGACAACGTTCCCTTCGAGTTTTCAAGTCTTCTGCTCAGCCGCCATCTTGTTTAGACAGAAAAGTTAAGCCTGCGTAGTTTTTTTTAATGTTATTATTCGATGCCGTATTTGCAAAGTTGTCTCCTTTGCTGGCTTCGTTAGAATTCGAACGAGACTTTAGATGGGCCCCTGTCCGCAAAGCTGTCAATTTAGCCGTCTATGGCGATTATTGGAACACAGCCCAGGACGGATGAAAGATTAAAGAAACAAAAGGCGGGTGAACAAGTGCTGACCTCAAGCGGGGAAAAGCGGCAGCTTACACGAACGTAACGGATAGATTTTCGGCTTTGTATTGCCGAGACTGATTTGTTTCGCGAGTTGGTGACGTCATCGTTACAGGGCCTTTCTTGGCGGATGCGCCGAAGTGATTGCACAGACTGCTAACTTATTTGTTGGAACGGTCCCGACAGCTTATTAGTAGTTGCTGTCCCCGATATCACGCTCATCGAGGACGTACGATACCGGACGTGCTGTGCCGTGGCCCACTATAATGCCCTAGGCCGCGATAGGGAGTGGTTGTACGAGTGGGCACAGACAATACTTAAATTTGTCGCTGAGTACTATGCGACCGTGCTGTGAGAACGATAGGGAAATGTGATAGAGCACAGAAGTTCTTACGGTGTCTACCCTTTCGACGCCCTGCTTAAACAGCACAAATTATTTTGACACGAAAAATCTCTTGTGTAAATAACTACTTCCGCTCGTTATGTAGTTTCAAGCCAACAAACCTCTAAGTATTTTCCATGGAAGAGAAAAAAAAAACGTAAAGACAGATACGTGAAGTACGGCAGGCTCTAGCAAAAGACATGCTTCTTGATTTTTTCTCTTTTTTTCTTTTTCTTTGAGCAAGGATTGTCAAGCCCGAAGTGAGATAAATGCGTAACTCCAAGCTTGTATTTCTCTATATATTCTTCTTCGTCACGTGACGAGAGTGATCACCTTCGATTAGCGGCAAGGACCAGAGTTTGCCTCGAAACAAAGCCATAACTGCATGTTCCAAAATGTTGCTCAACGGATGCACGGACCTACGGAAATCACTTTATTTGTGTTGCTTACTTTTTGTTTCCCCCCTCCCCCAATCGTCAGTGATGTCATCAACTCTGTTCGAATGTGTAACACAAGTACCTCTTGGTAACCGCCACTTAAAAGCATCTTCAAAAAGGAATTGAGCCAAATATGACGTCATTTTGAAAAGCATGGCTACTTTCTTTTTCATGAAATTAAATGTTCTTATAGAACGACATACAAAGTGTTTACTACGAAATTGTTGCCTGCAAAAATGGTCTTGCATCCAGAGCTCTCCCAGAGTCGACGAATGCGGTCCTAAGTCTTGTGCGTTCAAATTGAGTGCAGACTACGTGCCTCCTCGTATATAGAAAAGGCAAACGTTACTATTTTCAGGACTGTGAGGTAAGCCAAAAACCCAGCGATATGCGCGTAAGAATTCGGGTATTTAGCAACAGGCCTCGAAAACATGTGATAATGAAACAAAACCTGGTATCGTATCATTGCTTTTTTTCTTTCTTTTTTATTTCACGTAACAAAAACTGCATAATCACAACCAAGCTGCGCCAAATGTATATTGCTCAGTTTAGTAAGCTCTTTTCACTTACATATCGTTATAGCACCCTCAACTGTGACACGTTTATCTTCGCGTATACCTTGTTTTTGCCTTCTGATAGCAAGCTCTTACGAAAACTCGGCGACGTTTTGTGAGAGGTCAGTCAACCGTGTCGATGGGAGCGCAGACGTGACACGTTTGAAAGCAAACGAAATATAAACGTGTCATTGTGCGTAATTCGTGGGCAAAATACGCGTTTGCACAGATCTCGCAATCTTTCGCTTACTTTACGCATATGGTTTCGTACTACAATCACTATAGGGGACTTTGGCACGGCATTCGTTCATTTCCGTGGGAATGATCGGAATGATGGTTAGCACATGGATATGCTTAACCTTTGTACTTGTGGCTCAAGTCTTTCTTCTGACTCCATTAATTGCGTGGGTACATGATCAGCGCAATTTTTCCCTTATTGTTTAATCACTTTTCAATATCTCAAGGCCGTTCGAAGCCAGAAGGATGAAGCTTGCGCAAATCCAAGCACTAACCGTCATTCTCATGCTGGCAGAACCGCCACGTTCGCGGCTCCCTCAGACACTAGCGCCATAGTTCCCTCTAGCGAGTTTTGTAGTAAACTCGCTTCTCTAAACATGACCTCCGAGATTTGGCAGCACGGCGCTCTGCCCAATCGGGGAGGCTATGAGCTAACTCATAAAACAGGGCCGCAACGCAAGGACGACCGCACTGTGTAGCAGAAGAGAACAAAAAGCTCGAATCATACGCACGTTTTCTTACTCTTCTGGTAACATAGCCTAGAAATGCATCCACAGGCGCATCCGAACGAAGGCTGCGTGTAAGGCAGCGTCATTGTTCTATGATAGCACCGTCATTTTACTTGCGTACGCGCGGAATCGCTGCGAAAGCACTTCAGAGCTCTGAAAACTGCTTACAAACGGCATCCAAAAAGTGGTGGCTGTTTCACACCTTTCTGACCTCGGCGCTTTCACGAGAAGTGGCCTTCACCTTTCATTTCTTTAAATGGCGTTAGAAATTATAAGGCTTCGCACGATTCGTATCATTCAACGTAGCAAACTTTGAAATTCCGTCATTTTGAAGACGCTGATGTGCTTCGCTGAGAGCAGCGCAAAGGACCAAGAATTTCTTATATGTCTCCCTGTAGAGAATTTCATGTGCTTAATGTCATCAAAAAGGAAGTTTTAGGATGTTCACACAGGAGAACGTCATTTTTCTTGCACATGCCTTAAGAAGTTTGTACTTAAGCCAAAAAGAAAAAGAAGCACTGCACTCGGAAGTCACGTATCAACGATTGTGTAATTAAGCAAAACGTTGCATTTACGTAACGAGCAAAAAAACAAAAACAAAAAGAAAGTGTATAAAGCGTTGGGCGTGTTCGCTTAATCTGTGCTCTCCGCAGATACGTTGTGTATACAATGTCACAAGCTCGTCTTATACATTCACACATACCGTATATATATATATGTATATCTACCAGAGTACACATACACACACATCAGCGGGTCCCAAGCGTCACTATGGTGCCTTTTTTCTAAATTTAACTAATGCAGTTTTACCCTGTCTATACCTCGATAGAAGCCATCAATGTATTCTCACCACGTAGTCATTTCACTTGTTGAAGCAGAGGCTTTCTCGCATACGGAAGAATACCTCGAACACAGTCTTACTCGGAGACGTGGGAATAAAGTCTGACGAATTGAAAAGTTATTTCTTCGGCCAAGGATGTAAAGGCAATATTAGCTAAACATCATTACCTTTTCTAGCCATAGCAAGAGGTAAATATGTGCGCGCAATGAAAGCTGTTCTCACCCGCCTAATACTTGTTCCTGCGCGCACATTCAACAGAACGTGCACACTTTTCATGGGCGAAGCTGAGTGGAAGTATTTCATTTACTCAGTGATGAGATACTCGCTTGGAGTGACTACTGCTGGACCACTGAAAGCGGCAGGTGCCATCTAGCCAGCGCTTGGCGCAAGTTCAGAATCTTGCACTGTCTTTTATGTTGGCCGTGTTGGAGAGTACGTCGCCACGGTCTAGCCTTCGGCGTAAGGCAGTCGATACAGTTTTGAGTTTTTATCGTTGAATCGCATTGGTCATTGACACTGACACTCAAAACACAATTAAGCCCAATCGCGAAACTAAGCAGCATTTCGCTTCATCGTTCGGACTGTACGCGAGAGGCGTCAAGCTCGCGCGAGCCAGAACGCAGCGATATAAAATACATAGCCCCCGAGAGGGACATGAAGTACCTACCCTAAGAACGCGAACGCATTAACAGTGTAAAAGGAGCACTGGGGCTGCTACGCTGCAAGCAAGTGATGCGGCATCTAAAGCCTACTGTGTTATCGCGCTCAGTTTCCCATATTGTCCCACAGAATCAATTAGCAGTACGACATAACGGCTCAAAACTGTAGTTACCAGTGCGTTGGCAAAGCAGAGGTGCGTACGAGGAATTGATAAAGACGCTCCACCCCATAACTAGCAGTAAAACAGTTCGATGCATAAAGGCTGCGCTGCGCACCACGCTGGAGGCTATGACTCGACTCGCATACGTGTTCAGCTTGAACGTGTGCTCGAGCACCTCGGTGCATCGACCACTCTTGAACGTTTCAGGCTCTTACGCATCCGAATGTATTTCTTTAGGCGCACCGTTGTTTTATATACTGAATGCACGCCGCAGGTACGTGTGCAACTCTTTATGAATTGAGCTCCCTTTTCTTGTGACGTGGACAAACGTGTTAGTTTAATCTGCCTTAACGGCAATTGTTGATGTCTTTCTTTGTAACCTTCTATGTTTCTGCCACATTTTCTTCTCCACACTGAAGAAAAATAGCGCAAGACGCAACGGATGTGTATAGAGCTATTAATTTTATTCGTCAACGCGATCCACAACGCGCCAACTGGCCCTGCATTTCGTAGGCACTGTCGCACTGCACAAAAAATAGTAACGGTTTTCTTTTCGATTGTTTGGTATTAGTTCGATATGACTCTCTTCATTTCCGTGAAGTTCATTTTAAAGAGTGTTAGTTCAAGATAACTTTTTCAACTCCGTAAAAGAACTGAGTTTCTCCTCTTAGCAAAGCCTTCTAGTGGTCTGGTATAATCCAATCTCAGTGCGGCTCTCGTTCCACGCCAGTGCGCATGCGCAGGAACATCGGCAACACGTAGGTTCCGGGTATGTTCAGTGGCTCCGTGTCTGTACAGTCGACTTCAAATACTTACAGGGCGCCGGAGTTGAGAATAAAAAAAAAAAATACTGAATATTTCTTGAGCCTACACAGGCGTGGAGCCTGTACTTCAGAGTTGCTGTACCTGTGCTAGCGTACGCGGCCAACATATTATTACGCTGTTTCACTGTCTGCAAACTAAAACTGAGGCTAAAATTCAGATTTTTTGGCAGAACCCGCATCCCGCAAATCTTTGGCACCGACTGTACGTTTTTCTGGTTCAAGACGGGACTCTCACACCGTTGCAGTTCGGGTATTTTAGAAATAGTGGTCCTACAGTTGTGGCAGACACTACCGGTCCCAGCGTACAAAATAAAAAAAAAGAAAGCTTGGGTAGTACGCATGCGCAGTGGTCCCGCAGCTCTCTGTAGGATACGATAATAATCCTTTATCGTGTGCGAGCTGCTTGTGGGCGTTAGTTCTAAGGCATCATCCTCTATATTGCGCTCGCCATGCAACACAGGCAGGAAGGCTATAGTTGATGTGCGGCTTCAATATGCACAGCGCAAGGATACGAATCAAGAGGGTGTGGCTCTATATGGTGCGCCTGTCATACGGAAATAAAGGTTGCGGTAAATAAAACAAAAATGGAGTCGAAAAACGACTTCAACAAGTAGCTTCGCAGAATTTCAAGTGGAATTCACTTTTATTTACGGAAAGCTTGTCGCACTTAACGGGAACGAGAACCTGATTAGCGTTCGAGCACTTAGTCAAACTTGTTGAGGGAAGCGACAATTCAGGTTTTCTCAAATGGGATGTACGCTTTTGCTTCAGGAAAATAGCGCTGAACAGTTGAAGTATGGAAGTATGGAACTTTTATACAGACATGGTACAACTTATACTGCAAAATCCTGACACACAGTCCTCCCAGAATGAGGAACTCTATTTATAGAGTGAAAATGACTTCGTAATGTCCCAAAACAAATATAAATAATATAACTCAGAATTGACGTGAAAAGCCAGGGATAGAAATTGCGATGAAGCACCGATCATTTCGATTGTTCCTCCAGGCGTTCCTGAGGAAACTTGCTTGAAACACCGCGACATTTCCCTGGCATATATATATATATATATATATATATATATATATATATATATATATATATATATATACATTTTTCATACAGACCCAATAACAATTGAATCACAGTGTACGCTTGCGTGGGTGGGTAGTTTTGTCGAGATAAACATGATAGCCTGCAGATTCCTAAACCCTCTCTTGCTTATGCATCGTTATCGTCCAATTTCCCTCTCAGACTGTAGACGATATTTCCCGAGGAGACGTGAGAAGCGCCCAGTACCTGCATCATTGACGAAACGTTTACTCGTCGCTACCGTACGACTTGTAATTCACTTTCGCTTACACACATCACCGGGAGCGGCGAATTTGCATTTTGAGACCGAATGCATTACATCCTGACACCCTTTCTTAATGTCACTGCGATAAGTATCACGATGCATATAGGAGACGATGGTAAAAGGTTTTTTGAGCATAAAGATTACGTAAATTTATCCTCCAAGCAATTTCTTTTCGCATTTTCTCCGAGACAACATTATGTGACATTGTGTTGTCGGGAATGCCGGTAAAGGAGGCGCTTGGAGTGCAAATGCTGGGTGTCCAAATCCACGGCCTTAGCGACGGTTCCCTGTGGGTAACAGACACTAATCTCGAAGGTCATGCCTTCGCTCGTTGCATGTGCAGGAAGCGATATTTAGGAGCCGTAAACACGTCACAGACACCACGTTTTGGACACCACCTATTGGTTACCATCATATAGAGCGCACGCCAGGTGCTTCATGGCACGTCATTCGGCTCGTAATTATTGAGCTAAAATATCAATTTCGCATGTAATAAAGAAAGGGTAGTCCACAAATCCGGTCGCTTAGATCATCATCATCGTGGTCGTCGTCGTCGTCATTATCATACGTCTAATTGAAACCCCGCCTCAGAAGGTGTAGGCCTCTACCAGACATCGCCAGTTCCCCCTGATCTACGTGAGACGAAAGCACTTTACAACCACGCGAATTCCTCAAAAACTTATCGCATATTCCGTATATCTTTGCCGCTCTAGACGGCGATTCCGCTTTCCCCTGGCACTCGCCTTGTCAATTTAACGGACCACTGCTCATCATTGGTTCTACGCATTTCCCAGTGTACATAGCTTCACTTCTTCATCTCATTACCAGCTAGAACATCATCTATACGCTCGCGTTTCGTACGTTAGTCCGCGCTGCGCTGCTGTTTTATATATATATTAACGTTACAAAACTTATGGTTTCCTTTGCATCACCCGTTCGCGCGGTCCTTACCTACCATTTCAAGTTTTGCTGTTAGCTTCAAGTTTTCGGTCCTATAGTTAATAGATTAAACTAAATTACTATGAAGGGAACATTTACTTTTTCCTCATAAGCTCGGAAGATATCAAACGAAAACGCGTTGATAAGTCAACTAGCACCACTGCAATTTCAAGGTCTCGGGCAACAGTCATGACTGTTCTGCTCGCATAGAAATTGGGTGTTCTCTGTAAGTGCGACACGCTTGAGAAAAAGCAAACTCTGCGAAGTGAAAAAAATAAAGAGACTATAAATGGACGTAGCGACGTGGCGATCGGCATCTGCTCTGCCGAGACGCTCTGGGACCACGTGATACGGTGCGCTTCGGTGTTGACTCTCGTCTCCGCTTCTCTCGATCCGTGTTCGCACGCTGCAGAAATGCTGGGCCTCGCACGACGGATTTCACGCGGCGAAGAATAAAGTCGTGTGACACAAAACGACAGGCAGTAGAGACGTCACGTGCTTGGTTTCTTTATTGTTGATGCTGCTGCTGCTGCTGTCGCTCTTAAGCACAAAGAAAGCCTGCAACCACGCTTGAGCCACGGCCGAGCATCTGAGTGCTAAATGCACTCCAATTGTCTCTCATGTATTGTAAGCTCAGTCAGCCACGCCGCCGAAAGCATGGACTGCCAACTCAATGTGAACACGGACACACACACACACACATACACACACGTGCAGACACGACTCGCCTCATCGCCAAGCAGGCGCCGGAAGCGCGCGCGCTCCTTCACCGCTGTAGGAGCGACGGTTCTACACTTTTTTTTTTTCTTTTTGCGTTCTTTGACCATACGTGTTGACTGCAAATATATAGATATATTATATATATAATTCTATCACACTTCCGCCGCATCAGAGTGGTTAAAGCTATTTCATGTTGTCATTACTTTTTCTTAACATGTTGACGCCGTGGACGCTGACGTACGAGTGTCACTAATAAAGCGAAGGTTAACGTAACCCCCTGCGTTGTCGTGTCTTTCTTTCTCTGCCAACCATAGGTCGGCACAAAAAGCAAACGCTCACTCGCCATTCGCTACCCTCCCCACGTGTAGGGTAGCAAACTGGACTCAGTCTGGTTAACTTCCCTGCCTTCCCTTCTCTCCCTTCTCTCTCTCACTCGCCATTATTCTTTTCTTTTTTTCAGGCTTCACACTCACCTCACCGACACTCACTCACGCTCGTATTCGCATCTGCTCGCACCAACTAGCACTCATTCACGTTCGTACTTATGTCCACTCACGCTTAGTGACACACACGTTCACGGGCACACTAACTCGTACTAATCGAAACTCACTCTTGCTCGCATATATGCATGCGTCCACTTGGAATTATTGTCGTTTATGGGCGTTCACACTTACGCCAACTCAAGCTCATTCTTGCTCAACGACACATTGTAGGGCGAAGACACAGTCACAAGTAAGACCCACAGACACACGTCAGAGGCGCTTGACGTCTGTCTTGGTAACACAGTCTTTGTAACTTCGCGCTACAATGTGTTGTTGAGCAAGCACCATCAAGCCGAACAACAAGTCTTGTCCGAATCATTCTCGTCCATAGTTACGTTCACTCTTAGTCAGCGACATTGACTCGTGTCAGCACTCACGCCAACCCGCACTAAATCACTAACCGTACTCACTCGCGCTCATACTCTAGCCCACTTACACCCGTCGTCACTCACTCACTCACTCACTCACTCACTCACTCACTCACTCACTCACTCACTCACTCACTCACTCACTCACTCACTCACTCACTCACTCACTCACTCACTCACTCACTCACTCACTCACTCACTCACACCTCTGAGGTGAGTGTCAGTGTACTTATGAATGAGCGTGATGAGGTACGTATGTCTCACGTACCTCACAATTAAACTACGCAGTTGCCATTGCAGGAGTTCACCTCCGTCGGGTTAAGGCGCCTAGTTAAATAGTTTCAGTTTCGTAGAACATTCTTAAGTATTCACCTCAGCTCGCAGAGGGATTAGGCTGTACAGATTTTTTTCGAGGGGGAGCAAAATTAGCTTTGCCACACACACACACACACAAATAATATCATTTACATCTAGTGCTTAAGGGGCCCCTCACCAGGCCCCATAGAAAATTTTGGTTATACACTGGAAGTTCTTAGGTGCCCTCTAAGGAGCGTTCTGCCGCGAAAATTTTTCAAGTCGGCTCATTAATAGCCGAGATAGAAGTAGAGAGTTTTAAAATAGGGGCCCCAATAGTTTGGGGCGCCAAAGAGCTTTGCGGCTGTTAGCGTTGGGGCACGCAGGAGTGAAAAGTTTTAGAATAGTGCTTTGCGTTTGCAGATAGCGTCTTGCGCTGACAGCGCCACTACGGCGTCAAAGAAAAGCTATTTTTTTTCAATCAATCAATTTATTATTATTAGACATTACAATTACAAAGAAAATGTAATACAGAAGGAGGTCCCAAAGTAAAAACTGTCAGGGGGACTTCCTGTTACATGTATAAAATATATAATATAGGATTAGCAACGAGGGTAAGAACAGCGTGAAAATACAATCAACATATTAGAAGTAATTAATGAAACATCTGGTAGTTGAAGATTACACAAAAATTAGCAAGAATAATTCTATTTTGAAATACACATGAGGGTACGAACATTACAGTCAATGAATAGGAGTATAATGATTATGTAACAACAGTGCGCAATCCAACAATGCAACGAAACTAATTTACAAACGGCTGATAATCTATGAACATAAACCGAGAAAAACAATAAAACAGTAATGAACGTATACATGCACGCATACATACATACACACATATATATATAGAGTACACTTGTAGAATAATCAGGTAAGGTATGTTGTTAGTAAGAACTGTTTTAGAAGCCGCCGGAAACAGTGTAGTGAAGAGCATGATGTAATATTTGGTGGTAGTGAATTACAAAATGAAATTGCGAAAAAGAACGCTGTAATTTTACCGTAGTTATAGTGTTGACTTAAGGAAGCAAGAGATTATTATTTTCAGAAAACCGCGTGTTATTTGCATTGAAAAGTTGCGTTGGGGGAAGTAACTCGGTTGTAATGTCACTGTTTCTACTTCTATACAATATAAGACCTAGTTTGAGTTGCAATTCTGTGGTCTTACGTGCCAAGAGCACGAGCTGATTATACAACACGCTGCAGTGGAGTACTCCATATTTATTTTTGTCCATCTCAGTTTCTTCTTAGCGTGCATGCGAATCTAAGTGCACGATAGTTTTTGCATCCTCTAGTGCTTTGGAGCTAAAACAATGCAATAACTGCGCTAACCGATCGCACAAAGATTCATTTGTAATTAAGGTGGATCATTCTGTCTCTTTATTTCACTGCGTGCTTTAAAGGAGCCATGACAGCAAATTTTTGAACTTAAATTATGCACTGCGTATTAAAGTGTATACCAAATTTAAATGAAAAGCCAAGCGATGCGATCGAGATCGCTGTCGCTCGAGTCTGTCCCTTCCAGGAGACCATGATAGGTACTAGGGACGGATTCGGGTAACACGCGGGGTATCTGATCGTCTGCTTCGTTTTGTAAATGCCGCCGTTTCGACGGACTCCCACTATTTCCTGTAGTGTGCCCGTGAGTGGCGTTACTATACTGACAGTTGTGGCACGACCTATTTTGCGCCAGTTGTCGGTAATCGAACGACCGCATATCGCCGCCAAAACACCGCGCCTTGCACAACTAATCACACGGACTCTTATCATGCTATAGCGCATACTGGTGCGCCGAATTAAAAACATTTCAGTGACTTTTCAACCGCTCACACAACCCACGGTATAAGAGCAACTGTGTTTGCTCGTATTTCATATCGAGTTGGAGCCCGGCAATGACCCGTCTGTCATTTTTCTTTTTCTTCTTTGATCTTCTCTGGCCTACCGAGCAACCTTTCACGGTTAGGATGGCTTTCGCGCTATTTAAGAGGTGTAATTTGCCAATGCAGCTTAACTTTGTTTCTTTTCAGTGCCTTTGCGAAGTGCATAGGAGCAATTGCAGCTTTTACAATGCTCCATTCCAACCTCTTACTGCGCATCCACACAAGTGCGTGCATCGTCGTGCTTACCCACGGTTATAAACCGTATCTTCTTTTTGACGATAAAGCACTTGGCCTTCGGTGCTTACAGCATCGTCTTGGAAATGCCGCTATAGGTGAGATTTAATTAGAGAGGTCCTCATAGGCCCCGTCGAGAATTCTGTCCTGCTTTGCACTATAAACTGTAATGCAAAAAAGAAAAGAAAAAGAAGAAATACAGCTCAAATAACCAAAGGCGCAGAGAGAGGAACCGGCGTTTCTGTTTCGCCTGTTCCTGCGTCGTCTGTTGCCCGTGATGTTTCGTTGATTTACTCTTCATATACGACGTTTACCAACTCTCCCAGTCCTCATCGTTACCGAAGTTGTAAAGCGCCGGCCTCCTCCTTATAAAAATTATCGAGAGATGAAATATATTAAACAATAATAATAGCCGCGTTGCCATTGCCAAAGATACTGCAAACGAATTCTTGAACGCTCCGCACTGTCAAGACATGTAAAATATGAATTTTTTCATAAAAGAATATACTCGTAAGTCTCAAAAATTGTGCCCTTAATAACTGATATCAATGCTTCTATGTTTTCTGTATATTTAAGAAGTAAAGCAAATATCACACGAACTTTAAAACTATATCAGTTTGAAACCAGCAAAGCAGTGCATGGCGCTGATATGAAAAATGCAAAGGACATGAAATGAACAAGTTGAGGACAAATATTTAAACAAAAACTTTGTTAGCCTCCATGCCTCTCTCACATTTGTATCTCTCTCTCTCTCTCTTTCTCTGACATTCAAGAACCTTGTTTACATTTTTTTCACGTATGCAACGACCAGGGAAAATCTCACTGACGCTGTCCTTTGTTAGAATGTAATGCGCAGGAACAGCTGCCACCGGTCGTGTATTGTGAGTAATTGCTCCGAAATTATAGTCGCAATAGAGAGCACATATAGAAAGCAGAAGTTCTGCAATATATGCGAGGGCGAGTCAAATGAAAGTGAGCCAATGCAAATATATGACAAACGGGGTACTTTATTCAAGAGTAGTCTCCATGTGAGCATTTAGACATTTGTCCCGCTGACTAACAAGTTGTGTGATTCCCGTCTGATAAAACTCCTTGGGTTGCTGCTTCAAAAAAAGTCTGTAACTGACTTTTTCACGTCATCGTCTGACACGAATTTAATTCCCTTAAGCTGTTCTGTTTTTCTAAATGCTCCAAGATGTGGAAGTTGCAGGGCGACAAGACTGGGATGTATGGCGGATTTTGAAGCGTCTCCCATTTGAACTTTGCCAGTTTCGTATTAACCACATCATCGACGTAAAACGGGCATCGTCGTGGCGCAAGATGACCCCATTCCTCAATTTTCCACGTCGTTTGTTCTTGATTGCGACAAGCAGCCGATCCAGCGTTTCACAATATCGGAAACGATTAATAGCCTATCCAGGTTTAGCAAATTCAATACAATGGCCCCTGACGATCGAAAAAAAAAAAGTCAACAACACTTTTCCGGCAGAAATGACGACATTTGCTTTTCTTGGGGGCGATGAATTCAAATCTTTCCACTGTAAGCTTTGCTGTCGTGTTTCAGGCTCGTAGTAGTGGCACCATGATTCGTCCCCGGTCACAATTGCAGACAAGAAGTGCTCACCCTCATCGTGATACCGGATTGGATGAGTCAAGAGCGCCGAATCTCTCCGCCTTCTGGCGGCAGTTCAGAATCTTGGGAATCCATTGCACACACGAGAGCCGATAACCGAGATGTTCATGAATTATGGTTTGACCCGAATCGTGAGTGATGTTCACAAGCCCTGCCAATTCATCGATGCTTATCCTCCCTTCTTGTCTAGCCAGCCTTTGTAATTGTGTTGGGGGTGGTTGCACGGTGGCTATGACCTGCATGGTCTTGGATCGTCTTTTCAACTTTCACGTCCTTCTTTGAACCGTTTGCTCCAATGCTTCACAGTGGCCAATGAAATGCAATGTTCAAAGTACACTGCAGCCATACGGCGACTAATTTCTTTTTGGGAAACATCTTTACCTGTCAAAAACCTCATGACACCACGCTGTTCACTTTTGGAGTGTCCATTACGTCACACAAACATGTTCAACCCAGTGTACGAGAGCATTAAAGAACCTTGATTCTCACACCTGCGTGTTACTTTTGTAAATAAGAGATGCCTCTGTGCCGCGTGCATGCCTTGCAGATAATGAACCGAGCCATTATTGCGCAGGGTGGGTGGGCTCACTTTCATTTGGCTCGCCTTCGTACATTAGAAATGCGTAGATACAATGGAATATACAAATGCGAAGTAACAGCTTGATAAAGGGCAAAAAAGTGTCACGGGAAACAAAGTTCCATGCACATATGCACAAAACTTCTCAATAAGATATTTACATATACGCATAAGTCTCCAATAAATATGCGTATCTAAGAAAAAGTCACTATATATGATGCGTCAAACAAGACAAATAAACATGTTGCCGGTGGTCGGGGTAACACGAGAAAAACGCATGCGCTCTGGCTGGCTCTGGCAGCACGCACGTAGCGAGAACAAGAAAATTGAAGAGGCTCAGTGTATCCTCGCGAATAAAAGTCCAAGTAGAAAAATAAGTACGAACGTAGTTACCTTTGCTGGCTTTAGTGTCTTGACATGGATGCTTTGGCGCATATGAAAAGAAATGTTGATGTTCTTTTCTGTGGCACGACGGCACAAATGAACCACCACAACGCTTCGTCTCATCGGACCTCGCCGCGTGCTTTGTCAGCTTGTCTGATAGTGTGTTGACTTCGCTTGTCTCGTTGTATGGTCCGATGTACGACTTTAGAAAAGTCAATGCACCTTTGGCGTTATATGTTTATAACGAGGGCCTTATAATGTAAAACTATTCCAATATGTTTTTATTCCAATTTCCTGACGTCAGATTTGCGTAACCGTCGACGAAAGCATCAGGCGGTCACCCACAGGGTTGTCTGAACAGACCAATCAGACGCTCTCCTCGTTCATAGGAGGTCACTTGTCTTTGTTTGAAAAACGAATAACATTGCCTACATCGAGCAGCTTGACTTATCTAATTGGCTCAGAAGAGGCGAGGAGCACGCTCAAGTGGAGAGGGATTCGATGGGGCCGAGCCACTGCACTGAAAATTAATAACCGGAGAAGAGGGCGGTGCGATTGGTCCGCTCTCCATTACTTAGCTTGCGGTGGCTCGTCGACAATAGCGGCGGCATGCAACGGAAGCTTAACAATGACGTTAAATGGATCGTCAGCAAAGAATAGTAAACGTACCGAAAGTGCTCGAAAACGTTACACTGATACGCAAAAACCTTTATTACACGCAAATAAACCCGTGCTCTCCGGCAGGTGCGAGTCCAGTGCCTGAGCGATCGGCGGCAGCCATCTTTTATTCCTTTCTGAACGGGGCAGCCTGGGCTATTCAGAAGAAAATTCAGTTTTGTTCGGCATATCAATGCATCTTTAACGAGTACACGTCACTTTGATGCGGTGAGTTTTTGCAGTTTTGTTACGTCGCGTGAGAGACAGGTGAAGTGGGTGCAGCCCGAAAACTTTTGACGAGTAGCCAAGGGGTAATGGAGAAAAGGCGTCGAATCAGAAATAACTATTTTTCTTTTGTTCGGTCAAATCATGCATAATCATTGTGTACACGCCATATCAGATGGGGACCTATGCGCTTTTCGTGATGTCGCGTGAGAGACAGGTGAAGTGGGGGTGGTCCAAAAAAAGTATTTGTCCAATCGCAGAGGGCTGATTGCTGAATTCAGGAATAGAAATGTTTGGAATAGTTTTACTTTATAGCGCCCCAACATGAAACTCGCATAGTTCCGGAATGCAATATCTAAAGCACGACTTTGCAAATGTCAATGCGCCTTTCGCATCAAAAGTTTATGAGAACTTTATACCCATAAAGTTTCATAATTTAAATCAAAGCGCTCCCTATAGATTCCGCGGCCTCCGCGAAATGCCGCGACGAGCCCGCTCGCCATCCAAACGCCTTGGAAACTTTGTACTCGGATGGAGCTTCTTGGCGCTAGAATATGTGACTTCCGGTGCGTGGGCGTTGCCGCGAAATCCAGCCTGATTGCGCAATGTTCGCGCTAAAATGTCTTTTCGAGCGTGAAAACGACATTCTAGACAAAATCGAGCATGATTTCCGGCGCCGGGGGTTGTTTTGGTCGGCGGGGCATGACAGTACGAGAATATTTCGGGGCCGGGGGGGGTGGCTGAAGTCCCATAAGCCCCCCCCCCCCTGGCTACGCCCCTGCACACAGGACACATACATACATACATACATACATACATACATACATACATACATACATACATACATACATACATACATACATACATACATACATACATACATACATACATACATACATACATCGAAGTGAGCACACGCAGGCACAACCAAAACGACCTCGGACTTTCCGGCGATGATGACACTTCTGTTGCACGTGCACGTCTACGTTGAGTTGTCGTTTTTGAAGAGGCCTTTTGTTGAGTTTCTCTTCGCGCTGGGCGTCATCGGCTAATGAGAGAGCAAAGTTTGCCAACTTCGGATGAGCTTAATTGAGTGCGCCGCTTGGGAAATTTGCAAATGTCGTTACAAGCGCATTGCGAATGGCCGTCCAATTCCAGACTCGTTAACGCGTGGTCTTCAAATAAAGACATAAGAACTCAAAGGGTTCCACAAGCTGCGATCCCCTAAATGGATGGGGCCTGATACATGCAGTTGCTGCATGTATTATCCATGTTAAATGTCAAGCACAAAGTTCCGCGGCGTCTTATAAGGAGCACGATGTCTGGGAGCAATTCAGGAAATTGACATCGCGGCGGCACGTTTCATGTCGCGAACTCTTTACAAGCGCCGCGGTTGCTTGGTGCATACGTTCACCGCAAATTTTATATAGTGCACTTTCTTACTTTGCGTTCCACGCGTCAGTTTGGTTAATAGTGTAAGTGAGTTGGTAGTTGGCGTAACACGATACGCTGTACCTCAGCTCTCTGGTCGCGTCGAGATGTTTGCCGAAAAGTTGCGGTGACGTTGGCAGAAGTTGTTGAGCAAACAGAAGATATTCCATGATCAAATCACGTACTTTGACTTAACTGCCACAGCTTCTACCCTCTGGGTACTGCATGCTGTGGACACCTAGCTTATAAACTTCAGCATTAAGAACATTTTACGCGCAGGAAAGAGAAGGATATATTGCACAATACCCCGTTAAAATAAAGTGATAAAGAACAAAATTGCTTCTGCGACCGAACGCCCTGTTCCGCTTAACTGCGGCAGAATGCAAAACTTTTATCTGTCTGTCTGTCTGTCCGTCCGTCCGTCCGTCCGTCCGTCCGTCCGTCCGTCCGTCCGTCCGTCCGTCCGTCCGTCCGTCCTGCGCGATGCATCTGTAGTCCTGCACGATTCCTAGCTATTGTAAGATTGGTGGTGTCCGTGCGTTCAGTTAGACAACACAGAATCACGGGCAGGCATCCGAAGCCTGTGTGCCTCGATAAAAACTGAGAATATGCATTACGAAGATCAACGCGTTCCTGAAGCCTTAATTGTAGTGTGGGATGGCTGATCTTTCTCTGGTCTTTTGCGGGGAATCCCGGAACAACGTGATAGGAGATTTTCGCGGAACCCGAGGAAGTAATTACTGTAATGAGTGAACGGCCAGTCATACGAGAAGCTGCACGAATCGATCTATGCTGTCTATCCACATTAAAACCCCTCTCTGGACGAAAGCCAGCCGCAGTGATGCGCATACTGACTCTCCAGTGGGACCGTGACGTATACATACGGGAAAAGAAGGCTTTCTCATGGCTCGGAGACTTCTGCCAAGTGAGAGAATCTACTCCACCCAATTCTATTGACAGTATTGAGATAATATTGGGAAAGAGTGTGGAAGGAGGCCAATTTTAGATGGTCTAGCACGACCAGTCTGTTACGTAAATGCCATGGGTTTCACATGGCATGGGTTGCTTGTGGAGTAAATTATTATTCGTTGACCTGTAATTTACTGTCTCTGTCTCTCGCATTTCCTTTATGATGACTCCGGGTTGTCTAAGTGGACTTCAATTATGCTGTATTTGGTTACCAGCTTTCCCCTCCATATTGTAAGCACGTTTTTGAGGTACAGATGTACATTCACTCTGGTTATCCATTTCTTATCATCTTTATGTCCCTGGATTTTTCAATCTTGCTCCGCGCTTCTCTTGTTTCAAAATTGGCTCAACCCACGTCCCCTTGAAGTCCACTGCCTTATTCGCGGTTGCTGGGCCGCCAGCGCCAATCTGGCCGAACCCGACAAAATCTATTGTAAGCACAGCAGCGCTGGCGCTGCTGGCGACACCTTGGCGCGCTAAGTTTAAACATGCAGAATGCGCTGAAACCTTCTCATAAACATAAAAATTAAATTCTGGACCTATACGTGCAAAAAAAAAAAAAACAAGATACGATTGTACACACGTCGTAGTGGGCGACTCCGCATTTATTTTGATCTCCTTGGGTAACGTGCGCCCAATGCACAGTACACGGGCGTTCTTGCCTCCATCGAAATCCGGCCACCGCCGCAAGGATTCGATCCCGCGCCCTCAACCCTTGGCAGCACAACGCCGAAGTCACTAGGCCAACACGGTGGCTAAACTTTCTTCGATTCCACGGCACTTAACAGGCGGGCATATGCTAAATACTAGGAAGTTTACGTACGCCACTGTGGAAGCATTCACGTCCGCACTTAAGAAAACATAGCTTCTTGTAATGAAAGGTTATCCTGGAATGCGGGAGCCACGAATATGTCGGTGCTCAAGCACGGAGCTTAAATTGCAATGTGCACTATTCGAACATTCGAATGGACTGAGCATTTGCCAATATCTGCGCACTACACTCGAGCTGCAAAGAACCTGAAGTATATAGTTCGAGGTTTTCAAAGCTTTCACGGGCCGCAAAACTTTTTTTATACATCCACTGGAGTCCATTTTGTCAATATAGATTAACCGTGTATGATGGTCGAGTTAGTTCATTCTATTGCGGACGTTTAAATCTTCAGAGTCTGTTAAGCTATGCCTTCGTTATGCCGGGTTTTGACAGACGGGCGTGGTCCAAAAATAAAACAGATGGGGATTCAGTATCTGGCAGCTCCCGTGGAAAGAACACCGCAGAGCATATATACCGCCCCTCCCAAAAGAGGTCTAGTGCACAGATTTTAACGGTCATGCCAACCAACACATTAGCTTTACACACGCGCGCGCGCGTGCGCACTACATGTGCGTGACTGTGTGTGTGCGTAGGGTGTTTATACGAATACTTAAATACTTCGTACAATTTTTAAAAAATAACCGCTTAAAAACACCGGTTCCTTTGGAGACGTGCCGTGAGCGGTGGCGGAGACGGGGAAACGGGTGATAGGCGTTAATTACTCGCTAGTTAACACACATATATTAATTAACTGTTGAAACTTTTTTCCAGCGGGCTAATCATAATTCGCCAATTGGAGCAAACTCTCCGTGCAAGCCATGTCAACTTTAGGATCTGAAAAAAATGCGATTACCAAAATTCGCAGAACTTGATAATTATGGCCCAAAGCGGCGGAATTTGCGCTGCCGTGAAGCCACACCTCAACCCGCACCCTGATTTCACTGCTAAAGTTTCAAATTTTTGGTGCTTGCTAATGGTACATTTTAAAACGTAACTGCTTCGTTTTCGGCGAGCAAGTCGCGGCACTAAGCCGTAACTTTGGTGGCTGACATACGGTGTATAACAGCGCTGGATAAGCCTATAGAGGACAAGGCAGGCGCGGCGGTGGAAGGCAGACCGTCGCGGGGGAAGCTTGCCGTTCATCGGTGATCGCGTGCTTCAGGTCATGCGTGCGCGCAAGCGCGAGCACTTCAAAAGTGGCGAGCGTGCCCACCTAGTTCTTCTGTGTGCTCACAGAAGCTGAATTTGCGCAACGCGGCACAAACTGCCGACGTGGCGCCGTCGAGATCCCACGTCACAGCATCGCGACGACGCATGACGGGCGAACGCGAAATGCTGGCGCGGCCTCTGCCACCACAAAACTTTAAGTAGACTGGAGCACGACGGTGAGCAAGAGCTTGCAAGCAAATTTTCTGTGCTGCTGTAGTTATGAGAAATGTTGAACTTGCGTTGTTGCGTGAAAATATCTGAATAATGGCACTTGGAAAATAAATTATCTCGAGAGATGAACTTGCACTTTTTTTTTTTTTTGGAGGCGAAGAACCAGCTTCTTCGATTCGCCAACATCTTGCACTTGTATCAAGGGTTTATGCAAATCCCACAACTACTCGAGCTATTCGCTTCGAAATTATTTGATACTAATTAATATTCGTTACGGCTTCATTTTGAACCAAACAATCTCATACTCTTTTCCAATAAAGGAAGCGGAACAGAGACACGCATATCCAACACAATGTTGAAATCTAAATTATGCGAAGCTGGTTTGAGTTAGCGAGGCAGCAGCAGTATAGCGGGTGACGCCGCGGGGACATCGCCTGTATACGTGCCGAGATGTTCGCGTCACGCGAGTACGAAGGCAATGCGATGTGTGGTGCTCGTGGAATGTTGACGAGAGGTGTATGCACAGAGTGTAAATGTAAATGAACATACGTAAATGCAAATAACGATTCTACACCTCTCGTATCGCGGTGGTACATCTGTCCTAAAAAAGGGGCAAATGCGCAATGGCACATAGACTCATCTGCAGGTACCCAGAGACGATCGGAGGTGTCTGTCTGGCACACACCCAGTAGCACATACTAAGCGATCCAACTTTCCGAAGGACTAAAGTGACACAAGTTGTCTGCTATAGGCCACACAGCAGCCACCAGCAAGCCAACAAGTTGTCAATTCGGGTAGGTACCCAATGGCCCAAGTTATTTTATTTATTTATTTATTCATTTTTTACTTATTTAGAAAGACCTCACTGGCCAACGAAAAGGCATAGGCTGAGGGGGGCATATGGTACAATTCATTACAAAATACGATCGGTAAAAAGATATCGATACATAAAAGGATTAAAATATTGGCTCAAAACGAAGAAATCTTGCATAATACAGAAGCCAGAAAGATGTTAGAGAGAGAGAGAGAGAGAGATGATTAGATAAGCACTGCATAAAAACAGCAAGAACAACAATGACAGCAAGAAGGATTGCATAAAAGCAGCAAGTTACTTTGCGTTGGGACGTTATGGATTGCGTAATGTTAAAAATGAGACATGGTACAACGCGTGGTAATGCATTGGAAACGTAAACGTTATGGGGTTGATAAGTACCCATGTACTAACTCAACCCTAGGCGCAGTGGGGAGAAAAATGTTTGGCCAAGTTACTGAAAAAGGCATCGTGATTTCTGAGCGAAGCAGTGCCAGGCGGAAGGCTGTTCCAGAGACGGATAGCGCGAGGCAGTGGTGAAAAGTTAAATGCTTGCCTCGCGCAATATAGGCGGGCATAGCTCAAACTACTGTGCAGTCTGCGCGATGTGAATACGTGGTAGCATGGTAGGAATAATCAGTCAGAGTTAATGGATTTACGGAATAATGACAGCAATGCCATATCACGGCGAGCACTCAACGACTGCAACGATCGTTCGGCTTTGATCTATCTGCATTGTGCTAGACTGGGCACTCTGATTACGAATAATGAAACGACTTGCCCTACACTGAATGATTTCCAACGCTTCAATTAGGTATTTCTGATGTGATCAAACGGGAGACGCGTACTCAAGCTAGGGTCGCACGAACGTTACGTAAGCCAGTTTACGCAAGGCAGATGGAACACTGCGCAAGTTCCAGCGCAAGAACTCTAACGATTTAGATTCATTGGCAGAGACACGCGCAATGTGCTCAGACCATGATAATAGGTTAGGTGTAAGGTGCACGCACAGATACTTATATTGTGAAGTCGGGGATATAGTATTGTCTGGGGCAGATAAGGTGCGAATTAACAGATTTACGGGCCAAGGACATTGTTTCACACTTTGAGACGTTTAGTGTCACAAGCCATGTAGTACACCACTGGTTCACTATCTCTAGGTCTCGTTGAAGCGCTATATGATCATCACTGTTATCTATTGGACGGTAGATTACGCAATATCGACGAATATTCTTACGATTACAACTAAGGTGCCAAATAAAACAACGGACGAAGAAAGGAGGCACGAGACAACCACGTCTGGTACGTGGTTGTCTGGTACGTGGTACGTGGTACGTGGTTGTCTCGTGTCTCCTTTCTTCGTCCGTTGTTTTATTTGGCACCTTCGTTGTAATCATACATAACCAACTCACCCACCAGCACGTGCTCAGAGAATATTGTTATGCAAGACTATATGTTGACGATATCCAATAAGACATCTGACGAGGAAACGATGACGAGCACCAAATCTCGAGGGAGAGGCAAAGAAATCTTCGCTTTAACTACAGCACAAACAAAACAAATACAAAGCTATAGCCGGAGCATTTACAACGCATTCTGTACAGCCCTCCATCTCGTCGCGACGATTATAAAATCCTCCATTATACAGTAGCTCGCAGCAATTATCGCGTTTCTAGCAATAACTATATATACGCTTCGGTTGCCAAATCTGTTTCCGTGGGGAACCTTTGGTCTGGCGCCTCTGTGGAAGTTTCCGGAGCAGCTGCCGTGGAAGCGTGCGGGGATGCGACGGTTGCCTTTGGCGTGCAGCCGTCCATAAGTCGCTTAACGAGCAACGGCCGTGGGCAGTATAGCGGTTTAACGGCCCCTCGTGGCGGGGGCCAATCGCCGAGCGTCGAAACAGCCGTCGCTGGCAGCACGACTGCTCAGCGGGCAACCCGTCTTGTAAGTACATGCGGGAAATTCTTACGGGCAAGACCGCGCCGCGAAGCTCTCCTCGAGGTCACTGAACTCATCAACGACGTGTCCGCAACGAGTGCGCGGTGCAGCGCGCTATAGTATGGAGGGAAGCGAGAAAGTTCGAACGTAAAAACAGGGTTGCCACCCGTCTTGATTTTAGGGGGGACAATCCCGACTTTTGAGGTCCTGACTCCAGGCTTTCGCCAATTAGGACGGCAAACTGTCCAGACTTAAAGTTTTTTTTTTTCTACTGAATAAAAATCAGTGAGCTATGCAGACTTCCTTTTTATAAATCCTAGCTGACAGCTCGTCTGCACATTCTTTTCTTTTGTCTTGCATTGTCACAAACATGATGACAGTTTCGTTTGTGTCGTGGTTCTGGAGCAGGAGGAGCAAGAGGGTGGTTGTAGTCTTGCTTTAGGCCCTACACATTCGCAGTAAGAGCGCTTGCAGGGATACCGAAACCAAAACTGGTTCGTAGAAACAAAAGAAACAGAGAAAGAGAGAGACAGAAAGAGAAACAGACGAGAGGAAAGGCAGGGAGGTTAAACAGATGCACGTCCGGTTTGCTATACTGCACTGAGTGAGAGGGGATATACAGATGAAAAAATAGGACTTGTAGAAACAACAACAACAACAACAACAACAACAACAACATCATCATCATCATCATCATCATCATATCATCATCATCATCATCATCATCATATTTTATGTTCACTGCCTCGATAAATAAAGGCCACAATCCGAGAATGTGCAAAGGAAAATGAAAGACAACAACAGGTACTGCAGTCACTGCTGTCAAAAATTGATGATCTCGAAAACCGCCGCCGACGCTGCAACTGCTGTTTTACGGGATGGACGACAAGAAGGCTCACGAGACTAGAAATGAATCCGAAGATCATGTCCGTAATGGTTGCGGAAGTAAACTGGGAACGTAGTCTTTTTATTTTATGTCCACTGCAGGACGAAGGCCTCTCCCTGCGATCTCCAATTACCCTTGTCCTGGACCAACCGATTCCCCGCGAATTTCCTAATTTCATCGCTGCAGCTAGTCTTCTGCCGTCCTCGACTGCGTTTTCCCTCTCTTGGTACCCATTCTGTAACCCTAATAGTCCAACGGTTACCTAACCTGCGCATTACATGACCTGCCCAGCGCCATTTTTTTCCTCTTAATTTCAATTAGAATATCGGCAATGCCCGTTCGCTCTCTGATCCAATGTAGAAACAAGTATTAGTAAATGATTTATGGCGCTCTGCAGCTTGACAGTACATTTCTAAGGTGTTGAGGGTTCGAACATATACTTAACACAAAAATATGAGAAGAGATGACTAGTCGAAAATTTCACGTCAGTGCTCTTATAACACCATACATGACCGAGTTGTTAATCGACACACGTGCGCTAACTTCCCGCTTACTTTAATCAAGAGGAGCAGCAATAAAGAAATAACAAAAATTGAATAATTTTTTTTTTCGTATGTAACTACCATTCTTCGGAAACTTCACGCACTTTTCGGCATGATGTTCGTTTGTAAACTCTTTCACGCCAATTTGAACCACTGGGTCCGAATAGACCATTTGGAAATAGACAACTTGGGCCATTAGGTACGTGAATTGTACGTGAATTGTGCGATAATACACAACTTAGGTCACTGGATATGTGCTACTGGGTTATGTGCCCGAAAAGGCCACTTAGGCTACTAGGGTACATGCAACTAGGCACGTGACACTAGGTTATGGGAACTTTGTTGGTCAACTTCTTCAGAATGGGTGAGTGCCCGGATGGACAAGCAGAGCAAGAGCTAAGAAGCGACAATTGTGATCAAGGGCACACGAAACTTTGTCCTGGCTTTAGTTTCGGATAACACGGTAAATTTAAATTGGCAGATATTGATACGCGCGCCGTCATCGACAGCGGTCTTTGCAAAATCGCCTCGTGCATAAGCCTTGCAGTAGACTGGTTGATTATTTTATATTGTGGAGCGCTTTTATATGACGATAACACACCAATGTAATCATTCCACTAGTGGTGTTGTCGAACGAATCATTGCTAGCTGGAGGTTTAAAAAAATGCGCGTAAACTTTGTAAGACTTGGAGATCGACTTTAAAAGCGCACTACAGCCCTTACGTGTCCATCAGATCATACAGCAGAAGTCTTGAAGACATTTACTACAAGCTGTACAGAAGACGTCTAATTTGGAGCGTAACATAGCATTAGCTAGGCCAAGCTGGGTCAAGCCGAGTCTGGAACGCTTGTAGCCAACTTTTGCTTCCTGGAAAGACGAAAGAAAATGCTATTTGTCTAGTTCTATTACATATTTAGAAAAAAAAAGAAACAATTGAAATTAACCCTGACAACGACGCGAGTGGTCGAAAAGTTTCGTTTTCGCTCAACTTATGCGCTGTCCGCGCTTTCGCGTTTCAGTAGTTTTGTTATCGGGTTGTGCTGCCCTGGTTTTGCTGGCTCGCGAAACTCGCACAAACTGCAAGTAAGAGAAAATTCCACTTCCATGTGATATCGCGGGATGCCTGAACGGTCCACGCCACTTGACCAAAAGCAGCTGCAGCGGCGGATCCACCGCTCTGCCTTGGCTCGATTTCTCCATGGCCGCGCGTTTGCGTTTTATGCAAAACACTGTACCGACGTCTGACGGGCGCCATTTTACTCACCAACGGAAACAAAGGGCAGTGATGGCCTAAGCAACGTCATCACTTCCCGGTTAGGTGACGGGAGATTTGAATTGCGATAAAGGTATTCGGACCCTTCAAATGCAATTTTCTCGTAAACTTATTTTCTTTGCACGAAACAAGCATTGCGAGGTTTCTGGAATGGTATTTAAACAGTCTACGTCGTTTAGTATTTGCCTTTTGCGTCCCTTTAAGTCGACGCCGTATTTTGCAGCGCTCTCTAAAATCGCACTCCCTAAAGTGCGAACTGCAAACTGCTAAGCAGCTTGAAATTAGCGTGGACATCCTGTACTTCCTAGGAATAGTCTGAAGCCATCTTTCACGCAAACTCATGAAATGATACGCCGGGAAATACATTTCATGAAACCATACACCGAGACGTCGGCGTTGAGTGTTCGACTTACATTGCGGCACGGAGCAATAATTAAGGCATGATGACTGCAGTCTTCGTTGGACGCCACAAGTAGGATACACATTTAAGAGATCTTCAATTGATGCACAAATGAGAGATAAAAGGCGCAGGAACTGCGAGCGTAAAGGGTCGCCATTCAACTAAAGAAATCCTGCTATGAAGTATGCCCGACGACTCGAAATCCTTCACAAGCAAACTGATGTGAAGCATCACGTCTGCTAACTCCAACTGTTTTTGCAGTATTGGCAAAGCGCGTTTGAGAACTGTGTAAACTACTTTCGAAAATTTTAAAACACGTATCACGACATTTCTTACCACTTACCGAGGTTTCGTTTCTTTATTCAAACATTCAAACAAGAAATGTCGCATAGCCTCTCGTCTGCTCGGCTCCGCGCAACGCATTGCCCGCAGCCGACGTCGTCTGCTCCGCAATTAACTGTTCCGCCGCGCTTTGGGTGGCATAGTCACGCGTCGGCCCTAAACTCGTTTTATTCAGGGACTTTAGGTAACATATGCCATGGCAATCTCAGAGGCCCCAGCACTTGATCTAGGTTGCAGGCGTGCGCCATAAGCGGCGCTCTATTTTGCGGTAGAGTTACTGTATATACTCGCCATATACAGTAACTCTATTTGGCGGAGACGAGGAAGGGAGGGTGGGGGGCAAGGATCCGGGTTTATCGGACCACACAACAGGCATTTATAGAAAAAGAAGGCATGCATAAGTCAGCAAAGACGGGAACACAAAATACGAGGGACGACGGCGCGCCTTTAAGTTTCCGCGTCAGTTCGCCGTGCCATGATGAATTTTTTGACGGCCTCTTTCTCGGGCCAAGTTATCTTGTTATCGGCAAATATGGAATAAGTTGCATTCTAAAACAGCCAAAGATTAACTTTGAATGTTTCAATATCTTTTACTGAGCCCCACAACGGCCCAAACAACAAATACTTTGAAATCCGAGAAATCTTCGGACGTAACAAGCACCTGCGGTGGGGGTTCTCGCGCGAAATTTGACTTTCATTTGCTGTCCTAATAATCAGTATACTACCACGAAATTAACGAAAACAGTTTTAAAATAATTAAATCGAGGGTTTTAACGCCCCGAATCTGTACAGAGCGTCAATTACGAGGGACGTCGTAGTGGAGACATCAATTTTGATCTGGATATCCTTAATGGGAACCTCCTCTCAAAATACAGCCACCGCGGCCAGAAATCGAACCGGCGACCTCATACACAGCAAGTGAACGCCATAGCCACTCAGCGTCCGCGGCGGGTATATGTTTACAAAATGCTGTATCTTTCTCTAAACCAGAGCTGTGGAGTGCAGCGGTGGAGCCCTTTTTTTCGTACCCGCTCCATTCCGAAGAGTAGAGATAACCGTAATTCCACTCCTTTTCGACTCCTTGGAATGGCGAGGGTCGGATCGTTCCCCTTCCTAGAGTCGCTAAGCTGGTGCAACCTATTCCTTAAATTCCACTAATTTTGAAAAGCTTTCTTTATAATTTACTGTTTGCTCTATATACAGGGCGTCCCAGCTAACTTTAGCCAGAGTTTAAAAATATGCGAATGCCACGCAGCTGGTTAGAACCAAGGTAATGTTTCCCGTCGCTTGGAGGTACTCAAATTATTTTATAAATCCCGCTTAATTACATAATTAGTCCTACTTAATTAACCAACTTCTCTAATATTATATTTACATGAAAAGTGTCAATGAGAAAATTGTAGAGCGACACGAAAAACTCCCGATACAGCTTTTTGTTGCACAATATGTGCTATAACAGAAGTGTTTTTCCGAGAGTGAAAGAAGCCCGCAAATGCACGCAAAATTGCCGCACGACTGGCCGCTCGAGCCAATTTGCGTGTACTCGCGGGCTTCTTTCACGCTCGGACAAACACTATTGTGAAGCACGTATTGAGTAACAGAAGGCTGTAGAGGGAGCTTTTCATGTTGCTCTACAATTTCCTTTGTTACCACGATGGAGTTTTCGTCCCCCAAGGCTTGGATGCGGCTTGCGTCCTCTAACCTAAAGCTATCTCTAGCGCGCGCAGTCCAAATATACGGCATCCTACCTACGCCCGTCTGCGCCGGCGTATCCGACGTACTTTCGACGCCATGACGGCACCTGATGGGTCGCCACGGTATGCCTTCGAGCAGTGCTAAAGCCTCTGGTCGCTCGGACGCCTTTGGCTTGTCGTTATTTTGACAACGTTCAGCTACAGCTCGTCAAAATCCACGGTGAAGTGCCCAAAATGCAAGGCCTACAAATCGAGCCTGCATGTGAAGCGCGAAAGGCAACGCGAAACTGAAAGCGTTTTGATCAGCGGCGCTCAGCGCGGCAACCGCGATAACCCGCCTTCGGCAACGTTTTAGGGCGTCTCGACAGCGCGCTCGTTAACTGCCGCTTTTATGGACAGCGAACCTCGCAGCGGCCGCACAACTGCGTGCGTCCAGCCCACGCACGTTACTGCTACTTCGCAAAGCTGTCAGCGCCGGGTACAGGTAGATACGACGTTTGCCCGACGGGCCTTGTAGACCACCTTACAAATTCATGTCGATTCACCTGTGAATGCTGCACTTTGCCTGCAGCCACGTGGTTGAAATTACTTAAAATTAAAGAATTAGCTTTGAAAAAATGCCAGGCCACCTAGTCCAAAGCTCAAAATTAACACTTCAAAATAATGTATATTGGTGCCAACCCTTTGACTATCAATGGAAACTTTTGCATTGCCATTACTATATGCATTTTGTAACCATATTCCAAACCTTGTACATGTGCAAAACTAACTTCAACAACACGCAGTTCTACGAGTTGAGCATCAAACTTCGTTCCCATTATATGCACTCAAAAACTCCATATGGAAGTCTGCCTTTTTGACAATGTCTCTGCGTTGAACAACTACAAGGGCGGACCTGTATAGTACACTGGAACATTTTGTTTCCTTTTCTGGTCTACATCTAACCTTGCATGCACACAGAGCCAGGTGAACAGTGGACACTGCACGCTCAAATTTGTCAGTGCATTAATTTCTTTGCACAACCAACTTGATCCAAACAACCCATTATTTAGGAAAGCTGCTCATTTGATAAAAACCGCCATTTTGCATGTTATGCCCGTTCCATGCAAGTTGTTTTGCAAGGTGGCCATAGTGTTCTAAGAAATATGGCAAGAAATTGGCAGTAAACATTGCTAAAAATGCAGCCTTACACTAGCCAATGATGGTAAAGTTTTGGTTGCTCTCATTTTCAGTGAGATGCGGACCTGAACGAAAACTCTGGTCCCGGCATTTCCTCGATTCTGTTTCTATCTCTGATCCAGGCCACCTGGAAATTTCATCGTGCAAAAGGCCTCATGGATGAGACTATATGAACCAGAATAACGCCTTCCAAATTAAGATTGCTTGAAGGCAAACAAGTCTGCAAACCCACAACAAGCATCAAGTGAAAGTTTTTACCAGTGACTTTGAAAAAAAGAGATGTTGAATCCTCATACACATGCAATCCAATCAGTGATGCTGAAACAGTGATGCCCATAAGACTGATTAAAGCGAACCATTGATTTTGTAGTGTCTTGCAAATTCCTTTCATTAAATGACAAGTAAAATGCTTTGAGGATCAGCCAACACAAGATGCTAAACTTATGCAGAAGCCCTAACTACATGTCACAGGACATGACGTGGTCCATCTGCAACTGTAAGAATCTTCAGTATCAGTAAGGATCGTCCAGTCTGAACACACTCAAGACACCAGCCTGATACTAAGACCAGAAAAATGCACTCAAGTTTCATCCCTTATTCCATCACTTTGTTTATTGTAAATACGTCGAAGCTCGCAACTCAAACAGCGAGCAGATTCGACATCAGTGAAAAATAGACTTGAATGATTCGCTGACCAGCCTTGTGAAGCATTGATGGCATCACAATAACTCCAAGCTCATTTCATGACTTCCGCACTTTTCTAAACAAAACAATGTTCCTCATAAAAATCCTATAAAGTACAAAAACATCTGTAAAAAAGACAATGTCATATGCAGCTCGAAAAAAATGCAGTGATCAGGTACATCTTAATTCAATTTCTTTTTTTTTTGGGTCTCTTTTCAAAATGTCCTGTTGATATTGCAATGGCACAATCTAATTCGAACTGCATACTGCTGGGTTCTTACAAAAGCAAAATAAACAAATCACTTATGAAAATTTGCCATTCACAGGCATAGCCTTAAGTTCAGATCAAGATTGGAAAGTTGCTTGAACTTTCTGGAGCAGAGCATCACATGTCTTCTTTGCGTCTCCAAGAAGCATGTTTGTGTTCTCCTTGTAGAAGATTGGGTTGTCAACGGCTGCATAGCCCACACCTAGACTCCTCTTCATAACAATCACCTATGTGAAGGAGAAAAAAAGATATATACAGTAATCAAAGAGTGTTTAGTAAATGTTGTGCTTGCATTGTCATACTATAGTCAAACCTCGATACAGCAAAGTTGTATTAGCAGTGAAAAGCTTTTGTTAATTCGAGGTCCATAAGGTTTCAGCAAGAAATACAACTTCCCAATTTCCCACAGCATTCCTGATGGATAGCATATTGTTAGTAAGCACAGATAAGCAAATGGCAAGATGGTCACGCCATAATAGCAAGGTTATGAGCGCAGATCGTGCAGAGAGCAATGCATCGACCTGGCTCACGGTGTCCGAGATTTGCGGGTTGCGTTGCGCGGTGCCGTGAATCTTGGTCGCCGTGGCTGATCACGCTTAGTGCCCGCAGCTGGCGCCCACAAATGTTTAAAAAAGTAATACAGGTATTTTGTACAGAGCCAAAATAAGGAAGCCATAGTTTTGCCAGAAAGGCAATGCGTTGACGGTGATACCAAAGAGACAACTACATGAAGTAAGGTTAGCAGTTATATTGGTGTCACGCGCGCTCAGGGAACCTTAGCAGATCTCACTCGATGACCACGAACTCGCTGTCGTAAGGCGAGCAACATGTCTTGAAAACTTGAGATTACACGACCGCCAGCGCTGGAGTAGTAGGGACCCAATGCGCATCAAGGTACCAATTGTCTCTGCTCTAAGACTGTACTTGTTGCGGAGAGATCACCTCCCAAGATATGGTGTGTGGCCCACATATGGGCGCGTGCGCTAGGAGGCAGATAGGCACCGCATTCCTACCCCTCCACCCAGCCCTGAACCACATGCTTGATCATGTTACCACGTGTCCACTGCCTCCACATGCCTCTTGCACTGAAGGAATTGTCACCTCTCGTGTTTCTCTGAGCACTGCGAGATCCCGCATGCCCGGCAGTCTATGCAAGTTTACAAACGTGACAAATGGCGCAGCGGTGTTTCCAGCCTACCATGTCATGGTGTGCGCGCTTTGACAGCAATTTTGGTGCTCTAACATTTTTATGCGGAAGGAAGCTTGAAATAAATTTTGCCTTGGCTAACATTTTTGTAGTTTTTTGCTAGGTTTACTAGCCATGTTGAACAAAATTAATGGCATAAAGGCTAACATGTTGTTAGCACATAGCAACAAGGAGATGCCCAACAATGACGATGATGGACACTAACTCTGCATAAGTTTCCATTCTGTGAAGACATACCTACAGGTTCTTTTTTCTAATTATGACAACTGGAGGCATGCTAATTTGTTATAAGAATAAGATGCATATTATGATTTGAGTTCACATATTGTTCCTTTGAACCCATACAAATTGAAATTGCATTGCGCATTAGAAGTGGGTAAGTATAGAATGCACACAGGGTCGTGAAGGCCCCGACATCGAGGAATAGGTATAGCCACTATACCTTCTTGGAGTTCCAGACTCTCAAAACTGGCATTCCAGCGATTATAGAGTTCGGGTCCTCCTCAGCAGCAGAATTGACGGTGTCATTAGCACCGATGACCAGGACAAGGTCTGTCTTGGGAAAGTCTTCGTTGATCTCGTCCATTTCCAAGACGATGTCATAGGGCACACCAGCTTCGGCTAGAAGGACATTCAACTGACCTGGCATGCGGCCTGCATAAACACGCATATTTAAAATGGCCACATTGTGAGCAACAGTATAAGTGACAGCACATCAATGCAAAATCATAACCAGCCTGCCCCCAAGGGTGGACAGTGGACTCGCACCAAAGACGGAAGTGTTAATTTCAAGTAGAGTGCACGACATGGATCAGCAACATGAAAGTATACGGCATATAAGCGCACCACAGATTAAGACATTCGTGTCCCAGTTCAGTGCCACTTGGTCGCATCACACTTAATAAATAAATAAATCACAATAACATCGACCGATGTTTAGGACATGCCTGATAATTCAGATGCCTTCACTGCACAGCCAAGTACCCCATAGAGATAAATGTACAGTAGACTTCAGTTGATTTGACTCAGGTTAATTTGGTCTTTTTAGTTAAATCGATCTCTGCCAAAGGTGCCCATGCAGGGGCCCATGCATTTCCATGAGCTCAAAGTTATGCTGTTTTGATCCTAAAATTGGCCTTCGTTGGATAATTTGCACTTGACCAGTCTGCACGCATGCACTTTAGACCCCAATAGCGACCCCTTTAGTGGTAGCGTCTGTCTCATTGGAGCTTATGGGACATTGAATGTGTTGAACACATGTCGTCTTTCGTTGAAGATGCCTGTTTTTAGTCTCCCCTGGGAAGATTTTCAAGCAATAACCCTAGCTCACAACGTCGAATTGTGACATTTACATGATTCTAACACAGGCCAACAAATTGGGCTGAAAATTGCCTGTTTAGTGCAACTGAACAATACTAAACAAAAAAAGTCCTTGCAGCATTTGTATGCTTTAGTGCATAACACAGATACATTGCAGCAAGGTTTACTTTAGAAAACCAGCTGCCAATGTGCAACAGATATTTAGACTATTTCTCTTCCTAAATAATCAGGTGCGCTTTACATTTCTACTTTGCTTAGGAGCCTTAATGTCATTTCTATGTTCATTTTCTACTTTGGACACATAGTAAGTGGGCGCACAGGTATTCACTGGTATTTTTGAAAAAATGATTATTGTACATCTAAATGAATAATTAAAAAAAGTATCAGGAGAATACTGCCACATGAATTGGCGATTTATTTTGGCAATTTTTTCTGCGTCTTGTTTAATTCGACCTGCCGGATAACTTGATCAATTTTGTTAGTCCTGTCAAGGTCAAATTAAGAGAAGTCAACTGTACTTCATTGTGGCAAGACTTTCGTTGTATCGGACTTTTGTAATCACGGGGTTCAACTGTATATGCTTTATTTATCCCTTTGCCCTTTCTTATGTTTTCAACTCATTATAAAAAATATTTGTGTTCAACTTAGCTACAATAACTGCACATGGTCACTCAATGAAATGCTGAAAAGTGCCAACAAACAGCTGGCCCGGCAAGCGAAAGCAGCATGACCACAGCACAATGTTCATACTTTTCAGATGTCAACCACAGCCTACTCTTGGCAAAGATGTCGAGGCCACTACCATAAACACTCTAATATACCCCTGCTTCAGGAACTCTCTGTGGAGCCTTAAAGGCTAGGGCTCACGCCAGCCAATTGGTAACAAAAGCCTGTAGCATGCTCAAATAAAGGGAAGAAGGCATGCCTATTATGCTCTACTGATCTTCCATTCAGCCAATTTGGCATGGAGGGCAATCTGAGCTGGACAGAGGAGAAGCCTTTCTTCACGTTCTCCATGCCAGTCAGCTGATGCGATCCGTAGATTTCGCTGTACTGCATGGAGTTGGAGAGATGGAAGTACAACCTTGCTACAGGTTCCAACTTGCACCATGATGATACTCGTGCCAGACGCCAACAACATAATCTTCATGCAGGGAGGAAGGCCCATAACTGTCACTTAAACAACTTCTGGCCTTCTTAGATCTCTCGTTTTGATGCCACTCCATTGAAGGTTCAGGCCAAATGCCAAGGTGTGTGTGAATCAGGCTTAAGACTCACCAGCAACAGGGTGAATGCCAAAGCGCACATTCTTGCCAGCTGCCTGCAAAGTCTTTACCATCTCGGCCAGTGGGTACTGGGCCTTGGCAACACAGAGGCCATATCCTGGCGTGATGATGATGTCCTTGGCATCACGGATCATAGCTACAGCCTCATCGACATTGCACTCGGTGTGAGTGCCTGTAATGGCCATTGGCTTGCCTCCACCAGTGCTTGAGGTGCCATAGCCGCCGAGAATGACATTTGGAAGTGATCGGTTCATAGCCTGCACCGCAAGATGACGACAGTTAAAGAGACAGCCCTTGATAAGCGATGCAGTCGTGCACAAACAACACCACAAAACAGGAACTGAAGCCCCATTTATAAGGACACTCACTGGCAAGGCGTTATCATTTAGAGGTGCAAACATTCAGAATTATTTAACTCACTGATGCACAAAAATTTTGCATTAATGAAGTTCTATAACACAATTTTTGCCTGCAAGCAAGTCATTATTTACTTATATATTTATTTAACAATGTCCTTACAGGCCTCATATGAGGCATTGGGTAAGGGGGGCGTTACAATAAGATTAACAGAGTATATAGAACATATAAAAAACACAATATATATAAAGATGCTGTGTGCCCGCGACACCCCCCGCCATCACTTTCTGACATGCCAAAGCTACTGACCGGTTGAAGATTGATTTAATGATTGATGAGGTCCTAAAGCAACACATGTACTTCAAGAGATGCTGTAGTAAATGGCTTCAGATTAATTTTGACCGCCTAAGGTTGTTTAACGTACGTACAAGGCATGGTACATAAACATCTTTGCATTTTTCCCTATTACAGAGAAAGCTCATTAATTCGAGCTTCAATAATACGAATTTATGGATAACTTGAACTGTACGATTTGGTCCGGCCAAGCTTCACAGAAGTCTATGTATAAAAAAAGCCTGTTAATTCGAACGCGAAAAGGTTCCGCCACGGATCATTCAAACTATGTGCCACCGTGCCGGTGGCTTGGCACCTGGCACACAGCCAGAGATACGCGCCTACTGCCTACACACAAGGCTGCGTCGCCTCGGGAACGGAGAGAATGGTGAGAGAAGGCAAAATCGGCAAAATTGGGCGCGGGATCGGCCGGAAAGCAGCGGCAGCTGCCTCCTCTCCGTTCTACGTGACCTCCGAGACTTCTTGCCCGTCGTGAATCTCGGAGGCTTTGCAAATCTTGTGTAGCTGCTAATATTGTGCGGCAGATGGCACGGCAAGCACCAAAACACAGCGAATCAAGTGCGTCGCAGCTGCGCATGCAATCAAGAACCGAAGAATCACATGTTCAGCGTCTTTGTCTCGGCAGTCTTCATCGGTTGTGCACGTCTGTTTTCAGCTTAGGAGGTACCAGCCGTTGCGATTCTTTGTGATGGCGTTAAGCCTCGGCTAATGTACGTTTCAGTGGACATTGGTGGTGTGGCACAGACAGACTCGGAGCTGCGACTTGAAGATGCTGTGTGCCCGCGACACCCGCCATCACTTTCTGACATGCCAAATTTCTGACATGCCCTACTGCTTCCAAATCACAGCGTACTGTTATTCTCCTTCACTTTCGTTAGTTCAAACTTTCATTAATTCGAACTGAAGCGGCTTCCCCTTGCGGTTAGAATTAACGAGCTTTTACTGAAGAATGTAATTGCTGCAGTCAAAAATTGCACTCAGGATCTTGTATTCAGCAGCAGAATAAGGGGCTCAACTATGTGTGTTATGTAAAGCCACTGTTAGAAACATGTAAAAATGCACAGTGCAGTTTAAGAATGAGGCCAAACAATTTCCAAGGAAGGTAAAGGTATTAAATACATGAACGCACTGACCTTGCACATAATGTAGGAGAGGATGGCACCAGACGAACCAATGAGGGCACCCACAATGGTCATGAGATTGTTGTTGAGCATGAAGCCCTCGGCGCAGAGCGCCCAGCCAGAGTAACTGTTTAGCACAGTGATCACCACGGGCATGTCAGCACCTGGAAAGCAATGCACACATGACAAAATGTAATGCCTTCTTATGAATTTTGCATAGTTGCCACTATAAAAGTTTATTGATTTAGAACGACAGAGAGCTAGTTGGTAAGGATTCATAATGCAAAGAAGGGGTAAGGCGTGCAGACATGGACAAGAGAGAAGAGAAGTGGACAACACAAACGCTGTGTTGTCCACTTCTCTCATGTTCGTGTCTGTGCGCCTTACTCCTCCTCTGCATTATGAAGTTTACTGACCATGGTTCTGGACCAATAATATGGTTTGGCCATTGACGCTACGCACTTATACTTTCGTACTTTATGACAACTCCCTGCATAGGAACTTCATACTTCAATAGCAACATACGGCAATGGGGAGAGAAATATAGAGTATAGATTTCTAAAGATAGACTGTGCTAAGACAAATTGTTTCCCACATCCAATAGCTTTAGCATGTTTCTGACCTTGATGCAAGACAAATTTTTAAGGTCTCATGTGGCTTCCTTAATAAAAGGAAGTCCAATGTAGAAAGCAAAATGGTCAAATCACGCAGAACCTTTAGGTTGTGAGCAATGGCCACTGTGGGTGCTAGTTGGGTTGTACATTACAAATGAAAATATGAACAAGGCACAAGACTTGAAGGGTTACATGACAACACAAACCTTCCACAGCTACTTTGATGGCAGAACCTGCTTACATGCAAAACGTTCCAAAAGCCATAACTGTTATGCAATTTCACAACTAACAGGAGATCCACAGAAGTAATCTTAACTGGCTGTCCCATGATTATGCTGTAGCAGCATTCATATGCACGCAAAACAGGAGGAGGGGGTGAAAAAATATGGTAGAACCCATCTACAATGACTGTCTGCCAAAGTTATGCGAGAGCGCCCCCCCCCCCCCCCCCCTTGAGCCAGGCACGTGCATTGGTGTCATGACAGCACAACGGTCACATGTATTTGACACCCCTTCTCGACTGTTGGCACAGAGCCAAGAATAGGTGTTTGCTTACCACACTGCAGGGCCGGGTTCAATTCCTCTTTGGGGCTATACTTTCTGCATTCTTTTTATGCGGTCATCATATTAAGGCCGAAGTGCGGTAGGATAGTCAAAGAAATGCTCTTGCATTTAAAACAAAACACTAAGGCGTACCTCCAATGGCTGAAGTGAGTGTGAATCCCATGAGTGTGGAAAGAGCCGCAGTGGTTCCAAGGCAGCCGAGGCCAGCAGTGAGACTGTCATCCATAAAGTAGTAGGCCATGGCACCAATGTTGGCTGCCAGGAGACCACTGTTGAGCACGTGACGGCCAGGAAGCAGAAGGGGAGCAGAGTTCAGAAGCCCTGCACATAGATGTGACTCGGTGCTTGGACAACAACAGGCCCTAGCCCCATGACAGGCGATGCAGGTGACCACAGGGGAAACAATAGGCTACTTTTGACTACCCCTTGACCTGCACTGCTTATATTATTCATTTATTTTATCCTGACATTACACTGCGTTTCACAATTGTCATGGCACTAAAGCTAAAGGCATACAAATATGCTTGAATAATCTCCTAGTGCCATGGCAACACAGAGCATAGCCACAAATGCTGAAAATGAAACTTCAACATTATGCATGGCCAACTATACACCGTACCTTGTATACAATAAAAGACCATGCAACTACCTCTAACTCGCACTGAAATATAGGCACGAAAGCTTAACTGCCACTGCAGACATAATCATTTATCTTGAGGATAAGTGATGTTGTTCTGATTTAGCTGGCTGAATGCTTCAAGAACATTCTGGCATTGTCCTAACAGTGGATGACACAGGGCGCAGCCCCTTCTTGTGGGCATAGAAATGTGTCTGCTTTAATGCCGGTGGATCAAGTGCTACCATAGCAACAAGCACAAACCCCTGCAAATGAAGACCAGAACCAGCCAGCACTGCTCCCGAAATGTCTATGAATGCTTAGTTGCAGCTATGAAAGTCAGGATGCACGATATGGCATCTGACAATGTTTATTATTTGCAAGGGCTGTTTTAGAAGTCTTTCAGTTTCCATTTCTTTTCTACCCAATGCTCCAAACATACCCTGAAGCTTTCCATAGGCAACAAGAGAACCACTGAAGGTGACGCCACCGATGTAGGTGCCCAGAAAGAGAGCCGTCTTGATCACATTTGCCGCTTCATCAGTTGCAAAGGTAGGGTAGTCCACCATGTATGTGGCAAAGCAGGTGAGCACAGCTGCCAGACCCACTAAGCTGTGGAAGGCTGCCACTAGCTGTGGAAGGTCAGTGATCTCAATCTTCTTGGCCACCAGCAGGCCAATACCAGCACCTGTTGGCCACAGGGAAAGTAAGCATCTCCCATTAGGAAGTCATTAATGTGGTAAAAGCATGGTGAATCACAAGTTTAGCAAAACATGGACAAATACAATTGAACCTGTTTGTATTGTGGGGTTCTCACCTGTGCTCTTGGGACAAAGGAACGACAACACAGTACTGCAAACAATCACGAGGGCATTTATTGCACCTTTCATAGACTAATGCCTGCTAGCCAAGTTGCTATCTACAAAACACACCGATGGGCGCGCAACAAATAGCTGAAGTCCGACTCACTGCGACCGAATAACGAGCGAATGTGTTCGCCCTATGCTGGACACCAATGCCTGGTCGTTCGCACGTACGGTCACGCGAATGGTGGCGTGTTCGAACAATCGTGTTCGTCCGTTCCGGGGTAGGCCTTGTGAGACGGTCTCGCAGAAGTATAGATTGGCGCATGCGCAGAACATCTGCGCCGCTTTCCGACCCCGAGCCAAAGAGGAAAAGCCTTCTCATTTTTGCGTGCAAGTAACCCTGCCGTTAGGTGGCGTTAGCAAAGCAACACTCGCTCCATCTCTGGTGCTACCCTGCAAGCATACCGACTGCTGCAGTAAAGCCACGCGGCGAAGCTGGATTACAGGAGATGGGAGCTATGCGAGAAAACAACATGCTAGGGGACGCATGAGAGTCGCGCATCCCCCCAGTATCCAACATAGATATTTTGAATTATTGTACATACTGATAACAGAAGTGTTCACTTGAGAATCACACATAAATGTATAGGATAGGATGGCTGTGGCTTTATATAGAACTCAACATGCCAACAAATTTGAAAGTTATATTAATTAAAAGCCAACCAAGTAGGTTTATTAAATGTAATACAAGTACACCTACTTGAAGATCTAATAAACCTACTTGGTTGGTGTTGGTTTAATTAATATAATATTTCAAGTGTTCCTCTACCAGACTTATTTCAGTATAATATTCACCTTCAGGGAAACAGATTATGTACTTATTAAATCATGAATACATGCAGTATTATTAGGTGGTGGCGGTGTATGGCGTGGCGGTGCAGGCCCTATATTGAAGGCGATCTGTGATGGGGTAGAGTGCGCAGAGTGCTGACAACTTAGTGTGCACTGTGTTCTTGCAACTGAGTTTGCGTTAAAGCGAGAGGCAGCCCAAAGGTCAATTCGCTTGCTGTTGCTGCCATGCTTCCTCACGTCAGTGTTTCTGGTAGCAAGTTTCCGTGGTCATCAAGTGAGATGTGTTCGCACTAGCTTGTGCGTGCATGATGCCATGTTTGTTAATATAGTCAGTAAGCCAATGTTTACAAGTTTATATGGCCAATAGAACTACTATGCTTACTTTATATAGCTGTCTCATAATTTGCTATCGCAATCAGGGCCGGTATTTTGTAGCGATGCCTTTTCCGATTGTATGCTTTTCGCGCTTGGCCACTGGTCAGAGCGACGGTCTGCCCACATTATCAACGCGATTAGGTGGCCGTGTGTGGTGGATGATAAAGATGGCATAGAATAAGGCATAAGGCATCGCTAAAGAATAGCGGCCAAGTGCTTCACCTTTCGCATAAAACTGCAACTTTTCTTTCTTTAAATTAGGGCAATAAAAAACATAGTGGCATTGGCTTAGCCATTCGATTATCTAGATTCATAGCCTCTAGAAAAGGAGCAATTTGAGCAGTTATGCATGTAATTAAACAAGCTGTGTTAACTTTTTATTTATATACCTTAGGTGGCTAAAGCAACTAGGGTAAGCAATTTTCCACCTCTTCTTGACATTATCTAGCTAAGCAATGAAATTATAAATGAACAAACTCTTGTGACAGCTACGTGAACACATGCTATTCACATTCGAAGGCTCGCTGAGAGTGAAACTGACTCAGTAAAAGAATGCCTATTTTGTCGCTCCTCTCCCCCCCCCCCCCCCCCCCCCGAGTACCTTTTGTCCTGTTGCAACCGTTACCAAATGGCATGGTCCCACAAGCCACTGCATCGCAGCTGGCATCATCTTTTTTTGCCACCTTACTCTATTATACCATTCTTTGTTGACAAACAGCATAAAGTTTTGATGCCAGTAGCGGCGAACATCAAACCTGCAAAAACTTGCTGCAGTGGGTGCGGAAGGAATGCACAACAGAATGATGGCGCAGATTTAGCATCCTACTACCATCAAGCAATTGCGTGGCTGCCAAAACAAAGCAGATAATGAAGGCAATCTGAAAGGCACCTTCTCACGAAACTGTGTCAGTAGTGATACTGCCAAATTGACTGAATACAGGGAAGTGACACTGATGTCATAGGAGTTCTTTCGAGTCAGTTCCGCGTTCAGCAAGTCGCCAAATCTGTAATGTTTGTTCACATATTTAGATAAGCTTGTTCATTAAAAATTTAATTGCTCAGCTAGAGAGTGTCGAAGATAGGCTACAAACAACTCGTTTGCTAACCAATCAATAATTGAAAAGTTAGTAATTAAGATAACTTTATCAACTGCGCACATAACTGCGCAAGTTACTCCAAATTTAGAGGCTGCCAATCCGGACACTCAAATGATAACAATAATGTCACTGTAACTTATATTGCTCTTACTTTAAAAACTAGGTGCAGCTAAAGACACTGGGTATATTAGATTACCAAAATGTTATTTGATTCAAGTTCAAGGAGCACAAAGCAGCATGCAGCATCATGCTGGACAAGAAATTTCATGGCTGAAAAACAAGAGCCACGTTCAAATATTGACATGTGTATGTGTTTATCTTTTTCTGGTGACCGCTTTTCACCGGCTAACAAATGTTACCTGTTATCACTCGGTGCGAGACATGCCTGTATGTATCTGAACATTCTGGATTCTTGTAGCCAATTCTATCTGTTGTCTTTGTTGTTGCTGTACCTATTGTAATCACAATGAATGCGTGATGCAAACAGTGTTGTACATTAGAAATTTGTGAGCACCAGCGATCACACTGGGACATTCGATAAGTCGAAGTATAGCTGAAGTGTCTGAGCTGCAGACCAGATTCCTGACGATCGCCAACTTTACTCAACGCTATCGTTTTGCCCGACTGTTACTTGTTTTGCTGGGCACAAGCTAGCCCAATAAAAATTTATTCTTCATTCGCAGTTTTGTAAACATATTGTACACAAAGGGAATAAATGCCAACAATCCCCCTTCACTGTACTTTGAGCAGTGACTAGATAATTTTAAACCAAGTACAGATCTGCTCATAAGAACCTTGATTGCCCTGATGAAAAACACTGCTTTCACTCAACAGCGGACACATATGACATGATAAGACAACCATGCTGGCCATAGAGTGAGTTGTTCAGTACCTTACAAACTTTCTTTTCTAGAACTAACCAACACCAAAGAAATAGCCAGAGAATCTTGCAAGCAATTCAGAACAAAGTCCAGATTTCATTAAAGTAAGCCAAACTGGTCGCCCTGCCACGAAACACTGGATTATCGCATGAAAGTAGATTTGTATGACATAATAATCCAACCATGCTGGCCACAGATCAAAGGCCATTCAGTACTCTGCAAACAAATCTTTCCAGTACCCACCTGCACCCATGCAGGCCACCACCTGAGTGGCCAGCTCTGGTGTGAGGTCCATGGCACCAAGAGTGGCCGCTATTCCTCCCGACACACCCACCATGCCCAGAGCATTTCCTAGACGGCTCGTCTTCTGTGAGGACAAGCCTGCTAGGGCACCGACACAGCAGAGAGACGAGCCCAAGTACATCATCTGCTCCAAGTCCGTGCAGCCCTGGGATACAGCCGTACCGTATGCACCCAGGAATGCCAACGCTAGAAAAAAAGCAGAAGTATACAGCACAGTGAGTTATGGGGCCGAAGGCCTACAAAATGTAGGGTTGACATGCTTGTGGCAACGAACAAAACGGCAAGACACGAGCTAGCTGAAATACTTACATGAAATGGTTCCTTATTGAAGACAGTGCCTCCAATAATCAAGGAAGCCAAGGAAATAATAAAATAAATCAAGGAAGTGACACCTGCTTTGGCAGTGTCCTGGAATGCGGGCAATCAGACTTTAGATCTTAAGAAAGGGTGGACTGAAGCCAGATATAGTACCTGAAAACACCTGTTGGTTGGCAAACAATAAGTTTGCAGAAACATTGCTGCAGCTCCTGCATGATGCAGAGTTATAAGCTTTTATTTTATTTTATTTCCCATATGCCTTTGCAGCAAGTCCTCCTGAAATAAAAAAGTTATACTCACAATGCAAAGGTATCGAGTGAATGTTTGCCTATGCAAAACAACTAGACCCAAGTTATTCGCAGGTGCAGCCCTGTGAATGGAAGCCCGAAGGGTCAGTGTTGATGTGGGACTGGGTAGGTACCACTGTTCGAAGAAACTATGATGCCGGCTTGAAGCACTGGGTACGTGCCAGTGAGTGTGTGCCGCTCTTCAATGAACGTCTGACACCAACTAGTGTACCTAGGCTTGGGCTACTGGGGATGTGCCGCTCTACAATGACAACAAAGATCCCTTGAATTTCTCTGATGCTTAGCAGAATCGAACCTACATCATACGGGCTCCTCAAGGACAGCAACCCGACACATTAGCACGCTACACCACAAATGCACCGAGTATATGCCACTGAGTGCGTGGAAAGCAAGGGAAAAATTCTCAGTGTTCAAAGGCACCAGAGCGCCACGCTTATCATTTCGGAGGCAATGCAAGAACTTCTTGGCAGAGCCACTAGATGGCGCAGCGTGTCCAAAATGAAGTGCGAGAGAGTAGCCCGGTTGCTGCATGATGTGTTTTTCAGTGTTCGCATGCACCAGCGCGTGGCCTTTTGGAGGCCACATGCAATGGTGCTAGGTGGTGCTGGGTGTTTTTAGGAAAGCACGAAAGGGCAGTCCAGCTGCAGTACACACCTCATACATAACTCGTTTCAAGGGTGGCAATACACTGTGTCGCTATATTGATTCAATGCTGACGCATTACCGTTGACAGTCATGTTGCGATGGGTTCTGGGCAATTTTTTCTTAATAGATATTGAAGTTGGCCACTCAATTTCATGCAAGCATCCATTTACAGCACCTGTAATGATTATCTTATGAAACAAACTTTGTTTCAAAAAGGAAACAGCCTTCATTCCCTCCATAACAGGACCTGTAATCGCTTGATGCCTGATAGCACGTAAAGTTCCCATTCTTTGTGGCTTGGCAGTAAAAGGTACAGTACTACTAAGTTTTGCACATAAACCAGCAAGGTTGATTGGTCAGTCAAAATATTAACCAAAGAATGGCAAATAATCAAGTTTGGAATTCTATGTGACAATTAGACACCAACCGCAAAATCTATATGGTTTGAGAGTTCTTTTTTTATGGTGTGAGAGTGCCCTTATGCCCTTCAATATTTTACAGTATTTACATTATGTACTGAAGCCACAACATGATGACTATAGTATTTTGGCACGGCATACAACTCAACACGCACGCACACCCAGATGCACACACAAACACAGTATGTGCAACAAATGTTAACTTACCAGGTATGCCATAGAGATAGTTGTGCTCCTTGGGGTCAGTCGGCCGACGGAACATGTCCAGCATGCGCTGAGTGACAAGGAAACCACCAAATATGTTGATAGTCGAGATGAAGGCTGCACCGGCAGCCAACGTCTGCGGCACTGTCCCCGGCATGACACCGCCACCCATAAGCAGCAGACCACCCACTGCTGTGATACCAGAGATGGCGTTGGTCACAGACATCAGTGGCGAGTGAAGAGCGGGCGTAACACCCCACACTGTGTGGTAGCCTGCAAGGAGTGAGGAAAGCCCGGTGCTTATCAAACGGTGCTGATAAACCATCATGCGTGATTTGGATGCCTCAGAACTTTTCACTGAGGCCTACTTGGCTTTAGAAAAGGAGGCCACAATTGCAGACACTGGTAGTGAACAGGAAGATTTGTGAAAACATTCCCAGCCATCTCTTTTTTTCAACGGCTGCATTAGCCAAGGTATTGCTTCCTTCTTTGAAAGTTGAGTAAACGAAAGTCCAGAGTGAGAAAGTCGTGCAACTTTAATATCTCGCAACATTTTGCTAAGGAGTACTTGGCTTTAGAGAAGGTGTCCCCAAATGTGGAAACTGGAAATAAGAGGTTAAAATGTTTGCTAAACCCATTTCGTCCTTACATTCTCTTCGTCCTGTTTCCCTTTCAACCAAATAATGGCAAAGCTGGTCATTGCTGAAGTGAAGGTAATGCGCCAACTGTGTATGCCATCAGTTTACAGTTGTACACAAGGCCGCCAAAATGAATTCGTGTGGCAAACAACAAAATCTGAACTAACGGCAATACTCAGCGTAATATTACACCATGAATGAACATAATGTGATATGCCCCAATGCCACTTAAATCCATAACTCAGCTCCACAGTGAAAAAGATAAAAGGCCGAGGTCACTGGTTTGGAACACAGCAGTCGAGACATATTTAAGCACCCAGAACTGCTGCTACTAGCTCTTTCTTTTATATTAAAGTTTAAACAGAACAGCAGTTGAATTTAATGGCAGCTTCCTGCAGCTTACTTTTTTAACACTATTGGGGGCCTTTCACTCAAGTCCACTGATCTTTGAATGATGGGTAAGTGCTGCAAAGATCTGTCGAATTTCGGTCAGAATAGACAGTGCAAAATAAAAAGCCCAAATACACATGACACACCAACATCCTTTCGCTTCTGAGGAATTTGTGTGACAGAGTGCTTAGTACAGCATACCTACACAAACCGGAAATAAAGGTGTTATGATGCATTGATCAACTTACCAACAATTCCTGACAAGCCAAATATCGTTGTCATAGTCGTGAAGGCCGGATTTGGGGAGATAACCCCAAGGCCCACAACAGTGCCAAGGCCTGAAGATAAAAACAAGGCAAATTTCATTACTAGGGGTTCCATGGAAAGGAATTTACTTGAGTACTGTGTTAACATAACATGAAATATATGTTCACAGTGCACTGTGTTAACGAAGCTAGCTTTGTGCTCAGAGTGGATTCGTCCTACGTTAAAGTGGATGACCATTCTTGTTCTTTTATAACCAGGGTTACACATCTACATTAAAAAAGAGACTGCATCACAAACAGTGGAGAAATGAACTCTTTGGCACAGAACCAACCTGCCGTGTAGACAAGGGACTTCTTGAGCGTTTCCTTAAAGTAGTCGGGAACTTCGGCCTCTTTCTGGGCAATACCAGATGGCTTGGCTGCAGTTACGACAGGTTTTGGGGCTGGTGGGGGTACAGCCGATACTTTAGGCGGGGGCGGTGGCCAGAGAAGTGTTCCTTCCTGAAGCACTATAGAACCACGAACGACCTCGTCGTTCAGGTCAATGTAGAAGTGGTCCTTGGAGCCTGCAAGGGATTCCGGTGAGGAATAGCGTCTGGCGATGAGCAAGGTACAACATTTTGCAAAGTTTTGTCAGTGTGGCCTACTTAAAATAGTCTGTTGCAGTGACAGCCAATACTACTTATTACACACACTAAATGCCACAGTTTCATAAAGTGACTGACAGCAATCAAACAAGGGATGTCCTCCCTCATTCGGCCTCCCTCACTCGACCACTGTTGAACGCTTCAAGACCCCATCTTCTTGGGAATGCCTGTTTTCTTTAGTGTTTCACAAAGTATTGCTCGCAGTAAGCAGTTGGAGTGGAGCACATACATCTCACACATTATTTATTCTTGTATTCATCCAGCGTTCACATTTCTCTTGTGCATTATTTTATTCCCACTTTACCTTTGCTTATGGAATCAATATTTCCCTTGCTGTTTTCTGTATTTTCACACATTCTGGAGTGTGCCATGCTGGTGTTATGTGACTCACCCTTACAAGACACACTCAGGCTGAGTAACTTTAGAAGGAAAGTTCTTTTTTTTTTATTTGACGCTTACTTTTTTATAAAATTTGATAATTTAGACTTGCCCTCTTGTCCAGGCAACGGTATACAATAATCAGTGGCATGAGACTCGTTAATTTGGAAGTATCTGGCTATGCACCAGTTAATTAAGACGACCCTCAGAGCATGCCATGGACAAAGCGCTGGAAATGTGACACAAAAGAGCAAAAGTGGTGTTGGCATCCAACTAGAACCAAGAAGGGGAGTCCACGTCGCCATAGCCGTCAGCCAGAACATTATGGGAATAGGAATGCTTTGTATCTGTTCATTCTTGCCTTTACCCCCGAGCATAACACCGCATCAGCCGCGTGCCTTCAGAACTGTTTGGTTGCCATCGATGAATGCAGATGCATTTGCAGCGATTGCAGAAAGCAGTGGTTTCATTTTCAGCGCAAGGCCTGTGCGATGTCGCAAGGGCTGCAGAACCGTTGATGAGAAAAAGCGATTCTACCGAGACCCGAACGCTGGTGTCAAACTCATCAGCTGCATTGTGATAAGAGGATCGTTTGTTGAACAGCTCACTGACGACAAAATAATCGCGATGCGAGCATAATATTAAAAAAAAAAAAAACATGTCTACTCGGATGAAGACTCGCTCATGTCTCACGCTGCTGCCAGCACTCATCAGTCATAAGATGCAGCTTCCTCTGATTCTGTGCAAAATCGAAATGAAGTTTCGGATTTGATTTGTAAATAAAGGCATGTTGATATAATAAGCATTTGTTCATTTTTTTTCCCTGAGACATTTAATAATATGACATTCAGTTAACTTGGGCATTTCTTTTAGTGCCATGAAATCTGAATTAGTAAAGTTTTACTCATGTACAAGTGTGTGTGTGTGTGTGTGTGTGTGTGTGTGTGTGTGTGTGTGTGTGTGTGTGTGTGTGTGTGTGTGCGTGCGCGCGTGTGTGCATACACATTTGTATGTGAGTGTGACTGGTTGTTAAACAGCATGAAGGCCAGGAGGCCTAAGCACATCAGAAAGAGAGAGTGTGGCTGTAGTCTTTGAAGGGGCTAAGGTAACTTATTTCCCCTTTTCTGAGGTTTGTGTATCCAAACTTCCCAATAAAAAAGGTATTTGCTACAAACCCTAGCCTAGGAACCTAGGAGACAATGGCTCCGCTGCTGCACATGTACTCTTGACAAGTTCAACGCACTCTGCCAAACAGCAAACATAAGGGCCTTTAAAGAGTGGACATGTGTGCACATGATGCACAACAGAGAGCACGAGAAAAACTTGCCAATTGACAGGAGAAACTTGGAGATGTTGTTGGCATACAATGTTGAGGACTGTGTCGGCATGCGACTTGGCAGGTCTGTGTAGCCAATGTGAATGACACCCTTGTGCACGTGCAGTTCTCCAGGCCTGGTGGTCTCAACATTGCCACCACTCTCTGCCGCCAAGTCCACAATGACCGATCCAGGTTTCATGGTTTCCACCATTTCCTAAAAAAATGCGCGTAACAGACAGAAAGCTAGTGCTACTAATGTGTTTTTTTTTTTACCTGAGACAATATGCCTTCAATAAACGTTACCAATATACGTGTGTGGGAGAGATAGAGATATGCATGCATTCTTTGCTAATGATGAAATCTGATTTAGATCGGCAATCCACCTGTAGGAATGTGAGAACCAGGCAATTCTGAAAACATCTCATCTTTAGAGCTCAGCTCTTAGGCACCCGTTCTTGCGTTGAGCATTGGCATCCCTCAGCGTAACCGAGCAAACAAGCATGGCGAAGGACTAAAGAGTGAATGCAGTGCGCGGTGGGCAATGAAAGATAGCGAGAGTGAAGAGAGCATGAGGAAGAAAGCAGAGAAGGAAAGCGCAGGAGGAGGGTGCAGTGAAAACGTGACGAGGAAAGCGGAGGAGAGTATGGCAAAGGGTGAGGAGGAAAGCAGAGTGCCGCGCGGCGAGCGCATCCATATCGATACCATATACAGAAAAAAAGAAAGCGCTGATGAGGGCTTCGGACCCACTGCACATGCACTACTTCGCCTGCGCAGCTGCTGCTTGAGAATGCACTCCGTGCGAGCCACATGTTCCCTTGTTCATGCTTTCTCTCTGAACAATGCGATGAGCGATGCAACCAGTGGAAATGCTTAGTCTGCCGATGCTGCTAAACGAGCTGCCTGAACGGTGGCTCAGCGCCGCCGCTAAGAGGAGCCTGTCATTCAGAATCAAATTCGTTGCCACAATATATCACGAATTCAAAACACTAAACAGCTGCGCTCAAAGTTCACATTAGGGAATATCGTAATCGTTGAATTTTTTTTTTTTCTATTTGCAACCACCAGTTTCGCAGTTCCCTCACTACCAGCAAAAAGCTTTCAGTGCCCTTTAGCTAGAAACCCAGAACCCCGTGTATTTAGTGCATGTGAAATGACATAAATGGAATTGCTGTACAGTACTAGAGGCTTCAAAGGCAATTTAATTGAAGAGATGAGAAAACAAATGTTTCTTTTCAAGGATAGTGGCTTCTCAGCAACCTATGACAGCAGATGTGAACCTTCAAGATCACAGGTCACTATAGAGAACTGCAATACTGCCCATCTCTAACACACTCCAAATGGGGCCAGCTTTTCATGTGTATGACAGCCAATTCTCTGCAATAAAATTTCACTTTGGCTAATATAGTTATATATAAGTAGTACACTCGAACCCGGCTATATCGAACTTGCCAGAAAACACCTATCAGTTTGATATAGGGCACAATTTGAATAAGCCTGCTAAAGAATTGGACGTCATAAAAGCACATACCATTTATAAAATCTCTTTATTGATGAAACTAGCATAGTTTCGCATGAAATTGTCGTGTATTTTCTTCTGCTTGGGCAATTTCGCTGCCTGCGACGCATGCACTTCTCCACATTGTCTAAAGAGTCGGAGCGGCTGAGGCCACAACCTTCCGTAATCACACAGAAGCACCGGACTAGTGCGAGTGCACCAAACACCTCGGAGGACGTGGGCAAAGGACCATCGTTGCTTTCCTCATTGTGCCCACTTTCACTTGTGCTTGGTATGATGTTGGCAATGTAGTCTTCGTTTTCGGGCTCTCCCGTGGTCGCGGCACCATATGCACTCACAAACTCGCCGACCGTTGACTCCTCAACGTATTCCAGAATTTCTGACAGCTCGCTCCAAACTTCGGCGACACTGGCAATGGCTTTGTCACACTCATCATAATTTACAATCAGCACCGGGCATGCGGAAGCCGGCACCTCTGAAGCAATTTCGGATGAACCCCTCGTACACGGCCGTACGTACACGTCGGGCACGAAGAGCACCGGGTTGTGAGTTTGTCCGCTTTAGTCCTAATTTCCCCCTTATTCTTCAAGATCGTGCTGAGAGTGCTCCTCGAAATCTTGCAGGATGTGGGGTCCTCCGACTTCTCGCCGCATTCGACCCGATTTATGATTTCAAGCTTCACGGCAAAAAGCAAGTTCAGCTGCTTCATCACGGCAACACTGCAGGAGAAGGCCCACAAGGCACAACCACAATGAACCAGAAAAGCAGCGAGACAACTTGCACTTGCGCCATCCTGTACGACGAAGAGCCTCTGATTGGATCTCTGAGCAAGCGCTGCGGGCGAGCCAGGGTCATTTGCTCCTGAAGGTGTCGACGGCTTGCTCGACGTTGCGTGGTCATGGTAGGGAGAGTGGTTGGGGTTGGATGGAGCCACGCAGCCGGGCTTCCCGCCACAGCGAGGGAAAGCCAACTTCTGAGGGCACTTTTGTGCCACTTGTCGTTCAATATATTGTGAGTTGCTGCTATTTTTGTTCAATGTGAGCATAATTTTTGCTATATATACTCCTTGTAACTAATACCATGCTCACAAATTGTTCGACATTCAGAATGATTCAATGTAAACAGGTTCGATATAGTCGGGTTCAACTGTATACACAATTGATGCAATCTTGGCAAAGCTGCAGGGCTCGTAATTGTCAAATTTTTCTTATTAACAGCCTTTCAATACTAACATTTGGTGGTTAGCAAATGTGTTACATGTCCCAGCACACAACATCCGAGATTTTTGACATGCTGCGGGCGCTGCCTGATCTCAGTTCACGCCGAGGAGCCGCATTTTTTCTCAACACTCTGGGTCCTGCGTCATTTCCCGTGTGCCGCAATTGTGGCATTGCTTTTAGTTCCAGTATCCAAAATGTTTATTTTGCAAGCTCTTCATGACTCATCCACTCATATTTCAAACCTAAAATTTTGCATGGAGGCTGCTCTGTACCTATGCTATCTAATAATAAGATTTTTATAAGGTCCAATGTTTCATTGCAGCTGGCCTATAACAGCATATGATCTCGTAAAGAAAATGCACGAATTAAATGAACAGACAGACAACAGAAAGTAAACAACAGGAAGTAAGTCACAATAGTATTTAGACCATGGCATGGTAGACCACGACTTTACCATAAGCGCAGTAAAGAAAGGAAGCGTATTATTAGCACCTAATAGTATGCGTTATCACTCATTCAGACCTCAAATGGCATTTGTCTGGTTCTTTAGCTTACTGCTAGCCTTTACTATGATTGCATGCTTCTGGGTGTGAACAACCTAACTGTTATCTTACAATGATCTGCCTAAGAAACTTTCAAGTTTCTCAGAACATGTAACTGATATGCAGAAACTGATCAGAAAGTTCAGCACTCTGCCTCACAAGAAAATGCTCCCTTTATTGTTCTTCGTCTCACAAGGCACTCTGTGGGTAAGTAATGTTTCCAACTCTTGTTGCATGGGGTAACCATTTAGTTCAACGCCTCTGAATCCTTTTTTCACTTGTCATTCCTCAAAGCTCGTGAAAACATTGTCTAAACTCCTACAAAAATGCATTCAATGCTCATGGCCGATAATGAGGTACCTAAGCCAGTGGTTCCTGAATTCCTGGCCACAAGAGCCCCCTCCCACCCTGATGCACACTCTTTTCATTCAGTAGTTTTCACCAAAATAAAACCATAACAATTGAATTAACGCTACATATTTGCATCCACCACAATTACAGCTCGTATGATTTAGCTGTCAACTGTTATATCATGCGTACGCAATGTTCACAGAATTATGGTGTGGGCCCGAAACAACAGTGTTGGTACCAAGAGAAATTGAAAACAGTTCAAAATGGAAATCTGGTTCAACATTAACCCTACTTTGTGCTTTACTTCTATCATAATCGGCAAGCAGCACGCAATTTTGTACATGTACGCAGTGAATTAAAACAAAAGGGAACAAATAATTATATGTCTTAACTATGAAATTAAACAGGGCCATGTGACACTTCCTTGAACATGAGTGATACTTAGCAAGCGTGAGCAAGTGATGTTCCTATTTGCACTTATGCGCTAGATATTTGAATATCAATCAGGTGCCCCGTTCACATGGCACCTGCTGAGCATCACCAAAGGCCTTCAAAGACATCTTACTCGTATGGACAGACTATGTTTGTCAATGCTGTGCAGCCTACATTGCAAACACCTTTAAACTCTGCCAATCAGTTTCAAAAAGATTGGTCCATACTGTGAAGCCACTGTTCTCCCGCTCCTCTGTTGCTTCCTCTAAGTAACAACCCTGTAAATCTTCACTCACCCTGGTGATGAGGACAGGTGCCTTCTTCCCTGGTATAAGGGCCGTGGTGATGATGATATCGACATCCTTACACTGTTCTGCAAACAGTGCCATCTCAGCTTCAATGAACTCCTTGGACATCTCCTTTGCATACCCTCCAACACCTTCGCCAGACTCCTTTATGGAAAAAAAAAATGCATAAAGGCAATCATTTCACATTCACAACAGCATTAAACATTCAGGCTCTTTCAAGATGCAGCCACGAAAGGCAGAAACAGCTTAATTTATCTGAAACTGTATTCTGGAAGTATGGTTTCTCCATTACATCACCTTCAGTGAGCACTATATAACTGGTAAGAGCAGCAAAAGAAACCATAACAAATTAACTCTCTAGGTCAACACATTTGTCAATATTAATGTGCACATTTGTTGAATTCATTGGCAGGTGTCAAAGAATAGGCAAGCTGCTTCTTTGGTGTCCCTACTGTCAATGGGAATGAAATAATGTCTCATCAGCAGTGCAATGTTGTCATAGCACTGCTGCTATGCAGCTTTATAGACTTTTGGTAATTTGACTCTCGTCGCTCAATATTTTGGTTAATTCAATCCCAACTGAAGGTCCCGGCTAGAGCCCATACATTTCTATGGGCCCAAACTTTTGCTGATACTGAAATTACCTTTTGCCCGACAATTCGAACTTGACTGGCCAGCATGCACGCATCTGACTCCATTAGTAACACTGCCTGCCTTGGCAACGCTTAAAGGGACAGACAACCGCTCAGAACATGGATCGAGATAACTCTGCTGATGGAAAGGTTGAATATCGTTATGGCTAAAAAAAGCCATGTTTTTCTGATTGATTGTGGATTTATATTTTTAATTCTTCACTAAAAGTTGTGAAAAATGACCTTTGGCACCCCACGTGGCAAAAACATGAAGATGCATAAGAGGCCTATCACGTGACCTTCTATTAGTGCACACAGTTCCTGGTCTTTTCATTAGTACTGAAATGCAGTACACATTTTTCTGTTATAAGTTTTTTTTTTCTAACTTACAATGCAGCAGACTAGAACGCACTAGCTGACGTCGACCTCTCTGCCTTTCCTGTCAATAAGTTCTACAACGTGCAGACAAGGCTTCATTTGTAGCGAGTAGAAAAGTAGAGCTGCCTTCGCCTTCGTTTTTAACACGTACACCGTGGTTTTCGATGAGTTGGCTTGGCACGTCTATCGATAGTACGACGACGACAGGGGCCAGCCAGCCAGCCACGACGTAGGCGTGTACTTGGGGAAAAACACGGTACAAATATAAGAAAGGTCTAGACAACAATGCAAACTTATCGTACCAGCCTTTTATTTTCAAAAGTGGTTGAAAAGGTCAAAATGTAGGTGGTTAACCACAGTTACCCTCACTGCTGTGAAAGCAGAACGATGGGTGGCATTCACAATTCGCAAGCCAGGATATCGACATCGCTCTCACTTTTCAGCACTTTTCATCGCTCTCACTTTTTCAGATTGTTGTGGTGAAGACCCACCTCACTCGGTCGAGATTGTACCAACACCAACTAAAACTGCGCATTGCATGGCAGAGAATATTGCAACATCTTGCCTGCAAGTTGATGGTGAGGAATTCAGCCCCAAAAGACTCCACTTGTTCCCTCACAGCCTCACGGGTGTCGAAGGCCCTCACAATGGCGCCCATGTTTTTGCAGCAGCCAACAGCAGCCAAGCCAGCTACTCCACCACCGATAACAAGAACCTTGGCAGGAGGCACTTTGCCAGCAGCAGTTATTTGGCCTGTCAAAAGATTACAGCATCACAACCATTAAAGGCCAAATACAGAGGATCATCCCAGTCAAACGTTAATGCTTTATGTATTGCAAGAATCCTGCACATGCAAATACTGCGCTTCCATCCCTGAGACTGCAGTCAGCTCCGACGTTATGACATAAGCACGAAAGCCCTAATCTGTCCATCAGTTGAAAGTCAGACAATGACACAGTGTGCCAATATTGCAGCTCTTCGCTGACAATATGCTGTACTAGACGAGATTCAAAACAAACAAGCAAAAAATTAAGAAATCCATTGACAGCACTGTGTTTTGCCTTTGACAACACTCTTCTCAATGGGCCACATTCAGTTCACACGTTATTTTCGGTGTAAAGTTTCTAGAAGGATAACCTAACAATCTGGATAGATTTGACACTTGGCTTTAATGTTCCTTTGAGAACTGCAAGAACAGAATTAAATTATGGGGCTTAGCCTCGTAAACCTGCACAGTGCGTTACGAGAGACACCATACTGGAGGGCTCTAAATTGATTTTGACCCCCTGGGGTCCTATAATGTGCACTTGTAGCATGGTATAGAAGCATTCTTGCATTCTGCTTCCATAAGACAGTGGCTGTGCGAGCCAGGCATCGAATCTAACACTGTGATCAGCAGCAGAAGGCCATAGCCACTCAGCCAACATTGCAGGTAACGCCTGCAATGTTGTGAAAACTTTCAGACGAGAACAACGCCTATGCAGCCATGCTCAAGAATCAAGCTAATGTGATTAAAGCTACTGAGGTTTCTAAATGTCAATCCAAATAGCACAAGTACTTACAGTAAGTTAGCTGAAAAGCATACAGAAAGTAGCAGAGAATTAGCATCACAAGGCAGCGAGCACTGGGGCTACTTAGTTGTTTGTGCACATGTCTTCCTTCAGTGGCAGAAAAACTGAGGACAATGCAGACAACAAATGAATGAAGTGTGTATTATCTGTTGTCTGTGTTGGCCTCAGATTTTTCATAACAGAAGTTGCATGCATTATTTTAACAATATTAATTGACATTTCATTCTTTCATGCACAGAATTCAAGACCTAGCTGCCTGAATGGACAGCTTCATATTCTGTCAACACTGCCATCTGCCATAGTAAATGATAAACTTAAATGTGTTTTGTTCTAGTTTTGTACTTCTACTGTGCACTACGCAAGATATATTAATTAGGAACATCATGCACAGTAATCAGGCACAGTGAAGTACAATTTCACATTGAACTTCAAAATATCTTAGAGAGCTCTTTACTAAAATGGGAGTTCATAAAATAATGACGTTGGTATGTGTAAAAAGCATCACAATTCTTTGTCAATCTGAAAAGTTTGTTTAAGTGCATACCTGATCAAGTGACGTCTTAACGAGCGATGATATCATGTAAAAACTAATATAAAACTAATATTTAATGAAAGTGACAGATTTTTAAAAAAGCATGCTTCAACCAAATTTCAAAATAAATTTTTTATTCAAGATTTACGAAATCCTGAAGATGCCTAGTACAGTAAAATCTTGATATGACTTTCCCAGAACCTACAAAAGTATTCGTACCATCTGAAATTCTTATGGTACATAATAAACTCCAATCACTGCACCACAGTAAAAGCGAGACAGTCTTGTCGATTTATGGTAATTAGGTTGCAGAAGTCCATGATGGCTTAAAACTTGTTCCATCTTTCCGGCCAGCATTCGGCACATGTTACAATGCAAGCTTTTGCCAGGCTCATGAAGACAAACACTTCACATGCCGATTTTGCAACTGTGCACCACAGCCAAACTCTGAGGTCTTTCGATGACTTCGAGATGCGCATCCTCCATTGTGGCCTACTAAAATGTTCCAGTCATAGCTACCCGGAAATGAATTGTATTTGATTCATTTTGGCCAAGACTTCCAAAAATTATATAGGACTAAAATAATTATCAGACAAGATCGCATCATCTACATTCAACTGCACCATTTTAAGCCACTTTGAACTGTCGTTTATTATCCCAACACTAAAACAGCACCGAGTGCTTCCTGCTGTGTCATCAGCCCAAAAGTTGTTCAAGCAGTCTGACAGGGAATTCCAATGGCAGATTAGGAGCAGCCTACCAATTTTGCGAGTAAGCACCCCTTTCTGGCATTGAACAAGGCCTCCTTGATTAGAGTGCAACCCATACCACCGGAGCATAGCGTGAAAGCTGAATTTCATCACCGAAACCCATGTTACCCAGGATACCCAGCATGTGGTCATCTGCTTCTGCTGTTCACTGCCAGCACAGGCAAAACATCCCGTTGAATGCCTATCCGTAAGCGCCTGCTTCAGCGCCGACACTTTCACTACTGAGCAGCAAAAGCAATGACACACTGCAACAAGTCATTCATGGCATCTGCGATTACCATGAAAGCCCCCGCTACTATGGTGCCACCAAGATGGTCAGCAGTAAAAGAAAGAAGGTGCCTTTGTCAAGAAAATACATAACGCAAAGTTCTGGTCTACTCCACTGGTTTTGTGGAGATCGCAGGCTTGACTTCTCCACGAAGGGGTCCCAGCTTGAAATATGCTCTCGATCTGTCATTGGAACATGTGACTCACACCCTCGCACCTGCTCCACAAGAATTGCGCTGGCTCCGCCATCGGAATTCAGCATGAAATATGTAGGTGCACACTTACCAGCGAAAAAACGGCCAAAGTGGTTGGCTGCTTCAATCACTGCCTTGTAGCCCGCAATGTTGGCCATGGATGACAATGCATCGAACACCTGAGCCCTGCTTATGCGGGGTATGGCGTCCATTGCGAAGACTGTCATCTGCTTTTTGGCGAGCTCATCTACAAGCGGCTTGTTTTGTGCTGGGTACAGGAAGCTGATCAGTGTGCTGTTGTCTCGTAGATTCCCCTTGTCGAGATCAATCGGAGGACGCACTTTGAGCACAATGTCTGACTGAAACGTAGTCTTGCAATCTGTGACGCGTGCTCCACTTGCTTCGTAGGCTTCATTCTTGAACTTGGCCTACAATGATACCAATTGCAAATTATGAGAGGAAAAAGAACGGTAAAATAGGGGCTACAATGCAGCAGGTAAACGGAATACTATATGCATAAAGCTTTTGCTGGAAATGAGCACTCAAAAGGATGCTTAGCTTACAGAGGTGAAACCATGGCACCATCTGTTTTCACTAGCAGAGAGAGGCATCCACTGGGTAGTTCAATCAGCCCTACCATTGTGAATATATATTACTCAGTCGGGTGCTCTGAATTCATGACGACCTCCTTCAGCTTAGCCCATAAGTAACTGTGCAACTGTACAGGGCGATCACAATGAGGAAAATGCCTGGTAAACGTATCCTTAAAGCACCAGCAAACCTCTTTTCTCAAATGCAAGTGAAGTAGTAAATTACCAAATTACTAAATTCAGTGAAGTAAACAGCTCTGCAAGCTTTCAGTTTATTCAGCTGCCACTACAGTGTTTGTTGGAGGGGGGAAAAAACTAAATGGATGTGTATTTCAACCCTTAAGAGTGATTTCACCATCTAACACCAGTCAAGAGATGGGAGTTAACAATTCGGTTTCTTGCTACTACACAGATGGAGATGCTAGACTGACCACCCACTCAACTCTGCTATTCACCTCCATAAAGTTCCATGCGGAGGAAGGAACATAAAAGAGCAGCCAACTGACCAAATTGCACAGATGGTAAATTCAAATGAAAGTTTGACTATGAATCAGCACCAACAAATTTCTGAGCACTCACCGCTACACCAGCCTGCTCTTCAACGTTTACGGTAAAACCCTTTTTGACTAGCACAGCAGCCGCGGAAGGGGTCAATGCGATGCGGTTCTCGTTCTGGTAGAGTTCCTTGGGCACTCCAACAGAAAGCTTTGAGTACGGGATTCCCTTGGGAGCCTCGCCTGCACTTGAGCTGTCGGTCCGACGCGCAGAACTCCTGCTAAATGCTCGTCGAAGCTGGGGCCATTTAGCAGATTTGGCTAGGCAGGCGTGCTCCAAGGAGAGCTTGGAATACTGGAGTGCTAGAAGCATCTTGGCTGCAAACAAAGAGGAAAAACAGGGTAAAATATTGACATGTTAATGAAATGTGTAATGCATGGAAGTTGCAAGCAATGCTTGAAGGAACAATGACGATGATTGCTAACTAAAGGCCAAAATTTCCTTAAATTTATTTCGCCTCCCCACTGCACCCCCAATAATGTCACTGAGTCATAAGATGGATATCCAAGTACTTTGTGGATATGGCTCTTCTTTTCTGCTTCAAAAAGGTCATGAAAGTTGCTGGGTTGGACTACATTTTTTTAGCCATACTGTTCTTACCCCAATGGACCACACATAAACCATAGTACACCTGATGGATGTTTAGGGCCGGATGTTTGAACATCCACCAGACCTCTCTACAAATCCGTATGACATATGGCGAATATCTGAGGGATTTTCCTGTGCAAAATGAAAGGCGTTCAATTGGACGTCCGGGATACGCCTTTCTCGGACATTCTGGCATCCATCAGATATTACAAAAAGAATGTTTTCTTTTTTTACGAAATACCCGAACAATTTCTGATGGATGAAACAATCTGGGCAAGGACATCCAGGGGACATTTGCAGGACTTTAAATGTAGCCATTTGATCACAAAAACATCCATAAGATATCCATGGAACATTAAGTATAAAACTGGAATTTTCTTGTTAGGTTTTATTGGTGCGTAACCTTACTCATACTTAGTCTTTTTCAACGCTTTAGATGCTGTACTCTACCTAAGAGCCAATGCACTGATTATACGCACCATGCTGCACTTGATTTACTGAGCAATTTCATTCACGAATAAGTGCCCCCAAAGCAACTAAGATCATCTTGCTGCTACAGGTTACATAGATGACAACGTGCACAGCAGAAGCATACGTTGCAATCTGGCACATTCAACATATTTAATGCAAGTTAAATTGGTATGCAGGCATCAGGAATGTACATGTGCACCTTACAAATGCACCGAACAAGCCGAAATATGCATCATAAAAAGCAGTGTAATGTATATTAACTCCTATGGTCATCACCGTTATTGTAGATATTAAGCTGCACCAATGTGAAACCAAATTATGCATATAAGCCTTTTAATAAATCTTGCTCAGCTTTTTATGATGGCCTAACTGAGGCATAGACTTGCACATAAGCAGCAGAAACACCAGATATTTATTAAAAAGCATACTCTAAGAACATATCATTTGTGCATATAAAAACATTTAGCATAGCAAAACCTAACCTGAGCCTGACACTTTAAACAAAAGCTCATAAGAACCAGCAAGAGAATAAGTTAACTTTAGCAAGATCAGTACAGGGGCACAGAAGAGAATCTAAAGAAGAGTAGAAGAGTAATGCAATCTAGCCTTCCCATTCATTTACTTCTTTACTCGTCAACTTAATTCTCAGTGATGTAAACATGTTTTTATGAAAGAAAATAAAATGATAAAATGACTATATTAACACTTCAACTTGATGTAATCACCATCACCTACAGCTCTGCATTCTTACTTATGTAGGGGTGTCCAGGGCATAAATCAATGGACGTTACAACACATTCCTGCCGGGACATCTGCAGGACGTATGCTGCTGGTAAATCCATAAGCAAACATCCACTGGCTGTCCACCATATTAAACTGTGCGGACATTCTGTTAAAACCCAAAAACTATGTGCCCTATTTGCTTCCCGAACATGGACGTTCGGATCTAAATCGGCTATCCACTGTTATCCGTGGCCCATTGGGATGATAACCCCAAGCTAAGCAGCCTAGACCGACCAATCTGTGGTGCTGCTGTGGCTTTCGCATTCTGCTGGCAAGTATGAAGAAATGGGTTGAATTCCAGGCTGTAGTGACCGCACTCCTAGGAGCATGGAATGGACAAACTCCTGTATATCGAGCTTTAGGTATACATGAAAGAATGACAGGCGGTCAAAATTAATCTGGAGCACTTTCACTCAGCATCAGCGAAGTATCAGCCCTCAGCTTTTAAAACCCAACAATTATTTATTTGTGATGTCATCAGTCTGTCGCCTACCTCTTTAGGTAATATTCAAGTACAACAAGCCTCCACTGCATTCAAACTGACCTATCTGCTGTAAAAAAATGATCTACCAGTCAAAGTTGGTTTCGATCGAATATTTGGCGACCCATTAGAGCTACAGGTGAGAAGAGCCCTTATGTTGCCATGAGGTGTAAATCTTTAAATAAGAAAAGCTGTAAAGCATAAGCCTGCACCTGTATTATGAGTAAGACATGTAGGACAATGTATGTGCATGGAAGTAGTTGCACTGAAGCAGAATTTAGAACTGATGAACACTGTGATTTTTAAATTATGGGGTTTTTACATGCCAAAACCACTTTCTGAATATGAGGCACGCCGTAGTGATGGACTCCGGAATTTTGTACCACCTGGGGTTCTTTAACGTGCACCTAAATCTAAGTACACGGGTGTTTACGCATTTCGCCCTAATCGAAATGCGGCCGCCGTGGCCGGGATTCGATCCCACGACCTCGTGGTTAGCAGCCCAACACCATAGCCACTAAGCTACCACGGCGGGTAACACTGTGCTGTCATGACCAGCATTTTATTGCTTTTGTAAGAATGTCAAAAGGCAAGACATAAGGAGAAAGTAGACCAATTCAGTGTGCGCTCACAAATGTAATGTTTGATCTGCGACTTCAAATTTTTCTTCCCTCTCCCAGTCAAGAAAAGAAAACGCACAGGGAACAATTGGGTTTTACAAATAGCCATATAGATAATTGGACTGCATAGTGAATGAGGGCAATGCTCTAACAATGGTCACAGCAGATATCCGTTCCGTCAACAAACTCTAGCACCTCTTGGCACACAGATCTCACGTGCTAGCAAGACGACGCGATGTGATTACGATGAACTCCGCCTTGTTGAATCAATGCCAACTCTGGAAAAAAAAAAGTAAAAAGTATGCGACATGCAGCTAATCCAGTGTGACAGTGCCGTTCTGTTTTTGTTATGCAAGCTTAAACGTTTCGTAAGCGAGTGGTAAACGAACGAGAACGAGGTAAACTTTTTTTTTTTTTCCCGCGACGATCGGGTTGACCGATTGCGCGTATGGCGGCGCAAAAGCTTTTTTGTACAAGGAGGGCCGTTTGAAAATAAAAGCTTTCGTTGGCTCGCTTCCTAGAAGGGTGGCGGAGGACTTGTCAAGGCCGCGAGTTCAATGTGCTCGCAGCGAGCCGGCATGGACATGGCCTGCGCGCAAAAGGTGAAATGCAGATTGGAAAGGGTCGTGTCAACTCACCGAGGTGAGGCGTTAATTCTGTAACTGATAAATTTTGTTATGCGTTACCTACCAAGTAACATTAACAGGCGCAAGAAACATGCACATCGTTATCGTGAAAACAAATCTCGGGGAGGGAAGTTCAACGTGTCACAATGTTGCTGATCCGGCAAAGATAAACAAACCACCGCGCTGTAATAAGTTTGGCATATTGAGGAGAAATAACAAGGAAAACCCTATTTACAGCGCTCTAATTGCCCCTTTCCTGCTGCTCGGAACAATGGTAGGACAGACACCTATACGCTAAATATAGATCACACTGCCTTTGAAATACGGCCGCGCGTCACATAGTATTGCACACACGACTCATAACAGAAGCGCACCAGCATTCCAGCAGCATTAGAAGTTCAGGGGATTTTATTGCAAGCGTAGGGCTTTACGTCCGTCAGCGCACACGTTACATACGGCTACTTGCAGACTCTCACAGCGCATGCAGCGTACGGCCAAGCGAAATTTGACAAGCAAGAGGAAGATCTTATGCCGTTGTGCTTACCATAACAATGCAACTCGATTTGCTTTTAAGGGGCACTAACCGACAGCACAGGTTTGCAAGCGACCATCGGCCCCGCACCGCCTTTGACGCGCTGACAGGTACCCGCGGCTTCGCTTCGAGCAGAACTCGCTCTGCCTACCGCGGCTCGGCTCATTCGACACAGCCAGCAGAGCGGTCGATTTCCTACAAATAATACAGAGAATCACTCTTGACAGTTAACTCAGCTACAACCCTCAGAGGGCGCTAGTGACGTAAGCTCTACTTTTGTCCATCTGCAAACTTATACTTTGCTTTCCCTATTTTTGCGCCCTCTATCAACAGTAGAAAAACCTGCCTCAAACCAGGAAGCGCGGATGATACACTATACATATGAAAACCACAGTGGCGCGGCTATCGCTTGGCGAAAGCCGCATCCCATTGGTCGCTTCGGCGGGGGTGCGCCTTTTTTTCTCGACGGACTTTGTCTGCATTTGCGCCGGTCGGAGAAAACGTGGACGCAGAAAAGGTCTTGTCGCCGCTTGGAACGTAGAGACAATGGCACGAGCGCTGTTCAAATTTTCGCGCCTGCTGCAGAGGGAAAGCGGCCTGTCATCTCCCGTCGCTGTACATGTCCTTCAGAACAGGTCTTGTAAGTAATTACCTTACATCAAGTGCGTTTTGACGCTTGTGCGTCGCGCCTTTGCCAAGCGCTGTTCAATTTCTTGACCGAATTGAGTGCATCGCTCGCTGTTGTCCACATCCGCGCAGCGCAAGGATGCTGCGAGTCTGAGCAGGCAGCATGGTTGGGGTTTCTCGTATGGGTGGAGTTGTAGCCACGTGGATAAATGTCTCGTGCTTCGCAGCGCCGCTCATCATTTTTGAAAGCGTGTTGTCGCAGCTGCGTAGAATGTCTTGTCAAATGCGTGCGTTCACATTTATCTTGTTAGAAGAGAAAGGGGGAAGCGGAGACACCGTGATTGGTGAACACACGTGGCGGCATAAATGTTCTTTTTCTTTTTTTTTTTCGTCGTGCGCGCACTACACTGCAATGCCCACGTTTTTGCCGATTCATGTTTGACCTGGCTTTGTATCGCCGTGTGCGCACAAAGCGTGTTCAATCTCCCCACTCGTTTCCTTTGACAACTGGGTCATTGACCCAAGACGGTCGTGACAGGCCCGTATATACGTCGCACCAGCGTCTTACACGTTCAGGTGGCACGCATTCATTTAACCTTCTTGTTATCCTTTGCTTTTCTCCTATGGAGAATGTGAGGCAGCTATAATGACAGTTCTCCGGGGCATCCCCCGGTTTCTCGCTCGCATATTTGTTTTGACCCGAGACCTTATCTGCTATCCGCAAGCGCGGAGATGACTTGCAGTTGCTTCACCGATAACACAGGTCTGGCTTCCCTCAAAGTGCTATCGTGTGCTTATCTCTGCGCCTTGTTGTGTGGGCTTTACAGCTCAGCCGCAGTGCGTGGATCTTCCAAGTGTTGCCATGCTTTCGAACTGCTACGTGTCAGCACACTGCTATCGCAGCAGAGCTGCTTGTATGGCAGTGCCATACGGGTCGGTGACAAAGCGATAACGACGGCTCCAGTTGTTCATATATGGACAATTGGGCATCTCGTCGTGCGGTATGGTGCTTGTTTGCCTTGCCAAAAGCAATGTGCATTCACCTTGAGAACTGATCGAGCGTTTTCGCGATTCTTTGTTTCTTGAGGCGCATGTACTGTGCTACGTGTTTTGTAAAGCCAGAACACTTAAGCATAAACGTAGTCGCGCACCTCAGCAGCGAAATTCGATATCAACGTTCCAATCCTGATCTAGTTTTTGTTTGGGCGCAGTTTTGCTTTCGCGCTGCTGAGCATTTAAGGAAGTTATCTGCGCTGTCGCAGGAGAAAGCGGCGGGCTTGCTGAAGCTTTGAGTATTCTCTTCAGAGCAGAAGAGGCACGGCTCAGTTAGTGTATTGCAAGCGGCTCAAGCGCTTAGTTGCTGTGCGGTGAAGCATCATTCGACTCGCACCAGCACGTCTTGGGTCATCTTTTCCATAGTCTCGTCTGTTATTGAACATGTTAACATTATGCTAGTAAGTACATGTTCAATGCCACGCAGTTTCACTGCACCAGCTGGTAGAAATAGTTCAGACTTCTGGGTTAAGGTTACACCCCTTAATCGTGATTAGTGAACGGGCAGGGTGGAACGGAATGCATTACGGCTAACGTTCCTACATCTTTGATTTCGTACATACTGATGCATTATTTTTTTTTATTTTTTCCATTTCTGTTCAAACTGGCGCAACGGAAATCGAATTCACCAGCGGAAGCTGCGGTATGACACCGCGACAACAGTGTACTAGAATACTACCGAAAAACGTTAATTGCCAGCCGTCGAAGAGTACCACGCATATAATATCGTTTTATTCTTTTTGAGAACAGTGCTCAATGTAACCTATTCCTAATTTATGAATGCTGCCGTTATCAGCAGCGAGCTGCATTCAAGAACTTCCGTTCTACCCTTACAAAGAGTTCGCTTGCACAGTTAAAACTAAGATGACCGTATCATTAGCTCAGTCATCAGATTACCGTTGGCATTTAGCAAACTATCACTTGTGCATCTTTCAAGCAAAGTGCTGGACAGTATAAATTCTCTCATTATTTCTGTAAGACGACCATATCTCGTAACAAGTTTAACTGCTGTGTTGTCGCATATTGTAAATGGGGTGAACTGTAGTGGCACGTGTTTGGTTTGCATAGATTTAAGGGGTGATGGTTCTCTCAAAGCGACGAATATATGGAATAAATGTTGTGGCGGCACCGCTCGGATTCGAACCCGAGTCCAATGACAATGTAAAGATGGCGTCCATTGGGTCACAACACGGATATGTTAGCTGAACGTGGCAGCAGTGGCGTAGCCAGGGGCACGGTGGAAGATCGTGGCCAGGGGTGACATACCCGGGCAGGTACCTCGCCTACTCCCTCCCGAGATTTCTGTTAGCATACGGCCTTCTCGGCCCACCCAGAAAAAAAAAAAAAGAAAAAGAAAAACTGGCTACGCCGCTGCATGGCAGAAACGGATGCTCCTTACGTCATAAAGCGCAAAGACATGGGCGACATAGTCGTCCTTTTTCTATTTAACGCGGACGAATACGATGACTTGAACGTGTTCGTAGTTCGACCTTCGAGGAAAAAGGACATCACTTGCATTCGAACGTGCAAGCTCTTCGGTACTCGTAAAGTGACCTTCAAGCCACGCCACGAACTTGTTTGTGTCGTGTCAAGAGACGTCACCATATGTAGCGTGTCATACTGCCATTGCATTGCGGGTACCGGAACGCGGCTCCTTTGTACAACAGTGTAACAACCTTCTGCTCGCCGACAGGTCGACTGTCAATCAAACGCGCAGAAGGCTCCACAGTTTCCTCTTCTCGGTGCAGTGATGCTACTATTGGAGGTCCTGTAAACTTGCATACATGACCTGTGCGCGAAAAATATGGCCATGGTATATATATATATATATATATATATATATATATATATATATATATATATATATATATAGAGGGAGAGCTTTTTTTTTCTTTCTCCCATTGCCTGACTATCATATGAAAAACAGACATAGAGGTCTTGGTACTGTTCATATTCTGTACACCAACTACCGCGAAAACGCCAACATCCTTACTACTTCATAAGTTTGGTCACATTCTTCCATGTGGAAGTTTTCTTGCAGTCGCAATTTTGCATTGATGTGGGGCGGTGTGAAGCATGGCGTCTCAGTGATTGAGGGGAAAACAATGAAACGATGGACACGCCACCGTCGTATCGTTTCCAATTAACTTTTCGTGTGATGGGGGTGGGGGTCGAGGGCGTTCAGATCACCATTATCAAAAGCAGAGTGATTGTATTGGCATTCTATTGCATCAACAAGCTTTGTGGTGCCATTAACGGAATTTTTTTTTCCTGTTTTGGGCTCTGAGCACGCTGTCGGTGACCATGGCAGCCGTTGCCTAAGCAAGAGCATTCCACCGATAAATATCTCTGATGGCGCAAGTTTGTTCCAGAGAAAGACATTTTCGAAACTCTAAGAGGCTGTGCGCTCAAACAAATGTATACCCTTTGGGTCGTATCTTGTCCCACGCCAATAATCGTCATCTGTCTTGCTTGCGTTTCCTTTCTTGAAAACGTTGCGCTCGATACTTTCCTGTCGAGAATGCTCTGTCATGCTGATAACTCGCATGCCGTTCGTGTATTGGAAGTACCGGGCTCGCAGCGTTGAAGAAAAAAAATGCGGGCAAGACAAAACTAATATTGTTGTGTGTCAAGGTACGACCCAAAGGCCGTAGAGAGAGCGAGAGAGAGAAGGGAAGAAGGAAAGGCAGGGAGGTTAACCAGACTGAGTCCAGTTTGCTACCCTACACGTGGGGAGGGGAATTGGGAGTGAAAGAGAGAGAGAGAGAAAGCAGGTGTAGGATGTCTATAGTCGGGAACTCAAGTCTGTTGCCTTCAGGTAGTGAAAAAGCCCTCAAACTGCTTTCTGGGCTAATGAACTGTGAGGCCAGGCTCCCAAGATCTTCGCTTCCGTAAATGGCCTGTCATCCAGTCTATTTAAGGCACAAAGGCCGTAATTTTGCTTAAGACTGTAGGGTATGTCGAAGCCGACCATACTTGCTTTTACAACGCGTCTATAAGAAATGTGGAAAACAGAACTTTCAATACATGTAGGCACCAGGGATCGAATAACGCGTTTCCCAAAGAGTTGCGGGAATATGTGCCTATAAGTTTGTGGAATTTGACATTGATATTAGGTTAGACAGCTTCTCATTGTATTCGAGTACTCTGCTAGAAATGAAAGCGGTGAACCTTTCGGCGTAGCTAAAGCCCCTCCTTACGTTTTCGCCGACCAGCAAAAGCGGCGTTGACGCGTGGATGAAGGGGCTTTAGGCGTAGCTGCCCTCCCTTCTGAACATCGTCGACCTTGTATCGCAGGCACTTCGGCGAAAGGTCTGGTTCATTGTTCGCGTACTACCTCCAAGTGCACCCATCCCAGCTAAGCAGCTTTGTGCTTCAGTTTCGTCTGTAGTGCGAGCACTTTCTCGGCTTTTTTACTTTTTTCATTTTTCTGGGAGAACTCGAGGGGTCAAGCGATCTGGCCTTGTGGTGAGAATGGATATCGGGCCGACGTCGTCCCAGCTTTTGGTGGTCCCGCAATCGAGGCAGCGCGATAAGGGGGGGGGAGAGAGAGAGAATTGCCGTGGACTTCGTGATATTGCACGCTTTTTCTACTGCCTGTAATAAAATAAGAAAAAAAAAAGCGGAGGTGGCAACGCTGTCAGTGGGGTCTGCTTTTCAGTATCAGACTGTGCGACGTGACTGTCCTCTGCGGAATGACCGGGGCTTGGAGCAATTGCCCCCGATATCGTGGCGGTTGTCGAGCGACGCCCTGCTAGTACTACTTTGCACGCGTTTTGAAGCGCGGTTTTAACTGCTTGTCTGATTCGTGGTTTTAACTGCTTGCCTGATGAGGAACGGTGCCCTCGTTCTAGATCGCTTGTTTTATGCCTCCTGCTCAGATTATACCCCGTCTTGTCAAGTTTTACAGCTCAGGTAGCATCACGGGCGTAAAAGAACCGCCGGTATTGTCGCGGTGGCTAAGCGTACGTTGTGCTCGACAAAGTTATTTCCCTCGCTGTCCACTCTCCTGCGAGCTTTCAAGTCTCCAGCTACCATCTCTCACTGGCTGTCTTTCGCTTAGGTTCAGTAACAGAGATCATATTTTTCAGCGATTTGAGTAAGGTCAAGGAGAAGTGGCACATTGTTTCTTTGATTAAATAGCCGAAACATTAAATTTAATTTCTACGGTAGTGTTTTTGCTATTTCCTAATCGTACTCTTCAGCGAATTAATAACCAGCAACGAAAAAAGCATTTCCCGCAATAGGGCTGTCGCGTAAAACCTTACGTAAAAATCATTGAACAAAACAATTGATAGGCCTTTCCCTTCTGGCGGATCCACAAATGCAGTGTTGGGCTTCCCCTCCCCCTTCCTCCAAAGCGGTCGTTGTCACAGGGCGTGTCAAGACCAACATCGAGATAAACGTTCCCGTGGGAAGCGAAGTTGTTGGTATATGTGGGCGGCGGTCCCAAACCCCCTCGTAGGACCGCCGCAGTTTGTGTGTCGCCTCGCTGGTTAGGCAGGAGGCATATCTCTTGTGAATTATCTGTGGGTAGCAAATGTAGTTCACTTAGTCATTGTAAATATCGATACTGATGACTGCATTCTTCGTGCAAAGCTTTCGGGGCTGTTTACACGACGGATCTATCCGTACGAAGTATCACTATACCAGATCCATGAGTGTCCAAATTCCCCCTTTTAAAAAAAAAAAAAAAACTTCAGGAATCGGCATATGCTGCCAGAATGTAGTTCATTTCGTTAGCAAAAAGAAGCATTGATACGCCCATGTATGTCGCGCTATTAGACCCGCGGTATTCAAAGCCTGCACATTCGATCTCCTTATGAAATGCGCTGGACGGGTTGGCTTCGTGCAGTGAATGCCATATCGGGTCGTCTGCTTCCTCGAACGTCCCATATATGCGTCCGTGAAATTAGAGAGGGAAATTCCTAGCGTTCTCCGTTGATTTAGGCGCGCCAGTCGGTCGCCCGTTGCGATAACTAAAAGAAAACGTACCGCAAGTACGCAACCTTTGTCGTGTCTGCAAAGCGTAATTTTATAACCAAGTCGCCGTCGAGATTCGCCATATCCACTTCGAATACGAAAAATGCATTGACACGCGGGGAACATGACGCGCGCTCGGTTTATTTATTCTCTTTAGAATGCAGAGGCATGTATCCGCGCGCAACGTTTTAAAACGCGACTCCCTCTCTACCGCGTCGTCAAGGTTCTCCCTTCACGCGCTCTCCGCTGACTACATCTTCGAGAGCAACGGACTTAGAACCGGATCATGCGGGCACTCGGGCGCCTGCTCAAGACGTACGCGGGAACGGGGTAATTGACTTCTTGCCGCATCTCCTCTTGGCGTTGGGCCGAGCCGATTTTGAATTCACGTCGTGCCCTCCCGCGTTGCCGAGAATGAGGGGAGGAAAGGGCGGTTCGTTGGGGGGGAAGGACCGCCCGTGAAAGTGGTGGCAGTTCATCCGATGCCGCTGCCCGGACTTGGCGGAAGTGCGCGCGGAACGCGTGCACCTGTGACGCACTCGTCCGTGTATTTCTTTTTCGCTGGTTGCCTCACCTCGCTTCCGTTTCTGATTTGAAGGCACTGTTGGCCTCGGTGGTAGAGTAAGGTCTCTTTACAGCTGCCTGACTCTTCCAAGTTCAAATACGAATGCACGTCGTATTAATAGCAGCTCTGCTGCTATTATTGCACGTTTGTATGCTGCTTCGTGAGACCAGTTCGCATAGAACGCGTTTCGTGCTTGCAAAAGCACCTGTCAACCGTCGCCAGGCATCGCCTACATCGATTCTCGTTTCGACAGTGACCCGCCGGCCGCAGTACCCTCATGATACTGGTTCTTATCGCTCGCTCCACTTCTGCGCGGGCGCTCGACGCCTCTCAGATATGCATACGTAAAGAGCCCGCTGCAGCCATTATGTTTTTTTGCGCGCGCCCATTCTGGGAACTGGAACGGAACGCTTGCCGCGATCGCTTGTGTATCGTCACGTGCGCTTGCCGAGGCGCGCTATTGTTTTTCGCGACGCGACCTGACACCGCTCCTCTGTACGCAGCACGTGGATCGAGCTGGGCGAGTCGACCGTTGAGCCAGACGTTGTCGTATGTGTTTAGTCGCGTAGTTTCGTAACCTCGTAGTCGTGCAAAATATTGGCTACGAAAAAAAAGTGTGTGGGGGGGGGGGGGGGCTACTGTCGTGTATCACAGCGTTTTTCGTTATCTGTGGCACCTCTTGCTATTGGATCGCCGCTCTCGCTTATCTGTTCGTTTGCACGGATTGCCATGCAGGCTACGGTTCGCTAGTCCATTCGAAAGCCCCTCCATGGATATTTCCTGCCGAAGGCGCGTCGATCAAGGTGCTTTAGACCATCCGTAACTGCTGATGCACTCTAAGAACAGTTTACACCCTTTAGCGTGCCCCTTCTGCCACACAACGATAATCGTCGTCTGCCTTGATGCGTTTCCTTTCTTTAACGCTCATGCTGATAACGCGCGTGCCGTTCGTTACTGGAAAGTACCGGGCTCGCAGCGTTAAAGAAAGGAAACGCATCAAGGCAGATGACGATTATCGTTGTGTGGCAGAAGGGGCACGCTAAAGGGTGTAAACTGTTCTTAGAGTGTGCTACTCAGTCGCGCTACACTCTTAAACAAAGTTACACCCTTTGAGTGGTATCTTGGCATGCAACGATAATCGTCGTCTGTCTTGTCCGCATTTCTTTAACGTGGCGAGCCCGGTACTTCCAAGTCACGAACGGCATGCGCATTATCAGCATGACAAAACAATCTCGACAGGAAAGTAGCGAGCACAGCGTTTTCAAGTAAGGAAACTCAAGCAAGACAGATGACGATTATTGTTCTGTGGCAAATGTACAACCCAAAGGGTGTATATTTAAGAGTGTACGTTGTGAAACCTCTGCGTAAGCACCGGTCGATGTCCGATAGTTCGTACAAAGTGGTCGTAAACGTACATTGTAAAATAATTTAACCTTAAAAGAAAATAAGGTGTAAATTAGTCTATAACTCACAACCTTACGTCTAAAAAGGTGTAAGAGTGCAAGTTAGATTGACCTACACCCTTTTGCGCTTTTAGGGCTGTAAATTAATTTACAGTGTACACTCTTAAAACAGTTAGCGCCCTTTGGGGCTTGTCCCACAATGATAATCGTCACCTGCCTTGCTTGTGTTTCCTGTCTTGAAAAGTCAGCGCTCGCTACTTGAATTATTCGGCGGCGTGAGCACAAAGCGTGCACAGGCAATCCCGACCGCCACAGTTCTAGTGAGAAATTGGCGAAAGCGTGCTTTTAGTTTCGTCGCCGCCGATGCGTTCGCCTGGGAATTGAAAAGCGCACGTATGCATGATGCTGGAATTCAGAAGAGGCACTACAACCAGATTATTAGCGGCAAGTTCGTTTCAGCACTAGCAGTGCTGGTATACAAGTCTCGATTAGTAGATTGTTCAGGGTTTCGCTGCTGTAAAAGCGAACTTGTTTATTTCCTGTTCTGCGGGCGTCGTCACCGCATCTGGCGCGGAAACCGAGGAAAACGGAACTCCAGAATCCTAAACTTGACAGCGCTTGGGCAGAGTTGGCAAACAACGAAAACATGCGCATCTGACGTCGAAATGACGTAGGAACTAGGCGCCGCCGGGACCCGCAGTCTGCTGATGAAGTAGCCCCCCTCCCCGGCGGCTTTCGAAAATGGCAGCAGAGCTTGCACCGCGACTGAAACTGAAACCTAGTATATATTTCGCTCTTATTTTTGACGCCAAACCTCTTCGTCCTCACCCCTGATTGGAAGGGAAAAGGGAAGGGAAGGTAAGCTCACGGGGAGACATCGACGTGTACCGCGCCCTCGACCGACACGCCAGCACCCACGGACTACACGCCTTGGGCTCAGAGCAGCAGCGCGGCAAAAATAAACGCAGCCGAGAGCAGCAAAGTGGAGCAAACGAACGCCGAAACGAAACCGCTCTTTTTTATCGCATCTGCGCAAAATGAGCGCCTCAGCTACTTTGTCTTTTTTTTTTTTTTTATCTTCTTCCCTAGTGCTCTTTGCTCCGGCAGCGTTGTCGACGCCCCTTCCGAGGCGGCCTTCGGCGCCTTCCTTGCGCAAGTGTTTCCTCCGACGGTTTTCTCTCCTTGCGGCATGCATCGAATGCCTGTACTGGCTTTTCTTCCTTTCTTCTCTCTCCCCCCCCCCCTCCCAACTTCTTTCTTGTTGCCGCTGTTACTGTTCATGCCGCGTAGACTACTGGCGGCTGGGCAGGCCACGTATCAGTTCCGGGCTGCACGTGCTCGGAGCAAGTGGCCGGTTCTGCAGGCTCGCACAGCGGTCCTGTGCGCGTGGCGGCCGACTTTCGCCGACCGCCGAGATCCATTTTTAGGGCCACCTCTGAGACTTACTTCCTCGCCTTCTCCGTCCACAACTCGTTTTTCGTTTTTGTTCATTTTCTCTCGTCGCATTATTATTATTTTTTTTTACTTCGTGTTCTTTTGTACTCGTGTCACGTCATGCCGGTTCGATCGGGTCGCCGCAGGCTCGGCCGTAGAATCAGGAAGTCGCGTCGCGTGCAGCAGACGACATACTAGGAAGTATGCGCTTGCGCACGACGGGGCGCCGGCCTTACGCCACCTGTTGAGGAACTGTAGTAGCTATATTGACGTCTGCAGGTGTTGCCTGGGTGTTGCGACCCGTCTTATAGGAGCAGCGAATCAAAAAGCCGCGATTCCTGGATCGTTTTAATTCTCACGTATGAATTTTAGCGACGTGAGGAGCTTGGGTATCTCGCAAGTAGCTTCATGTGTCACGTGCGCTCAATTGTTTCTCGATATTCTTAGTGGCCACAGGCGACTAGTGCTGAAGTTAAAACGGCGTGAATAAATGTTCGCTGATCCAATTTTACTGCAACACTAGCTAACGTTCGGCTGAATAGCACCCTCTATACCCTGTCTATGGGGTTGTGCTACAGAACGCGAAATCCCCGTTTTGATTCTCAGCCGCGGAGACCGCATTGCGGACGGGGTATTAATGTGCACGCTAAAGAACCCCCTAGTGGTAAAAAATTAGTCCGGAGACCTTCACTATGCGGTGCCTGACATGACCCCCCCCCCCCCCCCTCCCCGCTCAGGTGTTATGATGCTCGGTCCGGTCAATAATTAAATCAGTAAGACGAATAGCTTTGCGTTTTGCAGTTTGGCGCCCTGAAAACGGACACTGCTGGTATCGGTAACAGCGCGCAGTGGATTGTGGACGTTTAGCATGTTACACGCAGTTATTTTAATTCTCCGTGCAAGGTAACGAAATCGAAGGAGTCGAACCAAGAACATTGACAGTAAAACGCGCGTGCGTGTACGCTGATCGTTTGCCCCGACGTCGTGGCCCTGACTTCATGTGATGGCCTAGAAATAAGTTGCGGCCCGGAAATACCAGCATCGACCCGTTTATTTATTGTAGGGCGCACTTTTCTTTGTGAAGCTCGTACCTCCACACCCTGCCTACCGCGCTTAATTTTTTCCCCTTAAATTACTTTGCCCAGTGTGTCTTGTCCACAGTGAACAAAGAATCAGTGGCAATTTAGCGGTAAATGCAAGAAAAAGGCATTAGCATTGACACACCTTATGCTAACGCATTTAAATTGCTGTCAGCGTAAAATATTTTTCCTGCGCTTGACTGTTCGGTTCATTGTGTGTTGCTTCGGTGTCACTTGACTGATCCGCCGTGCATTACCCTGCTGTAACTACAAATAGCAAGTAGTCGTATTCTAATTGTGGGCTGTTGTTGGCACCCGGGGTAGCGTATCCCATCGCTGTCATACAGTTGTTGCGTCTAGGGTGTTTGAGCCGCCATATAAGTTTCCGTGGCTGGTGGTGTGCCAGGTGCCGCGCGATCAATAGGTCCGGGGCGACGTCCAAAAGACGACAAAAAGGGTTTATTTACAAATTTACATGATGGTACCGTTGTCAGCTGGGAAGAGAACTTGGCACCTGGAGGTGCCGCGTCCCAGAGCTTACATATACTCATCAACCCAGCATCAGTCAGTGCGTTGACCCCGGTACACCCCCACCCCTTCTCAACCCGGATTGACTGGGCGGGGGGCTTTGTTTCGGGACAACGGTCCTTCCCGGACAAGGGGGCTGCTGTGGTGCAGCACAACTGAGCTACTGCACTCAACACACAAACATCTATGTCGGTCTTACAGGACACGAGCCTGACAGACCCTCGGATTGCCTTAACACAAAAGAGGTAATGGCATACAACCGTGGAGACCACTAAAGCCATCCGCGGAGCAGAGCTACCGCACGAGGGTGCGCCACGACTGGTTCCGTTTCTGAGTTCCACTGGTGGTTTACGTGTACGAGCACCAGTGCGATCATGAACATGAGCACAGGCAAGAACACCCGCACGCCTAGAATCACTCGAGATCCACTTCTTTTCCCCCTTTCTCTCGTCAGGGTAATTCGCTGTTCTTCTCGGCCAACCACAATCGTCGAACCGTTGGCAAAATCCTGCCCTTGACGTCGCATCGTTCCGCCGGGCTCCTCCTCCAATGGTGCACGTTCGCCACCGCATACGAGGCAACGACGTGGCAAACTGGGAACATGATGTCGAAATCATTCCCACGGAAGTCGTCGACGTTGGCCCCTTTTATCAAATATTGGGCCATTTGTGACGGCCCGCTTGTCAGATTCGGGTTCCGGTAGGTGTGGCCCTTCACGATAGTCCCTGCTTCCACGAAGGGCGGCGGCTGTTGTCGCCTCGACGGGAGCAGCTTGCGTGTCCACAGGCGGGCGCTCGTCTCGCCCGTCAGCTTTGGTTGCGCTAATTTAGTCGCCAACTCTCCCTGGTCCTGAGAAAGTGACGACGCAGCGCGAAGGCCCTTTCATAGCTGTACGTTCGCTGGTGAAGCGTTAATCGTCGAGAAGGGATGCTTAAACGCCAATCGGAACACGGTACACAAACGGGACGCGTTTCTTGTATGGGGCTCTGGTTTATTTTCCCATATTGCGAGCCGTAGATCTGAGCGAGTATGAGGTGAACGAGCATGCATGCTCCGGTCGCATAACGTCCGCTGTGTACAGCGAACGCTGGCCTGACTGCGCCGCTCACCAGCGCCTAGCAGCGCTGAGCCAGAGCAAGTACCGGCGCTCTCTGTGCCTACATCCCCCGCAGCAACAAATCCTGCGTGTACACAATAAAAGTAGGACCTATGTCTTCGCTTCGGTGCGCCCCTGCGGCAGCACTTTGTCAAGTTCTCAACGAGGGGGGCGGGGGTGGGGGGGGGGGGCTGTTCCGTAACTCAATTACCGCTCGTTTGGTCTCCCGTCTCGCGTGCGTGCTTCCTTGCTTTCGCTAGAGCAATCGCTGCTCCTTTCGCCAATACCGCGGCGTTCCCGGGGCCAGGAATGTTCTCCCGCTAGCGAGTTGCGTGCAACGCCGCACGGATAGGTCGATTGGAATAGCGCGCGTGCGCGTGTTTTTTCTTCGGCGCAGCTAGGCATCCCCTTTCGGTCTTTTACGTGACGCTCTGTCGCGAAAAGGTCGCATCATTCTTTTATGTCGACTTGCTGGCGCGATTGCGAAATCTGCCAGACAATAATAATTGTTGAAAATGTCTCGGGGGTGTTTCTGCTGTGATTTACTTGCAAGTCGAATGGGCGGCTCGACTTGGAAGCCAGCTCGCGCGCTCGCGTCAGTGACATGTGTGGAGGAAGCGTTATATGGCTTTGGCGCGCGCGTTTCTAATTTCTACGCTGCAGAAAATTCCTCGCTTGAGCTAGCGAGGCTAAAAATATGGTATAACTGCTCGGTAGTGGAAAGTAAACCGTACGATGCGATGGCTTTTACTAAACACATCATTTCCTCACTGAGACTCGTTAATGATCTGCTGTCTAGATCATTAGAGAATGTTCGTGCCGTACTTGCGATGCGTCAATTATTTCTACCAGTCATGAGATCAACAGTTTTCATTTATTTGGCGGCAAAGAATTGGTTATACTAGCGGAGAAAATGTTCGTTTCGCTTTTCGAATTTCGCGCACAAACCTAGCGCCGGTACGTTTACGCCACCGAATTAGATGGGTCGTTTTTTGTGCAACGTTCTCAAAACACGCTATGTTGAGTTTTTTTTCTTTTTTTTTTGTCCCCTTAGAATGCAATATAATTCTTTTATTGACAAAATGTTCATTATAGTTCCGAATAGGCAATGACTTTGTCCAAGCCCATCTGTCATGGCACAGCCGTGTTCATGGGCAGCTAATGTGGGAGCTAGTGTACTAACTTCTATAAAACGTAGAGCGTGATTTATGCAGGGGGCGTCGCTACATTGGCTCTCGCTGTTGCGCTTTTTCTGACTTGCCGGCTCAGGGGGTCATACCAACTTTGAGGGCACGGTTATATTAAGGTTCTGAATGTCCTTACAATTACAAGATTGCCTTACGGTTATACGGTTTATTTTGAACTTGCGTGTAAACATCCCCTCTCCCTTCCTTTCATTTCTTTAATTGCATAGTTATACGCTAATCATGGATCACGTTGTTTAAACCGAACTGCCAAAGCGCCAAGCTATCCGTGAATTTTGAACGGGTCCTGCAACTTTTTGAGCCTGGCAAGTAAACCAGCCCAGTCGATTAAAAAAAAAATGCAGTCGTGAACAAGCTCCACGTTGGGAGAGTGGCTGATATTTACTTTGCGAGACTGCACGCCTTTTCCTGTGACTTTTTGAAATCTTCGCCGCCTTTTTCTCTCCTTTCTTTTTTTTTCATGTATTACTGTAATGCCGATAACGTGTTCTTACACACACAAATGCACGAACTTTCGTGGTGGCCTGTTCGTCCGTAGGTTCGGCTTTGCCCCGTTGTTCACATGCCTGCATGCGAAGGTGCGCGCAGGTCGCGTTTGTGTTTATATGCAAGCCCCATGCTGTTCGCATCCTTGTCTGAGCTGTTGAAGGTTCCAGTAGAAAAAAAAAGACGTCACATTAAAAGGGACTCAAAAACGCTAGCCAGCATTAATTCTTTTAGAAAAGGTCGTTGTGTTCCCTGGTCGACCGCTTCACCTTTCAATTGTGTGCTATGTGGAAAAGCCCGTTGGCTGACTTTGTATGTGATTATTTACGTTCAGTTTCTTTTCTTCTTTTTTTTTCGTATTCATTGCCTAATGTAATTACGGACACCTTTTATTACCTCTGCACTATTTATGATCTTTTTTTCAGATGCGTCGGACAAGAGGATTGAAGTCCAGAACCCTGTTGTGGAGTTGGATGGTGATGAGATGACAAGGATCATATGGGAGAAGATTAAAGAAGAGGTACGCGTTACTGAGTGTGCAACACTGAGCGCGCCTTTCTTAAACTTCCGTAAACTTCAGGCCAAGAACAAGGGGATCATAGTGAAACAAATGCAGATGTCTGCATTTCACACATTGCAAGTGTTGAGCAAGTCCAAGCATGCTGGGCAAGTAGAACAGAATCGCATTAATGATGCTGCTTTTCATAGAAGAAAACTCGCAAAATTAGTCGGTTATACCATACGTTTATTATTATTATTATTATTATCATTATTATTATTATTATTCCATACTTCTGAAAAAAAAAAAGAACTGAGCCCGAGTTCGCGGGATCGAATCCCGGCCACGGTGGCCGCATTTCGGTGGGGGCGAAATGCGAAAACACCCGTGTGCTTAGATTTAGGTGCACGTTACCCCAGGTGGTCGAAATTTCCGGAGTCCTCCGCTACGGTGTGCCTCGTAATCAGGAAGTGGTTTTGGCACGTAAAACCCCATAATTTAATTGTTTCTTTGAAGAAGAGTGCGTCTTTGTTAAACATTGCAATTTTATCTCGTGATTTTATGAATGGAAAATGCTAGCAAGGACTGAAATTGCACTAAGTGTAGAAGTTTGGGAACATCCCCTCATTCGAATCCTGGCATTTCACTGTCAGTATGAAAATTGGTTTTCTTGTGCACACATTAAAGGGCCCCTCACCAGGCCCCATAGCAAATTTTGGTTATACGCTGAAAGTTTTTTTTTTTTTTTTCAAATTCGCTCAGTAGTCAAAATAGAAATATTTCAGTGCTGCGAACGAATGATTTCAGAAGGTGAACTCCACTGCATAGCAAGACTCTCTCCACTCGCCCCATCTAGCCTCCGCAAGCGAAGTTGCTTCCCTGTGTTCTCACATACCAGGCCTTGAGGATCGCTTGACTCATGCATCACGGGCCCCGCATTCATTTTTTTCCCTAACCTTTTTTTTTTCTTTTTTTCGGCGCTGCGCACAAGCTGTTGAGATTGTCTGGTTTCGTGCAGTGCACGATATTGCGTGCTATGCACAAGGACACATGACTAGCGGTATAATTTGGTGCTACACAAATACTGAGGCAGAACAAGCGGATCGCAGAGCATGATCACACACTGGAACACAATAGAGGATGGCATCGTTTCGGTACCTGCACACATGACTGTACAACCGTGCAAACAAGCAGACGAAGTGGAAGTACATTTCTCTTGCTTTGGTGCAAAGTAAAACAAAAAACATGCAGACATTTCGTCTGTGTGTTTTATTTCTCTAAACTTCCATTCGTCAAATCAAGCAACAGATTACATAAATAACAGATGGTGCCTTGAATAATTCTCGAAGTCACGTGTTACCAAAAGCAACGTCACACTGCAGACCCGAGTGTGTTGTAGGTGCAGGGATGCGAGCACGTCACTGTCTGGCTTGGAGCGCAGCGGCTGCGAGGAGAAGAAAAAACGGATTGAAGGAGAAGGAAAAACGGCTTTCGGATTTAAATTTTAGACCTTTCCGCAGCGCATAGCAATGTAATTCTTTGCAAACATGATCGTTGGCGCACATTGTATGCTCTGCGCTTGTCAACTCAACATGGCCAGTCCTGGTGAGGGGCCCTTTAAAGGTAACGTAATGCATACACTGCTACATATATGCATTGCACCAGCTCTATTCTCTTTAGGGGGCTATAGCTATGACTACCAAATGCATGCATTGTGCATAATTTTTTGCATTTCATTTTGTCCCATGGAAAAGACAAAAAAGGCCATTTGTAATTCAGACTTCTAAAGACCACATATTCTTGTCAGGGTTATCAAAAGTTTGAATTACCCGAAGTAAAAACAAATCAGTGGAGATTCAGTAGTAAATGGGAGAGAAGTTCGTTAGGCATTATGTCGTACCTCTTTAGCTTTGCAGATTATTTTAGCGCACTTGACGCATGTCCTGTCTCTTCAAGGAGTGAAGTGCAAGTGATGGTGGTTTGGGGCAGGTTGAGGCGACGTTGCTTCAGCGCCATTACCCTTTCCTTTTCTCTGGAGCACCTGTTCACTGCTGCAATGCTCTTTCCCCCTCCTTCCCAGCTCCGACTCGCTTCTAGATTGCTGACGCTCTTTTAAGCTTTTTCCCATCCTCCCTCTACCTCTACCAAGTGGCTGGCTTCACACACAGACATACACACACACTTTTTTTTCCACTTTGACGCTCCTAATGCTAGCACATTAAATTTCACCCTATGATGTCATCCCTTGCATTGCCCAGTTGCATAGCATGCTCCTATCGCCTTGTAATGTCATTGCTTGTACCAACCAATCGGCACATTACCTACTTCCTCTCCTGCCTTCCTCCTCATACCACCACTTGTCAAATTGTCAAACCTGCACAAATATGATCAAAATAAGCATACAAACAAGGTATATGTCCAGTGTGGTCACTCAAGTAGTGACAGAAATAGCATCGCAATTTTGTTATGACATGTCTCAGTATGCACAACTTAATTATTAGCAAGTTGTATCACCTGAACGTTCTTTCATCAGCCATTGTTCACTGTGTTCAGCTGCGCTGGAAAGCCATTAAGTTGGAATCAACTTAAATAATTGTTTGACTCGCAACTTTCCTTGTGTTTGTTTTGCAGTTGATATTTCCATTCCTAAAACTGGATTGTAAATACTATGACCTGGGTCTTCCGAGTCGCGACAAGACTGATGACAAGGTGACATACGATGCGGCACATGCCATCAAAAAGTACAACGTAGGAATCAAGTGTGCCACCATTACACCCGACGAGGCCAGGGTAGAAGGTAAAGGTTTTTGCTATTAACAAGAACATGTTGCTAGGCTAGTTGGTACACGACAGTAAGTAACTAGATCTCCGTGAAGAAAGAGAGAAAGGATGGCCACAAAGTAATAGACACATAAACAGACATCCTGTTTATGTCTGTTCCTTCTTGCTCAATTTTGCACTGAAGTGTAGTTGTTTAATGTCATGCACCAACTAGTTTAAAAAGCTTTGCGCTAGCTCTAAAGTTTGAATTATTCTACTGTACTAACAACTATCAAGCAAGCTTCCGTTGTGCTAGTGCTAAGCATACAGATGAAATCAGTAGCTGTTCTTATGCAACATGCCATGTTCATTTCAGAAGTGTTAGGTTTGGTCGCTCGACAACTATACACCCACCGTACAAAACTACCAGATTATGTATGGAAGCAATTTGACATAAGTCCATTGAATAGCATTACATTAAAACTCGGTGATGTAGTCGTACTTATGTAACCCGCTTATTTAGTTTTGAGGCACAAATGCAGTGGCTATGTTCTAGAACCAGCACAACTGACCCATTTTTCATGGTATAAGCACACAGTGGACAAAAGTATTATGGGCATTATATGTAACAAGCTTTTCACATAAACAAGAGTTGCATTGAATGTTAAGGTGAACCGCAGTCTTAAGTTGCATTGCTAAAAGGATGGAAGGTACAGACGGCCCTGCAGTTTTCAGAAACAGCTTTTTCTGCATGACAGCTGCAGTGGGTTGCAGAGTGTGTGGTGCAGGGATGCACATTTAGGCCTTCCCTGGATTGGACGTCTCGCTTTGAAGCATTCGGCATTTGTGACAGAGATTCTGTGAAGGCACATGGACTTCATGCGGCCCTAGCCAAAGTCATATAGTTGCCAAGGATGTCTCTTCACATCTGCTATGCTAACATAGGGAGAGGGAAGGGGTACTGCAGTCTGTCAACGCTAGCCTGCACAGAGCTGTATGCAGCAAATATGGTGGCTACGCGCCAGCTGCACCTTCTGACATCTCTGGCATAGCAGCCAAGTGGCCTTTGATACTCCTCACTGTGCTGAGAACTGTGCAGGCTCATACACTGAGTGATGGTACAGTCTTGGCTTCTATATTTCTACTAGGTGGTTTTTCGATGGCCCATGTGCAGCTTTCTTGTCCGGTTGTGGGACTGTTGCACCAATTTATGTTGCCTTATCATGGCAGCTGCACCCAGCATGTATCATGGCGTGTGTGTGGGGCTTCAAACTGCATCACATATTTGCACAGCTTGTTCACTCGATGCTTTCTTCTTTCTTTCTTTGTCTGTCAAGGAGGGAAAGCATTCGTCTTCCATGCCACTAACCATGTTTTCGTTGAACCTCTTTTGTTGCTTTAGAGTTCAACCTGAAGAAAATGTACCCTAGTCCTAATGGCACCATCCGTAACATTCTTGGGGGCACAGTGTTCCGGGAACCCATCCTGTGCAAAAACATCCCTCGCCTTGTGCCTGGCTGGACACAGCCTATTGTCATTGGAAGGCATGCGTTTGGTGACCAGGTGCGAGCGAAATGACTTCTCTTACTCACTTAGGTCTCTGACCAAATTTATTAATAACCTTTTTTCTTTGAGGTTATAGTGCTGAAAACTTTTGCATAGTACATGTAATGGTATGTGCTTGTTTCAAATATAAGGTCTGTTTTTCTTTATCTCCTTTGGTTCTAATTCTATGCAAGCTTTCTCTAATTTTCGACAAAGATTTGCGAAATATAATTTCCTCAGATTTTGCTAAACGGGATGTCATTGGCTTCTGTGAAAATCTAGGAATGCTGTAAGGCCAACCAGTTGTTTCTAGGTGGTGAGTGGTAAAGATTACAATGGCAAATGTTGAAGAACTGCGCTCGCTGTAATAGCATCGAGAACCTGCTGCAAATGTGCCATAAGAGTGATATTTGCAAATTAACACATTCCTTCAAAGTTGTTCTGTTCAAAAAGCAAATACCTACATTTTTACCAGTACCCGGAAGGACAATATTTAATGCGTTCACTGTGGCTGCGCTTCCTAAAGTCCAGATTTCTGTGCATGTTGACCCACCAGTGAGTTGCTTGTCATGTTCCTTTGGTGCGCCGTGAGTTACCAGGGAGTTGCGCAGCAGCACTGCGGGAGTAACTGCTGTGACTCGTCTGTGGCCCCTGTTACAGTGAAAGTGGTAAAGGGCTCCTTGCCAAGTCCCATTGGAAATTTTGGTAATGTACTTGAATGTTGGAATAAGCTTTTCAACACGTAAACAACAGCTCTAAACAGCGTGACACAGGACACGGTGAGAGAACCACAGGACAGAGTGCTCTGTTCTGTGGTTGTTTTGACATGTCCTGGGTTGTACTGTTAAAGCTTTTGTTTACAAGACGTAGCAAACAGCCCAAATGAGCATGCTGTTAAATGAGTGCTCTACTATAAGAATTTTAAAGAAGAAATGAGTAGTGGTAGTCGAGATAGAAGCAAAGAAATGTAGAGCAGTGGTGCCATGAGGCAAGCTAGAGGCAAACCCTTTCAGCAGTCCTTGCAGTAAAGTTCAAGCCACACTTCATGAATTGAACTAAAATGTAAAGTATCATATCATGCTATTGCAACCAATTCAACCACTATGTTGTCTCTAATTACTGGTATACTATATATTATGCGATCTACGTGACCACATTATAATCAACCTTCTCCTGAAACAAATGTCATTTGCCTCACCATTGCAATACAGTACAATATGAACACATTTCTTTTCCATTTTCTGTTCTAGAATTTTAGCGTCTCAGCACGTTCCTAATAATGCCTAGTACTTGTAACTTCTACTGGCACTCTTCTCCCAAACAATATAAATAAATAAAGCTTTTTCGATGTGTAGACATGATAAATTGATCAGGAAAAAAGTAAAGCAGATTGCAAGCTTTAAGAGCAAGGTGGTACGTTACTTAAACAATAATGCAATCTCCTTGAAATGCCAGCATGAAGAGATATTCCTGTGAATTCACATGTGTTAAGATTTGGTTCTGGGAGCAGTCTTAATTGTGAGAGTTGAAGACACTCGCGGGGGCAGCAAGAAAGAAACTGCAAGAAGCATAGCACACAAACATATATTTGAACCTAAAAATGGTGAGCCACACGAACATAAGGCATTAAACATTTAAAGAGCGATGCGAAGTGTCCCTATACGGCATTCGTACGAGCATTCTACGCTCACAAATTTGTACTCCACAAAGCAGACGTGGTGCCATTGCTCAATAGATTGCTCAAAGGGAGACTGCAGGCAGGCTCTTGGAGCCTCTCGTGCAACAGTTGGGCAACGGGAGGGAAAGGCGGGCTGCTTCGATGTCCCCTTGGGCACTGGCGCTTGACTGGGTCCCTCCGACAGTTGTTGATGTCCGACCAACGTGTATTCTCTGGTTTTTTCTAACCTGCGCCCGTCCCTGCCGACGTGGACTCTTGTCATTCTTCTTCAAAGCATGTGCAACACCGGCCACCTTGTGTTTCCACGCTCGAGTGCGCGCGCTACCGCGCACAAAGTTCACTCCCGTGGGTTTTGTGGTCATGCGTGGTCCAGTTCGTGGTGCCGCCTTGGCGTGCATACTGTCTATTGCATCACAGCATGGTATCCAAACTAAGTATGGGAAAAGTGGCAGGCATCGGGATGATCTAAACCAAACACACTGCCTGTACATATGCACTGAACTATATATTAGGGATGACGAAATATATTTGTTCGGCTTTAGCTAGTGATAAACCAAAATTCTTTATAACAAAGTTTGCCTAAGCATATGGAGATTTGTTTTTTTCCATCTCAGCTGGATAGGCGAGAATTAATGTTTACAATCTCGAGCTGTTTGAAATAGCTAGTCTAAGTGAGAACTAAATTTTCTTTCATATCTTGATGTGCAGAATTGTTTCGTGTATATTGCATGAATGGTGTATATCCCAGCAACGCAACTATCATGGGTTTGTACAAATGGCATAAATGTGGTCACTAATACTTTTCTAGCTTTAGTTGTTCTGAAGAATAATGATGCTGACAGTGCTATGGAATGAGGGGCTCACTATAGTATGAGAGGCAGATTTTGAGTGGGTAAATATATGTGCATCTCGTGGACCACACAAGGTCTACAATAGCTTTCCCAGGCATTGAAAGGCTGGAGTTTGCAAGTTTCCGTACAAGTTGAAACAGATCGCCTAATGTTCGTTTATATCACCAGCAATAAGACAGTTCATATAACGCACTCCTTTGCTTGTTTCAGCTAAGGCATTCCTCCATAAGTTTATTTTCAATGCGACACATTAAGCAGGATTTAGGTCTAGATATAGAACACAGGGCAAGCTGCTGCCGCTTTGTGCTCTTCAGCGGCTCTTCTTGAACATGAATATCCATGCAAGGCTAACAATAGATGGCACTAGGATTTGCATAATTTTTATAACATGTGAAGCAGCATACTGTGTTAGACAACCCAAGGGCATGGAATCTCAGCTGCTGCAGCCTCATTTCGATGGAGGCGAAAGTGCAAGTACACCTTCGCACCGTGCATTGGGTGAACAACAAAGAACCCCAGGTGTTAAAAATTAATCTGAACCTCCCCACTATGGCATGCTTCATAATCATGTTGGGGCTTTGGCAAATAAAACCCCATAATTTAATTTAAATTGCAGACTTTTCTGTAAGCAAATGCGCATTATCCTATCTCTCTGCTCTGCCACTTGATTCAAACTTTCCTGTTCCTTTTTGCAGTACAAGGCCATGGACAGGGTAGTAACGAACATGGGAAAAGTGGAGCTTGTGTTCACGCCTGCTGAAGGGGGCGATAAGCAGAAGCATGTTGTGTTCGACTTCAAAAACTCGGGTGGTGTCACCATGGCCATGTACAACACAGACGAGTCTATCGAAGGCTTTGCTCGCTCCTGCTTCGAGTATGCTCTTATGAAGGAATGGCCCCTCTACCTAAGCACCAAGAACACTATCCTTAAGCAATATGATGGCCGCTTCAAGGACATCTTCCAGACCATCTTTGAAAGGTGGGAATTTTTCGTCATTTCTTCGTCGGTTGGAGACATTATACCATTGACTTCGAATCAATATAACATTCGCAAATAGTTATCTGTGGTACATAAACCTAACAGCCGTTCCATACTGTGAGAGCTGCAGCAGTTCGGAGACAGTGGACCATATTGTACATGAACGAAAAGCACCTCCACCAGATGTCACGTGGTAGTGACGGTGAAGAAAGAAGCAGTACGGTGGAATACAAAACTAGCTTTTATTGGGCGAACCTGTGCCCACAAAACAGGCTACACTTATAGCACAACGATAGCGGCGAACACGGTCGGCGATCGTCGGAAATCTGATCAGCGGGTCAAGCGCGTCGGCTTTTATAGAGCAGTCGTCGAATGTTCCAGGCTAATCGTTCGGACCCGCGTGCCTTCCACAATGTTCTACACCATTCGTGTTACGCGATGGAATCGGATAACACAAGGTTCGGCGACAACAGACAGCCGGGTAGAAGCATCGATAACTTTCCAGAAACGTCGGATACATGCAGGCGCGTCCCTCGCTGTGCGATTACATTTGTTAAGCGGCGAAACGTGGTCGCCCGATAAAGATAAGTACACGTGTCAATATATTACTTGAATGCCCCATATATACCATGATGAGAAATTTTGTCATGAATTCCAAATGGACATGGTTTGTTACAATCTGCTAACATTACGTGGCATCTTGGGTCCTATGCCCTGCCCTTCAAGACAGCGGTGGGCCTTAGGCTCATTATTCACATACCTCTCCGAAATCGGCCTTCTCTGAAAGCTTTAACCACGGTTCATTTCAAGAGACAGAAAGGGCTAAAATTTTTACCATTCTCTATCCTGTCAATGTCATTATCAGGTTTAGTCACACATTTTATTTTCAATTCTTTTCCGTTTTCTTCTCTCTACTCCAAAATCTTTTAATTCTCTTCCCTCTCCCTATGCAGAATAGCATGTCAGTCTGTGATCACATGCACAGCAGCAAAAATCTATGCCTTGCAATAGTGAATTTCTGTTTGCTATTCTTGTTGTAAACTTCACAGTTTGCTTTACTGCGGCAGCTGCCAAGTGCTCAAAAGTGGCTCCACTGCATTCATTTGTCCTTTATGTGTTCATCATGCTACCAGCATGTTATAATTGTTAAGTCACTTCCTCTCCTCACCCTCTACTTCACTCACACCTTCCTTGTATTTAGCTCCCAGTTACACCATGACCACACGCTGCAATTTCAAGGAACTAATAAACCATAAAAAGCGTTGCAGGTTGCTGGTTCCTGTTCACATTTCGTTCAGGTGGGGTAGTATTGTACTTATGTCTGCTTTACCACAGTGTATAATGTACTGTGGACTATATGCTTGAGTTATTGTTTTATCGCTTGCACATTACGCTTTTGACGTGCAGAAAAGCTGCTAAGTATGTAAATTCTGTGCAAAACAATGTCGAGGCTGTATGCATGGCCTGCAGATGACTAGGTTGTTGTTCTCGTCTGAGCACAGTTTTAGTACTGCACCAAGCATTGCACTGCTTGATGTGATTTGGCCAACTTAAGTTTTATGTATGAAATATACGGGCTTCACGCCAATTTCCTCTTCATTATAACCTGCCATCACTGTTGCACGAAAAAATGAGTTAAGGGAGGACATTGGTTGCTGTTGCATTTACATTCTCTGTGCCTTGCTTTGCAGTGAATACAAGGAGAAGTTTGAAGCAAAGAAAATGTGGTACGAGCATCGACTTATTGACGACATGGTAGCCCAGGTGCTAAAGTCTTCTGGTGGCTTCGTCTGGGCCTGCAAGAACTATGATGGCGATGTGCAGTCGGACATCATTGCTCAAGGTTACTTAGTGCATACTTCTTGGTGATAAAAGGACGGACAGTGCAGTGGAGAAGGGTTTCTGCTCAGATTACTTATGCTGCTGGTACTGATACTGTTGATAGCGATAGAATCTTAATCAAACGCGCTGTGGATGGCATACTGTGTAGTTCAAGCCTTCACATCTTCTAAGTTTTAATCCTTTGAGTGCCGGGCATTTTGGGCATTCCTGCCCACCGTGGGCCGGAAGTCTTCCCAATGTGAAACAAGTTCAATTTATGTTGAAGTAACGTGTTAGCAGGCTTTAGACTCAAATCATATTTATTCATCATAAATTCCTTAACAGTTTACAATATTTCTTGATCATAATAGTCAAGCAAAAAATGAATGATTATGATTTTAATTATGGTGATTAGTATATAAGCAAGGAAACAATGTTTCGTATTTTATGAATGAGGTAGCTGTATATCAAAGTTTGCAAAAAATTTCTGGAATTTATGCATCACTCAAAACTGCGCAGGCTTTTATGTGCCAGTCAGCCATGTCGGAACTTCAGACTCGGGCCATACATGTAACTCAAACAAAGGGTTAAAACTTCGAAAGTGTGAAAAATTGAACAAATACAAGCTGCCATAGGATTTTAGTTTCCACCCACTTTTGTACAGATGTGACCAGCACATAGAGGTTTCGTGAATTATCTCGGAAAGGCAGGGAGTGAGCTGAAATTCTTGCTCGAATTAACTCGGGCACAGCAAGGGATGTACACAAATGCCTGACCAACATGCTACTAACGCTGGAATGGCAGTTAAAAGAGTTAGTTTCCTGAAATGACTTGCTGTGCAAGTACAAGACGGCTTGTTCTCTCTCGTCATATGTAAATAATTATTACGCAAATCGGTGTAAGGTGAATGCATATTAAGAAAAATATGTACCTAATCTGCCTAACAGTAGTATACATTTTTTTTCCTTTCAGCCGCAAAGGTTTATTTCTGGGGAACTGGCATGAATGTTCTCTGTGGCACTATTCTACAATAAGATTTTTTTACATGTTGATGCTTAGAAGCAAATGCATTGTTAGCTGCTTTGAAACTGCATTTTTGACAAGTTGTAATTTGTTGGCATTCATTTATATAAATACTGAACATCAGATCATATTTTGTCCTCCCCTGGATATGCCACTAGACAACGACATCCTTTTTCATTAGTTCTATTTCAAAGTAGAAACAGTGTTTTCAAATACTCCTCCTTGTCACTGACAGTAACAAATTAGAATGAGCTTAACGTGTGCCTAGTATCATGGAAGGCAACATTGAAAGATTTGAGGTTCTGCTTGAGAAGTGACAGTTATTGTATTTGTGATCTTTTCTTCTTTTTCATGCATGCCTAAAGAGGGATTGTCAGTTGTTGATTTCACATAGTGATATTCATTAAAGTTTTTTTAGTGATGTTGTGATGTATTTTCTGTTTGCTTTACCACTCTGCAAGAGCCCCCATACTTGGGGTTCACAGTATTGTAAACAAATAAATTTCTGTATTAACAGGGTGACAGGAAGAACATGCAACGGATCTTGAACGTTCACCGAGATGTTCGAAATTGGCAATGCCGATACCGACAAATGCAGTAGCTGGTCATTAAAATTGTGTTCATTAGCTTTCTTACATACTTCTAACGGAAATTTCAGCAGGATTTTGTATGTTTCATTCTTATTTGAGATCATCTTTAATTTTTATTGAAAGCTGAGCTCATTATCCTTACAGAAAGGGTTACCACAGAGCAAATTTTGTTTGTATTGACATAAACTGCATACAAAAATGCTGCACTTCTTTTGATATTGTTACATTGTTACTCTGATAAGACTTCGTTTTAAACCTTTCTACATTGCTCATGAAATACTATAGCATTGCACTTAGCTCACCTGTGTCACTGCTTGTCCTTGTTCAACAGGCTATGGTTCACTCGGTCTGATGACAAGTGTCTTGGTTTGTCCTGATGGAAAGACTGTTGAAGCTGAGGCAGCGCATGGGACAGTTACCAGGCATTACAGAGAACATCAAAAGGTTTGTCAACAGCTTATCAATGCAGGCTGAACTGTCGGGTAATAACGCATAGAATCTCAACTCTAATGAAAAAAGTAACGTCGGAGGACACCTTCTGTTGTTTCATAAGCTGTGTTGCTCCTTACTGCCATCATTACACCTGTGCAGTTGAGGCATCCAAACTGTGCGCATTTTCAGGAGACCAGAACTGGTGGTCGGCCATTGCCTGACATTGACGTAAGCTTGAGTTGAAGTAGGGAGTTTCAGCTGGTATCAGATAATCAGTCGCTTTCCCTCACTCTTTTTCTTTTGTTTCATGCCCTGTTACATGTAAGTACATTTTTCTGCTGTGCCTTACACACATAGCAGACAGGGGCCATATATATATATAATCATAAGGAGCCAACAAAGACGCCAAGGACAGCATAGGGGAAATTATGTGTACTCATTAATTGAATTTAAAAAATGACAAATTAATGAAAAGGAATGTGGATGGAAAAACAACTGGCCGCAGGTGGGGCACGAACCGAAGTCCTTGCATTATGCGTGTGATGCTCTTAGCAATTGAGTTGCCATGGCGCTGTTTTGTCACCCACTTTCTGGAGCAATTATGTTAATCTACTAGAACTAAACCTGAGAGTGTTAGCCAGTGCCACACCTCACGGTCTTGACCGCAGGTGTGGAACATCCTTAATGTGGTGAATTGGACATGTGTGTGCATAATTGAAAAGGTGGCAGCACAAAAAGGACGCAGACATAGACAAGATGATAAGGACGACTGCTGAGAAATTGTCAGCGTTCGTCCTTGTCGTCCTGTCTCCATCCGTATTTTCCTTGTGCTGCTACCTTTTCAATTATGTAGAACATCCTTCTTTTCTTTATTGTAGCCATCATGTGTACGTGATCTTCTTAGGTGAAGGCAACTGATCAATAAGCCTACAAATGCTATATATGTGTGTGTGTGTGTGTGTGTGTGTGTGTGTGTGTGTGTGTGTGTGTGTGTGTGTGTGTGTGTGTGTGTGTGTGTGTGTGTGTGTGTGTGTGTGTGTGTGTGTGTGTGTGCTCTTGTAGGTTGAGGATGCAAATACCGAAATATAGGAAATTTTTTTTTTTGTACGTGCATCTTCAACCTACAAGTTCCTGTTCAACTACCGGACCCAAGCAGACTCTCATTTTATATAATTAACAACACATTTCATTTTTCTTCTTTTTCGTCACTGGCTTGGATCTTGCTACAACACTGTTGTCAAGACCATCATAAGATAAGAGACCATCACAAGCATAAGAGAAGAATGGAAAGGGAAACTGTTAGTTACAAAAGTACAGCAAATGCAAAGAAAGCTTGCTGCCCAGATGCACGTATTGAAGTGCTGAGATTTAAGACTTTCAATTGAGAATGTGAACCAGGCATCAAATAGGGTGTGCACACTGTAAGTGATGCAAGAAAAGTCAAAGCAATGGAGCTTGGAGAAAAATAAATGCTTAAAACAGTTGCAAGATCAATTGGCAGAAAAAATTTGATGCAGCAAAACGGCAATGTATACTGAGGCTACTGCGCGTAAGTTCTTGCAGTTTACCAATGAAAAAGCCTATGGCTTCTCAACCAAACAGCTTGAAAAAGCGACTGCTATAATTCATTGGAATATAACTGCAGTACATGTCACTAACCAGATATTGTCTGTGAACAGGAAAAGGGCTTGATTCATATTGTGTGTTTAGTGCACGTGGCTCTATCTGGCCTCTTCAACCACCTGTGAAAAGCAGCTTTGTTGTAATCCATTTGTAGCTAACACCTTACCCACACCCAAAAAGGTCCACATACCCACATACTCAAGAAGTTCCACAAGCCATAGGAAAACCACTGGATTAGTGTTTTGACTGAGCTGCACCGAGTCTGACATGATGCATTACCTATTTGATCTCCTTACAGGGCAATAAGACTAGCACAAATCCCATTGCAAGCATCTTTGCGTGGACCCGTGGTTTGGACCATAGGGCCAAGTTGGATAAGAACACCGACCTCCACAAGTGAGCATGTGTTATCATAAGTTCGTTTAAATATTCAGATGAGCTATCATTATTGCTAATTGAACTTAAATTTGAACAATTAAGAGGACAATGTAGGCATTTTAACATAAAGTGCTCTTTGCCTCACACCAGCCACGTTACAGTAGATTTGCCTTATAAAAAGTATTAACCAGGTGTCGATCCTAAAGAAGACATTTGATGTACAGTCTCGTCCACTCTTAGGGTGAACACGGCTTACCGTGGCCATGCTCTGCGGGCCGCCAGTGCGTCTGGCGCGGCGGCGCAGGCGCACACGGACTCAGGGGAGGTGCTCCGTGTCGTCTGCTACAGCGCTGGAGCGCGCCGCCTCTTGCTTTGCTGTAAAGTACACTTTGCTAGACCCAGGTGACTGAGTGCCCGAGGCAGCATTGCGGGAAGGCGCACTTCACTAACTGGAGCATTTTCCAGCTGTTTGCGTCTACAGCTTGTGAACAGCCTGCTTAATCAATGTACATAAACAGAAACAAGCTTCTCACCACATAAATCACTTAGCATGTTTTTCATAAGTGATGAGGGAAAATAGTCATTTTTTCGCGCTCTTTATTAGGCTGGGGCGTAGAGGCGACGCTTGATAGTCGTGTCAGGGACGTCACCCAGCCTGAGGCTGTTCTTAATTTCTTGAACGGTGGAGGTCGGGTTTGCAGCAGCCGCCGCTACAATCGTCACTCTTTGCCGGGCTTTACGGGGAGCATCCGCAATTCTTCCATCCTTCTTGTAAGCCTAGACGATTCTATTTGCAGTTTTCAGTGGCCTTTTTGTCATCTCCGATATAACGCGTTGAGAATAGTTTTGTAGGCACAGATCTACAATGCGTCGTCTTTCTTTTTCCAGTACCCGCGACATGGCTAGTTTCCAAAATGCACCAGGGAAATAAAATTATCCTGCACTGTTACAGTGTTTTTATCGCCGAAGTGCCATGACAACCAGCAACCGAACAAAATGCAATTCATTATGCAAGTCGACGGAAATGCGTTTAATGTAAACACCTCTGGTGTCTTTCGATTTGGCGAGTCATCCCAGAATCTTTAACTCCTGAGTGGCCAGTCTCTCAGTTGAGCAGTCGTTGGCTGCACCGCATCATCATATTAAGCTAAGATGGGGTAGCATGGCTTAAGCAAAAAAAGAAGGGGGGGGGGGGGCTCGATGGTTGATCGGGCTTACGCCCATGGTCAGTTAAAAAGTAGACTGGCCCGAACACAGCTATCTGGCTTGGGCTGGGCTTAGCTTTTACAAATGGCGAGCCCGTTTGCTGACTACCGGCATGCTGTGGGCAGACGACACTGGGCCGGCCTCGTGACCACCGGTTTAAATATCGTGGCCGCGTTCGTCCAACACACGGACAGGCCACTTCCCCACGACGGCAACAGCATTGCTTGTTCGCGGCAAGGGTTCCTGTGCCGTATTCGTATTTGGGTTTTACCCACTCAGCCCAGCCCACCCCCGCCTACCCCCTAATAAAGAAAAGAAAACAATTCCTCCTAATCTTCCAAATTTATGCAATGCCCACCTCTATGGCGTAACTCAGAGGCTATGTGTTGCTTCGGGACATATAGCGCACAGATAACAAATTATTACATGTTATTGAGATTATGCATATGCCCCATTGTGAGGAAGTACTGAAATGAAATAGAAGTGAATAACGACTTAATTATCCGGCAAGACGTCATTTAGGCTAGAAAACACATGTAGATTACAGATTTTCCCCTCCAATTACCTATTCAAAACGGACGGAAACAGAATTCGCATGCGGCGTGCATTGACTCGAAGGAGAAAAAAACAACCTACCAAAAAAACTTTGGCACCACATGTTTTATTTCACGTAATCAATGTAATCAAATAATTGACCGATGATTCCTCTAAATGAGAACGCGACTTCTCGCATCAGGTAGCCGTCAGAGGACCGGCACCGCTTCAGTGATTTTACCCAAACTGTGTCAGCAAAAATGAATTTAGTTTTTTTATAGGATGTAGAAAGATGAAAAGGGGGGAGTAAAATTGCCGCCTAATCAGTTGCTATGCCGGGGAGAGCACTTTCCTACATCGCATAAAGCGCTCCATGCTCTCCTACCAGCGACATTAACACATCAATAAGAGAGTGCGAAGCAGCGGATATCACTTCTTAGTTGCTGTCGAAGTAATAGTATTGTCCTCCTTAATGGTAAAATCCATGGCAAACATGATGATGCGTGATTTAACAATCTCTCTCTAACATTCTGCGAAATTTATAGCGGGTTTCGGTCGTTTTCTTAAGTCAATTAAGCACATTCGTTCTAGCATCAAGACATGCGCGAAACAGCGCGCTAGGCTCATGACATGACTCCAACCAAGAGCGCACCTAATAGGTTTCTCGGTATGCACTACACCAAGTGATGTGAGAGTAAAACATAAAGGCCCCAGCCTACTAAAGAGCACGAAAAAATGACTATTTTTACCCTCATCACTTATAAAAAACATGCTAAGTGATTTATGTGGTGAGAAGCTTGTTTCTGTTTATGTATATTGATTAAGCAGGCTGTTAACAAGCTGTAGACAGAACCAGCTGGAAAATGCTCCAGTTCGTGAAGTGCGCCTTCCCGCAATGCCGCCTAGGGCACTCAGTCACCTGAGTTTAGCGAAGTGCACTTTACAGCAAAGCCAGAGGCGGCGCGCTCCAGCGCTGTAGCAGACGACGTGAAGCACCTCCCCTGGGTCCGTGTGCGCCTGCGCCGCTTCGCTTTGATGCGCTGCTGCGCCGGACGCACTGGCGGCCCGCGGAGCGCGGCCACGGTGAGCCGTGTTCACCCTAAGAGTGGACAAGACTGTACATGGTCGTTCAAAATAATTATATGATTAAATATAGTTTGCATTTCTCTATTCAGTCTCTTTCATCTTCCCTATTCATAAATTTAGGATCTTAATCGTATTGTATTTCATGTGCAATTATGCTGACATTGTCTTCTTTAGAATCAACACTAGATTGAGTCTTCTTTTTTTCTGCAAGTGGTTAAAAGATAGCCAGATCCCAGATATTCCAAACCTGTGTGACGTCAGGAAAGGAGCCCTTGTCTTTAAAATGACGTAAGCTCTATGTGTGCAGCATAAACGCGAGGTGCGCAAGAACACACAGAATACCCTGTGTGCCTATGCCTGTTAACACATACTCACCAGATAACGCTAGTAGCAAAATGTTGCACACTCTACGAGTGTTTACAGCCAATTATACTCCTTTTTGATTACATCCTTAGTTGCTGACTATTGCTATGTGTTCTCAGCATAGAAGGGCATCATTGAACCCTATCTTCGTGTTCATAGGAGTACAGGTCACCTAAGCGACCTTTCTTTTCTTTTTTTTTTTTTCTGGATGGAATAACTTTACTGAAAGGTCCTGCGAGCTATGGGGCGCAAGGCGCCATAGCGCGGGCTACTCCCACGTTAGGACCGGGAGTTTTAACTCCCTGGCCATATCGTGGGCTCACTGGACGGCCAAGAGCTGCTCCGCCAGGTCCTTTCTGCATAATTCTTCTTGTAGCCTGGCGGAGTCTTGATTCTTGTTTGCGTGGGTCCGACCACATGGCCAGAGCAAGAGATGTACGTCTAGTGTGCTAAGGCAATTTTCGCAATATGATGTTGTGTGGCATGTTGTGGGCGTCGAAGTCCCTGGCCACGATCATGGGGTTGTCGCTGGCACGGTTGCAGGCGAGCTGGAGTATTTGTCTAAATTTTTGTGCTCTGTGCTTGGGGCTGCTGTAGACGTTTAGGGTGAATATGCTTTTGGCATTCTTGGCTCTATAAAAGACTTCCGTGAGAATGAGGTGGGTATGGGATAGCCAGCTCCCAGATATGCCAAACCCTTGTGAAATCGGCAGAAAAAAACCTTGTCGTCTAAAATTACCTGTTCAATATTGGAATTAAACTGGGGCCGTCCAGCACAGCAGCCTGATCTTCTATCCATCTACCAAGTTTCGCACAACATTCATCACCAATTTTGCAGAGCGAAGCGCAGAGTATTAGAGGGCCCCTTGCCAGGTTTGGGCATTCAGGGGTGGGACTGCCCAAAGTCATTTTGGAGCAATTTCTGGAGCAAGTAAAATTGAGTTTTGCAGCAGTTTAGAGTAGACAGAATTGCATTTTAGATCAGTTTGAAGCAGGCCATTCTAAAGTTTGGTGGAATAATGGAATATGGCAGCATACTTCGAAACTGCAGCTAAACACAGAATAAATCAACACGAAGTGTGTAGTAGAAACGCGCTTTGTAGCTATAGCGTACTAGAATATAGGAAAGGGTCGAGTGTTGGCACGGTGCATGCTTTCCTGTAAAGCCGAAGACATCGGTGGCACTACAATCGAACGTATTCCCTGTGTGAATGCTCGTGTTGATAGCGGAAAATATTCGCAAATTATGCGGTCCAATCAATGTGATAACATAATTTCTGGGTCGCCATATGTCACTGCAGACCCAGAGAGCCGTACTCAACACTGAGATAGTATAGCCTAAGACTTCTGCAATCTGTCTTTATTTCGATAGCGATTATATAGACACTCTGGGCACATTTCTGCTGTCATCGTCGCCGTGATGTTCTGTATAAAGTCCAGGGGCGATAACATTGTCGCTGCATTCCGTATGCTGAATGTGCAAGTGAAGCCATGCGAGAGTGAGCTGACGATGGCAGCTCACTCACTCACTCGCTCGCTCGCTCGCTCGCTCACTCACTCGCTCGCTCACTCACTCACTCACTCACTCACTCACTCAACGCGGGATCACGTATCGCTTTGGAAGCAGTCCAACGACATTACGTGCTATTTAGTGCATCCACTCCCACCTTGCATATAGTCTGCTACATGAGTAGAGGGTAGCACGCAGCAGAGATTTTTCAATGCCCAAGCTTTCAGCATTAGCTGCTGGCAAACGCTGCTTTCAAAAATCGGCTCTCAGACAAGTGAACCTAACAGTGACAGAAGAATTTTCCACGCATTGAATTTCAACTGGCATGCACTCTCGTATTGGTGCAGCATACGGCGTGCGAGCACATCAAACAGCAATAGGTGCAAACAACACATGCCCCTAAAATGGGCTGGTTGCACAGAGCGACAAATGCTTCAGGGTTCCTGTTTACAATAGTTGTGATATTACTTGAAACACTGCAATTACATTCTAAAACGCAGCCATTTAACAGCTGTGAGTACAGCCATGACCTGTGTTTCCATGAGCGACGGCGCAACGGTAGTCCTACTCCGGCAGCGAAAAGCCGTGCTTGGGCCAACGGTCGGTTCCCTTTGTTCTCCTCTCCTTTTCCCAGGCACAGAAAGCTAGAGGAGGCGCTCGATGTGTTCATGTTTGCCTGTGCGCACGCCACACCATACTTGTTAATTTGATTAGTAAGTGAATGTCTACAAGTTTATACGGCCAATAAAATTACTATCCTTACTTCGTATACCTGTCTACTAATTTGCTATCGCAATCGACGGTTTGCCTTTCAGGCGAAACTGACTTTTTATTCCAAATCCGCCATTAGTCTTTTGTGATAGGTAAAAATGGCTCAGACCTCGCCTACATAAGCATAAAAACAGATTGAAATAGTCTTACTTTAGTCTTAGGTGAGGACAGAGATGCCTGCCTGCTGAATCTGCTGCAGCGCACGCTTCCCCCTATTTAGCTTACATGCAGTGCCCTCAGCCTACGTTTCATTTTGTTGTGCCTCGGATAGGGATCACCCTGCCACTCGGCCCACTCAACCGTATTCTAGTACACTCTGAATACAGCCGCCCTAGTCATTCTGACAGCAGCGACAACACCCGAGAGTGGCCGCACCTTAGTCGGCCACTTGCCGGAAGCGCGGAAACTCCTGTGTTATAAGCGCAAAAATTACGAGAAACTGTGCGGTAGGTGTCTTCGCATGGTGTGCGCAATTTGAACGGCTGAACTCTTTTTCAGAGAACAAATTCGCTCTGTTTACTGCCACTGGCAGAGCACACATGCCATAGCCGTTCTGGCGAGCATGGCACAACTTTGGTAAATTTTCTGTGTTTGGCGCAATTTGCATTTGTATCAAAATTGCGCAATTGGTGCAGAAGTCCCACCCCTGGGCATTGCAAACAGACAAGCCCTGCACTTACATCACGCGCTGACAACCATGTCTGCAAAGTATCGAACCACTGCATGGTGTGAATCTAGTGCTCACGGCCTTTCATTTGAGAGCCCCGCTTTCTGCTGGAGAATAAAGGGTCATACGAATAAATGCCTCTACCCAAGAAGCACTGCCTGCAAGATCACAGATTATGGCATGTGACTTTGGTATTAATGCAGAACACTCAATACACCGCCACTGCAAGCATGCTGCACAGCAAAAAAGAGGGTGGAGAGGGAAGAAAAAGAGGAGCTTGTGATGTAATCTCGATGTAGTGCCTCTGCTCCTATTGGGAGAAAGCAGGAAAGGAATGTCACTTGCAGACAGCAGCCAAGGCAAAGGGAGTGTGTGTATATTGGCAGCAAAGCTTGCCTCCTAGCAACATAATGAAGCAACATTTCAATTTCTCCAATCTCCCATAATAATAACCCAATTTGAAGAATGTTTGTAGTACTTTTGATTGTCTTACAGCTTTCAGTGCCTAACCAAAATATTTGATAGTGCCTTGCGAGGGGTACTTAAATGTGAACTATGCAGCATATTTAGAATGTGTAGGTACCCAGCCTTGTACACAGATTACTTCAATAGATTTTGCTTCTAGTACACCAGCTTACTGACACTTGCAATATGGGTGGGGCCGCCAAGGTCAAAAGGATTCGGCTTGAAAAAAGGAAGAGAGAATTGTCATTCCTACACTGGCAGTTTCAGCAAGCATTAAACTCATGCGGCTCCTTGGTCAGCATCAGATGTGTCACCATTTTCTTCTTAAATTTCAGGTTCTGTGATGCATTGGAAAAGGCTTGCGTCGAAACAGTAGAGTCTGGCAAGATGACCAAAGATCTTGCAGGATGCATCCATGGAATAAAAAAGTAAGAATAGCACTGGACCTAACATTGCTATTTTATTTACAAGGTCACAAGCTTTTGCTTTGTGCTTAGCACTTTGCATGCAGTGGCAATGCATATTTAAGCACTGAAAACGGCGACATGTTATTGTTGCATAGACTTGCACAATTGTATAACTATGCTTCCGTGCAAATAATTTGTCCTTGCTTGACTTTCTTTCAGTGTCAAAGAAGGCGACTACCTCAACACAATGGATTTCCTTGAAGCAGTCACCGAGAACCTCAAGAAGAAGCTCAACCAGTGATGCCTATGCACATGCAGTCATTCAGTTTAGGAGTTGCAGAGTACTTTGACACAGCCATTTTGCAATAAAATTTTAATACGAAACGAAGAGTCATTATTTATACATAGTAATAATGTGGTAAACTTTAGTAGCACCTAGATCACGTGGAGCTCTCACGTAAGGTACTTCACCACGAGAAACATCACGACACAGGTCACAAACATTCCCCCGAAAAGAATGAACTTGTCCTGGTAAGTTCGCCTCTCGATCATCCTCATCACCGTGTTGGACATGCCGAGCGTGTTGGCCACGTCGAGAATCTTGCGGTGAGCACCCTTAAGCGTTGTCCTTTGCTCCCTTAGGTTGGAAAGTATGCTGGTGCCGCTACCAATCAAATCGTCCACGTTTCGGTTCGCAGATTGCGCCCTGGAATGAAACTGTAACGACTCGTCGATGTTTATCGCCGTGTCACGAGCGTCGTTTGTGGAAAACTTCTTAGAAAGCAGCTCCTCTCGACTCTGAAGGGCCTCTTCGCGCTCGAACCGACGGCGCTGCAGGTTTCCCAGAGCCGCTTGAAGGTGCTTCTGCTCGTACCGGAGTTCGTCCACTCTCATCTTGGCATGCTGTCGACGTGTCATTGGTTCCTTGTTCGCCAAGATGCCCAGCCGCTCGCAGTTCGAGGAGAGCTCGTTGATTTTTTCCTGAATGATACCCTCGATGCGCTGCGCTTCCTCGCCGACGGCGACTTCATATCTCTTGAAGCACTGGTGGATGTCTTCCACGATGCTGTTTGAAGCGTGGTACAATCGCTCCATGATGCAGCGCTGACAGATGTAACGCGCGAAAAGTGGCAGTGGTTATCTCCTGTCAATATTTGTAGCGCCGGCTGGCGCTCCAAGCATACGCTGCCACATCGGCAGTTGACCGATCACCGACTGTTCTATTCACGATCCCGCACCCAGTATAGCCCAGCGCACGCAGCTGTGGCAAGCCCTCTGCGCCAAGTGAAATATTTGGGCAGGTAAATTCGTCATAATAAAAGAAATAGAAATTTATAAGTGTTAATTAAATTTTGGTCGCTGAATTTAAAGGTACATTTGTAGGTTATGTGTAGATTAATGATACGCAAGGTATGCTGAAGCAAATCGTGAAAAAGTTTTGAAAATACGTTTTATTCAAGTAATAAAATATGTAGTGTGAACACGTTGCTTACACTGTCGTGTAAATAGCAGTTCTTATGACTTTACCTCACCTTACTAAACGTGCGAAGCACTGCAAGCAGTGCGGGCAGTACTGCTTGCATTTATCCGTGATTCTGAGTTTGCGCAGCATCGTCACCTGGCGTCGCTCCCGTAGCTGCCGTCGTCCCCTTTGCCCCACATTTTCGCTGTTGTTGAGATTTGGCAAACGCCGCTGGTCACCAATGTTAACCACTTCCGAACTGTAACATTCCGTCGCTATGGGTGAGTGTTTCAACCAAGCTACACAGTACACAGCGTTAGCGTGTTCATATTACTCAAAGGCGTTTTGTTTTCACTCCCAAGCCCGCAAAGTGCACCGGATCAATTATGCGACCAAATTTGTGACTCGACGGGGCATCGCTCCTTCTGAAACCTTGCGTTGAACGATTTCATTTTCTTTCGGAAAGCAGTTCTCTTATACTTTCTTTTACTTCGTTCAACTTGCGCAGGTTTTGAAGGACTGGTGTGAAAGATGCTTTCGGTCGAGCTCGTTCCCGTGGCATGGGCTCTTGTCGCCATCCCTACGTCAGTGGTTTTGATTGTCGCTCTCGCACTGTGTCTTTGTAAGCAAGGGGCAGACAAGTAAGTGAAACCATGGCGCATCTGCCATTCTGTTCCTTCGATTGCCACTAAACCTCCTATTACGGTGCCTAGAACTGGGTACCGTACACTTGTACTGTGTGCACATGCGAGTGTGAAGATTGCAGTGCGTCAGCCTGCTAAATATAGGGACTGTGTACTCAAGACCGCATAATGTGGGCGGTCGGGCGCACGTCTGCGTGGGGACCGCGGCGGTGAACGGAGCGGCGCGCGAATGAGTGTTTTGATTGGGATTTCCGTTCCGAGTCGGGGATTCGTGCGTGTCGCGATAGCACTTCGAAACATGCCGACGGCCTGCAGTTGGGCGCTTAGCAACCGACATTTTCTGACGACGAATCAGCACCTGAAGCGCGTGTTAACGGGGTGTGCGGAGTTCTTGACATCTTGCATGAGCGATGTGCCATCCAACGTCTGTCAGCTTTGTGTCGGAAGGGCTTGGCAACTGCACTGTTACATATTTTTTTTTTTTCGCGCGAGCTTGCTTGCACTGTTTACTTATGGGAAAAAGAACAGGAAAAGCCCAGCATTTGTCCCACTATAAACTACGTTGCTTAATTTATGCAAAAATGCGCCGAGCACGTCTTTTTCTGTGCTAAGTTTCGTTGCAGACGTACGGCTAGTCTCTGAGCTTAACAATGTTGTGCATTCAGCCGCAGCAGCATCAAACTGTTACATTGAAGTGGGTTAAGTGTATGTCCGTCATTCTAAGGCATACTGCGTTTGTAGTTTAAGGATTGTGTCCAGTTAAACAAATGGCCGGTATGTGTGACAACGGTGTTGCATTTTTGGTCCTGCACCTAGCTTCTGGGATGTGTAGTAGGTTTGGTACGAAAAGCTTGCATTTGCTCTATGCAGCACTGCCCGTGTATAGTGGATACCACTATTCAACTGAAAATGTTGCATTGCACAGGAAAGGTATCACACAAATGAAAGATTACTTGAGCATTGTGCAGCAATCTAGGCATTGGCAATAGGGGGGGGGGGGAGGGGGGCATTTGACTGAGCATTGTTGCAGGGGCTCTTGCATGTTTGGTCTTAAAAGTGCTGAGCTTCTAAGCAAGCCCCTACACAAAATTGGGGGGAAATTTATAAAATCATTTGTGAAAGTGAAATATTCATAAATACTCCATTTGTAGTAATATTTAATAAGGAACATCCTTATCTGTATGCTTGTACGTACTGACTGATGTGAGCAGTGCTTGATATGGATAGCTCCAATATTATGCATCAAAGCTTACACATCCTAAAGATTTATGTAAAACGTGACTAACCTGCAGGATGATAAAGATGACAGCAGCAGGCAAAGAAAAACAAACAGGTATCATAGCACTCCTTGCCTGTGCCTGTCAATTTGTGCGCATTGCAGATAAGTTCTGGACCAGCCTCATAGAAACTTTCAGTCCAATTGAAGCTTAGGATGTTGAGAACTTGCTTTGTCAACTATGCGTGTCGCTTGTTTTTTGCACTGAAACAACATTATTTCCTCAAGCTATGCACCAACTGGCACACTTACTTTTGTTGGCATTAATTGTATTTACAAATTTAAAAAATTAGGAATCTGGCTTAATGTGTAGTTGATTCCTCCATGTGTTACGTAACTTGTATCTGCCCTGGCACCTTTTTATTGTGACATATGGGCATTCGGTATTACTTCTGCTGGTATTTTTTTTTCTGCTGTCAGTAGTGATCTTATATCTGGGTTGAAGTCACAAGAGTTGCAACTCATGATGTAAGAGCAGGGGAGCATGGCTTCACTTGTCATCATTATTGCCCAAGCAAGCCATTTAACGTATTGCACCAATGACCAAATATTTGTCTAGAATTTCTCATTGCAGCACGTAAGTTGGGAAATTGCATGAAATAAAGCATGCCAGATGACTGCAATGCTAGTGCATGATCACCACATTGTTGGCAGTAGGAGGATTGTTTAGCAGATGGTGGGAAAGAAGAATGGTTAAAGGCTAACAGCAGTGAAATTTTCGATCATGTAAAAGCCTAGTTTCATATAGTACAGGTATAGAAAAACTTTAGTGCGAAATTTTACATTTAAAGCACGAATGGATGTGCCACGAAAAGCTAGCAATAATAGATTTTTTTCATACAAGAACTGAAAAACTCACTGCCATTGTTGCTTGCCGGAAATGATAAAGTACGAAGAACACTGAATCGGAACATCCAGTTGTGCAAGTTGGTAGGTTAACTTCGTTGAAAACGAACACGCTAAAGGGAACACAGGATGAAAGAATTCGACGACAAGGGTGCTGTGTTGTTCAGTTCTTTCGTCCTCTGTTCCCTTTGTGCTGTTTGTTTTCAACGACAGGGCATTGAGAATCAGTGTGGCTCCTTGGCATGACCTTCATGACTTGGCAGCACCCATGGCGCACTGAAGATCTTGCAGACCATAACCTGGGATTTTTATCACATCTGCTAACCTCCGTGTTCACACGTCGTTCATCTGCTCAAGTGTTATTTAAATGCTGTTTATATAAGTGAATTAACATTGCTTCAGTGGAATGTACTGTTAACCAGTTTAGCCAAAGTGAAATTTCATTGCTAGTGGCCTTTAAGATGTGTAACATGGCAGAATTTTGGGTTAGGAGTGTGTTCCAGTGACACAACATTACTAGATGGTACTAGGTATAGGCATATCTTAATTTACAAAGTCAGCTGCTGGGCATGCTACTAGTGCACTTTCAGTTTTGCTGTTGTATGTGCCATTGTGAAGAGATTTACAAATTTATGGTAATGAGTGAGGAGGAAGTACATTTCTGGTTCCCAATTTAGGAAAAAGTATTGATTTTTCTTTGCTGTGGCTTGTTTTTCTCTTGTTCACAGGTCACTCAATTTCTTGGGTGAGAACCGCCAAGTATTGAATAAGAACTCGCCCGTCGCCTATAAAGTTCAGGTATTTTTTCTAGCACTTTATATTTTTCCCGTTGTATGAAGTTTACGGCAGTGAATGTCATGTTTCATTCCCGTGTTTGCAGAAAGCTTCTGGTTTGCATGAACAACTAGCAGTTGTGTACTAAAATTAAAGGAGTAGTACTGACATGTTGCTTTCGATTTGTCTTTCTCTCTCTCTTTTTTTTTTTTTTGCTAGACTAAGGTTCGAACCCTCTAAAGCTCTACAACGATATGCTCGTTAGCATCAGAGTGTCCCAAAATAATTTACACTAATATTTGTTACTGTGAAACAATTTCATTACGCAAGGGTCGAATGCGCCGCGACGGCACGATACACTGGCTTGCTCCGTTCTACGATCGCTTCAGTTGCCTCATGCAGGCGCAGACTGAATAAACACTAGCAGCACTGTTCTTTTTTTTTTTTTAATGAGCAACATCATTATGCCTAGCCTTATTGCTACACAATGTCAGTGAATTTTGCTCTGTGTCATGATGTTAAAATAATGTTAGTGATACTAGGTCTGGCATTATGAGGCTAGCAGCAGTGTTAAAGTACCTTATAATAAGTGCACCCATACTTATCATCTCTTTATGTTCAAGAAGCATGTTGTAGAATTTCTACACATTTGAAAATATGTGTCTGTATGCCTTTAAGTACAACACTCTGAGGTCGCAGTGTAATGTGGAAAACTTTGCTATAATTTCATTTGCAGAGCACCGACGATCACCAGAATGGTGACTTGCGGGGGGACTCTCCTCTCGAAAAAGTTTCACTCCATCCCAGGTAATTGAAATAATGTGATGGTAATTGTTTTAAATTAAGCACGTTTATTTTATGGGGCCTCCATAAATAGAATGTTTCTCAGCATGGAGCAGTGGGAATAAACTAAAAGATAAAAATTTGTTTTATAACTTAAAAATAGAGAGATCTTTAGTGGAATGCTGGGATAAAAACACAAAAACAAGTGCTATTGTTCATGTATCATAGTGCAGTGTTCAAATCCGTTTGAGCTGGAACATTCTCCTTCTATGTGACACTTCTTGGTGGGGGAGAAGTATTATAGTACAGTTTGACCTCAATATAACTCGCTCGGATATTAATTATTGGATACGTATAATAAAGGCAAATCTAAAATTCGTCATGCCAAAATTGCCTACCTGCTGTCGCAAATTTTTTTTAATGTCTACAAATTCAAGTTTGTTCTGTTATTTTAAGAATATTTTGTTCAGTTCTACGAAAAATAAATGTTGTTCGCAAAAATGTTTTCCTTGTCCGTCTTCGACCATACAAGTCTTGTAATTTTGAAAGCACACCAGAGGGGCACCCGCTTCAAGCAAGTTTATTCATGCAAATTCATGTAGCAGGTCAAGTGAGCAACGGCAGGGTCACTGCAGAAGTTACTGTGATCTAAAGACAGTGTGCGGCTTTTCAGTCTCTGCTGTTCCTAGTTTGCTGCTGCTTTTGTGCTGTGTCTAAAGGTAAATCATTGTTAGTAAAGTGCACATGTGTGCCACAAAACATGTGTGCTCAAGGCAAACTTCCAGTGTTGCTGTCGCACCACACTGGTTGCAGGTTTGATGTTGGTGAGTAACAATTATATGCTAGAAAGTATGTATTGGATATAACAAAATCATTTTTGTGTTTGCTGCAACTTCGTTATGAGGTTCAACATTGTTAAGTTTGTCTCACTGCATAAACCTTTGCGGCAGCTGGTAACATTGCCCAGCAACGAAGTGCAGTAAAAGTTCCCCCTATCATTTGTTTGACCACGGCACTCCAAGATGTGACTTCCTGTGTCGTTGTTCAGCGCTCCACTCTTTTATTCCACTTAAACTTTGATGCTAAAATGCACATGCATTGGCTAACGCCCTGTTTTACAGCTGCAGCTGAGAAAAGGAAAAGTGCCATTGCAGACAGTTGTGAGGAGGGGGTATTTTAGTTGAAGCCTACAAGTTTATTTTTACTGAAATTGAGAAAAAAATGAATGTTTCTAAAAAAAATTGAAGCATCAAATTTGCAACCCTATCATTGCGGCACAAAACACTATCACAATTCTGTTAACATAATTTGTTGGAGCATCTAAATCATATAAGACAGAAAGATTGCACATAACTGCAAAAAAATGTCATTTGTGAATGAGATGTTTGCAAAGCTCCCATAAACGAAGTACATATTTTGTGTAAACTGTAAAATGTTTTGCTTGCAGGTTTAAAGTTGCAAACATAATGGTCCAGTTGTTGCTTATTTTGGAATTTTTCTCAGTATTGTTAGTAATCTGGTGTAAACATTCACAATAATTTTTAAAAACTTCTTTAACCCCATGCAGCCCATTGTACTGTTTCTGCTATGTTGAGGACCTCCAAATACTAGTTTTAGCACGGGAAACTTAATCCAAAGCTTACAGTAGTGTTATGATAGGCTGTAGTGAGTTTCAGGTTGTAAATAGTGCAGCAAGGCAACACAATTAATGAATTAATAGGCTAATAGTTTCTTGCTAAAGTAATTTTTCTTGTTTTCTCAGCACAAATGGGCTCTCCATGACCAGAAATGAATGCGGACAAGTTGTTTCATTTTTTTTGGGCTGTTTAGATTTAAACTTAACACATTTATTTTTCTTTTTTCAAATAGCTTGAACGTTCTAATTAGCCAGAATTCTATACTAGCCAACCTAAAGTTACCACTAGTGACAGTAATTGAACTTGCCATGCCACTGGGCTGATTGCAAACCTTGCAGCAGGCCAGTGACTGAGCGAGCACTGCCAACACCTCCAGGCCGGCCGCAGTCGCTGCCTAACCCACTCCCTAACCCGGCAACAACTGCCTGGGATGGTGGCAGCAACAACAACAACAATGGTGCTGCCGCTGCAACGGACGGGCATGTCTCCACGACTCTCGTGCGTCCGCACCGAAGGAACAAGGCTCACGCCCCGCCGCCACCGACCACACCTTCGTCGTCTGCTGCCCCCGGTGTTGCTGTGCCGTCTGTCAGCAAGGGGACAGACACTCCGAGCGAGAGTTCAGAGTCCGATCCCCTGTACTCGGTGGCAAACGTGCGTGCGCCCAGTTCTTCGGAGGACACCGCGCCGCCTGTCCCTGAAAAGCGCTTTGATGTCGTCGATGCAACGGAGGAAAGTGCACCTCCACCGGTGTCGGAAGAAATGGCTGCTTCATTCCGTAAGTGGTGGCTGTTCTTCAGTGCAAGTGACTTAGTGATAGGGTTGTCAAATTTAGTGAGTGTTAGTCACTTTAACTACTACGTACATTGCCTTTTTCAAGTCTTAGTGACTATTTTTGTGACCTTTTCAGTGGTGTAAGTAGCCAGTAAATTACTCTGGCAAGGTTCCCAAAAGTTCATTGGCTGAGCTCAATACGTTGTCCCTATTTTATCCCAATATGCACCTTCATTTGTCGCTACTTGTAAAGACATACCGAAGAGCTTACTAGTTAGCCATCCGGGTGTGCCAAGCTGTTTTCAAGGCAAAGCACACTCTTGAGCTCTGGTACGGTTTAGAAAATGAAGGGTTGCTTTTCCTTTTCATTTTTAGACTGTTGACTCACCACTGCAGAAGGTAATTGAAAGCTACCATTAAAAGAAAATAATAAGGAAGGCACCTAGGAACAATGAAAAAACAAGTCATTATCATCACCACTTAGCAACTTTTTTCTAAATATAGTGTGTTTTGGGCCATGACCTGGTAAATTTGTATAGAAAATGTTATCAACACTGCTGCTCTTCCTCTTCTATCAGCACACTGCACCTCTACAGCCTTGTTCAAGTTTTGTGAAATATCCTGTACACCTGTAATTATTCTAAGACAATTTATTTTTCTTGCGATGCATCCTGTTACGTAACGATTTGCAGCGAATAGCATTCATTGTTGTACTCAGCACTGAACCTATCCACTTTCTCTCTATGACTTCTTGGTCGTCACGCTTTGCTCCGCTGAAGCGTGTTAAACCTCCTAAAAGGCCTTGTGACTCATGAGCGCTCCACAAATGCAAATCTGCTCTTTGTATCAGTAGGTTGCTTAGAGAAATGGTTGCTATATCTTCGCATGATGTTGGTTTGAGTTGGGTCTCAAAATTGAAGTTTAATTGAAGTCTGATAACTACAGCTGGTAAATCATTTTAAGCAGCTTTGACTGTTTAGTGCAGCAGCAGAAAGATATCTTTGGAAGCAGATTCATGCATGCAGAGCAGTGGTACCGTGCCTGTCCAATGTTTACATAAGTGTCCTGATTACAAAGCCTCTGTTGCTGCAGCGTGCCCTAATGTTTGTCTTTTGTCTCCTTTAAAGCTCCTGACCAATGACCACTTTCACACTAGAGGCTGTAATCTCGACCAATAGCTTTCAAGGGTACTTTCTTTATTGTGTGACTTGTGAGATCTGTCACAGCACCTCACTGAAGCGTCAGGTGTTGTGCCACCAGCTTAACCAATAAGCATTGCTGAAGTGATACCTGAAAGTGGTTGACCAAAAATAATACCCCTGAGTTGCATACCAAGTGCTTTGAGCTGACAAGAACTGGCACATTTAGCATGCTATGCTAGAGCTTATGATATTATGTTAGGTGCTTGTTTTTTTTAATCCAAAGCTACTCAGTTGTGGAAGCTTTGTGGTAAAAGTTTCATGCCTTATGATTAGCAGCAATATTCTGATTCTGATTATGAATATTCTGATTATGAGACATGATTAGCAGCAATGTCCTTGGCATACAACAAAAAGAAAATAAAACAAAAGCTAGAACCCTTATGCCAACGCACCATTAACCCTTTAATACAATTAACCTTGTTGTAGTCATAATGATTTGCAAGAAATTGTGGACATGAAAAAATACCAGAACCAGTCTAGAAAATCTGGCTGTTCAATATCTCTGATTTTAATTTGTTGACACTGCAGATAAACACGGTTCTCCTTGATATTTTGCAAACGTCCATCCGTCACATCACTCTAAGGTTATGTCTCTGTGTGGTGATTTTAGAGCCTGCTGCTTAAGTCTCGGGTGTCATAAAAGATTGTCTTGAAATAATTCGGGGCCATACTTCATTTTAGTTGTAGATTAAAAACCCTCAAGGAGCATATGCTGTTTCCAATGCCTTGAGTTGTTGGCAATTCATGGGGAAAACTTTTTATATGTTGCCAAAAAATGTATTGCAAATTTTTTCTTTATTTTTGCCGGTCTTTTCTATTTTGTAATTCAGATGCCCGAGATACAAATTTTTTGCTTCAGTGATCAAATCTTGACCATAAAGAGTTAAGCGGCATTACGAAAGTCCTTCTGTAAACTTGCACACCTTGCTCAGCAGATCTCGCTTGTTTAGGGCAAGTCAGTGCACCAGTTACACCTGTGCCCGGAACATCGACTCACGCTGCCGACATTGCATTTCCTGTGCCAGCTACATCCGACTTGCCTGGCAGCTCTGCACAACCTGCAGGTAAGCATAGAAATTTTGACCATACTTTTGTAAAAAAAAAAAAAAAAGAAGCCTTTGTTAATCTGAAATATTACGAGTTCAACACCTTCTTAACTGGTTTGATGTTCCAGATAAACCGTATCACTCGTAAGTAACCTTTAAATCTTGCACGTAGTTGTTTGGTCCTGGCTTAAATGCATGCTGAGGCTTCCCTTCTCTGCCTGTGTAATTCTAGCTGCTTAACTTCTGCAAAAGACCAGTAAACTAATACTGAGCATGCTATAGAATCAGGGTTTTTGGAATGTGATACAACAGAAATAAATGCCATCTCAATTCTTCCAGAACAAAGGTTTTGTTTACTGCAGCCTTAGCTAGTGGTAGTTTAACCCTTTAAAGGCGGTAAAAGGTTCCATAAAAGACTTTTTCCGGATTCAAAATTTTGTCAAAAAAGGGAAGTTTATTATAAAAAAATATAATTATAACAAAGTTGTGTTTCACTGCACACAAATAGGCATCACTGCACATTCTGGCTTCATGTTTATAACTTATCTTTAACAGGGTCCTTGGACTATCTCGTGCTGCAGGGCAACAGATGCACTCAAACTGTCTTAACAGCTGCATAAGAAAATAAAACAATGCTGGATGAGTTGGGCTCATCATTCATTTAAAAAAAAATTTTTTTTTTTTTGTTTTGCAAGTGTGGGCTTGACGAGCTGATCTCCTGCTCCGTACAGAAGGTATTAACACATACGCTATTTACTTGTGTAAAGCCTGCTCTCATGTAAAGCCTGCTCTCGTGTAAAGACTGCTCTCACGTAAAGCCCCCCCTCTTGTCTTCACAGTCAGCCAGTTTAATGCAACCAGTGGTTGCATTAATCTGCACAGCGCAGTTTGACCGCACTTCGAGGCTTCAGTGAGTAGCCATAAACCTGCCTTGTGTAAGGCTATTTTAAAAAAAAAAGAAGGAAAAGTAAGATGTGGACCTTAGATACTAAATACAGTGCCACTCTGGTTGGAAACTAATCAACACAGAAGTGCACAAGAAGATGAAAACTCGAAGTGATTAGCACTGGTCAAACAAGGGATGTCTCTGGAGTCAATGTTTCGAGAAGATTTGTCTTTGTCAGGGCATTGTTGCCAGACCAAGATAAGCCCCTTGTTGCAATGACGGCTCCAAAGATATCTTCTGTTCAGAAATAAGCATGACGCACAGAAAGGACACCACTAAGAAGTCACACAAGGTGTCCATTCTGCACACGACATTCTTATTTCTGAAGATCACCAGCCAGCCCAATGCCACATTGTTTTGGAATATATTTCTTGTTCGGCTTAGATCTTTTGATCACTTGTTACTAAACTGTACAAGCTGCGCAGTGCCCGATAATTGTAACAAGCCGATCTCTCAAGTAGACATCAGGATTTTATAATGGCCGGTGTAATGTAGCAATTTCTCCCACTTGTTTCTATGCCAGGCTTATCGTCCACAGTTCACAGTCGGCTGATGGCGTTGATAACACGGGCAGAGCACTGCTCTGATCACTCGCAAAGCTTTAGAAGGAAGGGCATTGGTATAAAAGTGTAACATTATCCCAGTCAAAGGTTTAACCTTGGTCTTTACATTAGATCAATGACGTCTGTGTGTCAGAGATGCAGAGGCCGCTCTAGAAAGCCATGCACTTTGTCTGTAGCAAGATGATTGCTTTTAAGAGAGCTGCATTCTGTGTTGTGTTAACTGACAGCTTCCTTTCTTCTACATGTGCAGAGTTATAAAGTTGCTTTAATTTCCTCAACTGCAGGAAAATCGGACCTGTCATACACTGTGATCTCTGTCCGTGAACCACTGGCTAAAGTTCGAGAGGAGACAATGAGGCAGAAACCAGCGCAGGTTTGTATCACTGCCATTCTTTAAAATTTGATGCAGTTGGCTTCCGCTAATGCAACCTTGACGGGAAGGTCAGGATTTATATAATTATCTACTGGGTCATATTGAAATAAGAGGCAGAAAAGAAATGTTCATACACGTAGTGCTTTATTTGGCAGTATTTACTTGAATCTAACCTGCACCAAGTTTTTATTGGTTCGAAGTAGAAAGCGATGTGTGCCCATACCTTAAGGCTTAAGCACACTGTGCACCCAATTTTATAACAAGAAAAATGTAGCATGCCTTCAGTTCTGGCTGTTGTAAACAAATAAACAGTGAGAATTGAGATTTATTTACACATTCCTCTTTATTGCTGTAAGCCACAACATGTCTTTTCTGTGCATTCTGCTGCATTTTGATGTTTTGCATTCTTTTAGTGACTCCTACTGTCGAGAACAGGATGGTGTGGTACAAACTTCGTCAGTTTGTCCTGATATATACTCAACACTGTGAAAGACAGAAGCATGTGATGCAGCTTTTTATTGTAGCTTGGCACGTAAAATAACTTCTTTTAAATGGGTTTTCATAATGAAAGTGGCTCCATTATCGATGCCAACCCATACGAAAAGTTGTCCTGTTGCCACCTTAAGATGGTAATGGCAATGGCGCTGGCTTGCAGTAGGCCATTGCCAAGGTCACGAACATGGTCTTGATTTCTTATTTAATTGTAACTTGCAGGCAATTTTCAAAACTGTTTTCTTGCAAGAAGTGTGTGTGTTACAACTGGGTAAATATGAATTATCCATTGTGAGCAGCTGTGTTTTAAAACTGCTGTGGGCAGGCTAAAAATTGTCATTTTTCGTTGGACGTTGTGTGTCTTTAATGCATCACGATCCCTTAGGATTGCCATGGCTGGTAGCAGTGGGGTCAGGCACATTCATGTTTACCAGTCAAGCTTTAGTTATCTGGCAAGGGCCAATTTCATGATAGGAATTGCAAAACGTAACATAGCTCGTTAGGGCAGCCAAAAATGTAGCTTGTGTAGTGTACTTGCGTTAATTCAACTCTGGTTAATTCAATCCTTAACTGAAGGTCGTGGCCAGTGCCCTTACAGTTGTATGGCATCACGAGTTTTTCGCCACGCAACCTTATGCATGGCGGGACATCTGAGCCCACATACAAGGATGTGTTCACCTATTAAAAACATGTTATCGGCACGGCACATGGAGGCATATTATGTGGCATATCGGTCTTTCTAGTATTTCCAGTCATTGACTAAGCACAGGCAAAATGCAAATTCTGGCATCTCATAGCTTGTCCTCTAACACTGTGTGTATGTGTTCGTACACTATACATACATGTTTGTGCAGTGAGCTTTCAGAGCCCCAGCAAATACACAGATATTGTGTAAGAACTTGGGTAGTTCTTTTGTCGTCCAACCTTACGTGTAGCGCAATATCCAAGCCCTGCCTAACTTCATATTGTAACAGTGTGCTTACAATGAACCAGGTTCCAGCGGCTCCAGCTCTGCAGTTACATGCCACTGACGACAAATAGTTGCAAATGAAGCTAAAATAGAGGCTTCCCAAGGCTGTTGCATACAGCAGCAAGCATTCCAGCTTTTTTCAGGTGCAGATACAAATTCTGATACAAATATTCAAATTTTGGCCCAAATTTATGGAAAAAAAAGTGCTGTCCCTGCACAAGAATATACGGTAAACAGCACCAAACACATATTAGGTGGCTTATTATGCTCGGACCTCACGGGGCCTGGCTGACGCTAGCCAGTGCAACTGTAATCTACAATTTACACACATATTAGACGGTATATATTGTTCAGGTCTTGCATAAGCCCAGATGAACATTTCACTAGAGGTGAGATCAAGTGACCAGGAAGGTCACTTGATCTCACTCTAATCACTGGCTGCAGCCTGCACTCTTGAGGACTCATTTACGATGGGTATGTGCTCCAAGACAGATAACAGGGTGGGGCTCTCTATTCTGTAAGATTTTCACTTAACATTGACGTCGCCCATAGGCTTAGTGTCTCCTCTAAAATAATTTTTGTTATTAAGAAAGAACTTCCTACTAAATTTCATGTAATATGGTGAAGGATACTCACTTTTGAAGAATTTCTCGCATGCTCCATGCGGGATGGAAGTTGGCTGTTCTTTGTGCATGGAAATGTCTTGCTGACTTACGAATGCAAAATAAATAAAAATGAAGTTTGATGATCTAAAAATCAAGGTTTCATTCTAGATAAGTTGGGGTGAAGGGAGCAGAGATCACTTTCACATGGTGTGTTATATGATATTGTATCATGCTTAGTCATAATGTTAGCTTTAGGCACATACAGTAAAAGCTCGTTAATTCGAACTTCAGTAATTCGAATTTCGGGATAATTCGAACCGTACTACTTGGTCCGGCCTAGCTCCATAGAAGTCCATGTATAAAAAAGCCCGTTAATTCGAACGTGAGTTGGTTCTGCCACGGTTAATTCGAACTACGCGCCGCCTGGCACATGGCCAGAGCAGGCCTTGTCGCGAGGCTGCAGCGGCTGAGTTGCCTCCAAAATGGGGAGAGAAGGAAAAAGCGGGTAAAACCGGTGCCAGCACCCGGCGCGGAGGCTGGAGGGCAAGGGGTGACAGCTGTGGCAACAGCTACGCCCTCTCTCTACATCCGAGAACTGCGGTTTCCGGTTTTGAGCCGCCGATCTCAGAGGCCTAAGAATCTTGTCGTATAGCTGCAGTTGTTAACCGATGGATGGCGCAACCAGCACAAAAAATACAGCGAATCCAGTACATCGCAGCGCCGCTAGCGCTCGAGAATTGAACGAATAGGAGGAGCCTTCGTCAACGTCTTTGTCCTGAACTCGCGGTGGTCTCGGCCGCTTTCGGTAGCCTCGAGTTTTCTAGTTTTCGGCGCGCTTACGACCTTTGTTGTGCGGATCGCTTGAAAAGTTAGGCCTCGGTGGTGTGCTTCGCCGTGCTGACGTGCGGTTTCAGAATGGCGTGCGCCCGCGGTAAATACTACTGCGCCAAAACACTGAAGGATAAATGCGACATCTTACGGGAAGTGGACGCCGGAGTCTTGTCGAAACAAGAAATCGCCAAGAAGCACGGCACCTGCGCACGGAGACTGCGTCACTAGCGTCACCGCTCCCATGTCGGACGTTCTGAAAGACGTTTCCTTTGCCGACTACGTAGACGTGGATGCGAGCGCAGTTGTCTGTGGTGTGACCACAGACGAGGACATCATTTCCCAAGTTAAAAACATAGAGCCTGTCGCTGCCAGTGACGACGACGAGGAAGACGACGAGGCACCGGTGCGGCCCTCCGCTGCGGAAGTCGTGGCCGGACTTAATGCCGCCCGCCTGTTCTTCAGTTTTGAAGAAAGCGAAGAGGAAGCCTTCCGCAACATTCGCTCTTTAGAGCAGAAAGTGCTTGCTGTTGCCTTCAAAGAAAAAAAGCAGACCACAATTACGGATTTTTTCAAATATTAAATTGAACTGGCGCCATGCCCTGCTGCTTCCTGGTCGCGGTGTCCTGTTTTTCTTCATTGCTTTCGTTAGTTCGAACTTCGTTTAATTCGAACTGAGATGGCGTCCCCTTGCGGTTCGAATTAACGAGCTTTTACTGTATTTTCACAAATGTGTGCTTTAGCAGCTTATGTTCAGCTTTCAGTGTCTTTGCTGCCTCTGTGTGCATGAAGTTTCTGACAGAAAGTAGTGCTTTCTTCGTCCCATTATGGGATGTTGACATCGCCTGCCGACATAACACTAAGACACGGTTCTGCATGCAACATACAGGCTGCAGCTGCAACCCAGGAGGCTTACTACACAGAGGTTCCAGAGGAAGAGCAGATGTATGCAGAGATTGAGTCGGGTCACAACTCTGCTGGCTCGTCAGTTACGTATGCTCGCATCGAGCCAAGGACAACCGAGCCACACCCACCGGCGCCACCAACTGTTGAAAGCCTCAAGTCAGTCGCCCAGGCTCATTCCAGACAAGGTTAGTGCACAATTTCTGCCATGCGACCTTATGACATTATCTTATCCTAATCCTTATCTAAAAAACATTGTATCGCTTTGGACTGATAAAGTATTCTTTAAGAACTCAGTTTTAATTACTTTTGTAATAAGGGGGTTGATTACTAGAAAAGAAAATGACTGCTTAACTTTCATATTTTGAATTTCACACTGAAGCCCCTGCTCCAGCAACAGTCTGACTTCACAATTTCCACAATGTTTTCTCATATTTAGGCCATGGTGCCCCAGTATAAATTCTCGCCACTTGCCAAGTTCAGTCTTTCGCTCTTCTATAAAGCTGCAGTGCAGTCCATCTTGTAATTAAAAAAAGTTAAACAAAACCTGGCAAGCTCCATCAAAGTCCATCACATCATGGAAGACTGGTATGGAAGCTTCAAGGCAGCAGTGCCACCCACCATCTAAACTTAAGCTGGATCAAAACTTATTTTTCTATTTAGTTTCCCTTTAAGCCAGCTTTTGGACAACATGTCGCTTTTTACAGGATGGAAAATGTTACCACGAGTGCATGTGTCACGCACGTGATCAGAGCTCAATCCTTTATTAGAATGATGAGCAACACTGCTGTTGCTATTCGTGCAAAAGTGGAGTGCATAAAATTGAACCTAACAATTCTGCAAATCTCCATTTCTGCGAAGAGAAACATGCAGCTGTTGTCATGCATAGGGTTTTTTATGCCACAGCATGCTAATGATGAACTGTCAGTGCAACAAACCATGCACAGCTTGTAAGCAGAAGCACATGGTTTGCTTTTATTTGCTGCTAATTTCAATGTAGAGTGAACTGGCAATACAGTTGACACTCATTACTATGAACCATAATAATCCATAAAAAAAGGTCTAATATATCCGAAGTCTGGAGTCTCTTCAATAAAAATTTACAGGGCCGCAGTACGTTGTAAAATGGTGGAACTTTGTATATACCACTTCCGATTTGAATTGCAAAAACTACGAAAACATTTTAAAAAAAACATAGCTATAGTATTAGCGAGTTTACATGGTAATGGTATAACTATGCGGCACGGGGCCTTGCTGTCCACGATTTTCCGGGCGCTGGTCGCATAAATATTGTAGGGTCCCCCACTAGAGCATACATTCAAGCCCATTTATAACAATCCCAGATATAACGATCTATCGGTTATAATGACCACATTTCGTGGCATTTAGGACTTTCTGGCCCTGCCTATTGAAACTGCGTCCTGATCTAACAAACATTTTCAAAAGCCCACTCACTGTAAAAGGAGGGCGCAAGCGAAGTTCCCAAGCACAGAAGCACAACTGAATTGGATGCACAGCAGCACACCCACCTGCTCCAGCCCGACCGCAGCGAAGATTTAGCTGCTGAGATGAGCAAGCCCCTTGCGCGGACTTCTGAGGCTGGGGGGAAAATGACTCATTTCAACCATGCTACGGTAACTGTGCTTTCAAGCCATATCTCCAGCATGTTTCAAGGCGAAGCAGTACAGCATACGGTGGCCGTGGCCTCCGATCTCCGAGGCCATAATGGCAGCACACTATACTCGCAGAGAACTTTTCAGAAGTGCGCGTGCAGGTGAGAGCGCTTCTGAAAACAGTCCCGTTTTTCATCCATGTTAGTTTAAGCTGAGGAACAGAAAACATACCTACTGTGTATATTCTTGTATAAGCCACCACTGTGTATAGCCCGCACCCCTCACTTCCGTACGAAAAAATTTGAAGAAAAAAAACAGAATGCGCCAAAAATCGCGCTTAGTCCCACGAACTGCCACAAGATGATGCCAGTTAGTTTTTCCCACTCACTGCATGCCATTATCATCATCGTTCCGCATCGACCAAACAGATTGAATGAAGGCTGGGCTGGCCGACTGCCAAACGGACTTGGCCGTGATTCCTGGTGGCTTGACAAGCGTGCTGCAACTGCTCGATGTTTGCGTAAACTGGTCGTTCAAGATGGAATTTCGGCAGTGCTTTACTGAGTGGATGGTCGCAGGCAACCACAAAGCATCTCTGACAGGGCGACTGAAGCGAGCGTCTCTTCAGCAAGTGTGCGGTTGGATTCTGGACATGTGGTGTTCCGTGTTAGTGGACACCATCGCAATCGACATGCGCAGGAAATTATCACAGTTGTCCTTCTTCCATAGTCTTTACCATAGCAACATTGCATTCGGTCGAGCCCATATTCTTCCCGCTCCCCACATCTCGACCCGCGCAGACCATGTTCATAAAGTAAAACATATAGTATTTGCCAGGACCAACGCTTATCAAAATTCACCTATAGTTTTATCTATTGCCAAATGCAACTCGCTGCCTTCAAACATTATCTTGCTTACGGAATCATCATCATTTTATACAGCACTGCTAACCTTTTTAGAGTGTATCAACCTGTTCGAACCCACATTTGCTTGATTATTTACTTAAACAGTGTTTTCATGTGCTTGGCATTGTATAAGATTCATTCCGTTTCATCTGATATGTATTTTTGTAGGTTGTTTACCTAAATCATCAGTCGATTGAATGTTTAAACTAATGTTCTGATGGCTACTGATTGTCCATATCGCATCTTAGGTTTTTATGCCTTTTTCACGCTACCAAATAATGTAAACTCCATTTCTCTTTTCTTTCTTTCTTTTTTTCTATTTTGTTTGTTTCTGTTCGACGTTTCGATCAGTTTTTCTTTTTTTATTATTTCTAATGTCTTCCTATGTTATTTGCATTGTACACATTGCACTTACTCTTGAACTTTTTCGTCCGTCCGTCCCCTATGTAATGCCCTAACTCAAATAAATAAATAAATAAATAAATAGAAGAGCTTTGGAGTCACGGGGATATCAAATGTCATGGACGGCACAGAGGAGGACCCGCTTTGGGAGCGCGCTGATGAGGTGAGCTCGCCCAACAGTGGTGAAAGTGCCAATTAGCTGAGCTTGTTCGAGAGTGATTAGCTTGAGAGCGACAAGAAATAGTGAAATGAAAGTTGGTATCTGTCACCAGTTTTTTAGTAGTCTGACACAGGAGTTGTAGCGGCACTACAGTTTGTTATTGTGTAGCTATAGGCCTGATTCATGTACAACCCGCACCTGAAAAATTTGATGAAAAAAATTGCGGCTTATATACGAGCATATACGGTTAAACACCTCATTAGCAACAGCTCAATAAGACAAAACACGCCACTGAATGTAAAATCTTACTTATTTTGTGGCTTTTCCTTTCCGCGTCTAGGGAAACGCGAAACCATCGCACGTGGAAGCTGGGCTGATTCAACGTCTGTTCCGAGCAACCAAACGCACTGTCAAATGCTGGTGGACTACTTGGCGCGGTAACACGTGTGCAGAAGCTCCTCCCCCGTAGCTTTCCCTTCGAAGCCACAGAAAGTTGTCCGCGAGTGTAGTATGGAGTTCTCCATGCGGCACCGCACAGTCTTGGAAGGTACTGCTGCGGCACTCTCGTTTTTGCACAGTTCTTCATGCAGCACCGCGTGCACTACATTGCGTGTGCTGTTCGGACAATTTGAACCAGTTTGAACCGACGGATGCTAAGCGCTGCTGTCGATATTCGCAAGGCATGAGTCGGATGTGAATGCAGCACGATGAGCTGCTGCCAGGGAAGCAACGAGTTGAAGGTTACAGTTCATCGACGTTTCGTTTACTTTGTTTGATAACATTTCATAAATCCATTTTACCCTTTCAACTTCACACTTTTTCGGTCAAAGCAACACGCAAAAGAAGAAGCATAGCTGCGTGGCTCTCGGCACGCTTGCGGCCGATGCGGCAGCCATAATGGCAAGACCTTTGCAAAATACAGGCATGCCGCAGTAGTTTCCACTTCAAGCCAACAAGTACATTTTACTATTGTGTCCAGAATCTACTCGTGTCCCACTCGTAGTAAAATTATATCACAAGCGTTTGAGGAAAAAATGACAGCGAATGCGATTCTAGTTTCGAAATGCCAGTTCATCGGAAAAGGTCAGGCACCGTTTTGAAAGGGCTACGACGCCATATTTCATTCTTTAGATGAAGTTTCTTGGAAACCTGCGGTTAGATGTGGAAAAGTGCTGGGAACAAAAATAAAGGTACTGAAAATCCTATTTTCGGATCAAAGTGATGCCAATCGTAACTGCCGGCACCAGCTACAGTGTCGTTTACATTTGAGTGTTTTGAATGGCGACTCTACATATAACGAACTACTGTTACGACCACCATTTGCGGAACTATCGAGTTCATTATAAATGGTTTTGACTCTATGAACACCCACACAATGTTGGGGAACCATTGTCTGAACCAGCCAGCTCCTCAACATACCAGCCACCGCATGCATGTTTCCACCGGTGACACGAACATTGGCTACAGTTTGTTTTTCACACAAAATAGTGGTCGGTAGAATAAACTGATGCCTTCATTTTATCTGACAAGCGATGACCACTGTCAAACTTGTAGCATAAACAAGAGCTGCAACACGAGGCAAGTTCAGCTCGAAGCCTACGTCTGGCTGTCGCTGCACTGCATGAGAGACAGCTCGACCGTATCATCAACCGCGAGGATTGCGAGAAAGCTGCTGTGGCTGGTGGCTACTGTTCTCTATCGCATGCACCTCGCACCTTTTCTTTTTACGTAGGGTTTATTGGTGTTAAAAAATCATATGATCACACTTTGGTGAATGTACTGAATGTTGGTGCCGAAATATAGTATTTTCTGGGAACGTATGAGCTGCTAAAACACATGCGTGACTCTATTGCGTCATTTTTCGGTGTCCTCGATCACAGACGTTGACGCCAAGTGATTGTACATAACGGAATCGTATGGATGAGATTCTATTATATTGTTACGCGAATGAAGGATTAACAACTGGAGATTATTTACAAAGTATATTTCGAAAGGATAACGCAGCGCTGGGCAGTTGAGCCGACAGCTCGAGAGCCAGAGAGTGTTCGTCGTCTTCGTTGGGGTGCTCGCGTGCATTTTCCACAAGAAAGACGCAATATGCATGCATCATTATCCCAGGCGGTGCAAGCATCGTCCTGGTGCGTCCAAATATCAGTGATAACAGGAGAGTAATATAGTTTGAAGCGTGCGACATGCACAGCATCAGTGGAATTTGGGGTGGATGAGGCACTGGTACTGACTGGGGCAATTTCGTGTGTAACTGGAGTCACGGCATGAAGCGCTCGATATGGGCCTGTGTACCAAGACAAGTTTTTCTGACAGATCAACGTGATGAGTCGGGAACCACAGGAGTACCAAAGGTCTAGGCGAAAAATGGACGTCTCTGTGCTGGCGGTCATACAAACGCCATTGCTTCTCTTGCGAGGTCAAAAGGCGAGCGCGCGCAATTTCACGTGCTTGGGCTGGCCTGGTGACGGCATCAAGTGCATACTCGCTAGTCTTTGCTACAGTGGATGGAAGGGATGCGTCCAGTGGCAATGTGGGTTCTCGGCCGAACAACAGAAAGAACGGGGAATAACCGGCAGTGTCGTGACGCAAAGAATTATATGCAAAAGTGACATAGGGTAGGACAAGGTCCCAATCAGTATGGTCGGACGAGACATACTTTGCAAGCATGTCTGTTAGGGTACGATTCAGATGGTCTGTGAGACCATTAGTCTGTGGATGGCAAGACGTTGTTAGCTTGTGCTTGGTTGAGAAGGACTGCAGGATGTCGGCAATGACTTTAGAAAGAAATGTCCGACCACGGTCAGTGAGCAGTTGGTGTGGAGTGCCATGCTACAGAATCACGTTGCGTAAAAGAAAATCGGCGACATCTGTGGCGCAGTTTGTTGGAAGGGCTCTGGTAATGGCGCAACATATGGCATAATCTGTTGCCACAGCGACCCACTTGTTGCCAGACGTGGATAGAGGGAAAGGGCCAAGTAAGGCCAAGCCAACGCGAAAGAACAGCTCCGAAGGAATGTCGAGTGGTTGAAGACATCCAGCAGGGAGCGTCGATGGTGTTTTTCAGCACTGGCATTTCTCACACGCCTCAACATATTTCCGGACAGAGCGGGCAAGGCCTGGCCAAAAGAAGCATCGGCGAATCCGGTCGTAGGTGTGGGAGACGCCAAGGTAACCTGCTGTTGGTAAATCAATAACTTCTTAGATAACAGCTGACCAGAGGTGCTTAGGAAGGACGAGGAGTAGGGCAGGGCCGTCAGGGCGTACATTGTGGAGGTATAATACACCATCCCAGAGAACAAACAGGTGAAGGGAGAAATCAGAAGACGAACATTCCATGCCATCAATGATGGCGCGCCAGGTGGCATCACGGCGTTTCCCGTCGGCAACGTGTAGCAGCTGAGAAACATAGAAAACGGAAGCACCGGCATTGGGGTCAGGGTCGGCGGGTGGTTCGTCCACTGGATTGCGTTATAAACAGTCTGCGTCTCGGTGTAATCGGCCCGACTTGTATACTACTGCATAGGAATATTCTTGCAGCCGCAGAGCGCAGCGACCAAGCCGGCCAGTAGGATCCTTGAGTGAGGAAAGCCAGCAGAGCGCGTGGTGGTCCGTGATGACAGAGAAGTGTGCCATACAAGTACGGGTGGAATTTGGAAACCACCCAGACGAGAGCGAGGCATTCACGATCTGTTATCAAATGGTTGCGCTCCGCTGCTGTGAGGAGGCGGCTAGCGTAGGCGATAACACGATCTTGACCCTGTTGGCGCTGTGCTAAGACAGTTCCAATACCGTGACCACTGGCATCGGTGCGCACTTCTGTAGGAGAGGACGGGTCAAAGTGGGGCCAGTGTAGGTGGCGTGGTGAGGATGTTGGTGAGCTTGGCAAATGCGGCAGTTTGAACAGGGCCCCATGTAAACGGCATGTCCTTCTTCAGAAGATCAGTAAGCGGTCGGGCAATCGCTGCGAAGTCTTTAACGAAGTGTAGGGAGCAGGAGCAGAGTCCTACAATACTTTGAACGTCTTTGACACACTGAGGTACAGTAAAAGACATGACAGCACGAATTTTTGCTGGCTCTGGTTGAATACCGGAAGCGTCGATGAGGTGGCCCAGCACTGTAATTTGCCGACGACCGAAGTGACACTTTGATGAATTTAGCTGCAGACCAGCCTCATGGAAGACATGAAGAACAGCTGAAAAAATTCAAGGGGTGTCTAAAATGTAGGAGAAAATACGAGAACGTTGTCTAGGTAGCAGAGGCGTGTTGACCATTTGAACCCTTGAAGCAAAGAGTCCATCATAGGTTCGAACGTTGCTGGGGCATTGCATAGACCGAATGGCATAACTTTGAATTGATATAGACCATCAGGGGTGATGAACGCGGCCTTCTCTTGGTCCTTTTCATCCACAGAAATTTTCCAATAACCAGACCGAAGGTCTATTGATGAAAAGTATTTGGCACCATGGAGACAGTCGAGAGCGCCGTCAATGCGAGGCAAGGAGTAGACATCTTTCTTAGTAATGCGGTTTAGATGGCGATAATCTACGCAGAAACACCATGTGCCATCCTTCTTTTTAACAAGTACCATGGGCGACGCCCAAGGTCTCGACGAAGGTTCAACAATACCACGACAAGCATCTTGTTCACTTCATCTTGAATAACCTTGCGCTCTGAAGCAGAAACTCAACATGGCCGACGATGAATAGGACTGGCATCACCAGTATTTACGTGATACTTAACAAGTGAAGTCTGGCCCAATTGGCAATTGTTGAGGTCAAAGATGTCCTAGTAGGAAACCAAAAGGCGACACAGAGCTGCTGCTTGTTCAGGCCAGAGGTTTGCAGCAATCATGGGATGAAATGTTGCGTCAGGACAAATAGCATCCTGTGGGCATAAAGAATCTGAGCAGATGTCTACTGAAAATGTTGACAGGGTCATCTCCTATAGCACGCAGCGTTGCAACCGATATGCCTTGGGGTATAACTTCCTTTGTGAGCAGGGAACAAGTTTGGGCGTGTTGGTGGGATACATACAAACTGGGATACATAGCGCAAGATTGGCACAAGGACGAAGCAGGAACATGGGACGAGCGCTAACGAGGGAAATCGTCGAAGCAGCTGAGATAGCTAGAGCAGGTGACGATTGTGTTAGCACGCCATCTATTCTTTTATCAAAGAAAGAGCTTTAATTTTTGGGCGTAGTAGTCACATGACTGCTTTTCCTCCTTCCCTTCAGTGTGTCTGTTGCAGTGGCATCCCGGTGAGTATATATATGCTCACCAGCTACAATAAATCAATTGTTGATAGCGCTCATCCCATGTTTCTGCTTCGTCCTTGTGCCATTCTTGCGCTATGTATCCCAGTTTGTATGTTTCCTTTGTCAGGCCAAAACTGAAGACGGGGAAGCATGTCCGGTTATCGGCGACGGTGACGATGGAGTGGGGCACAGTGATATTGTGCATCAAAAGGACATCAGGAACAGGTGTGGCGATGTAATCTCCATCGGGGACAGGGAAAGATGATAGCAAATCAACAAAAGTCAAGGCTTTGGGCAGCAGGCGGACGAAGGCGGTCGTACTAAAGTTTTTCAGCAGTTCGGCATGAATATGCGCGAGTAGAGGAAGTTCGAGGCAAAGGGTACCGGCAGAACAGTCTATCAAAGCTGAATGCGCCGTAAGAAAGTCAAGTCCGAGGATTAGGTCACGGGGACAATTGGTCAGCACTGTAAAAAGAGCAGGAACGCGGCGGTCGACGATACTAATATGGGAAGTACACATTCCAGTGACGTCAACAGTGCTACCATCGACTATGTGTACGGCTCAAGTAGTAGGAGGCGTCAAAACCTTCCTCAGTCGACAACGGAGGTTACAGCTCATCATGGACACCTAGACTCCAGTATCTATTAATGCCGTCAAAGGGACATCGTCGACATGAACATGAGCAAGTTCTGGTTCGTTGGGAGCGTCAGTGGAGGATTTTGACACCACGAAGATAATGCAGCACTACCCCCACGAGCTGCATGGTCTAGTTTTCCGTCCGGGAGGGTCCATAATTGGTCGACAACGAATAGCGGTGCGGCTGGGGCGACGGGGACCGATGGTGTTGAGGTGACGGTGAGCGAGCAGGACGATTGTCAACGACGGATACGCCTGAGGTAGGAGGCATAGCAAGTAACGGCGCGGATCGACATATGGGGGGGCGAGGAAACGGGGAAAAGGAGCTCGAATACGGCGACGTCCAGGAGGTGCGGCAGTGGCGAGCGAGGTGGCCAATGCAGAGGCAATGGCAGCAAATAGGCTTGTCGTCCAGAGTTCTCCACTTGGTAGGGTTGACGTATCTGGGAGGGGAATACAGACAGCTCTGAGGCAGAGCTGTCAGCACCGGTCGGGTGTCAGGTCGGGAGACGGAGCAGGCTGGAGGAAAATAGAGGTTGACAAATTCTTGCCGCACCACTGCCAGAATGAGATATCGCTCGAGCTGGTTGGTCAAAGGTGGGGTCAAGTGGGTGTGGATGGAACGGCGCAGGACTTGTAGCCTCGAGCTCGCAGCGAACAATACGTATGACATGCTCATTTAAGGGTGGTGAAGCGGTAAGGTCGGCGCAAGACGACGTCGCAGCCATGTTAGGGAGCTGGGAGAACTGTGGAATGTTGCGGCGGCTTTTGGCGAGCTCAAAGCGGCGGCATTCCTTGACAGTGATGTCGATGGTAGACACATTGTTGAATACCAACAAGTTGAACGCGTCGTCCACGATCCCTTTGAGTGCGTGGCCAACTTTGTCAACCTCGGCCATTTTGTTGTCGACTTTCCGGCAAAGAGCGAGCACGTCTTGTATGTATGAGACATACGATTCAGTAGAAGACTGAACTCGGGTAGCAAGCTCTTTTCTAGCAGCCAGCTGCTGACTGGTGGGATTTCCAAAGAGGTCGCCGAGCTTCTCCTTGAAAGCATTCCAGCTAGAGATCTCATCGTCGTGTGCCAGGAACCAGACACGAGAAGTTCCGCCCAAATAGAAAAGGACATTTGCTAGCATAATGGTAGGGTCCCAGTGGTTGTTTTGTCTAACACACTTAGACAGGTTAAGCCAGTACTCAACGTCGACATTATCTTGGCCGGAGGAAATGCCAGGATCGCGGGGGTTGGTAACCGTAACGTACATTGTTGGTGGGGTCGCAGGAGTAGAAGCAGACGAGTTGTCACCGGGAGCCATGGCGGAACGCAGGACGGTGCAGCTGCTGCGGAACACCATGGCGAGGACGGGGAATGGTACCCTCCACCAAAATGCTACACGAACGAAGGATTAACAACTGAAGACTATTTACAAAGTATACTTGCAAAGGATTTTGCAGCGCTGGCCAGTTGAGCCAACAGCTCGAGAGCCAAAGAGCATTTGTCAGCTTCGTCGGGGCGCCCACGTGCATTGTCCACAAGAAACACGCAATATGCATGTATCAATATTTTTATATCAAAACAGTAGGCTTCTGGCTGGGGATTTCTCAAATTTTGCTTAAGGTGAAAAAGATTGTTAATATGAAGTTCATAGTAATGAGATGTCACTCTAATTTGTTTGCAAAATTGGTGAAATGTTTTTGGCTTTTTCAAACACTTGTTCTTTGTTCACATTGCCAGCCAGCTAGCTTTGCATTACCTTGCAAAGTTCATGTCCTGTAGAACTTCTATGTAATGCTGCAGCATTAAAACCAATACCACCGTAGCTGCTCAGATGCTTAACAACATTATGTGGGAGCATGCACTAGATATTGAATTTGTTATGGCCTTTTGGTGCACTGAGTAATTGAAATTGGCCGAGAGCCAGCGGCGCTATACTGGGCCAGGTTCAACTAAAGCAGGAAGGCCCACTAAGCTTCAAAAAAGACATTCCCTCACCAGAACAGGAATTAGCCTCCCTGGTGCAGTATTCAGCCACTACCTCCCTCATGGCTCTTGATGAAGTGATTGGAAATCACTGAGAGGCCTTCGTCCTATTGTAGACATAAAGGTAGGCTGGTGGTGATGATGATGACCTGCCTCGCTATGGCTTTCAGCTGCTGAGCACGAGGTGATTGCTGGTTCTATGTCTTGTTGCAGTGGCCACATTTCTATTGGGGCAAAAGGAAAAAAAGTGCTTATGTACTTAAATGCACTGGCACATTAAGCTAGGTGATGAAAATTAACCTGGTGCCATGCACTGGCATCTCTCATAGCCCCAGTGTTGCTTTGGGGCATTACACCCCACGACTCAACCAGCACCTGGCCTTGATGATCCTGGCTGGGTGTATTGCATGTTTTTTATTTTTTTTTTTGTGACTTGCAAACTTGAGGTGATGTGCGTCAGCGAATGATAGCACTCCCTGGTATATATTTTAACATAGTTGTAATTGAAGAAGCAAATTCTAAACTGCTGAATACTGTGGCTTTCAACATCAGCATATTGAAGGCCATATCGCTTAGACTGTGAAGGAGGCTACCATATTTAAGCAGCCTATGGCAGCAGGTTTCTTTCCTGTATAATCCACTGCAAAAGGCATATGACAACTGTGTGTTGCAGCAATGCTAATGTCAATTATGGCTTACTTGATAGCCTCTGTTATCCATTATGTGCAGTGTTCTTGTTCCCCTTCTGTAGTTCTTCTCTGACACTCGTTAAACCAGTTATTTGTTTGGGTAGTGTGCTTCATTTCATACTTTGCATCCAACGCTGTGCAAGATAGGATTGGTCATAAAAATGTTGCAAGAACTCTGCATAGCAGAGTGCAGAATGAGAACTACATTGCCCTTTTACTTCCTTTGCGTAAGTAGCAGAATTGGGAGTATATTCTTGAGGCACTGGATGCTTTGTTCTGCTTACTATATTATGTCATCAGCTTGTCCTCCGTTGTATCGACGGCATTTCTGTGCTTTTATTTTTATTTTAATAATATATACATATAATATATGTAATTTTATTGTTCACAGAGGACTCACACATGCTGAGGTTCTTTTGCCATCTTCCTTTCGACATTAGCCTTCATTAAATATTTTCCTTTTTTCTTATTCCCAGCATCTGTTACATCAGCATCATCGCTCGGAGCACCCAGCCCTGACATTGATGTCGGGAGCCTGTACTCTGCTGTTGACAAGTGCAACAAGCAGAGGCAGACTATCCACGTATCGGAAGGCGTGGCCTCCATGACAGAAGGCCCAGCTAATTTGGACGAACTGTATGCCAAAGTTCACAAGCCCCACCGCCAACCTGTTGCTGCAGCAGTTGCTTCTCAGGAAGAAGGTGCTGAAGGAAAGAAGTCCTTAGTAGCACCGTTGCATGAAGCCTTCCTCGTGCACGATAGACCGCGGTCGATGCCTCCTAACATCGAGTCTGTTGTCTCGTGCACCAATGTCACTCTGGTGCGCGAGTTGGAAGAGAAGAAGGAGCTGGTTGAGGCACTTCCACCGCCACCGGAAGAATACGCAGATCCCGCATACGAAAGGGTTTACCACCAGGACTCCAGTGACACAGATCCTTGTTATGAGAGAGTGACTGGTGGGCATGGAAGTGATGGCATTTCGGACTCGGGATACGAGAAGGTTGCCAAGAGATTTGACAAGGAACCAGACTATGAGACGCTTCGTAAGGATGCCGCAACAGAGTACTCCGAGGGAGCCCTTGACCCTCATTACGAGCAGATTCGAAAGAGCGACAAAGCGTCGACTGTCCATGAGGATGAAGTGGTGACCAGTGCTCGCGGGTTGACTCAACAGGACAGTGGTTCCACAGCAGACTACGGTTATGAAAGAATCAAGGGTCGCCATGGCCTTGCTGAAGATGAAGGAAGTGATCCGGGATACGAACAGATTTGTCGGAGAGGAGAGGATGACACAAGCGACCCTGGCTACGAGCGAATCCATAGGAGTCACAGCGATGCATGCAGCCAAGCAGATAGTGATCCTGGATACGAGAGAATCAAAGACAGGAGTGGTGGAGGCCGGACATGGCGTGGCCGTGGCATGGGAGGGGACTTTGGCTACAGGAAAACGGGAGCTTGTCTAGCATCAGCTACTGCCAGCACTGCAAAGCAGGACAATAACGGGTCGAGTGACGAGACATATGAAAGTGTTCAAGATGACATGGTTCGAAAGCTTGGCTACAGCCTGATGAGAGGAACAGGCAGTAGCACAGAATCACCGGTGCCTAGTCCTGTTTGGAAGCAGGCGTCAGATGACAGTTCTACATCAGAGCGTGGTGCTGAAGACAGCAGCTCAGAGGAGCCAGGTTACGAAAGAGTGAGGCATAGAGATGAAGCTGATGATGGGTCCATTGGCAGGCCAGCAACGTCTGCCAGCAGGTGTCTTGGTGTGCAGGCGAGAATTTGGAGGAGCAGTGACAGCAACCTGACAACCAGCGTGGAGACAGCTGAGCGGGCTACCAGCACATACAGCCTCAATGCAAACCTTGATGATGGAAGCAGCGAGCCCATAAACAACACAAACGGAGGAGCAGCACTCTACGAAGTCATCCGAGGCTCCACAGATGTTGTCGCAGCTCTTGAGCTTGTGACAGACAACGAACCAATACCCATCACATGGGCACGCAACTCGGCTGGCCGTACGTCAGAGCACAAGGAAAGGGAGTACATCTTCTGAAACTTCAGCTGTCGTAAGGTTTTCCCACTTCTTTAATGCAATGTAATTCTGCCCGGTTCTGTGTGCATGTGTTGAATCAAATGTGCACTAGCGCTGCACACACTCTCGCTAAGTACCATTTCCAGTGGGAAGTTTTCCCAGCTTCATGTGTTACTTGTTTCACAGAACTTCCATAAGAACTATGTTAACAGACGGGCCTAAATTTTGTAGAATTATGGCATAGAGGGCTATTGCAAATAGTTTGTTTGGCAGGTGCTCAGGGCACATATGTCGCAGGATGCCTGGCTGGCTTTCTTTTCCAAGTTGTAAACAGTGTTTTGTGTTGTGTTTGTGTTCTCTGTTAAACAGTGAGCTTGAGTTAAGATTTGTTGAGATGTTGCTTATGTAGTGTTGTTGCTGCGAGTTGCATGCAACTTTTTTCAGAAAGCTTTTAGTAATTGTGCCTGTAATTATTGCAGTGTCTGCGCTTTTATTTCTTCATTGTAATCAAAACAGGGTTCAATGCATCATTTGTTATTCTTTTGTATTGTAATGATGTGTTGCGAGCCATGTTTGCAGCGTAACTTCCAGTTCCTTTTTCGTTGATTATGCTCGAATGGCGCCTGTCTAGCACGGGAGTATGTTTTAGACAGACTCTCTCTTGTGCAATAATAATGATTGTGACATTATACCTGCAGTCATTCACCATTTCACTCATTATAAACTTAGTTTTTTAATACAGTGTAAGTTTATACATGCACTTCCCATTGGCACCTGCAACTTGAGAAATTATTTCATGTTCACTGCTAAAAATCTTGATTTAGGGTACATCTTGTAGTCTGCTTTGTATATTAGTGTAGTGTATTCACCATCAGCGCCTGTCATTTGCTTGTAAAGTGAAGTAAACAAGCAACACGTTACTGGCAGGGCTTTTCCAGAGTCTGTCGGCAACACCAATCCATTAAGCGGCCTGTCTTGCTTTCTCGAGGACTTCGTTTGCAGACGAGAACAGTTTCCAATTTTGCTGAGATGAACCAAGGAGTTACTGAGAATAATGTTAAAGTGCTAGGTGCACTCCTTAGGGAGGACTTGGGCTTGAAAAAGCAATCTGTGAACGTAGAGGAATTGATAATTTTTCTCCCAAGCAATTACTTCCTATTAAGAACTCCAAGGTAGCTCCAGGCAGCATATTCTCTGTAACTCAGCGAGCAGCATGGATATCATAGATGTGGTAGCTAAGTTTGGATATCTTTCTTTTTCTTTTCGTGGAATCTCGAGCGATTCTTGCGATTGTTTCATCCTCGCCTGTCAACACATGGTCTGCAGCTATAAATATGTGCTTTAGTTATGAATCACGGGAAGTGCCTGGAGTGTGAGCAAACTGTGCTAAAGACTTGCCTTTTTTGTAAAATGTTGAAGACATGAGCATTAATAATTGCTACTGTATCAGGAAGAAAGTATAGTTGCGTAAGCATGGGCAGTACAGGCAAAATTACCTGTAGATTGATGTTTTGTTCTTGTTTTAATGTAGTTGGGTTTTATTTTTCTTAATTTGCTGTTTTTAAAGTTTTATTGTTTTCATTCAACTTTTATTACAGCCATTTGTTCGTCTCCTTCTCTTCAAGAACAAATCATCAGTATTTTTATTTTCTATGAAAAACATGTACCTAATATTTCACTGGACTTCCCACCGTTTTGATATATTTCATTTTGTTTTTATTATGTTGCAAAATGCTTGTGTCTTATGCCTTTTATCTAGAACTTTGGGACATTTATTAATGCAAGGAGAAAAAAAGCATTTTAATGCAACTAGATAATGTGACATTCTTTTCTTTTTTCTAAAAAATGTGAATGTCTTTATAGCTCTACACTTCAACCTTCATATTACAAGGTATCCAGATAAAATTGTGGCTGTAAAGGTAACGTTTGAGCAATCTTTTGTGACCAGCGGCATATTCCACTGCAGTTGCTACATTCCACAAAGTACTAATTGCTCTATTCTTTATGTTAATTACTTTCTTTTGTGTGCTCATCACATCTTACATTTTATGCATTCTTATTAAGCTGCCACTATAGCTTGGAAGTAAAAGAGTGGTGCTGTTAAAAGATGCATCTAATTTTTGCTGTCAAAACTGCAGTTCAATATGGTGTCACTAAAATTAACAAACTGGGCAATATAAGCTTAATAGCTGTAAATCAGGTAATGTTTTCTTTTCACATGTATGGATGTATCCAGTAACTGTATGAAGGTACAGCTATTGAACCGAGCAAAAGCTGCGAGTATGTATGTGTTTTGCAAAATTCTGCTGTTTCAAAGCCAAGTGTAGCAGTTAACAGCCAATGAATTAACTAATGAATTAACCAAAGGACTAAGTAAACTGCTACTTATTTCAGGAATAAGCTGTCTATCCTTTTGCTAATCCTTGCAGTAGAAGCTTGTTAATTTAAAGGGACCCTGAAACGCTTTTGACGATTTTCTACAAACGTACTGAGTCGTTGGAGTAGGTCCTTCTGATCATTAATTGACACATCTAAGTGCTCCGCGTAAAGTAATTTATTATAAGGTTTTAAAAATGCACATCGCTGTCAATTGCAGCACACTGCTCGACAGAACTTTAAGCCGCCCCTACCCATATGACGGAAAACACCCATGTGACGTCAGTGGGGCGAGCTATCCGATTGGCTGACCAGGGCACGTGATCAATAATTTTTCCAACTTTATGGTAAACAAATGACCTTCGCAATAGTTGGAATGCTAGTTCATTTGTTTTTATAAGAAGAAAGTAACATAAAGAGAATGCACAAGAACAATTTTTCCGTATACTTAAGCACTTCCGGCACACAGCAAGTGTCGTCTGCTTGTGTTACAACGTACTCCATTTTGACGAGAGCTCCGTGGTCAGAGTCGGTCTCAATCTTTTCGCGAGCACTATGATTCGACTTTATTGCCTTGTGTACTGCAAACGTAGCGACTGGCAATATGTCAAGCTGCGACATCGTGTCCCTCTGCAAGGTAGCATACAAGCGAACTGGCTGCTGCGCATCGGACTGCTGCTATCCAATCGGCGCCAGGATGTGCGCATTTGTGGCTGTCACTTTACAACGGAAGATTACTAACGTGATAGCGTTTCGCGAGTCCGATATTAGGGCAAGCGCAAGCACAAGGGGACAGGGTCTGGCCGCTTGACTGTGCCATAACGGGATGAGCCTTGAGATGAGCAGAAGGGCAAATGTGAATGGTCTGCACGGTGCAGCCACCTGGTGGCACAGAGCTCAACCATACACAGTAGCAGCAACGAAGTGTATTCTTTGCTGCTGGTGTGTATTTTTCACAGGAGTGTAATCATCAACACGTTGTTTTTATGAATGTTTAAAATGTTTTACACTTGGTTAGAGCAATATTAGCACTTTGTTTGGCTGATTAAGCACTGCGCCAACAAGTGTCTGGACCGTGCAGACCGATCAGGCAGCTCACGTACGTCTATGCTAAAGTTCCTTCATCAGCTTGAGTTTATGCCTCCAGTCATTTGCCGAAATGACCAGCTTGCCTGTGGTATACCAGACAAGTTCGGCGGTACGACAGAATGCTCGCAACGCTCGCTGCTTCGATAGCTCTCGCTTGGGGTCGACGGCCAACGGCTAGCGGAGAGCTCTCGCGCGGGTGGGTGCGGGCTCCAAAACAACCGGAAGTGGACGATGTGACGTCGCATCGTGACGCAGAACCAGTGAAGGAGGAGCTTAGCCCCGCTCGCTCGGCAAACGAGTTCAGGAGGAAAAGCATGGCTAGGGAGGAGGGTAACTTGTAATCGCTTGTAGCTCCATTAATACGTAACGCTTCACTTAAATTGTGGTGCCAATGTTCTACTTAAGCTGTACCCTATGCATCTACAAAATTTGTCTGAACCATTTAAGGGGCCCTTTAAACCTAGCTAATTTTGGTAATCAGTTAACGCTACTGATCTCTGGCTGTGGCAAACAAATGCCTTATTCTGCGGTGTTAGAAGCCCATTAATTTGGAGGCCGTGCACCAGTTTATTAGAATGTGCGACACTAAAGCACACATTTATGTGCACGTCCAGGTGTGCACATAACAATGCATGTGGCTGCTAACAAAGTGGTGCAGACACTGTAAACGACATCTTGTAGACATGGCTTACCAAGACTGTTTTCCAACGCAGAAGTCATTTTCAGAAAAATGCAAAAGCTTCATAAATACATTGATAGTGTTCCTACATAACCAGAATTACCTATTGCACTTCCAAGTTTTGTTGTGGGCATGCTGTTGTTTCTTCCAGTGTGCATCGATGTTGTTTATTTATTCACACTGCCACACCGAAAAAGTATCTATTGTTCATGACTCAGCGCTGAGGACCATTTAAAGCACAGAAAACACGGACTGGAAGTCCGTGCTGTACCAGAAAAGTAGTCACACGTGCCACGCCCCTGACATTTTTTTTTTCTGTACTCCCTTGAAATTTAAGTTAACGAGCTTATACTGCAGTTTATTATGTTTTAATACACACAATGTTTTGTAAAGGAGTTGAACACACTCCGAGTACACCATCCTTTTCTGCCATTTATTTTTCTTTGCCAAGTGTCATCATCTCCCGTACACACCTCAGCATGACGAAAATGGACTAGCGGGAGGTATTAGCTTGAATACAAATGCACGTATCTAACAACGCCATCACTGGTAGAAATGTCTATAAGTGCTGTGATCAGCCATAATGCACTACATACTTTTTTGTGTTGCGTGATTCAGTTCAATCAGGGAAAACTTGCCAAAATAACTCTGTCATGATTATGTTGATATTGATGCATTTAGGCCAGCACATAACAGTGGTACAGTCCATAATTGCAATGAAAGCTTTGTATATCTTGGTTAAATCAAGGGAAAACAAGGGGAAGGCGGGAGATGGAAATTCAAGATGATGAGCAAGACACGAACAAGGTAAAAGTGGGAGCCAACGTTTCAACAAGTGGACTTCTCTTTTTCAAGGCAACATGCTTGGCACAGTATATATCGGTAGGCTTCTTCTAAAGGGCAGAGGGGGTAAAGAGAGTGGACGAGGCAATCCCCAAGGTGTAAGGCATGCTTGCTCCCAAAGCTTACATAGTGTAACTCTAGTTCTCTTTTTTTCTTTCCTTTTACTTGCGTAAAATTATTCAGTTCTTAAGCAAATTGAGCTAGCTACCACAAGCTGTTTTGGTACAAAAAAGAGTTGTTGGGGTTGCCCTTTTAAAGCTTCTAAACTTTAAAAAATTTTAATTATTTGCTGCAAAGCAGAATCGTATAAATAGTTTAGGGAACTTCCATAGCCATGCCTCGATTAGAAGCATAGTTAAAAGAAAATATTCGCAAATTTCCTCATTTTATGTGTGCTAGGCATATACGAAGCTAAATAAAGTCTGGCATTATGGAACAGCTTATCCGAGATGTTTTGATGTGATGCAATCACTACAGCTGACTTGAAGTGATTGCTGGCCGAGTCCTTGAGGTAACATGCATCCATCAGCACTGTTACAATGTCTATGGACATTATATGTTGCTACCACTGAGAGAATGGAAAGTTTGGCTTCATGATGGATCGTAAGATGTGAAGATGGCCACTCAAAAGATGGGCACGAAAGCAGTTAGCAGATGGATAGGGGTGCATGGAGAGGCTAATGTAACTGTTCTATTCGAATTCCTTTCCTTTCAACTCTTTGTCAGTGGTCCAAGTGGCCTATGTTATCACCAGGATTGGCTGTGCGTGAGTGGCGATCGATAAGAAAGGAATAAAATTCAGTGAAAGAAATCCTTATCCAGGATTTGTTGCAAGTCAGTTCTGCGTGCGCCTACTCTCCTGTTTGTTTTGTGTATACCAGTGTTGTATGTCTAATTATGCCACCTCTACTGTACTTGTTGTCCATGAGCAAGTTCTCTCGCTGTTTATAATGACTAGTTCCTGAAAAACACTATGCTTCTGAGTTGGTGCATGTATGGTATGGTATGGTATGGTATTCCTTATGCGATGGCGCACAACCACTGTGGGGGATTGGCCAAGATTTGGATGAAATTGTATGAGCAGATATCTTTTGGTACAGAGGCTGCTTCCCACTATTGCGCTCTAATTCATCAACATTCCGGTGATGTCGAAATGTGATCCTTATGTTGGCTGATTCATGTTTTATTAGCGCCCGTGCTATTCTTGTGTCAAATTTGTCATAATTTCCAATCTTTCTTAACCTTGCATTATTGTTCCTCTGCGTGCCTCTGAAATTTTGCATTTGGATTTATTAGTAGACACTTTGATAGTACTAGTGCAGCCCTAATTTCAAGAAACGTTACATTCTTGTTCACTATGGAAGCTGTATGAAATCTTGCGCACTAATTGCAGAATTATTACTGTCATTCTTTGTCATGTGTGCTAATTGTAACATGCTAATTGGACACTAATGGTTATGGTGTCTGCTTGTTGTGTCATATCATGCTGGAATTGTGCTGGTTTACTGCTGTCTTGTACCAACATCTGGTGTGTAATAAGGGTTTTGGGCCTGCTGCTGCCTCTGTGTTTATCACTCTGCAGCTGGTGTTAAAGGGAAGCTGGAGTAATTTAAAAATGTTTGAGGAACTGGTGTTGGCTTGGCTTAGTTTAATGGTTGTGCTAGACATATGCATTTCTGTCTTCGCTGTAAATGTATGCTATGTAAATAGTATAGCATACTTTTTATAAATAGCATACTATTTATAAATAAATTGCTTACTGTAGATGTATGCTATGGTATACACATTGCAATCTGGATTATATACCTATAGAAATGTTTTGACAGAAGGGAAGTGACAAAAAAAATTGTCAAATTTGAGCACACCATTTGCATTCTTTCTGAAGGTCTTTAAAGATCTTCAGGAAAGGCATAAATTGTGCACATGTATGCTAAGAGGGTTCACACGTTGTACTTGGCTGAATTATTATTCTGAGACCTCTTCAGCTTCCCTTTAAGCAATCCAATTGTGTGAATCTTGAGGGCTTCAGCTCCGTGATTGCAGAAGCTGCAAGAGCATATCTTGAATTCAGGGTACATTGTAGCCATGGTTGTCTGAATGAATAGCTCTGACTGCACCAGAGCAACTATTATGATGTAAATTAAGGTGAGTTATATGTAACCATTTTTAATCATTCGTGTAACTGTAGGGAAAATGTGCAACCTGTTGTGTACATAGACAGAAATTTTAGTTTTCATGCTTGGGGGAACGTTTGTGACGATACAGCATACCAGCATAGCTATAGTATGCTTCACTTCTTGTTGTTCAATAGTGGATTTCTTATATATCTGAAGCTCTTACTCATAATGTCATGTACATAAATATTTTCACCATAGCTTCGTCTTGCATTACAGAGCGTAAGAGTGTGTGTCATGCTTACAACTGCCACTCTTTAAATGACAATTCTAAAGCCAGTAATGTCAAGTCTGCCTGCTGTGAAGTGCTAAAGTTACTAGGGAGAAATGCGACTCTGCGCTTACCCAACCACCTTCAGATTGTGGATAGATGAATTCTTGTGTGACTCGCTGTTGTTTTATTGTTGAGAAATCGCACTGCAGTGTCATTACTTTCGTGTAGGTTTTGCCTTAGAAGGTTTGACTGAATCAATGAACTGTTATGCTTTCACAACTAATTCATTTTATCACATCTGTTTCGGTCAATGAGTGTCGTGTCACAATATGTATTGCTGAACACTGATGATATTTGGACCTAGAACTCTCCAAAGACGCATGCATTTCAATTCTAAATGCTCCTTTACTCTGAAATGTTTTGAAAACATCCAAATAGAAGAAATGAGAGGGCAACTTAGACTAATGATTTGGCCATAATGAATTTGCCACAGTTATTACAGATTAAAGAAGAAGCCAAAAGGATGAAGTTTATATGAATCCATGTAGAACCTGCCATTTTGATAGTGGCATTTCATGCATACTGTAGTGCCAGATTTCAGTCTAGTAAGAAAAATATGAAACTCTTTGTTCCCCTGCCCTTGCAGCTGCCTTTGACAAGCAGTGATAGGAGAAAAACCTAATTGCATGCTCTACAAATGAGTGTCTCTGTTAAGCATTAGCATACCACTACATTATAGTGTGGCATCTCTGTGACTTACCTCCCCCTCCAAGAAATGTTCCTGCCATAAACCTAATATTTAGTTGTAGGACTGACGTTGAGACTGCATCTCAACTAGAATCAAGAACAAACATTGAATGTCCTGTGCTGTGATGATTGTATGCGTGTTTGCAATTCAAAGAATGAAGTACAAACTTAGCTGAGCCAACGACAACAACAAATATATTCTATTTAGCATTTAACATGTCTGCCAGGTGCTGTGGAAGAATTTCAGAAACTGCCCACCAAGGTGCTTTGTGGAAAGGAAGTGAAGAGGCAGAGAGGGCTTTCTCAGCGAAAGAACGCAACTTTTTCTTCTGTAGTTCTCAAACTTGTATTAATGTATTGTACATCGTGCTGGATATTCCTGGAATTGCCTTGTAAGGTGCACAACTACGCATATTTACGAGATAACCATCAGTAGCTAATAGCTGTTGCATGTGTGCATATCCTTATCAAATCCTTATCTGCCAAGATTCCGTGCAGTAGCTCATTTTGCTTATATTCTCCTAAAAGTATTCATGCATCAGCCAAAAACCTGCCGTGTATCTTCTGTTAGTAAATGTGTATTACCATGACATGGGCAATGCAGCACAACATATGTACAGCCGACTCCCATTACTTAAGCTCCCAGGAACCACAGTTTTGTTTAAATTGCCCGAAGTTGAATTATAAAAAAAAATAAACTGTTATACAAGCAAGGTATACACACAAGACAAATTTATGTAGAGTTTGCAAGAGCATGTGACTGGGCCACTACTAAAATATTTTAGCAGGGGGCAAACAGCAGAAGCCTCAGGCTGGAGCCAACATTGGCAAGGGGGCTTGCAAAATGTTGGCTGAAAGTTCTTGTTAATCAATTTCAATTTCCATCTTCCTGGAGTCTCTCATAGCCCATGAAGTAATTTGGGACAAGCTGCCTCATAACCTCATCTGATCTCCATTTTCCTGTAACACCTCCCTCTCATTTGGCCACCACCTATCTATTAAATAGAAAGAGGGAGAGAGAGATAAAAAAAGTCCCTGGGATGTTAATAAAATTGAAGAATACATGGTTCAGTTAGTGGCATCATCTCATGGTTCTCGTCAACATACAGATAAGCCAAGATATCAACCTTATGTACATTTTGTACATTCATATTTCATGGATGCTCAAACAGCAGTTCTTGGCTACCTTTCTTTGCCCCAGGAGTAAAAAAAAAATTGGTTAATCTAAAGGCTACTTGCATTGCTAACACAGGAAACTAACCAAAGTTTGGCATTTTGTTTAGATTAAATGAATTTTGGATGATCCGAAATTACCATAAGTCGACTGTACGTTGTAGATTTGTAATGGAATTGGGAATTGTGGACTTGCAGGAAACGCTGAGAGGTAAGAGTTTTAGAGTTCAAATGGTGAGAAGCATGAATTGAAGAGTTCTCATAAGGGACATTGAGCAGCCATTGTCTTCCATTAACGGCACAAGAAAGATAGCAGAAGTGATGCATTTCTTTCCCCTGGAATCGTGTTGTGTTAGCAGTCTGCACACCACTTGAAGGCAGTGTTTAACCTTATGCCAAGTTCTTTTTTTCTTTGCTTCTTGAGTATTCTACCAACAATTTCTTGCCATGCCAATCTTACAAAGATTATAAAACTGTCTTCATCATGTTGTATTTATGAAACTAGCTTGATGTTCATATCATTCACTTGTGTATATGTCACTGCACACTCTAGTCCTTACTGCTCATGGCAGATCCCATACTGTCAGATCACTTTTACGTATGTTTCACATCATCCACTTTAATGAGGCTGTAATCGCCTGCCTTTCGCTTCTGCGATTTTCTGTAATCATCATGTCTGAGACACTGCCACGGTTTTTTCCGCGATGTTTTGTCTCATGTGTGAAGTGATTTGTCTAAAAAAGTCAATGCAATTGTGCTTGAACCTGCGTGAGTTAATGTGTTGGTGATAAGATAAGGACTTGGGAATTAATTACTGCTTTGCATGTGGAAAAAAATTTCATGCTCATGTCTGATATTTCACTTTTAATGGGGCATTGTTACACTGCTTGTAGGAGACAATTTTGCCAAATCACATGCCATTTCCTTCGTGCTCATGCAAGATGTACTGCATGCTCTTGCTAAGTTTACTACCGTTAGGTTTGTACACTTTTTACAGTGCTGTGGAAGCTAGTTCAGCTATTCTGTTGGGCTACATTTACTACCAAAAATATAATGCAGCATATGTCTCTGATAACCAAAGCACGAGAACATGGTGCACGTGACTATAAAGCACTGTGCTTCCTTGCGTTTCTGCTAAAGAAGACTTATGAAAACATTACGTATGCTCATTGATAACTACATGTCATAGTTCGAAAAGTTGCATGGACACTTTCCTGTACAAACTTGATCTGCTTTGACGGAGGCAAAATGTAAAAACACCCGTGTGCCGTGCATTGGGTGCACGTTAAAGAACCCCAGGGGGTCAAAATTAATCTGGAGTCCCCCACTACGGGGTGCCTCATAATCATATTGTTATTGGTATTAGTATTGGCATGTAAAAAACCTTTTTTCAAACTTGATCCGTATCCTTAGCTGTTACCAAAGTTTATGATGACCACGGAATGCGCAAAGTGACAAGTGCTTTGTGACAACTTGTGTAGCTTTCACTTGAAGTTTCAAAATTGTAGTATTAGTGAGTGCGCATGCATTGAAATGACACTCTTCCGATAACAGATTGCACACACAGTCTTGACTTTGACGTCTGTTATGTATGCTGGCACTTTCGTTTACTCTTGGTGATGAACATTGTTGATAATCCCCATTGAAGTGTGCGGGTGGTTGGCCTACATGCATGACGTCATGGCTCAGAGTGCATGCTTTGTGCGATCTCTAGGATGCATTGGCTGGCAGGACGTATCTTTTGCATTTTTAAGCATTTCATGTTTGTTGCAAATGAAAGGCAACATTCTTGCTCTGACGCTTATCACTTGCAGCTCACATGAGGAAAATCTGTGTCAAGCTGCAAGCACAGCAGTATGCAGTGTTCATAAAAGTACTAAAATGATCTTGGATGAGCTAAGTGCGACGTGCCCTGCACTATAGAGCACTGAGGCATGTATTGCTTTTTAATTTTTAGATGCGCACAAGTTAGTAACCTGACAAACATGGGAGCTTGAGTGAAAAAGAAAACACATCCATGTTCGATTTCAAGTCAGCATCATGCTTACCATTGAAAGATCTGGTGCCAAATATTTCCCTTAGTACTGAAGTAATAGGGCCATATATATGTGTTGCTTTAGTTGCAGTTTATAATTAAGCCATGCAGAGCAGCTGTTTAGTATGCACAGCTCGAACAGCTTAAAATTTTCCATTTACAGGTGAAACAAAAGTGTGCTAATTTTGCACTGGCCTCTTTGAGCCACATCACTTCATATAACAGTGCAGCTTCATTACCGCAGGTCACTTCAAGCACAACTGCATTACTGGCTGCCAATCAGTTGGTCACACTTCGATGCTATCTGAACAAATACACAGCGGCCAACTTGTGTAACATGTGTGATTATTAGTCTGTATGCAAAATGGCATATATGCTAAAAAGAGGGCCATGTCCTCCTTTACTCTCCCTTGTTTCCAATTCTTGTCTGACATGTGTACAAAGCATTGTGTGACCTGCTTCCTGAGAGATACAATAAAGAAATGCATATTTTTCTCAAGCACAGATCGCTGCTTGTGTGGCCTGCTCTTTCCTCGGTACAGAGTTGTTTTTCAACATCACAATGTGTACAGATGCATACCTCTCTATGTTCACTTTCCCAATTCACCACCACCAGATGTTTCCACACTAGTACCACAGTATCTAATTTCATATGGAGTACTGCTTGTCCTGTCGGTCCCTGCGTGGGAGATGCCCACTGTGCGCTGACGTGCATCCTGCAGGAGCTCTATTAAAGTTTGTCCAATCCAATACTGCTTGTCCATATGCTGGACAATGGGAAGCAAGTATGTGCAGCATAACAGTTATATAGCTTGTAATACAGTTGAACTGCAATATGCATGTTCATTCTTGCACTTCAGTGCATTGTGATTAACTTCCATATGCGGCTATCATATCTTATTTTTCTGTGTTGAATTCACCACTAAGAAAAATAATAATGGTGAAACTAATAAAAAGGATGAATGTTGTAACATGGAGCATTCATGCCTCAACACGGGTATGGCGCCATTAGCATCATCTATGATTTAGTAAAGGTACCAGAAAGTAGTTCTTAGTGTTCTCATGCTTGAGTTGAGTAGAAGCTGCTATATTTAATGAAAGTGAAGCTGAATAATAATGGTGAGACATAGGGCTAAGGAATAGGTTTTAATAGCATACATGTAAACACAAGCTGTGGTCACATAAGTAAAAAGACCGGGCAGCTCGAGCAAATCATCTTAACCCCGCCTCACATCTGCTGCGGGCTGCTAGGTTTTCATCATGCGGCTCATGCTGCCAAGCATTCCCAGCTTCTGAAACTGCAAAAGAAAAGAACAAATGTCCCTGAATTACCTTCACAATATAGTAGAAGGAATAGGGGCTAAGAATTCGGGCCTGCCGATACCATACTAACACGTTAAAAGTGGCAGTGCTATGCAGAAGACTGCACATATGTTTTATCACATCAAACAAAATACCACGCCTTCACATATACATGAATAATTCAGTTCTTGATGGGATTGTCAAGCACCGAGGGCTTTTCTTGCTTTACATGCTACATGTAAACATGTACAGGCGCCGACAAAAGTGGTATACTCCACGCCATCTACATTGACACGAGTCAAGCGACATGCTTGCAGATAATAAAGGGCACCCATTGGCTGTCTCGATCTCAGATGCTGCCTGTAGATGGCGTTGCGATGCAGTTTGCCTTTGCTCCGGCTCCCGCTGCGTGGAGTATACCACTTTTGTCGGCGCCTGTACATGTTTTACAACGACGTGCACTGCCGTGCCAGAATTGAACACGAAAAAAATTGGTTATATTCTCTTCTGAGATCACAATTTCAAAATGAACGCCGATTGGAGCATGGCTTGCTTGGCATGGGATTTGTCTGCGAGGCATTCCTGCATTATGGTGGCTAGAATATCTGCACGCCAAATTTTCGCAAATCGCTGAAGCACGTGCAGGTCAGCCTGGTCCTGTGGCCGCAAGCCATACACAGATCATGTCTTACCGAAAGCGGGATGCACGCCTGGCAAGTCATTCCTTGTTTCACTCTGTGTTCCTTCACATTCCTCAGGGGACAAGCCACCATTTCCTAGACCAAGTTTGATAAGCTTGGTTCCCTGTTGTCACTTGCCCTTCATTTTTCTCACCTTCCTCATTATCCCTTTCTAAAACTTGACAAGGTGATCACAGTGTGTCTTCTACTGCAACGACCCCACCCCCATTTTTCGTGGCGCACTGAAGTTGTCTTTGTCAACAAGCCCTATGCCAACAAATCTGGTGTGCTTCGTGAATTTGTCACATTAAATGAGTTACAATTCATGATTTTTTGCATGCTTGGGGAATTTGCATGCAGTACCGTGATTACATTTGGCGGCTACATAACAGAAAAATAGTCAGTTCTTCGGGTACACATCAAATAGGTGTCAAGACAACATCATAGATATTTGAATAGGGAAATTTCGAAGTTTAATTGAATGTTCAGAGACGCTCCACGCGTGGACTTTGCGGCGGCACCGCTAGATTGCACAAAGCGTCCAGGGGGAAGTGTGAGAGTGAAGCCACGCTTCAATCCACGCTTCGTGATGCGTTTCGGCGGTGGCAATACGGTGTGTCACTACATCAAGGCCAATCACAATAACGTCAACAGTCATCCTGAGATGGTTTCCGCCACATTTTTATCATGCGCAAGCATTCTTCGGCAAGTACCCCAGCAAAGTCTGTAACACGTAATTTGCGAAGACATCTAATCGTTATAATAGTGTAAGTGTAGATGACTGGTAGTTTTATAAGCGATAAGAAGAAAAAAAGTTGATCAGAGAGAATACCCATACGATCAGAATCGTGCATACGCTAAGGGATACATAGGAGAGAGAGATTTATTTGCAGAGAAGTAGCGCTGAATGCTCCACAGAAAATGCATGGGGAAACTTGTACTAGGGATGGGCCAACGTGAGAATTGGGGGTGGACCAATTTCAAATTTGGGGGTAGGCAAACTTCGAATTCGGAGGTGGGCCAACTTGAAATTTGGACGTAAGCAAATTTGGGGACGGCCAACTTAAATGTACTTGAAATTTTGGGGTTGACCTGCTGAAATTTGGGGGTATGCTTATGCTTATGTGGAGTTAAATATGGGATTTTACGCGCCAAAACCACAATTTGATTATGAGGCACGCCGTAGTGGGGGACTCAGGAATAATTGGGACCACCTGGAGCTTTTTAACGGGCACCTAAATCTAAGTACTCCGGTGTTTTCGCATTTTGCCCCCATCGAAATGCGGCTTCTGTGGCCGTGGCGCCCGTGGGGTTTCTGCATGCTTTTTTCACCCTATATACACCAACAACCATAAACGTCAGTCACGGGGCGGGGTGGAGGTGAGTATTACAGGGGAAAAGGCTCTCGCTCTTCCTCCCCGGACCGCGAACCTTAGGTAGACCAGATTACCGGCTGTTACAAAGGCAAATGCTACAAGGATATTCTTTTTGTTCAAAGGAATCAACTATATGCGTAAATAAGCTTCCAAATTTTGATGATGACATTGGTTCATTTTGCGTGCCTTCCTCAATGCATAATTAGTTTGGCTTCCACACGAACTCCTACCCCGCTTCAGGCGTTGCTTCCCATCTCCCGTGCATTATGGGAACGCTACGCCTCTGCCAAAAAGTGCTGTTATCCCTTAATTATATTTGAAGAGACACAACTATTCCAGTTTCTAAATTTATGGTATTCCCACCCATTGAAATTAATGTACACGGTGCGTTAATATTAATTCAATTGCTTATTTCTTTTGCGACTAGTCATGCTTTGAACAATTCTCATTATGTCTACTTAAAGGGACACTAAAGCGAAACAAATCAGTTTAGACTAATGAAGCATTGTTTGAGAACCCTACAGGCAGTCATTTCAAAAAAATAGTTTGGTTATTAGATGAGAAGGTCCAAGTATCAGTATTTGAATTTCGCGCCGAAACCCCAGTGCCGGTACGTCAGCGTGACGTGAGGGATTCCAAAGTACGTTTTCGCATTTGGGCCGCGTTGGCTGAATAAAGGTTCCCGAAACTTGCCATGTTTAATATTTGGTTCCTTTAGAACACAATGTAGTCAATCTGTACCGCTATATATATTTAGTAGGCCCTAGAAGATTGTTGTAAGAGTGGTGTTTTTGGTGTTGTAGAACGGTAATTTACTGATCAGAAGAAATCATTTTTCACTTTAGTGTCCCTTTAAATGAATACTAAAGAGAAACACTAAACCAGTTCAGACCGATCAAATATTCTTTAAAAATACATTTTATTCAGTTTGAGATATGGATTGCTTATTATTAGAAAAAAACGAATTTTCAATTTTTCGAAAATATTTTTCGCCGGGACTCCAGCGTAGGTATATGCGTCAACTGTGACGTCACGGATTTCATGTATTTTTCTAGTACTTTGGCTGTTATCGTCTCATTAGAGTTTCTTGAAACTTGCGATCGGTCTTCAGCTTTTTTATAATGCAATGCAGTCCATCTTCACTGTCTAAAAGTAACGCCCGACTAGACACAATCTAAGTCTATGACGTCACGGTGAGCTGTGCAGGGAAGGCCACCGGTCTTTCGGTCTTTCGTCTTTGCCGCTGATCTCCAATAAACCCCTCCATACACGTTTCCGCCAACCAGGTTAAGTACCGCCAACTTGCCCTCCTCCTCCACACTCCTCTCCCACTCGTCCCCTTAGCTTCCGGCGCCAAGCGGAACTTACGTAGCTGCAGCTTCCTGTTCCGAGTGGAAGTGACGTTTTGTTTTTTAGCGTTGTTTACTTTCGCGTCGCTGGAGAGGCTTTAATTGCACCAGCTGCGGTTGAAACTGTGAATGCGATTCCATCCAAGAATCGCCGCCTATTGTAACCAGCGATCTGCTCGTGTTCACTGCTTCGCGTCAACCTGCGACCGGTTGTGGCACGAGCGACAACGTACAGTGGAATGTAGTGCCCGGGCGCTTGGAGACCACTGCCGTTTTTCGTGCATTCGGAAAACAGCGACCGCGAACTACTACTACAGCGGAATACAACAGCTTGTCCCCTTTGCATTCTTCTTATGGTGACTGCCACAGCTCTGCTAAGCACGCGCGGGCGTCTCACCATCCTCTATAACAGCAGTCAAAGCAGAAATTTCCGCAGCGCAACTCCAGGAAGCGGAAACGCCGGAACCGGAAATGCCGGAACCGGATTTGGTGTGAGGGGAAAAAGCGGCGCACAACAAAGGTTATCGCTACTTAAGAAAGCGGCGGTGGCGCGTGGATTCAGGGGTTTTAATATCCACTAGAGTGGGGTTTTGCATCTTTTCTGGCTTACCAAGCCAGCCTCCTTGCCGGGTAAGGGTGACTTTTGTTGTTAAGGTAACTTATTAATACAGCTTACCTTATTTTATTTTTCTCTTTAGTGGTCCTTTAACGCGCGTGTCATTGAATGCCGGATAATATGGACGCCTCTTGGAGTGACCAGGGAAATGCGCCGCCCTTGGATCACCCGCTTCCCTTCCCCTCCCCCCTCCTTCCGCCTCCCTTCAAAGCTTGACGGTTTCTAGAATCGTTTCGATTCTCTGGACATGCTCATGCCACCCACCCACTCATCCATAATAATATCACTAGAGCTTAATCCATTTTAACCAGTTCCTCTATATGATGTTTTAAAAGCTATCCAAGTTCGCACTCACCTTAACAGCGGCTCGCATTATGACGTAAGAGAAGTGAAGAAACTGCCGCACCGTCTGCGTCGAAATAAAGAGAGAAACGCGGGCTGCAATCACTCTTCAAGCAGAACTGAAGCATGAGGACGAATGTAACACGCGATTCACTATTCAATCACCAATGGACCTTTCCAGAAATGCGCGCGCACCATCAGAGGCGGCCGCAAGGTAGTACGAGTAAACGAAGTTTAAGGGGCTTTAAGTACGAGAAGTGAGGGCGCCGCCTGTTCATTTTGCCTGCAGCGTGCGAGCGGCGTGCAGCCCGCAAAAAAGCGGGAGCAAGCGCGCCGTCTTCCGTCGCGCGCAAGGAACTGGGGGGAGAGGAGGGCGCGGGGGGGGGGGGGGGGAGGCGTTCTACTTCGGCGCCGGCCGCGTATCTTGAAAGCGGTCTGTGGTTGGGAGTGCATCTAGTGCTGGTAGATTCACGTGCGCTGTGCTCTCGCCGCTTCGTTCGCGTTGAAGCGAGAGGCAGCACGAAGGTAAACTCGCTCGCTGCTGCTGCCGCGCTTTCTCATTTTAGCGTTTTGAGCACGAATGTTCACGGTCATCGAGTCGTTTGCTCGTGCGCGCGTGACGCCATGCTTGTTAATTTAGTTAGTATTGTCACGACTAAAGGCTAGCAACAGAAGAAAACGAATAGAAGGGCATGAGCAGCGACCAAGCTCCTTTTGAAAGAAGACGAAGTTGCATCGTCGGCTCTTGCGGTCTTTGAATACAGAGCTGGTTTTTTTCTATTATCTTCATCCTGCGTCCTGTTTTTTGACGTCGTGACAGTATGTCTGTGTTAACGAGTTTACACTGCCGATAAAAATACTATCCTTACTTCGTATAGCTGTCTACTAATTTGATGTCGCAATCGATGCTTCACCTTCCGGGCCGAACTGCACTTTTTTTTTTTTTAAGAGAACATAGTTCAGGTGTTTTACTTGCCGAAACTGCGCTCTGACTGAGGCACGCCGTAGTGGCGGGCTCTGGATTACCGTGTTTACTCGATTGTAACACGAGCTTTTTCACAATTTTCTTTGCTTGAACTTGACCCTCGCGTTACACTCGAATAACGGCAAAATTCTCAATTTTAAAACAAATACCCTAAGTTCCGCGCTTCTTAGCGTTACGTTGGCAGCCTGTATCTTTACGTTTTGTTTTGTTTTGTTCTGTTTTGTTCTGTTGAAAAAAAGAGCGTTTGAGAGAAAGGCGACTTCGCGATCCGCTTGCGAGCTCCACGCACCGCATACGACAGCAAAACTTCGAGATGTTCACAGCAGCGTGCGCTGCCCGCGGACTATGTTATTTCACCAAGCTAGAGGGGTGGTTCAGAACCCCTTTAATGTCAAACAAGCTCGAAGATGACGTGATCTCGTGCGATCACTTACGGAGATAGTTTCGCTTTCGTGAGAAAGCTCGTCCTGGCAATGTACTCCTCGAAGTTATGGCCGACAGTGCTGTTGGCACCGATAACGAGCTTGTCGCAGCGCCAAAAAGACTTGTCGAGGACGCTTTCTGTGTATTTCGCGAAACTATTTCCTATAGCGGGTGCCCAAGAATACCGCCCAAGGAAAGCTGTCTCCACCTCGGAAGACGACGATAAGTGAAGAGAACGTGTTTCCGAATTCTGATTTCTTAATTAAAGGTACCATATCTTCTTGTGGTCATCTCGCGTTACATTCGCGGTGTTATTTTTATTTTTTATTTCGCGTTACTATCAAGTAGACTCTAGAGCTACATTCGAGTAAATACGTTAATTTCGACCACTTGTTACGAGCCTTTTTGCGTTTCGCCTCTGTCGAAATGCAGCCGCCGCGGCTGGAATCGAACCCAGCTGCGACCTCGAGCTCAGAAGAGCAACGCCATAGCTACATATGATAATTTTGTGTGTCAGCTTATTTGGTGATGTCCACGTGGTCATGTTTACTTAGACACCGACAGTGGTGACAGCAGCACGGTTCACTATTTACTACCCACTGGACCGCTGACGCCCTACATATGTCGACCGGATGTCAGGAACGGGACATTCTAACGTTCCTAGGACATACGTAAAAAGCCTGTGGACCATTCTTGGATGTCCCTGGGATCGTCCCATGTACGCGAATTGACATTCATGGAAACGTCCTATGAACGTCATAATGGAACATTGGGACGTCCAAGATATGTTTAAATATGGGTTATTCTTGCTTCTTAATCCCGAGTACGTCATTTATGTCAGGATGTAGGACGCTTCTCGGACTTCTTATTTTAGCAATCGTCTAAAGGACGTTTGTGGGACATTTGTTTATGGATTTAGAACATCCACAGGACGTCCACATTGATTATAAATTAACATAATAGGGACGTTCCTCAATATGTGCCGCACCAGTACAGCAGGCCTGCTGCATTTACACGCATACCACGAACACAGTAAGCTTTGCCTGATATTGTGTCGGCTTGTGGGGCAGGATAAAAAGGAACTGCATGGCTCTTGAGATTCATCCCAGCGCTCCAATAAGGCGACCAAACATTCTTGCCATGAAAAAGTTGAATAGCCAGGAGAGAGGCCAGGAATGCTAAAGCATGCTAAAGAAGGCTGCAGTGTAGCTAAGCACTGTGCACATAATTCGCTGCTGGTGTAAACTAATACATCAGATAGACCTTGATAAAAATGAATTATATCAGCATATATAGTATAAACTTTAATCAGTCAGGCCATGCAAGCTACACTTTCTTGTGATAACACGAAGGAAGCTACAGGACTAAGTTCTGCAGGCTGCTGAATCATTTGACAATCTCTCTAGAAATACAACATTTATTTCAATAAAACAGGCTGCAGGAAGATTACAAGTTCAACTCTCAAATGTACTCAGCAGTTTTCAGTAAAGCACATTAATGCAAACAAATAAGACTCAAAAATTTCATCTTGAGAGCTCAGCCATTAGAAGTTATGGCGCACCACGGCCAGAAAAGAAGTGAAGCAATTCAACTGTTTACAAATGAACTTTGGCGAGTAAAAGAAATTAAGAATTCGCTGTGAGGCCGCTGCGGAAGTTATCATGAGGCTTGCTACGAGCTCGATTCCGTGATCGCAGGCACATCAACGCAAAATTTGCTGAAAAGTTCAGATAGGTTAGCCACTATAAGTTATAAGATATAATCCACTACCAGAGCCTTTCTGTAGGCCGTATTTAGTACAATCATGCGCCCATTTTCATATTTCGCGCGTTTTCCTTATTACGCGGAATAAATAATTACGGAAGACATAGCACACTGAAAACTGAATAGGGTGTTCTAAAACACAATGATTACTTTTCCATCAAAATTCGCACCCTCAATTCAGTCAATAAAAAAGATCGTCAATTAATTTAGTAGTAGATAGTTCTATTATGCAAAATTTCCTCCTGGTGCGGTAGGTCACTGCTGACAGAATACCATTAGTTGCGTCCTCGTATATTCTATATTTTATATTTAAGAGCTTGGCTAAGGTTAGCTGTACCCGCCGTGGCTGCTTAGTGGCTATGGTGTTGGGCTGCTAAGCACGACGTCGCGGGATCGGATCCCGGCCACGGCGGCCGCATTTCGATGGGGGCGAAATGCGAAAGCAACCGTGTACTAAATTTAGGTGCACGTTAAAGAACCCAAGGTGGTCCAAATTTCCGGAGCCCCCGACTACGGCATGCCTCGTGGGGGGCTCCGGGATTCCGGGGATCGTGGTTGTGGCGCGTAAAACGCCATAACTTAAGGTTAGCTGAGTCACTCTGTACTTCTAGAAATGCTGCACAGCATATTCAGGCTTCCTTTTGAGGGCTGTACGCTATAGTTCTCGCGGAATTATATATAATCCTGCTAATAACTGCGTTGTTACCATTGAGTTTGAGTGTTATGAAAAAGACGATGCGTGGGAAATGCATGGTTGTCGCATGAGGAATAAAGTGGACACTCACGGGCGGTTCCAGGAGAACGCTGGTGGTGGTTTCCTGCAAGAAACAGGGGATGGTCACCTTCTTTAAAAGAAATCAACAGGTAAACAAAAACGTTCCACACATACACTATATATATATATATATATATATATATATATATATATATATATATATATATATATATATATATATATAGTTTCGCTGCAGTTTAGTTTTCACTGCGAACTCGTTCAAATAAATCACCGCACCATGGCGTTTTCCTGTAAATTTCACTACTCTTACCTCCCTTTTTTGATACGCATTTTCTGTCCCTCGAGCTTGCAACGGGCGCATGGCTGAGTCGAGATGAACGGAGCGCTCGTTTCCGAGTGGTCCCTGCAACGAGAACGTAAAGTATAAGCGAATGCACGCGTGCGTGCGTGCGCGTGCGTGCGTGCGTGCGTGCGTGTTTGTTTGTTTGTTTGTTTGTTTGTTTGTTTGTTTGTTTGTTTGTTTGTTTGTTTGTTTGTGTGTGTGTGTGTGTGTGTGTGTGTGTGTGTGTGTGTGTGTGTGTGTGTGTGTGTGTGTGTGTGTGTGTGTGTGTGTGTGTGTGTGTGTGTGTGTGTGTGTGTGTGTGTGTGTGTGTGTGTGTGTGTGTGTGCGCGCGCGCGCGTGTGTGTGTGTGTGTGTGTGTGTGTGTGTGTGTGTGTGTGTGTGTGTGTGTGTGTGTGTGTTGCAGTAAACGTTCACTCAATTGGCTACACAGAGCACGCGTTGATCGAATGAAGCAACCTTAGGGTGCCCTTGGGTTGCCGGCGCGTTTACAAGGTCGTCTACTTCTAGTTGAAACATTTCAGTGGTATTCAGTCCTACATACGTGCTCATATGAACACTTCCAGTTCATGAGAAGCAAGTGGTCATTAGGACACCTAACACAATTACTTATTATAAGTAATCATTTTAATGAATTAATTCCAACTCTATGTAATCATTTCGATAAATTCATTCCAAACGGTGCTGCTTGAATATACTTCAAATAAGCCGTTTCCCTTAACAACGGACGACGCTATTGGAACGTCGAAACGGAAAGAAAAGAGCGCATGGGGGGGGGGGGCGCCGACCAAGGTAAAAAAGAAAGAAAGGCTTCACGTTTCGCTTCTCACACGCGAGCCTTGTCCAGAATAAGGGGCAAGGGAACCGTCAATTTTTCGATGATCTCTTCACTTTGGTCGGCAACGGTTTTCACGATTTTCCCCGACAGACGATTTCGTCAGTCTCTACGGTATGCGGTTAACAGAATACGGGCTCACTTGGCGTTCATTTAATCGTTTCAACGTTACTCTCTACTTTACGTCGAAACGATGAAAGAACGCCAGATGAGCTCGTATTCCGTAGACAGAAGAACAGTATCTGTGTAAATGAGACCATGGGCGTCTTGTCTAAGCGATCCACTGCATGGTCGAATCAGCATCGGTAATTCCTTCAGTAACGGCGACATGCCAACACTTGGCCTGCAGATGTGGGCTACCTTCTCCGTCTCTTCTGCGTGGCTTGTATTGTTTTTGCAGGTGCTGTTTCGATGTCGCCCTGACAAATCACATAACGTACATAGGTCAAAAAAACGACACAGAGCCGGTCGGAACGCAGCCAACTGATTACACCTCGCTTCGTTTGCCCATACCGAAAATGTGCAGGTAGTCTCAGGGGCGTGCGAATGGCAGGTTTTCATACCGAATCGAATACGAGTCGAATAGTGCCACGGAAGTGGATATAATCGAATCGAATCACGAATAATTTTTTAAATAATGAACAGTCGTTTTCACCATTAATATAAAATGATCTTCATATATACTAGCTAGTACATTCAAAACGCATGTTTCTGCCATTACTTTGTGCGTTATGAATAGTTGTTTATTAAACGCCCAGATCGAGCATCACGAACAGATACAGTTTGTTCACATACCCAGGGCTTATTGGTGAGTGCGAAAGGTATGCGGTTAAGCCAGAAATGTTTAGCTCGATGACCGACGTAACCGGCTTTATAACGTCATTTTTCGTGTTGTATGTTTTTTTTTAATGCTTGGTGGCGCACAGTTGGGGATTTCAAATACACAAAGGTTATTCGAAAAATATTCGTGTTTACGAATATAGGGCGATATTCGATTCGCTATTCGAAGGTTTCGAACATTCGCACTGCCAAGAAGCAGGTTCAAATTATAACCGTCACGGCGGCCGCATTTCGATGGGGGCGAAATGCGAAAACACCCGTGTGCTTAGATTTAGGTGCACGTTAAAGAACCCCAGGTGGTCAAAATTTCCGGAGTCCTCCACTACGGCGTGCCTCATAATCAGAAAGTGGTTTTGGCACGTAAAACCCCAAATATTATTATTATTAAATTATAACCGCGGGACTTTCTTGAACGAGGGCGAAAGCGTAGAACACGAAAGGACAAGTTACGGATTTGTCCTCGTTCAAGAAGTCGCGTTGTTATACATTGGATCATGCGGAAACAACTAGCCCAAACTTTGACGTTACCTTCATAACAGGTACACAGATCGTAGATCGAGGAGGGTTTGGCAGCATGTCACCGTTATCAGACGTCGCCATGGGATCGATTGCATGGTACGCACTCGAGGCTGAGATGAACTGTTAAGTATGGCTAATGGGACTTCGATATCGCACCGTATCCTCGTTAAGAAAAAAAGAAGAGAGTGCTAGCAACTCCTTTCGGAGAGCCAATTCTTGTCCCCCGTATTCAAATCTCATTTTAAAGCGAATCTCAGTTCTTTGCCTTGGCTCCTGTTGCTTAAAGAGTTAAATGTGCCTGCAGTGAGGCAATGAACATTGTAATATATTTTTTTGTTATTCTCATCATTAAGTAATCTTCTATAGCAATTAGCTGTTACTGTTGATGCTGCAGCCGCCGCTGGGGCGTGTAGTGTTTGGTGAGAAGCGCGCCTCTATGCCTGAAACAAAAGATGAAGAACGCTTAAGGTTCACCTTTAAGATAGCATTCAAAGATCCCTGACTGTTTCTCATGCTTCCAGGAAACTGGAGCGTAGGTAACCGTAATGTTTACCGGGAAACGCTGGCCGCGAACGCTATGCATGAAGGCGGGCTTTCTGGTAGAAACGCGGCCTCGCGCGTGGCCCGCGATTTGGCGGAGGCGAACGCCATCTGGAGGTATTACAAGGAACCGGGTGCGCCGCTCCGTGGTACTCGAGATACTCAAGCGCCGACGCGCGCAAGTGGCGGACGCCGTGGCCGGTCTATGTACGGTAGAAACGCTGGAAAAGGGGGTTTCTTTGAGTTCTCGCGCAACAAAATTATGTTTTATCGTATAGTCAAATTACAATCCGTCTTTATCATGTCTGCAGGTTGTGTGTAAGTCGTACTTTACGATTTTTCTACGCATTTTAGCTTGAGAGATTCAATTCAGCAGCTTCCTTGCGCCACATGGAGGGCCTGGGTACGGGTGGTTCGAAAACCTTTTTGCCGGAATGACTTCCGACGTCGGATTTCCTGCGACACGGGGCCCCTAAAGCTCTCGCGCTAACCAACCTGGCCGTCGCCCTGCGCCGTCGGCGCTGCGGGCGTCCGGCGACGGCTGCTGGTGTCGTTAGCGCCGCGTGGTCCTGCTCCGTCGTCCGGCGCATCGTCCGTCGCGTTGGGAGCAGCGGTAGTCGGCGCCATGGTCGGATCACACGGAGTCGCACCCTCGCAGCCCGATCTGTGCAGGGACTTCTGGATGACCTCGGTTTTGTGCTGCGTCATTCAAATTGCGGGCACAGATAAAGATAGCACATCAGGATGGGTGCGAGCTTTCGTCATTTCGGATTATCAGTCTCTCTAACTGCTTTTATGCCCATTCATCTGCATGTTTGCACTAATGCATCTATATGCCTTGCATGCGTTTGTGCATGCCGTTACAGACTATATCTTATGAGAACTCACGGAGGACAAAAGTGATCTCATCGTCTTACCCTGAGGAATGAAAAGCGTCAACAAGGGTATGTTACTCTTTACATTTTTGTGTCGCATTGAAGGTAGAGTTCACGCGGCTGCTAATGTTTTCGGTGCCACACAAATGGAAAAGGAAAGTTAAATTTCTTGTTGGCTTTGATGTACTCGCTGTTGAATTAGAGTGAGTAGCGTGCATGGTCGGACCGGTAACTGCACTGGACTTTTCTGTTCGGGAACCGATGCCTTGAGTGTAATATAAATTGTCCTATTTTTCTGGTTCCATTTCCCTCAAACCTCCCCTTTCCTTTGCCGAGGAATGTTTCGCCCTGAGAACATGTTCTTTATACGGCATATACCATGTTATACGCTCTGGTAACACGTTCACGCGGTTACCAGCTGGCTCGATAGGTTTGATGCGGCTTCCTTTAGCATTCGCAGGCACAAGCATGGTCCGACACGCTTGAGGAGCATGCCCACCACAACTCGTCGCCTATCGCGGTGCACTCACGTGTACGGCATAACCGTTAGCGACGACTGTGCTGCTGCTTTTAATAAATGCATACATAGAAGTCGTAACAGCAGTGTAAATTACCACGCGTGGCAGGTTGACAATATTCGCTTGGCACAAGCGGGTTTTGTCTTCTTCGAGTAATGTGCAAAGTTCTCCAGTCACTTGTCATTGTTTACCGTGGCTTGTTGGCTTAAAACTTCTTTTTATTAAATATATGGTAATGTCTAGCAGGTATTCTTAACATTCATTTGCCGTTTCCTGCAGTCAAATGTTTAGGTTACCTGAATTAGCATGCGTTCATTCAAATGCGGAAACTCCGTAATAAGAAGAGCCTGCCGTCTCGATTGCTTACGTGGAGGTAATGTCGATGATATCAATGTTGTAGTTATTGATATTGACCAGTTCTGTGAAGTTAGAAGTTTCAACTCAAGTGTCTTGCTTCATGAAGTACGTATCAGGTACCGAATAAACCACTCGTAAATGCATCAGTGAGTTTAAGCTGCGTGCTGAATTAACAGCTTAAAAGTGCCTTCACCACGCCTTACCAAAAGTCTCGGTTATGCGCCGCAAATTGTAAAGGGCCTTCTATGTAGCGTTTTACCCGCAAGATTATTTCAAATTGATTAATTATTAGAGGAGATAGGGAGAAACTGAGATGTCGCATGCCATGCTGCCAGGAGGCGAGCTTAATTTCCAACATTGACCAACCTCTCTCACCTAGACCAGCTTCCGCAAGCGATATTAGGGAGTTATAGCTCAGCGAGCCAGCGGGCCAGCGTAGGTGCCACTGCGCATGTTGCACCACGCATGCGCACTAGCGTCTACGCTGGCTCGCTGAGCTATAACCGCTTTACCTCTCCATTCGTTATTTCCCCTATCGGGGCGGAGGGGCCGAATTCACGTGCCATAGTCGGTGACGTTGCAGGCAGTGCATCTGACGCAGGGGCGTTTTATGCGTGTGACCTGGATTCTCTGGCGGGAAGCAAAGCTCCCTCAATCGAGAGGAAGGGCCCACTGGCTTTCGTTCGCAATTTCAATTGTTTACTGAGCCATGCAGCAGTTCCTTGATTCGCCGACACCATTTTCAATGCGTGATCTATACGCACATCGCTTGCCTGTTTGCAGTTCTGCGCACTTTGATCTCTATAATCGGCGATAAATTCCGTGAGTAAACCTGTTGAGATCTGTAAAAATCTTGTACGTTAGCGAATGAGTGCAGCTTACCTGGATGATCCGGGGTCTCGTGTAATTGGCCGACGCCAAGCCCACGATGAAATCAGCCCCTAGGTCGACGTAATGCCATACGCATCCGGAATCCAGTAGTTCGGGAATGACCTGCGCATGCGCGCAGGACGGCGGCGCTTCACGAAGTTTGCGATCATGCATGCGGCGATAGCACATAGCTCAACTGCGACTTGTGCACTGTGCCACAATTCTCGCAGCAGAGATCGACTACATCTTCAAAGGTTCGCTCTACTGTTGAACCAACAGTAACGTTGAATGTCAAAGGGACACTGTGAAAAAAAAAAACTGTGTAGAGTTCTAATAATAAATTGCGTTGCTATAACAGAAGAAAACGCCACACTTATTGTGACAGGAGGCTTGGCAAGTCAGAAAATACGCAAGAACGAAAGACATTCAGGTGTCGACACCACTTTGAAGTCCCCCTACCAACTCGCCGTGACGTCATCAACTTTGACGGCGTCTGCTTGGGGACCTAATTCATTATTTACAGGTAAAAACGGAGTAGGTTGAATTTTATAACGGAGCTAAAGAATGGCCCAATCTAAGCTTCGAGAACATTCATTCCACCGCAACGCCCCACTCATGAGAAAATAAATTGAGATTCGTGCCGTCAAGTTGACATATCGGCTCTGCGGCCTCGGCGCGAAATAAAAAAAAATAATCGAAGTTTGGCCTTCATTTTTCTTTCTTGGAATAGTCGACCTCACCGCACAAAATTCATAAACTTGAGTTTTAAGGGTATACTTTGTCAGTTTAGAGAGATTAAAGGGACACTAAACGAAAATATTAAGCCGAGGTGAGATCGATAGATCATTCGTCAAGAAGTGTATCGTCGTTTTTTGTGTGCCAATACATCACTTTATTGCGTAGGAAATTGCCGCCGAAGGTCGCGCTACGGCTCCTCAATCTGAACTGCCCAAACCACGGACGAGTCTCTACGTAACCTCCCTCTATGCCGCATTTTATGAATCAGCGAGCGCTGACGTAACACGGAGGGTATCATTGTCCAGAACAGGTGGCACCACTCCAATTTTCCATATTCGTCTTTCTCTCGCTTAAAAAAAATTATGCGTGGCTCTGCTATCGCAAACATCAGAGACCAGCGGAGCCAAACCACACACTTAGACTAACTTCTGCTGGGTTTCTCCCAGCTCCGCTGGTTTCTGATGTTTGCGATAGCAGAGCCACGCATAATTTTTTTCCACTACGAGAAAGAGGACCGCCGAAGCGAGCGCGCGCGCTTTTATCGGAGAGCAATGACGTCGCACCACCTGTGTCCCCGAAGCGCCGCTCCTTCCCCGCTAGGTTCCACCCACCCTCGCCACGTCGCTATGCTGAGCGATGCTATTTTCATACTCTTTCGCTCTCTCTCAGCTCTCTCTCCCCCAGCTCGGCGAAGCTGCGGACGTCAAGAGAAACCTAGCGAGGCTCTAACAGCTCCACTGCAAAAAAGAACGAAAACTGCTCGCGCTATGAATGACGGATTCTTTACTAGAGATGCCATCTTACAATCTTGCTTGACGTAGGGTTTTCCTCTAGTGTCTTTCGGAATTCCAGAAAGGTCTTATCATGGGGTGCGTTTAATTTTGGCTTACCATTCAGAATTATAAATTTATTACACGCACATATATATGCACTCAGGATCGTGTTCGAAGAAATATGCGGCGACAGGAATGCGAACAAGTACACGTACGACTCCGTTGCCCTTCACAGCGACCGGGTCGGGACGCACCATTTCTATGTCTTTCCCGGAAACACAGTAACGGGACTAACACATGTGAGCGCTTTTTGACAATTTATGACCGATTTGGACTCATCAGCTGCCTTTTACCAGAGTTTGTTTCTGGGAAGCCGAAAAGTTTAACTTAGACGTGATTATCTTTATACATGCTTTTTTTGGCTGGTCTAAAAATATTTCCCTGTCATTTATATTCTGTATGTTATTGTTCCTTCCTATTGTATAATGTCTAGCTGTTACTATGTATACCCTATTAAGAACTGCCCAGCTGAGGTGCAAGTTTTGCCAGCCAGTTGCGACAGCGGCGGCAACTTTTGTTGGAACGCCACCGTTACGCTTTAGCCTCGTCGCCGTTGTGACTGAATGCGATCAGCGGACCAACTATTGTTACTGAGCCGCCATCGCCGCCCTGGTCTGCCGCGAGCGGAGGAGGGCTCGCGGGAACGCAGTTCGAGGCTTCTTCTCACGCGCCGTCCAAGACGCAAGCCAATGGGCACCCGGCCGCGCTGCAGGGGTCAGCTCGGGGAATAAAAGGCACCTTTCCTGACACAAGCCCCAAGTTCTACGAAGTCCGTCTGACGTCGGCTCCGGACCGTGAACCTCGCGCAAGGAAGTGTGTGTGTGAGTGTGTGTGTGTGTGTGTAAACCGTCGCGCAGAGAGGCGACTTGTTTACGATGACTGGACGGCCGTTTCCGTCACCTGGGTATCGGGGGAAGACCGTGTGTTTATAAACCGCTGTTGTGCGGCTGCTCGAGGGACTCTCTCAAGCAGTCATGTTAGACTGACGCACTTTCTCAAGCAGTCATGTTAGACTGATGCCCTTTCTCAAGCAGTCATGTTAGACTGATGTACTTTTCACTCGCAGTCGTGCTAGACTGATGAACTGTATGTAGATACTGTAAATAAACCCATATTCCTCGTTCTCGATGAGAAGCAGTCCTTCCCTTCATCAACGTCCTGAGCGTGGATAGGTTGGACGACGGCATGGGCCAGCTACCTTCTAATTCATGCCGGACTCCAGTCTTGACAACGGGTTACGAGTGATGGGATTGAGCCCCCAATCCTAACAACCCGCACTTATCTGATTTTATTACGTGCTTTTTACATACTATGTGATCTATAAATCAGTTTGAGTTGTGGGGTACCAACTGCATAAATAATACATAATTGTTATATAATTATATGAAAGGAAAAAGAGAAGGTGTCTCTTTCTAAGAAGCCCGCATGTGTTTCCTTTGTAGCTTGTGCTACATTTTTGTGGATGACAATTTTTGCTTTCATGAACCTTCCTTCACCTTGCGGGATTCCGCGGAACTGACTTGCCGTATATATATATATATATATATATATATATATATATATATATATATATATATATATATATATATATATATATATATATATATATATATTCATGTTTGTTTTAATTAACCGAAAGCTTGAATTATCCCAGCTGGAATTACCGGGAGATTCTGACACGTAAACGAGTTAACAGGGTAAATGAAATGCCAGCTCATCTTCGGGCTCATCGTTGTGCTGAGCTTGGAGGGTGAAAAGAACGTGGTCAGGGCCGGTACAGCTATCTAGCGGACAGAAATGCCCACTAAAATTCCGCAGCAGTCATCGTGCCATTCCTTCGGACTACTACAATTCGTTCGGGAGGAGATTCTTCACACTTTTATTTACTTTATGCACATCTATTCCCACTTGGCAAAGCTGTGCGAAAAATAAAAAAAAAGTAGCCTCTATGCGCCTTGTTACGCGTCTCATTATAACGGCTACGTTAGGATCCATTCTGTGATATACGTCGTCCGCAGCTCCACTCACTTGGACGGTTCCGACAAGAATGAACGCGTCAAAGATGATGCTTATTCCGGCCAGGCCTAGCGCGATGTACTTCGACGTGTCAGCACCCACTGCAAAAAAGAAACATAGAGTCGCGCATTATTTCAATTTTTACACGCTGAACTATATTTAATCGTAAGTGTTGTGGTTTCGTACGTCAACGCTATCGAGGTTGAGGATCCCAGACCCTTAAGTTCTCTTTTTCTTTCTCCTGAGAAATCGATCCCCTTTCTAACTTATTTGTCTCAAAACGCGTGTCAATGCGCGCATTCGTGGTTACACATGCATCTTCAGGCAGTGCAGTATTTGAACAAAGAAACAAAAAAAAAAAAACAAACAAACAGATAGACAGACAGACAGAAACAAACAACCGGTGCGAACCTTTCTGCCCACAACAGCACTCAAGCAAAATTCGAGTCGGGACTCGGAATACATGGTTCTCAGAACGCAAGTGAGGTTGGTCGGCATGCTGACTTTGGCTTGACTACTAACGTAATGCTTGCTTACGCCAACGTGGCTGCATTGTCTGTATACACGTTTCATGCGAACATTTACTCGCCGTCGGAAATCCAAGGCACACTAACTATGGCTCTAAAGAGAAACCCCAGCTGATCTCTTGAAAGTATGAACGAATTAGCGTCTCAATTAGTTTCCCTCCCTTGATACAGCGCCGATGCAGGGAGAAAAGGTGGGCGTCGCCTTTGCCAAACGACGACCTGTCATATTTAGCCAAATCAACTCGGAAATCCAAGTTAGTTGAACGGTCGCTCACCAAACTTGCTCACGTCGTGTACATCGGGAACATAGGCGAACCAGGCCTGCCGGCTGAGTTGTCGCCTTATCTCCGGCTTCAGCACGTAGGTCACGTTGAAGGCGTTGATAAACTGCGTCACAGGACACGAGTTGCGAACTAAACATTTTTGCTGTATATATGTAACCGCTGTGGACATCCGAGAATCGACGACAAATGCCGCTCACCTGCGGTAATGAAGCGACGATACAGGCGATTACTAAAGATTCTGTTCCAAAAGACCATAATGCGTTGCATACATAGCAGTCAACGCTGTGGAAGCTAGGCAAGAAGTTCGGTCAAAAAGCTTATTACTCCACGCCTCCATCCATGCTTCGCTGCGCACCAATAGCGTTCGCTCGTGCGAGCATCCACATAAGGCTCCTCGCGACGGGTTGCAAATAAAAAACCCGAAAAGAACAACAAAAATAAAAATGATCCAAAACAGCGCATTAGATAGCCGTATACCACAGTGTGTTTGTTTCTAAGGATTAGAACTTCTTTCATTGAATACTGAGCCTATATAAGAACAATTGCCCACATTTGCGGTCAAAAGACATCGAACTATATCCAAGTGCGAACGAAGCCACTGCAAGAAGCCTCTCTAGCCTCCACATCGTTGACTGCTATGTGTGGAACAAAGTATAAGTACTTTCAAGCGATGTGCGTTTACACGAGTGATCAGCAGCGTCGTGCCATTGAAAGTGCGCCAGAGATATGATTCGCGTGAGGTTAGCTTTGTCTTCAAGCGTGCAGATTTCATCAAGCTCGCGTTTGGCAATTCTTAAAAGCTACTGCCGCACAGGAAGGACATCTCATGGCTTTATCCGACAAATGGTCTGCCAAAATTCGTGATGAGGTCATGCACGATATATCTAAAGCCACGATCAAACCGACATGCCGTACTCATTCCATGTCAACGAAATGCTACACTGCGTCTGGTCAGGTGTCTCACATTATGCCATTCGCGTCATTGAAAGCAGCCGCTCAGGTATTATCCTGTCCAGTGTATTACGTTCTGCGACTCGAGCACGAAGTCGTGGTTTCGACTCCTGGCCGCGTCGGCCGCATTTAGATGGGGGCGAAATGCAAGAACACTTCACAATTAAGCCATAGCTCTAAACTGTGGCGTTTTGCATAACCACAGTGTCGCATCAATCAATCAATCAATCAATCAATCAATCAATCAATCAATCAATCAATCAATCAATCAATCAATCAATCAATCAATCAATCAATCAATCAATCAATCAATCAATCAATCAATCGTAGCTCCACCTGAAGACCTCTCGCTCTGTTCGTACCGTAGTTCAGCCTTTGCGTAAATCGCGAAGCGTGGTGGCCACATAGTGCGTAATTTCGATGGAAGACGTGTCCCGCGAAGCCTACGAAAGCATTTTTGAGCTGAGACAAACTGCCCTCGCGATATACTTTGTGAAAGACTCCGACACGGGAAATTCGCCTAGCGAAGGACGCTTTCACTTGCCGGAGCGTTTTCACATCTTCAAAGCACAGGTGGAGAATGAGAAAGACAATCGACGCGAAGTTTTCCCAAGATTTTTGTTTGCGTTACATTCAGGCTACACTCGTGGTCACGTCGTCTTATATACTAGCTTACCAGGCATGCGACAACGATGGCGATGGCCTCCCTCGAGGAGACAAGGCACATGTCAGGGAGCTCCTGCGAGTAGTTTCAGTTTGTTGCACATAAGGTTACAAATGTTGATTATACATACATACATACAGAGGGAGGTCCCTGAGTCGACAGACGTACTGCTGAGGAGACGTCCCGTTAGTAGACTAGAAAACTAAAATACACAGCAGCTATACATAAGTACAAGAAACAGCGTATTGCTGGAGTCGCTAGCTTACACACAAAAAAAAAATATTCTTAATGACATGAAAAAATATCGTCAGAAACGGTAACCAGTGGAATGATTACATCGAGTGCGAAGTTTGCGGAGGTTTGATTTAAATCTGTAAAAGTCACATGGTATCTTAACATGAGATGGTATACACATATTCATATAAATTTTTAAACAGTTCCCCTATACATGTTGGCATACTTGTGGTTACTTGTGTGCTTCAATGTATGAAACGACGTTTTGTTAACAAATTAACTGAAACGCCTATGCGTTTCCCCGCAATGTTCGGGAATTAATATCTCGATACTGGTGTCATCCTGAGGATTCGTTCCAAATGGATCCGCCTTGCGAACTACACGGCTAGAACTTGTAAATTGCAATGAGGTCCGTAAGGTAAGTAGTTAAAAACTTAGCTAGTGAATTTTTGTTAATTAGTCGATTATGCATTTCAAATTTTTGTGCATGTCCGCCTCTTCGAGCAGCCCAGCTCATGAGCGTGAACTGTGTACAGATAGGCAGCCTCTATATACAGAGCAATTTCCGCAATTACGTGTGTAATTAGCAAAGTTATGGTAATTAACTTTCTAATTATCAACATTAGGTGGACCTATCCCAACGATTAAATTATGAACAACAGATTTCATGTGGAAGCTACGCGAACAATTAGTTCCTGTTGGCAGGCTCCTTGAAACCGAAACTGGCTGGAAAAGGAGCGCCTGTGTCGTTGATGGGCCCTGAAATGGCATGGCGTTGGGCGTGGCGCCCAACGGAATGAAGAAGTAAATTTGGCGGATTGCCGGCATTGAAGCGCTAGGCCAACGCCGCAGACAGCAAAGAGACGCAAGCTGCTCGCGGAGCCGGACCGGTGTTGACTTCGGAGTCGTGACGAAAGGCGGGGGGCCGGTGACATCGACGACACAGACGCTCTTTTTCCAGCCAGTTTCGGTTTCCAGGAGCCTGCCAACGGGAACTAATTGTTCGCGTAGCTTCCACATGAAATCTGTTATTCATAATTTAATCGTTGGGATAGGTGCTGTCGAGGACGGGCCCCAAAGTACTCATTTGCTGCAGTGTAGCCACCTATTGTTGATAATTAGAAAGTTAATTACCACAGCTTCGCTAATTACGCACGTAAGTGCGAAAATTGCTCTGTATCTAGAGGCCACCAATCTGTACACTCGAATGGTAAACATAACGTTACCGGTATTTGTATTTTCCCAATTTTAAAAATTTGTTGCGGCTAACACAAAACACCCTGTACAGTTTCGTGAACACACATTTACCTTGCGCTTGAGTCTGTATGGTTATAAATATAAAATTAGCATAGCCTAAAGGAGGCATCCGGATCTGCGAGTCGACATAGCATTGCCACACAGAGACAAAGGGAGATCACAGCGTTACCTAAAAGGCTGACGCGAAAACGTTAATTTACAATTTTCATCAGCGTCGGTCGAGTGACTGCTCCATGTACTGCATCGAAGGCGTAACAGAACTATTAACTTACGAAGCGGCTTCCGCTCAGGGAAGAACTTGTAGCGACGGCCTTCGAAACACAGGGGCTTGTCAGGCTTCTCTTCTTCTTCTCTTTGCGAATGGCACGTGCCGTGTTCTACTCGGATTCCGTCGTCTTTCTCCTTTTCACTGCTGACTGATATTGTTGCTATTCATTCTTCGAACACAAACTCCTCCGGCCGACCGTCCTGCTTTTCTCACATTAAAAGGTTTCTCTCCATCTTTATGTAAACTTTCGTCGCAGACTCCTGTTAACCTCGCGCTCCCTTTTTGCTTTCACCGAGTGCAGGCCTAGCCAACCTGGCTCAGTCCTGGTTAACCTTCCTGCCTTTCATTTATCATTCTCATTTTCTATTTCTACAACATGGTGTAACAGCTACCTACCACCAAAATAGACGGTTAGCCTAGTGTGCAACACGGCAATCACCCCAACCATCGGGCACCAGTTGTGGGAAACAGATATTTATTAGGAGAGTATAGCTGAGAGGTCGGCCTGAACTAATTTTCCTGCCTGGTTGGGGTAGTGGGAAAGGGCAACAAAAGAAGAGGGAGAAAGTGATTATGATGGTGGCGGCGACGATGTAGGGAATTGGAATGCCCCAATTTCCTAAAAAAATGATAACTGTCTTTTCACAGCCCGATTCATGGCCGATACCCTAGGTTGGGTCGCGCCATTTCACTGAAGAACAAGAATAGGAACAAGAATAAGAAAAAGTATGGTCATAAAAGGCCACGGTGACACCAGGGGATGTATTTTGGGATGATCATTGTTGGCCATGCTATCGCCTCGGCCATCATGCGCGCGCTGATTGGCTGGTTGAGCAAAACCGGATGAGCTGATTGGCTGGTTGAGTCATACGTCACGCGAAGGCGATAGTATCGCCGAAAGTGATCGTCCGAGAATACGTCTCTAGCTCTATTAAACGATTCCTCGTTAATCAAACCACAAAAAGCAATTATAGTACATACAGGGATGCATATGTAGTATTTTTTTTCTTTCCCCAATGTAGAGATAAGGACAACTCACACTAAGTCTAATAAATATTTACTTCAAGGACAAATTGGAGTCACAGGAACACACCACATGTACGGTTGCACATATATAAACATAATCATAACAATAATAACGTTAATCATAGTTATTTCACCGTACTCTGAGAGTAAAAGGGCTGTTTTTTTATCTCAGGAGAAATGCAGTTAGCTCTATTCACTGCTTATAATTAATACTTTCATGTGGAGCTACATTAATGTTGCCTTCACGAACGTTCATGAAACATTCTACTTGTTTCGGGGTGCTGCCAGAATGTTCTTCGTGGTCGTGTAAAACGACAATGGCTGTGTATTACGCAAACAAAGGGCTTCATTAACAAAACTCCGGCTTTGTGAACACTATAGGGCGACGCCCATCGCCGATCATGTGCGTTGACTAAAACGACGTGTCCAATACGCAGAAGCCAGAAGCACACGCTGCAGTATCTGAAGGGTTATTGTTTTTGATGCACGAGTTTGCACACGTAAGCGTACAATGCTCAGCAACAGCGACAGTTCTTCACGCCGCACTGTACGGTATAGACAGCATAAATCTGCGCGTTACAAAGTATTCGTGGTCACGTAGGTATCACGCACGTATTCACGCTCCCGTATTGTGAGAAGCCGGGTTGTCGCGTAAACATCTACTCGTATAGTAAAACGATCGTGTACCGTGATGCTGACGCAGTGCGCACATCTCATGCCTCGACTTGCAGAAAGAGCTCTGAGGCCGCTGGCGTCATGGGTGTTTAAAGTTAAGACAGAACCAGCAGATCTAGAATACGACTGCGCAGCTGGAATCCAGGTGCTCCAATCGAGTGGAAGCAACGAATTTGCGCAAGCATCGAGCCCAACACTGCCTCAGTTAGGGGAGGCAGGCCGTCAGGTAGACTATAATAGCAATGTATTAGCAGTGAAAACACAGGTCAATCATATAAGTAGAAAAAGTTCAAGCACAACATATTCAACCAGTGTGCTTATCCGGAGTATCTGGTGAGGATTGATCCTTCATCCTGCGGCTTATTAAGACAATTATTCCCAGCTTCTGACACTGGAAAAAAGAAGGAAGAAAAACAGTTGGAATTAACCTGGGTAAAGCGCGTCGCTATAGCGCTTCAGTAGTCAATCAATATTCGTATCTAAAAATAAAATGTGGCTCGTTTTATTACAGTTTGAACATGAGCCTATTTTGTTTCTAAAATTAATGCAATCATAAAGTGACGTCACTTAGAGCTGGTGACGCCACGGCTGCTGTCACGTGGTCGACGTGGCTGTGCAAGTTGCTTTGCATTCTCGAAGGGCCACTTGTACTCAAGTCTGTCGTTCTTTATGACACCACTCCTGAAAATACCCTTGAAATGAATAACAATACACTCATTTCCCATTATAAAGAAATTATCTCACCATCTTTACGACTTATCTGAGAGCTGCAGGAGCCGTAAAGCTCTGCCATGAACAACAAGGAAATGGCTATCTGTCATGTCAGCGTCAGCATATAGCATATCGGCGTAGGAAGCGTATCGTAATAATCGATTTGTTTATACTGCACGAAGTGCGACGACTGGTACACCTCTAAAGTTTCAAACCCGCGTAAGCACGTGCTGATTTCTATAGCACTCCGTTTATGTAGAATCTCAAATGGTGCGATTGCCGAACGCAAATGGCGATTCAGGCTCATCGCTGCATTTAGATGAAAAAAAAAAAAGAAGCACATTCTGCAATGAAAGGGCCTTTGCGTTCGAGCACGTGGATCTACTATACGGGGCGGTCATTTTTAAATTTCACGGAATTTTTTTTAAGAAATCAGCTGTTGCAGATAAGTTAATTCTGGTCCTCGAACTGGATATTTAAGGAAGGCGGACATTACTTGCATGTGAAATCTAAACACATATTCAACTAATTAAAAAGAATCCCTAATTAACTTTTTACTTAATCGCATTGTGGCACACATGGAAATTTACAAATTCTAGCCGGTCAGTTTAAAAGGCACATCCCCTTGGAATTAATCTCCAGAATGATACCAGTTGAGAGATATGCGCCATCGAACTCGGCGTAAAAATGCGCTGTTGTTGCGCGTACTTTTTAACAAAACGGCTCTTTTATGCACAGAAGCACGAAAGTAACTGGCATGCCCGTGTATTTTGTCGCACCCCCCCCCCCCCCCCCCCCACTTTGGGATATAATATCTCAAAATTAGTCTCGCCCTGCAAATTTATTTCAAGCAAATACGTTTTGCGAGCTTGCCTCGGCTACAATTCGAAAATTACAGTAATTCGTAATTGCAGTAATTACAGTAGTAATTACAGTATTGCCATAAAGTAATTAACTGCGAAGTGAATTAGTGAGTTGTTGTTAATTAGAGTAATATGTGTTTCGTTTTTCGTGCTAGTAATGTCCACCTCTTCGAATAATCCATTTCAGGTACAAGAATTATGCTAACTGCCACAGGCGATTTTAAAAAATTCCGTCAAAGTTAAACATGATCACCGCGTATAGTCAGCTTCTTGCAGAACGTCTGTAAAGGGACCGTAATGTAAAATAATAATAATAATAATAATAAAAAAAAAAAAAAAAATAATAATAATAATAATAATAATAATAATAATAATAATAATAATAATAATAATAATAATAATAATAATAATAATAATAATAATAGCTGAGTTTTGTGAGTAAATTACCCTTCTGCAATAAAAACAAACAAACAAACAAACAAACAAAACAAGCCACTGCTGCCAAGAGATGAGGCTTGGTATAAGCAAGAAAAGAAGCACAAATGATGGACAGGTGGCAACGCAACGTTTGAGTTCCTGCACCAGCTCGCTGCTATGACGTCATGGATTTCAACAGCATATGCTAGGGCCTGATTAATTTTTTCTTCGGTAAAGGTGCACTACGTTGTATTCTAATGGACCCAAACATTGAGCTTAGCAAGCTGCAAGAAATTTCGCATTGCCACAACGGCCCAACTGCGAAAAAAGAAAATATGTTGAAATCCGTGACGTCACACTGACGTACTGGAGCGGAACTTTCTGTGCGGTATTAAAAAGAAAATGAAAATTTGACAATCACATGATCTTTTGTTAAGCAAGCTGTAACTCAGAATTAACGAAAATAGAATTATTAAATAACTTTTTTGGGGGGAGGGGGCGAGTCTAGACTGATTTATTGTTTCCTATTAGTGTGACCTTAATATAAACCGCGTTCCTGTTGTTTTAGGGCGTAACTTTTTGCCACTGAGCTGTACACCATGTTAAACAAACAGTTACACACACAATCCACACTCTTCAGCGCACATAGGTGGCATAGCTAAAGGAAGCATGTGGATTTAAAAAAAAAGTGTTATACCCCCACAGTCGCAACATTTGAAAATTTTGCGTACAGCGTCGAACGTATAACGTGTCGCTGCATCCATCACAGCCATATTTGTCCTTTTTTTCCAGGCACTAGACCTTGTAAACAGTGAAAGACATATCGGTGACTTAATTGAGGCGCAGAAATTGTGGATTTAATGCTTTGTGTGGTATACTTAATGTCAAATTTGTTCCTACATAATTGTAACGGAAGCACACTTAAATATTTGGCCGATGTTTACCCTAACGAATCTATGTAAAAGCTTCAAACCAAGGCCTAAAGAAGTACAGCATGGCGGGGCCAGTCGGGAGAACTGCTCGTTTCTCAACTTTCAAAGCTGGTAATACGCACAGGTTTTTCTCACCTTAACGACGGCCCGCATTATGACGTAACCGAAGTGAAGAAACTGCCGCACCGTCTGCGACAGAAGAAGGTGAGGATGTACGTGAGCAGATTGATTTGTAAGATTTCAAAGGGCACTAAAGATTTAAAAAAAAAACTAGATCAGTTGTTATTGGTAAGTTGTATTATTAAAAGCTATACTTTCCTTAAAGTCGCGGTAAGGGTTCATTATTAAAACAGAAAGTTAAGAGAGTAGTTTCACATTTTGAAATTCGCACCGAAACCTCAGCGCTCGTACGTGAGCGTGACGTCACGGATTTCAAAGTATCTTTTCGCATTTGGGCCGTAGTGGCTCAGCAAACTTTCTCGAAACTTCTAAACTTCAATCTTTCACTCCATTTCAGTACAATGCAGTATACTTTTATCAATAACAATTTACTGCGAAAATTCCCTAATGTGAGTTTTCAGAAAGTGCGCAAGCATTCTTTCCAGTCGCTCATATGTATATAGTCATCATCATAAATCTCAGTAGTCATACGTAGTCATATTCATATATACCCCTATAGGGCCCCATGCATACCCCATACCATGCATACCCCATGCCTAGCATCGTGTCACGCATTACAGACAGGCGGACAGATTTCCGAGTGAAGTATAGCTCTAGAATGCTTGCGCCCGAACGGATGTCGTCAGAGCCCATGACGTCAGTGCCCATGACGTCACTGTGAGATGGTGCGGGAACTTCGAGGTATAGGATCGCCACCTGCTTTTCGTATTTTGCGTTTTTTCTGACCTTCTTTAGCGGTAAAAATGACTTTCTTGGTCTAGGTTGCTCACTATAGAGTTCTGCAGCTTCTACAGTGTAAGCTTTCAAAGCCACGATGCTTTCGCAAATTTCACGCGGAAGCAAATGACCTTTTTCTCTCTTCCAAGATGTATCGAAAATTAACTTAATTGGAGCGACTCAGTTTCACAGCTCGTTCTATCTCGAGGAATACGTATGCGACGAGAGTCTTCCTATATAGAGTGGCACTTGCAGGAGGCGGTGCAGCGCGTTCATTATTATTTTCTTGAGAAACACGATGAGCGCCAAAACTTGATGGTTGAATGCAACACGCAACGATAATAACATAACCACGCACCGCATACGCACAACACACACTCGGCAAATTTTTTGCTGAGGGTTCCTGCGGAAGTCGAGGATATTAAGGCGGCTGATTCTTGTATGTAGCGTTGCTACGTTTCTAAAGTTGCTTAAACGGCACTTGAACATGGACAAGCACTCAAAGGAACCATGATGGAATAGACGAACCGGGAAGCCTCAATCAGGTGCCAACGTTTCGATGACTTTAGTCGCTGGCATTGTTACGTGGGGAATATGTAGCTGCAAATGGATGGCACCGGCAGCATAGTAGCGAGGAAAGATAAGTCGCTGCTTTCTTTCTTTCTTTCTTTCTGTATCTTTCTTCTCTCTCTCTCTCTCCTTATATATATATATATATATATATATATATATATATATATATATATATATATATATATATATATATATATCTGCAGCAGACGCATGCGACATCAAGAAAACATTGCCCGGAAAACACTACGTGCACATAGACTTGGCGTACTACTATTAGCGATAAGTGAATATGAAACGGGCAGACGCTCTACTTCCATGTGGGGAACAGAAACGTTCAGTAATTGCCACGGTTGCCGTTTTCCTTTGTTTCATATTGACTTTGCGTTACCGGCCGGCGATGCGCGGCGTTTACATAACAGTCGAGCAATAAAGATTCTTACGGGTGGCTTCAGGAAAGCGCTGACCAAGGTTTCCTGCAAGAAGAAAGGTGTACCTTGGTTAGCACTGCTTTTCAACTTAAAATGTTCGCGAGAAGAAACAAGACCAACATAACATATTTTGTACGTCACAAAAGTATGCCATGCAGGATGTTTCGACGAAGACCTTAAGGAATACTTAAAATAGCCGTTTTGAAATAAAGGGGCGATTCCTTCGGAGGCTTGCCGTCAGTGGTAGCGACCGTGAGGTGAGGGGCGATACATGCAATTAGTAGCTAATCAACAAAAATATATCAATTATCTTTTAAACTATTGGCTTCAGCGGGCTCACCGTAATGGGGAAATTGAAACGAGCTCTCCATACAAGCCATATAGACTTTCTGATCTAGAAAAATTCGATTACCCGCGGAATTGTGGCACAACGAAATTCGGCTATCATAGCGCACGAAACCGAAACAGGGCGGCTGCAGCGAGCGCGAAACCGCACCCCTCGAGGCAACGTTCTGCTTACGTCACCCTGGGCTTTTCTTTTTAAATTCAGTGTTGCGCGAAGAATATAGTTCTATATTTGTGATAAATTGCTAGTAACGACAGACACCTCTTTAACGAGCCGTAGCTGCGGATCTGTATGCTTCTGTTTTTGCTTGCGTGTTATATTTTAAGAACTCTGATTGTCACCCAAGGCACCAATGCTTACTCAAGCACATGTATTTCTGGAGTGCATATGAGAAACCGAAACAATTTGATGTTGTTGCAAGGAGTAACAGTGTTACGAGTGTGCCTCTCAATGCCATTAAAAGAGTTAAATACCAATACAGTTCTTTTTTGTCTATTCAAACTACATGAAATTATACTGATCCAACGCAGATGTTGGAAATTAAATGAAGTCAATTTTTATTGAGTAATTTGCTGAAAGCTGCGCGTAGAATTGTTTTTAATCTCATGCAACATTTATATTTTTGCACCTTCAAGCTGTGCATGCCCCCTCCCCCTTTATGGCATTTAAAAACGAAAATGTATTTAAACATGATTTGAAATATAGTGAGAAGATGGTGGCTTGAATTGGCTGCAGAGGCTACATGTCTGTAACCATTTCTGTGCTCTTGCTTCTTGAATTTAGAACTGGAGTCTCACCTCCCTCGTTTTTTCCTCGTCTTCTGCTGTCTGAGTTTTAGATAATGGCCGTGCTGATTCGTCGTAGATGGTGTCTTTTCGGAGTAGCCCCTGTGATGCAGAAAATAGAACGCTTATGAGACCTAACTATAACTATGCTTGCGGATAATTTTCTCGTTTCTTTTTTCTTTCAAATTTTCTGTTCTTTCTCTCTCGCCGATATATATATATATACAGGAAAATGAGATCAGCCGGAAAGAATTTGAGAGCTTGTTCACCCCCCTCCCCTCTGTTCTTTTTCCAGAATAATGCGAAGTGCCCCCCCCCCCCCCCCTCCGAAGTCGTACCGACCCGGTCATGCTGATTGTTCGCCGCTGTGAAGACCTGTCGGCTGCTGTCGGCTGCTGTGTAGCCAGGGCTTGTCTCGTCGTTATCCGTGATGTTGGCATTAGCGAGAGTTGGGGCACGTGATGTCAGGCTTACGTCGTCGGATACGTGCAGGTTGCTCGGGACGTACTCTGTTCTTTTCTGCGTAATCAATTTAGGTGGTCCTTCTGTATGACCGACAATAGAACTAACGAACCAACAAAGAAAAGGTAAGAGAAAAAGAAAGAGGCTCTTCTCACACAACTTGCGCTGAAAGGACTTGCGATAGAAAGCTCAGGTCTTCCTTGCGTGCGGGGCCGCTCATCTGTTTCTTCGTAGCTTAGCGTAATAGCCTTATTATTATTATCAGTAGTAGTAGTAGTAGTAGTATCATCATCATCATCATCTACACGCTCTCACTCATCAATAGCCACTTCAGGCGCTTGTTGGCGAAGAAGCGCTAACGAGGCGCAGATAACTACGTATAAGGAGATACTATGTGTCTAAACAATACTTCTGTTGGCTGCGGCGCGGTATTGCCAGGCGGTCTTGCGCGCGCTAAAGCGAATGACGGCTATTGCATCCGAGATTTCGGTGCGAACTTCCATGTTTTTTTCCACTCTTTCTTTCTTACTATATTTTTTGGGGGTCAGACATGCACAATCAAGATGCTTCGGACAAGGATAACACGAACTAATGCAAACACTCAGTATAACTTGCCATGGAGAGTGAAACGCAAGATGTGCGCACATCTCGGAGGCATATATGACGAACTAGATGCTTCACGAATGATTTCAAACACTAGGTAACGCGCTATAGCGAGCAAAATTACGTGGGCACACAATGAGGGCTTACGCGGATGACCCGGGGTCTAGTGTAATTGGCCGAAGCCATGCCGACAACGAAATCGGCTCCGAGGTCGCAGTAGTGCCATACGCATCCAGAATCCAGTAGTTCAGGGATGCCCTGCGCATACACGCATGAAGGTTTGTAAGCCATCAGGAAGACCCAGGATGATGAAACGGAAGTTTAGTTGGCGCGACAAACAAACAAACGAACAAATAAAAGACAAACCGACAAATACACACGCACGCACGCACGCACGGACGGACGGACGGGCGGCTAAGGCATAAGTGCTTTATTTTTGGTATTGTGCGGCTCAGTGAAAAGCATGATGGCAGACATATCACTAATAAAAACATTGTAGCAAACATTTCCCTGTGCGTTACAGTCATGTGGACTTCACTGTCCGGACTCACTTGCATTGAGCCAAAAAATATGAACGCGTCAAAGATGATGCTTATTACGGCCAGGCCCAGCATGGTGTAGTTCGACGTTTGAGAGCCCACTGCAAAGAATGAAAAAAACAAAACATTTATTAACAAAAAAAAACAATAACCTAGTTGCGTCACCATCATTGTCTACATCTTGTAATGCTGTCTGCTACAAACACACGGACAACAGAACTAGAAGTGGACAGGTCGCCCGCGTCCTGTCCACTTCTACTTCTGTTGTCCGTGTGTTTATAGCGCAGTAACCCCCCGTATCACAAGATGAACTTCCACCAACTAGCCCGGCTTGCCGCTCTACTGCATTGTTTACAAGAATGATTCTCCAATCTACACGGACGACTATTCCACGAAATCAGTTCCACGGAATCCCTCAGGGTGAGGTAAGGTTCATGAACAGAAATATTGTCGTCCACCCGAATATAGCATTCTGAGAACTTTCTGAGAGCTTACTGGGAAACTAGTATGGATTCTTCGTGTCTTCATGGTGAATTCAGGTGGATGATAATTTTTCCTCACAGAAAAATTATTATAGTAAATATTTAAAGGGCACTATGAGGCTTGCTTGTATTTCCTCTAGGGTTTCAAGATCTAGGGACTTCATTTAGTGCAAGAAATGAAGAGTCGGGAATATCATGTCAGTAGCCTTATATACTACTTAGCCGAACATCGAGTTACGGTGATGGCAGTAGTCCAGTGGGGTCCGATTTCGAAACCGTCATGACAGGTATGTTTGCGGGTTGTTAGGTACCATCTTGCTTGCCAACGTAACCGAGTAGGCAACATCAGTAGTACATCTTACACAAATAATTGTACATTTATGATTCCAATATGCGTTCACCTGCACCACAGGAGGACCTGGCCACAAATCTATCACAACAATATATTTAAATTCTTACCAGGCACTCGAAGGAGCCAGCACGAGTGAAGACTAGAAAAAGTACAACTGCAACTAGGCTAGTGGGGAAATGATAACAAATTAAGGTAAATGTTTCTCCTTTCTTTGTCTTTTGGCGCGTCAGCACTAGTTATGAAGACAGCAAAGACTGGTTTTCTCCGGTAATTATGGACATCTCAAGTCAAGCCTTCCATCAAAACGACTTCAGCAACCTACCCAATCAGCAACTTACGTAATCGTCAGCTTACCAAGGCTGCTCAAGTCGTGTACATCCGGAACATAGGCGAACCAGGACTGCCTTCTGAGCTGCACTTCTATCTCGGGCATCAGCACGTAGGCCACGTTGAAGGCATTGATGAACTGCGAGAAAGGATACCGATCTGCCAGCTGCTGGGTGCAACATTTGTCCTCTACATGCATATGTGTGGGGGGTGGGAGATCACTCCAGGCATGGTTGTGCGACCACAATTTAGTAATCAGCCATAAATGACTCGACGAATAATCAGCAAACCACACACTAAATAAAGGTGTAGCCCTAGATATGCAGGAGTGAAACGGCTGAGAGCCTCGGCTCATATTCGTCTTCGCGAAACATGAGCATACACAGATTAACTGAACCTGTATGCAGAAAACCCAGCTTTTCCCTTAAATTAGTGCTAAAAAAAGAAAAGATTTCGCGCTTCTCGCCGCTCTGTCATCGGCCAAATTTCTCGACAAGCTCAGATTTTATGGTCCAAATCGTTGTTTTAATACTTGGCACTGCTTCATGCCAGGCTATCTTATATAACATTTTAATTCGCCTTCATCTAAGTTTCTCGCTGTAAGTGATTTCCAATACATGGTGGCTATGACGTCACCTTGTCAAGTTTGTTTTAAGGAAAAGCAAGGTCTTCGAGGTAGGTTCCCTCTACCTGGGAATGCGATGTGGACATCATCAGAGGCACGGAAAAAAAGCAAATTCACATTCTTTTTCTTGACAAACTAGGCAAATGACCGTACAAAGTGTAATACGGAACGATCGGACCACAAAATGCTATCTTTATGCGAAATTTGAGCTAGAACGGAATAGCGGTAAGCGAGAGATAGTTTTGGTTATGATTTTAAAATCAAGGCGTACTTCTCTGTACTGCAACTCTAAAACGGCTTACCATGCAAACGATAGCGACAGCGGCTGCTTCCTTCGAAGAGGCGTCGCACATGTCAGGATGTTCCTGCGAGTAATACAAATGTAAACGTATCTTCAAGTTTACGCGAAAAATAGTGTTTCTACTGGCTATGTGTTATGAAGGCACTTTTACTGCAAGGAATATATACGAATGCCGACTCGCTGTCCGATTTGCGAAACACTTTACTCACTGCACTGAATTCTGGCCTTGCGCGCTATATTTAGAGCTCCGCTTATCAAGCATGTCACTCTGGACAATAACCTCAATTGGGCATAACTACGAAAACGCATCTGTTAGTTTGTGCGAGCTGATTGCGTCATGCTTGAGAACTGGGAGACACGGCGATGCGACAATGCCGCAGTGATTAAGGGATAATCAAGTATGTGCTGCTTGAAAATTTAGACACTGTACCAGCAGGAGTTCCACATACTGCAGATAACATGCCTGTCGGGTGCGTACCAGTATTTCCTGGGCTACACTTCGCAGCAATATTTCAGGAGACAGCGCTTGGCTCGCAGCTTCTTCTTTTTCTTGATGATGATGATGATGATGAACCTCTGTCATGGCTCGTACCCATTAGGGGGATACGAGCCATGACATCTTGACCTTGTTCCTAAGCAATGGCACGTACCCGCTACGATGAACTGGCAAAGTGATCTGATTGCGGCGAAAGAGAAATATAAGCAACAAAACAACAAAATAACGTGACAAAAAGTTAGGAGATAAAATGATAGATATCACTGCGGCTGTTATCTATTCTGCGGATCTATCTTATCTCTGTTGTGGATATATCTAATTTTTATCTTATTATTACATGCTCTCGCCTCTAACACTCCTTACATACCTCCTTCCCTCCCCCTTTGCTTAGCATTTTCTTTCCCCAGTCATGCAGTTCTTACCTTGTTATTGAGGTGGCACATCGAATTGATTTTCCAAAGTAGGCGGTGCTCATCGTGATAAGAGGAGGAAGATGAAGACCGAATGCAGAACACTGTTTCTCGCAGTGCCTCATTGCTAAGTGTTTTCCATGGGAGAGCATTTAGGTATGTTACCTTGTTCTGCCTTGAATGTAATACTCATTATTGCGATACAGCTGGTTCAATACCTGAACACGAATGACATGGCTCCACGCCTTACCGAGCCAGCGCTGAGCAGCTGAAATTATCATGTATACACGCTTGGTCCTATCAACTAAGCGCATTTGTCCGTTGATAATTTGAACGACGTTGTATATATTTGTACTCCTAGTAATCAAGGAGGCCGAATGGCAGAAGGTGTGTCACAATTGTACTTGTTACACGCAAGACCATTGTTAGAATTCCGATGTTTATGCAGTTCGAGCTTGTAGATGATTTACTTGTTTAAAGCAGTTTGTTTGACAATACGCGAATACACATGATTGTCATGGGACTCAGGCAAAAAGCTTTCATCTGATATAGATGGCTGATGAACGAGGAAACACGAAAGCAAGTTGACGTTTCCATGCAACAAAGTGCCGCTTACACGCCTTGTATTCTCCTGGATTTCAGAGGTTTCATGACATGTGCACAGTCACTTTGAGGCAGAGCGCCATTTTTACAGTCGTTTGTCTGGTAAGTTGGCGCGGTGGGGATGTGTTCCTTGTATTATTATGGAATAGTGCTTCCAGGCTTCGGGAATCGTATATCGTGATATTTGTTCAGATGACATAGAGACAACTAAGAAAGTAAGGTAAATTTTTCGGTATACCTTTATGAAATGTTGTGAACTTCTCCGTCTGCGTCCAGCTTCGACGATGAAACGCCTATAGTCTGCTGTCGATGTCTTTGCTCAGAAATCGAAAAGGTTCCGCGGTCATATTCTTGGACGTGGGACCGACTTAGTTGTCATCAACGAAAGTTTGTAATCGCGCGCTTGTGACCATCGCAGCTCGAATACCAATGAAATGTTCCCTTTCATGCTTGATTAGGACATAGAAATTCAAGTTACTGATCAGCACGTAAGATTTGAAGTTGCCCATGAGGGCCATGTTAAGCAATCAGTTTGGGTAATATCGCTTTCAGAGCGGCGTTAGCTGGCTAAGCCAGACTAAGGTGAATGGCGGGAAGAACGAAGCATTTTGATTGGATGATATTTTCACATGGCGTGATTCCTAAACGCATCGCCAAGATATCCGTCGTTCTAGTGCGGCACTAGACGTACCACCAGGCAAAATAATAGTATCCTTCAATACTGCCCCACGGCAACCAACCGCAGCACAGCCACAGCTACTGCGATACTTACTCTTAGCACAACTGTACATGCAGACCAGGTTCAGCAAGCCTAGACTACTCGCTACAGTGTCTTGTTTGTTGTATGTAGCTAAATTATGACTGAAATTGTTTTAGTTGTCAGTTTCGTCTAGTTTTGTTCGTCTTCCTGTCTTTGCAGCTGGCGTGAAAAAAAAGTTAGTCAGGAATAAAAACAACAAACCTTGGCCAGAAATTTAAATTAAAAGATGACCGACCCGGATCAGAAGGATGGTCGGCCTTCGTCTATCTCTGTCATCGGCCATCAGATACTGGTTATTAACCGACTCGGGATACTCAGCTGCACTTCTAGAAGGGCACATGCATTATTCATCAGATTACGATCTAACGCAAAGGAAGCGAACTGGCTTATGCTAGGCGCCAAAGGTCAGCACCGTAAGTAGCAGTGCCCTGTTATCGTCCTAACCAAGGGGAGGACGTTACGGTAGCAGAAAACACGAACTCTCTTTAACGCTGACGAAATTAGATCGGTGCGAATGACAGATTTGAGTTACGCTGTCTTGTGCTTCGTAGCTCATTAACGGCTGCAACGTGGTCATCGTGGTCGTGCCCGAAGTCAAGGTGTTCCTGCGCAGCCAGCAGTGGTTCCCTTACATTCCGGACGTACACAACGTGAGCTGGCTGGGTGCGTTGCTCGAGCGCTGTTTGTCTATGCCTGAGGTGCGGGTTGCAGCTCGTTTTTCCGATTGCTGGTGTTTACAACTATTCTGCCAGGAAAATCCGAAACTACTGGTGGGCAAGTGGTGAGCGACATGAACGATCAGTCAGTCTTTATAGTCCCGTACAAGAGGACAACGCTTGGTATTACTGACCGGAGAGCAGTAGTAGATGCAGCTGTCGCAGCACACGGCCACAGGTGCTGAGCTGGATTGGTAAACGCAATGTTTACGCAGCACGCGTACTAGTTATTGGTGCTATATTAGAATGTGGATGAAGCTTATAGACTAAAAAGATCTGGTGTGTAGCTAGCACTCGTCGTCAAAGAGGTGCCGGTGTCATGCGCCACAACACCATCTGAGTAGGGTTGCTTGAACCTCGACTTCGGTTGTACTTTTTCCAGATTTCGGCGCACTGACAGGCTTCTCCGTTCCCAAGTATTGGTCACATGAGTACCCTGCGTCTGAACTTTCATTTGACGACAGAGGGGAAAGACACATATAGTCGGCGGCAACTATAAAAATGCAGTGTAGAATACACCGCTGTCAAATACGAGTATAATTTGTATAGATGCGCCGGCCAATTGCGTTAGCTCATTTCCGTGACGACGTGGTGGAGGTGAACAAGTTTAAATATTGGCGTCCCTCGGGAACTACGTTTTGGAGTGCCAAGGCGCGGAGAGCAGGTGCAAGGCGGTTTCGTGGGTGGAGCTTAGGATGAATTCTTAGGTTGTCGCCGAATATAGCTGACTTCATTATTGAAACACGACCCTAAACGACGACAGCGCTAAATTTACAATTTGTCTCCCGCGCAGTGAGCCAAGATTCGTCGGAGTACATCACGGTTGGGCTGGCTGGTGCGAGCATCTTTTTCGACTTGCTCATGTTTGGTGGTTGCGTCACTGTGAGTTATTGTTTCACTGTGTATGGTTGTATTTCTTTGTCGATACGTGCAGTTTTGTATTTTTCTTTGGTACCTTTGGAGGTGTGCATGTGTTCTTGAGTCGAACATATTCCGCGTAAACTTGCGTTTGAGGCAATTCGCATGTAGGGGGCCGAATTTTAGACTTTAGGGCGAAAAACTTAGGAAAGATGGCCACCGCTACAAGTTTATCAATTAGATTACGGCACGCAAGCACTCACGCACACACAAATGAAAGTTTAACGGCATTTTCAGACTCGCAGTATTTTATTGTATACTTAGTGATGTAACGGTGCCATTGCTGCTATCCATAAACTTCTTCCACGGTAATAAATTACTCTTATGTATATGTCTATTGAGGCTGCTTTGATGGAGTGTCCAGGAATGATAGTTACTATACATATACATATATAGAAAAATGAGAAGCATAACTTCACGGTTATCTTTCGTTTATTTACCAAACAGTTTCGCTCGGTGGGCCATCCTTTTTCAGGGGTCCTTGAAAAAAGTCGGTCCCTTGAAAAGGTCGGTCCACCAACCGAAACTGTGTGTGTGCGTGTGCGTGTGCGTGCGCGCGCGCACGTGGGTGTGTGTGTGTTTGTGTGTGTTTGTGTGTGCGCCACTCAGATGCAAATGCTACTCTTCTAGACAGTTCAACGTCTTCCGCCTTTCATGCAGGAAACTGCACGTTGAGGAACGAGCGTGTGGTGATGATGTCTTGCTTACCTTTCCTTGACCACCATTTATATGCTAGCTCGCCGAAATTAATCCTGAAGAGGCGAAAGATTCTCTCGTTATTCTACAGTTTTTGCCCCCGAGGAGCGGCGCTTTTGAAGGCACTGTCCGGCAGTTTTGAACATCGAATAAAAGTGAGCTAATATGAAGCCTCTATTTCGGTAGCCTAGATTGATTATAGAGGCGTAGAGTGTAGGGGATCTTTTTTCTTTGGATTAGGGTTGATCGAAATGTGCTACGCGTTTTTGAAATCTCCGCTTTGAAAATGCCCGTGGGATCATACAGGTGTCCCTCACTTCATGTTTGTTTCACGCCTATATAGCCGGCTTTTATTGCTGCACCAACGCGTTCCTTGAATTCATTGGGCTCTATACACTCATAATTGGCGTATACGCAGCGAACAAAGACATATTACATTTTGCCTTTTGCGCCCTCTGAGCTGAACTGCTCAAGCTGGCGCTGCGCTGTGGGCTGCGCTATGGCGCCTAAGGCAATGGCATCTTGAGCACTTACTGCCATGTTATATTGTTAACACCGCGTAACCTACCCATCGTGCACACAACCTGCGTATTCGAAGAATGCACCACAAGGCAACCGCGCAGATAAATCAGTATGTGAAAATATGCGTGCTCTGCTGAGATAAATTTTAACAATAACCGGAGAGGTTAGCGGAGCGAAAGGCTTGGCATGATAGTGTAGGCTTAATATTTCACAAGAGATGAAAGAGATAGAGAAAAATAAATAAAAACACACACAGACACATCCACTCGCACACAACTTGTAAATGTAGACAACAATGACCAAAATGAGATGGACAAATTCGTAAATGGAGCTTTTTGGCACGACCAACAAACTAAATGTTGTCCATCTCGGTTGCTTGGGCTGCAGCAGCGCACACCCTGTTTGAGATCAACGACAAGAAAGCGACCGATATTTTAGAAACTTATGTAATTGATTTTTCACGCGAAGACACGATATCATATCTTTTTGTTCACCACTGTAATTGAAGAAGTGAAAAACGCTTAAGAGCACTATATACGGTCACTGTTGGTGCCGTTAAGCCGACGCTCTTGAACGGGCTACCATCTTCTAGCCCAGTGTTAATGCGAACACGTCTTGTGAATGCAGAAGACTCCGCAGCTGCTGGACGCCGGATGCCTGTGGCACTACTTCGATTTGGGCGCCGACCTTATCGTCGGCTTCGTGTCAGCCAATTACTCGCCGCCCATCATTGTCATCAACGTAAGTTCAGACACCCCTTCGGCATCTCTCTGCCGCTTCCTCAGGTTCCCCCCGATGGAACAAGATTAGAGAAGCCCGGAATGTCGCCATGTCGCGATATGTCGGAGGACAGGCACGTGTGTCCCATCTCCGTAGGACTTTGATTCGATACCCTGATGTGCCTGGGAGACGTGGCCCGCAAAACCGTAACATACAGCCTTGGCGTGCGACACCTTAGTTTTCTGTTATTCTCTGAGCGTTTGTGCTCTTCACTTGTGTATGCCGTATGCGTTTGCCATTTCACGCGCAAACCTTCTCACCTGCAGTAGCATGCTGTAGGTGCATGGCCACGCAAATATAACCGGCACCCACTAAATAGTGGATCTCTTTGCACACAAGCTTGAAAATTTTGACCGCGCAAGAAAAAAAAAATACCTTATTTGTGGCTGGAAATGAATGAATTTAGCTTCAGGCGTTGTAACTGGAGACATGTGTTCTCGGAAACAGCTGGCGTGCAACATGAGACCACTTCTGTGCGGAAAGTTTAGACGCCGACTATTTATTCTATTTATGCTCTAGCTGATTGACTTCGTACGAATGTTTACTTCACAATTCGGCAGACCGGCAAGGTCAAAATTGAAAAGAAAGAAAGAAATATAAAATTGCCCGAACATTGAAGATACCGCTATAGCTTCGGTGATCGAAGCAGTGAATATGGAAGCTGTTCCGTGCCCGTGGACACATGAGTAAGACTCGTGCCTTGTGCGTTCAGAAAACCATCGTCGTGGAACCGCCGAGTCAGCCGGTGGCGCCCGTTCGACCATCTATCTGCGCGGGGCTGGCCCTGTGCTCTGACGCCGCGAATGTTCTCGACGCGGCGAATGCTGCGCTTGTCGACAGCGCCGCGAAGCAGCTGCCCGCTGCCGTCAGCAGTGATCGGGCAACAGCGGTGGCGTCGGCAGGCAACGATGTACGTTTCTCATTCTTGCGTCGTTGTTCTCATCCGCATTATTCGCTGTAACCGCGCTCAATCGGATTCACATAAAACTAGTCGACTAAATTCCTTCCCACGATATCGTTTCTTTCCTATATCAATATTTCTCTGTAAAATGCGTTGCCAGACGATGTCCTGTAATGTGAAGGTTCTTTCATGAAGATGATGGTTGCAGGATTCCTGACGAGATTTCGGCGCAGGAATTGCACCAGTGATCGAAAGGACATCATGCTAACAGAGTTGTGGTGCAGGAGCTCAAACGATAACGTTCCTGTCGTGGCCATACGCATCGTATCCGTATCAGTGCTCCGCATCCCGGGCTGCGGGTGGCTGTCGGGCCACGAGATGTTATCTTGCGTGTTGCCACTATAGAATAGAAACTATATACTGACATCCTTTAATTTCGGCAGTGATGACGCAGCGAAACTTGCTCTAGGATTGACCGATGGTAATAGGCCTCCGTGAGAAATGAAAGTGTATACATTAAAGACGTGTAGGGGGAAGCTAACCGGAAATTCAGGCGTAACAGGGAGGTAACGCTTGTAAACTTTTACAGAAGCTCTCAGCCGCCGTAATCCCTTTAAAGCATCATGTGAGACTACCTGGCCAGTGCTTCAACGTTCTCTTTCTTTTTCTTCGTTTTCCTTTGTCTTGCCTTGCAGGAGAATCCCTACAAGATTCTTCTGGAGCCACCCGTGAGTACTATAGCACCGACAGTAGTACGCATGTCACATCTTTTAAATCTACTGCACTTAATTGCTATCAGTAAGAAGTATATATCAATATACTGAAGGAGTTTTTAGGGAGGAGCCTTAAAATGTGAGGAGTCTTGTAATGGCAACATGTATGCAGTGCGTACAAAAAAAAAAGATAACAATGAGCGACGACGACGCTGTGCTCCCACAAAACGCAGACTTATTTTTATCTTCGAGACCCTGCTTTTGAGCACTACAGCACAGGAGAAAAGTTTATTCTGTAAAAAAAAATATAATTACGCCGCCAGTAAAAGCGATGGCGCTCACTTCATGCTATGCTATAGAATCGTCGTTAGTGCTTCCTGCATGTGGGATGATTATTTTATACTTCCTATTGCTTGGAGGCCACTTGCGGTTAGTTCTCTTATTCAAGTGGAATGGACTTGCTATATAAACCCCCCAATTGTTCATATAACCTTCAACTAGTTCTCGCGTTAAATATTTAAATAATTATATAAATAATTATTAATTAATTGAATGAATTGAGCCACGCTTGCGTATTTGAATTATTTTACTGCATATTATTTCTTCCTGAGCCTTTCTATTGGTGGAATATCCAAGTCTCATTGTCGATAAATGACGCATTAATTGCAGCGCATTACACTTCTTACTTCATACTGCATCTATAATACACCCAAAATATGCTCTTTTATCTCGCCACCCTACATATGAAGAAAGCGCATCCACTCTGGCCTTTGTCTTTCCAGCTCGGTGAGTGCGCGAATAGATGTTGTCAGTCAAGCGGCTAAGATGTCGAAAGAAACTGTAGGATCTGATGCAGTTTAGTTTTCTTTTTGTATTCAGACTAGACGGCGCGAATACAGGGCGGTGTACTCTACCGGAAATAAAAAGCCCTGGTACATTTTTCCACGTACATGCGTCTTTGTGTTCTACTTGAGTTGCTAGTTGGCTAGTGGCGACTATACGCGAGCAGCTCATTCTTTTCTCTTTGGTTTTCTTTTCTTTGACAGACTGTGCGGCAATTCCTGCACTTTCCGTACGTTTTAATCAGGGCCTTTGTTAAGGTGAGAGAAAACTGGTGGTTTGATTACTGTCAAGCACAGATTATTCGCGTCGGCCTGAAGAGTACAATTCATTTACTAACGTAAACTGAGCGTATATTTCTGAAATACGAACAAATACATAATTACGTGACGCTGCGATGTAAGAAGGATGAGCTCGATGTCGCGGGTTCGATCCCTGCCCCGGTGGCCGCATTTGAATGGGTTCGAAATGCTAAAACGCTCGCCTACTCAGCTCTAGGTGCATATTACAGAACCCCAGAAGCTCGAAATTAATCCGGAGTAGCCCACTACAGCGTACCTCATAACATTAAATGAAAGGGGCTTGACGGTGCCTTCTCTCATTTCTCGATATGCATTAAGTCTGATTTAGCTTGACTCGAACACACTCGAAATTTGCCCGTGTGAGCCCTTATAAGAATGACTATTGAAATGTTGTCGGCATATTGTTGATGAATTGTTGACTCAATATCCTTTCAACAATGCCTCAACAGCCATTGAAAGCACACAGCAATAACTCAACAGTAAAGTTGTTGAGCAGTTCACAACAATAAAGTCGTAGGCTAAATGCTTTGATTGTGAGGTACGTCGTATTGGGGGACTCCGGACTCATTTTGGCCACTTGGGATTCTTTAACCTGTACCTAAATCAAATTACTGAAACCTATTGGCACTGGACAACTCGAGTATCTGTAGCATTAAATGAAAGGGGCTTGAAGGGGTCTTCTAGCAGTTCTCGATCTGCATTAAGTCTGATTTGGCTTGACTCGAACGCACTCGAAATTTGCCTGTGTGAAAGGGCGTAAGCAGCGCAGCGTTGCACGGCGTATCAAATGGAGGGCTTGACGACATTTCGTCTGGTCGGGTAACAAATTCATGCCAAACGAAAGCGAAGGACGCCGATTAAAAAGGCGTTGCAAATGAGCATTAGACGTTTGCGAACAAGACTTCCGTGTGGTAGCCGATGCTTCCGATGCATCCAACACCACGTTTTGGGTCGCGATGTCATTTTTTTTTACGTGAATCAACTACGTATATTGTCGGAGCCTGTAAGCCCACCAGGAAATTGAGGTTTGCGTTTTGTTCCCCGTCCGCAAACTTTAGCGAGAGCCTGTAGAGCTTTAGTTCGGTGCGACATACGAGCAGGGATAGCCAATGCATGGCATGGGTCATGCGCCAGAGACTGCATGATAGTAATGTTGCTACATCCTTATTTTTCAATTAAGCCAGAACTGTCTGTCGAACGCGAGCGGCGTTAATGCTAAGCAAATGCTATCTGCAGCCTAAAAAAAACACATCTAGTGGGGCTCGCGTTATCCCCAAATAATGATTCTCACTCCTCTTTTGCGCATTTCCTTCCTTTTGAAGCTGCGTTTGCGGTACTTTGAGGTCACGAACGACACGGTCGTATCAGCTTGACACATAGTGTTCGTGACACGAAAGTAATGAGCGCTAAAGGAATTTTGCACGAGTTAGATGACGGTCACTGTTTGAAGACAAATTAAGATATAAGACTCAAAGAAGGTCAAAAAAAGAAAGAACGAAAAGGAAGAGTGCGCCTTTGGATGCGTCCTCAGCTCAGAGCACTCTCGTGCGCCGCACGCCACCTGCGGAAAAGACGAACCATTGCGGAGACTCAAACGTTGAGCGCACGCATTGATAACGATTGTTTGTGTAAAGCTGATGTTTCAACGCTAAGGTGCGTATTTCTTTCTTTTCCAGTGCCAGATGCTGGGAATGTACGGAATATTTGTCCGTCATTACAAGAAATGATCGCGCCTAAGGCCGCCGCAAATGTTTTTTTTTTTTTTAGAGAGAAACTCACCACTTTGTTGTACGTTTGTTCTCGCACAGCATCTGTGACGACTTATAGTGCATCGTGCTTTCTTATAATTTTATCGCTATACCCTCATAAAGTGTCGTTACTGCGTTGTTTATTCACTGTGTGCTCTTTTATAAACACCCTCTGTATCCTCAAACGATCCTCGACTCGGAGATCTTCCTCCACTCAACCGAATTGAGCACAGCGACGCCTCTCGACTGAAAAAGAAGTTACGCTTCTCAAGACATATAACCCCTATGCGCTCAAGAATTGTTGCGGAGCGTCAATAAAGCGCAGTGACCACATTTGTCGAGGCATGGCGCTGCCATCCACTTCCTTGAGTCGAGGTAGAGGGCTGAGTTGAGGAACGTTCTTGAATACGAGGGTTGTAGTATTTAGTGAACTAAAGCTTAATAATTGAAGTAGTAACTTAGCGGGATAAAAACACGGAAACAAGAAAGGTGGACAAGGACAAGCGTTTGTCCTTGTCCTCCTTTCTTGTTTCCGTGTTTTTATCGCGCTAAGTTACTACTCCAATTATGGACGACCAACTAGCCCAACAATCAACTATTCTAGAAGCTTATTAATTCGATAAGAATAGGTGACACGTAATAAATTGTTCAAGCGATTATAGAAAGGTGAAAGATTGTGGAGCAGGAAAATTCGGAACACTTGAAACACTACTGCGCATATGAGCGCGAGGCGCTTGGTGCCGTTATCAGTAGAACTGACTGTATTTCAAATGAGTAAAGCTTTAACAACGCAGTACACTTTTACGAAGCGTACAACGATGTTCATATTAAAAAAAAAAAGTAAATGCATGTTACCGAGCAGCGTGATTTAAAGGCGACAGCTAGTGAACTCAATACCGCGTAAACGCTTGGTTAGCAGAGCGGCTAGCAGCTTATGGCGACGCGTACAACGGACTGTACCAAACGTAAATTACCCGAAGCCTGAGCTGATATATTCATTTGTTATTTATTATATTCATTTTTTCATTCATTCATTGTATTCATCAGATAACGCGGGGCGGCTTGCTGGGCTAAAAGCTGCATAGAAAGCTTGACAGAGGCCCATGTAGCCGCTACAAGGCAGGCACAACAACCAAGCGAGAAGCGAACACATGCAGAAGCCGATATAGTTATGCAAATGTGCTGCTAACAGAGTCAGCATCCGCAAAAAACACATGAAATAAACAAGATCTATATTAAACCGAAGCATAAAAATACATACAAAAATATAAGCGACGTACATCAAAGAACTATCGTACCATTTTTGCAAAAAAGTGCTCGCAATTGATGTTTCGACGTGTACTGTGTTTGTTCGTATTTATTTAGGATTGAAGGATGCGCATTGTGAAACGACATTAGCGCTGTTGAGTGCTCACTAATTCGGTTGACACTTTCTCTGGTGATTTCCACACGTTCTTGTAGTGCCAAAATAGGGCAAGAAGGCACGTGGCGAGAGGTGGGTGCGAATAATTTTGTTTCCCTTCCTGGTTCGTCGAAGTTCCAAACTGACACAGCAACGTCGTGATGTGAGCATTTGAGCTAAGTATTGAGAATCTGATTACACAAAATTTGTCTCGAAAGTACAAACAATTACTGAACCTAGAAAACCACAAGAACAATGCAACGTTTCAGTATAAGTAGTATAGTTAATTTTGTTTTGGCAAACTAACAAAACGTCGGACGCCACCAGTGGCGACCCGGCGAGCAGGTCGCATCGGCAATAATTGTACCACAGTTAGCGCGTGCTTCTTTAAAAAAAAATTGTCGAAGGCATTAGATAATCGTTGTAAGCGTTCTTAATCACGCGCGAAACCTCGTCATACGCTCACAGCTGCAAATTGAGTTGACCGCTACAGCACTGTAGCTTATGCTTTATGTCGACAACTCTTGTCATTATCACTCGTTTGTTTCTTTCTGCTTTTCCGTTTATATGAATCCAGACCTGTGAAGCAGTCAAAATACATTATTCCTGAGTTTCGCCGCAGTATATTTACATTTTTATACTCGCTGAAGCCATTGCAGCGTCCTGCTACGTCGTCAACATTGTCCACATGTTAAATTGGGGGTTTCAAGCTTACTTCAGTGCTTCGTAAAATCAGCTGTAGCGAACGCAGAATGGTGGTCATATATCTCGATCGTTGTGTCCAATAAGTTGTAATCCGAAAACTCGTGAAAAGTACACTTATTTTGTGGCAAGCTGTTGCGGAAATTTTGGGAGAGACGTCGTTAAGTTGAGAAAGATCTTCGCGATGCCCTGGCACTCCTTGGCGTCACCGTTTACGCAGTGAGCATTGGAGTAGGTTAACCCCACAACAAAGTTCTGAAGATATTGGTTTATACAGCATTTGTACTTTTTTCTGCCTACATCATTAAAAACTGTGTATCTATACTGACCTTGCGCAGTAATAGTGAGGCTATACTCAATTAAGGTTCTTGAAAAGATCAGTCAACCTTTGTCGCCGTCTCCTTTCACTCTTGGCTTACCGGAAGCAACGTGATGCCTTGCACAGGATCTGTAAATAAGTGCAGCGTCCGTTGAAGGCGATCCATCATACAACGGCGATGACCGATTATACGAAACCGTCAGGGACAAAGTGTCGACGAAAACAACTTTGCATCAACATGTATTTTTTTTTTTTGTAATCGCCAATCAACCTACTGAAGTTTCAGTCAGAGGGACTGCGGCCGACGGCGTATACGTTTAAAGCTGCTTGAGGGATGTTAGCTTTGCTGATAATGATATTTACTTTCCTTAAGAACATTATATTCGCTGATAGCGTCACTGAATGAGATAAGCAAGGTTTCGTTTATGGCACCTCCGGTTAAAGCATGAAAATATAAGGCATGAAAATTGCTAGCTGAAGGTTAGTCCTTTAGGTGAAACTTAATAATACAAAACGAAGCCAACATTAGCTACTGCTGGTGTATGCAGCAATCATTACGGTGATCTAGCGTGTTCATTTCGTTAGAACAACGTATCATCAGTATATACGTGCTTGCTGCGTCATTCTTCGTTTACAATGTTTGAAATTGCTTCTTCTTGTGGCACTTATGCACGTTTGGTTTTCAATTATTGATAATTTTATCTGAATCTCGTTTCTATTGAATTTGTTCTATTGGGAACCGCGTAAGCGGCTGAAGACGTGGTTGTTACGAGGGATTCCGAAACAGAGCAATTCTATTGATTGAAATGGACTTCTTGACTACGCAAACAAGCTATTCCGCAAATTAATTTCTAAGAGAATAACACAGATTGTACCTGCTGACGGAAAGTTGTAAAGAGTGTCTTTAAATTATGCTCTGTTTCTCTTTTTTTTCATAACAAATACAAATTATTTGCTGACAACATCTCGGCGAGCATCTTTCAACGCTTTCGCGTTGTTCCGCTCCTTCCAGTGTAGCGTTTCGACGGCGACAACTGACAAGGCGCGCAGAGCAGCCGTACGACAATCAACTCCACCGCCACTGTCGTTCTCTCTTATATATCTCATATCTTCCACTTGTCAAGCGCTCGACAGACAAAGCGCTGCTGTCTCCGAACGCACCATCGTATCTCCTTCATCTCTTTCTCCGAAGACCTCTCGTGTCACCGGTTGCATTCCAGAGGCGCGGTGCTTCTGCTCAAAGACAAAGGCGGTTCCGTCTCGTAAAGCAGAAGCTGCCTTCCGCTTGCGAGGTGTCAGAGGCGCGCTTGTTACAAGTGGACCGGCGACGACGACCATTTCGAACAACGCCGAGGGCTGTTGTCACAAGAGCGTCGCCCTCCCCCGCCATCCTTCTCTTCCTCGTTCTTTCGTTGTGTGTCGGATTGCCGACGACCGAATATACGCGTCCCGCAGGCAGCGTTGACGAGACGGATGATCTCGCCGCATTGCCTGGATTAGAAGCTGTCGAGACGAACGAATGGCGGCGTAGGTGGGCGATGGATCGCGTCTGCGCTGTGCTCTGACCTCTCGCCACATTGAGTGTTTACTTCCGCCGGCTTCTCTGGAAACTTAAGCGAGTCTTGACGCTGGCGCTTCGCGTGTACTTGCACTCTTCAATTTTCTTAGGTGTCTGTTGACCTAGTGGTTAACGCCTCTGAACCAATGTAGGGCAAATTGAAAGGAGCATGATTGCAAAATGTACAATCTCATATTATTTAATTTTATTACAGCACCCGCTCCCCCCTCTTATTCCACTCCGCTCCCCATCAAAATGCGTTGCGTAAGATGGAGGACTGAAATAACTCAATCAGTATTACAAAACTTCATTTGCAAAGACAAGCAGTTAGAGTTGAGCTTAAAAACGTCGTTGAGCTGGTGACGCATTAATGACGCGATGAAGAAGGTAGTTCCAATTCTCGTCATCTGCATTCGCCACCTTTGGTTTCCATCAATGGGAGAATGAAATTGTAAATATGCGCCACGACCACATATGCCAGACCGCGGTTGCCACGTTGAACAAAAACTTTTCTCATAGTATTGTGATTTCTCACGTGGCCATACCTGACAAACCTGATACTCTCGACGCGTCGGGTGTCTTTTCGTGTTTATTTTTTTCCCCTTCCGTCCGACCATGCCAGATGCAAGAAACCTGAGTAACCTCAAAGTGCTGTTGTCCCGTCAAAATGCGGTTATTATAATATGCAACTAGCAGCAAGATTTCTGCAGTTAAACTTGTGTTACACACAATGATATAAATAGCTGGTTTTAGTACGCAACATGGAAAGCGTGACCGCACCCGTCATGGCGCGGGGTCAAATCCCGGCCACGGCGGCCGCATTTCGATGGGGCCGAAATGCGAAAACGCCCGTGTAACTTGCATTGGGTGCACGTTAAAGACCCCCAGAGTAGTCAAAGTTAACATGGAGTCCCCCACTACGGCATGCAACGAACGAACGAACGAACGAACGAACGAACGAACGAACGAACGAACGAACGAACGAACGAACGAACGAACGAACGAACGAACGAACGAACGAACGAACGAACGAACGAACGAACGAACGAGCGAGCGAGCGAGCGAGCGAGCGAGCGAACGAACGAACGAACGAACGAACGAACGAACGAACGAACGAACGAACGAACGAACGAACGAACGAACGAACGAACGAACGAACGAACGAACGAACGCGAGATTTATCGAAAGCGATGTGGCTGTCTGCCCTAATTATTCGTTGACAATATACATATGTACGCATATCGGGAAAAATATTTGAGAAGAAAGGAGACAACCTGAATAAAACAGTACACACGCGCATGGCGGGGGTAAGATTTACGTTTCTGTGAAGCAAGAAATATGCTGGAACCCTTCTAAGTCAGTGCATTTATCTGCAGGATGAAGATTGTAGATGCAGGCGTAATCAAACGTGACATAAAGAATATTATTAACGCTCCGAATTTAATCGTCATTACTCCTTTAACAAAACCCTCGCAGGGTGACTATTTTCAGAGAGGCGCTTAACTTTCTCCGCTTTTTCTGCAGTGGTGTGCGTTTCTCTGCGTCCTTTTTTAGTCGCGCTGTTTTAGCATAGTTCTAAAGATGAATCAACTAGCCCTCACCACGATGTCAATAAAAATGTCACATTTATTTATTCATTTGTTTACTTATTTCAATGACGCTCAAGACTGGAAGGCATTGCAGATACGAGTGTCGAAAAAATAAATAAATATGTCATTCAAGTTGACAGACAGCTGATTTGAAGTTATAACACTCGATGAGAGCGATGGAAGCACAAATGATATCCGGTCGACGCTTTTCCTAGGGATGAGATTCTCTAAACAAGTTCATATGGCAATCGGGTACTCCTACCTTAAAGCTGTGGTCTGACCTAGATAAAATGTAGATAGAGGCGAAAGAACTAGCTTCTTTCAGAACAGCGTTTTATTGATGAATTTTGTGAGAGAGACAGAGGCGGTAACACTTAAGACGCTTAGAAAGATGGGACAGGTTTAAACTTGTCTTGATCGACGTGACACTGGCATGACGCGAGTAATTGGATAGGAATGAAACATGTGGCTCGATTCTGAATGATTTCAAGTGTGTTGCATAAGATATGTTGTATAAATACCGCGAAGCTTGAAATGGCAATACCATTCGCTATCAAAGTGCCACTGACATAAGGTCATCATCATCATCATCATCATCGATGCGACGGAGCATCTCATTCATCGTGAAATTTACAGCAACCAATGAATCGAGAGACGCGCATTATCTTTTCAAAGCCAAAAAAAAATTATGAAGGGATGGAGCGCCAAATTTTAGAGGTGAAGGTCTCGGATTCGACATTGCCGGCTGAGCGGCTGCCTTTCTCTCATTCTTTTGTGGGCATTGTCTATCATCGTCGTATTTCTATAGACAACTAGGTAGCAAAGAACAAATAGGTAATAAAAACGAAGTACGACGTAGGCGTACGTCTGTGGAGAGAGATGCCGACTAGTCTAGGAGAAGCTGAACAAACTCGAAACTAGCTGTCTTCATATGTAACTCGACAGGCTGCCATGTTCGAGGCAGTGGGGGACAATGGCCGGCACACGGGGGAGGAGGGGAGGCGGGTGCAATGGCAACGCACTCTACAGCGCGACCCCCACCTACGCTCCAGGTTACACGAGCCTCGTCCGGCGAACGACCAATGCCGCCGCACGGCCGGCCGGGTGGTGCTACGGGGGCGACAACCTGTGCCGCTAACAACGCGTGCGTCGACGTGCGCGGCATGCCCGGCTCGCGCTGAAAACGCGTCCCTTTGTTCCGCATCGCCGGACAGCAACTCGGCTGCGAGCGGCTGTACCTCGCGCGCTCGACTACCGCCTGCCGGAAGCCTTCCGCCGGAAACGTCCCCTCCCAGCAGCCGCGGCACACCCGCTGAGAAACAGCGCGATCCGGGGCTTGGTGCGACGAGCAGTTTATTTCGGCGCGACGTCGACCACTGCTGGCCCGACGAGACATTAGCGGGGGTGATGTAACGCCGCCTCCTTGTACGCGGATTGTTCGAGGAACCGCGGGCGCAGTAGTTCGAAGGACGGGTGATCTCTTTTTCAACGGGGAAGCGCACTCCTCGCGTCGGTATATTTCTCGGATGCGACAGGCTTCAAGCGGGCGCCTAAGCGCAGGATTGTTTTTATAAAGGCGATTGCTAGCGACGATTGTCGCATTGAAGCGGAGACCGCATGGAACATATTTCGGGCGTACACTTTCGGCTCGGCGTCGCCCGGGGCCGATGGTCCCATTTCACGCTGCGTTATAGCGTCATACCCGCGCTAACATTATGGTCTTATAGCGTCCCAGCGAGGCATTCCGGCTTAGCCGGCAGCCAAACAAACCACTTTTTATTTGGTTCTACAGCCCGGTCATCATCATGCCGGCTGAGCTCCACGCCGGAAATATGCCCAAGATATACCGTTAATTCGTTCCATGCATCTGCCGCTCCCAAGGAACGTAACTTAGTTCCGACAGTGCTTCCCATCTGAACCGATGCACTGCGGAAACCTTGAGGTAATGGAAATATGGAGCAGTATCATGTGAGTGTTCGGAACGTCGACCTGGAAGTTGTCATCTTGTGTGGGCGGAACGCGCGGGGCTGTTCAGCTCACCTCCGTAATTCAGTGTGGAGGTGCATTGTGCATAATCAGGAGCAAAGTTCTATGACTGTTGATTGCCTTTCTTCGAGTCTCGGTTTTCGTCAACGTCTGGTGACGCCCACTTGCTAAGAACATATATGAGACGCTCAGCCCGAACATTTGCCGGTTAAGCATGTCAGGCTAACCCGACCTGTTCGCCGCCGCCTCCACCACCGCCGCCGCCACCACAACAACATTTAACGAACGTGGGAGGCTTCAGCCATGAGCCAGTCTCGCAACAAGGAGTTCCGGCGATGACAAGTTCTTTTGTCAAAACATTGGCTTCCCCTGTCTGGCCAGTTTTGGAGATGACCCGACAGCTTGGGCACGCGGCGTACCATGTATAGACTCCCACATGCATACATGAGTAATACGACATCGGTAAACCGGCCGGATCCTTCGCGTATACGAGCTCGTTATCCCTCGTGCGCGCATATTCACGCGGAGGTCGCGCAAGCACGTGTGTACCGGACATCTGCAAGGCCTTGGCACGGTTCACAAGCTGTGGGGAACGATCGTTGAGAAACGATAGAGGGTTGGCAACGGGAGGCTCCTGCATAAATGCCGTTACGTTACGTTATGCGGGGCGCGATGTGCACATTTCTCATTGCTTTGTCTATGCATAGTAATTCGCTTCCTCTTTCTTTTTGTCAATCAAGAAAGATGAGTGAAGAAAACGATGTGGCGGATACTTACGCGCAACACTCGTTAGGCCCAGCAGACTGCAGACACACTCGTAGATTCTTCATATCTGAAGAAATACACTTGAGTGGGACATCTTAAGGGGGCTTCAAGGATTAGTAACTAAATGAGCAAGCCGGTAAACTGACAACATACAAGGAGGAACACGGAGAAAGTCACTTTCTTTCTGGCTAATTCCTACTTCTGTGTTATCCTTTCTCCGGCTTGTGCAACTGGTTGACAGATGTTAAAGAAATATAGGAGATTTTTTTCAAACCCTTTTACTTGCACGCTCTCAATGCAACCTTCTGCCGCGCTGACAAGAACTTAGGCTTTCTGAGGATGTATTGGCTCGGCCGTGCAGGCAAATTTTAATTTGCATGTACGCAGAGATGCTCGTGTCTAATAGACAAATCGATTGCTCGTAATCATAGTGCGTAAATTATATGGCCATGTTGAAGGCGCTGCGGCAATGGTTTGGCAAGAGCTCCTCTCCCGAAAACTCTCGAACGTTTTATGAATGATACAAGAATGTTTTATGCGAGATTCTATACTGCGTACTCTCCCTTTTGAGTCACTGTCAATTCTGCTGAACGAATTCGCATATAACTTTCTCACTGGCTAAGCAATTTCTTAGTACCGGTGGAAGAAAAAAAATTAAGCCCTGGTCGAATTGAACGTGACATGACATGAATTGAATGTGACTTTATTTGGCGAAAATTATTACTAAAACAAATTCAATGCCCTCCCACTCTGTGAAGAAGGATGACCAGGAAAGCTGTGTATGTGGGCCCCTTAATGGCGAACTGCACCTCCGCCGTGGGTCGGCCCGGCATTGCACTATCTTCGGGATCGGCCCCCGTATGGGGAGTATTTAACGCCTGCTTCCTCTCCGCCGCGGGTCGGGACGGTATTGCACTACCTCCGGGATTGGCCTACGTGTGGGGAGTTTTTTGCTTACCACGCCAACAACGACAAGAAAATTTCTTTGTACGGTAGAGGTATAGAGATTCACTGTAAAATGAACTGATAATAACACCCTACCTACTCTGTTTGCGCTCAGGGGCCTTCGTTCTTTGACAGGAGGGAGCAGCTTCTTCGGCATCATTCAAAAATCACGCGTTTCTAGAGCATCGATTGAACGCTGTTGCGCACGAAACATTTTTTTCTCACGGTAACCGTCGCAGTGGCAGAGGCGCACGACACTCACCTCGATATCATCTTCGCTGTCTCCGTCTCGGGGGCGTGATAACCTTGAGACTGAAATTAAAGGAACTCTCGACCGGCCAAGCCAAGCCGAACCGCGCGGCGCGCGCAATGTTTGTCGAGGTGCTTTCAACTCGCCTACAAACTGCGAATGGTTCCCGTCGCTCACAATGGTCGCCGCGTGTTGCGCGCAAAATCTTTTGATGACCACGCTTTCGTCGACCGCGCCGCCGAGGCTCGGAGGTCTTTGAGGTCAGACGAGTCCCTTCGCGAAGCAAGCGGGAGCTGTGGCGACCACGCGTTGGAGCTGCCGCTGATGGTAGGGGTCGCTGCGTCGTCCGCGCTCTTTCGCGCAGGGCCTAATTACCTTTCGGACGCGGTCCGCGTTTTTCTAAGTCATGGCTGCGTTTACGTTCAATTAATGTTGACGGCGCCTGCAGGCAGGCGTGCGCACGCAGGGAAAAGAAAGAACGCACGTTACGTTCACGACGCTGCTTGGACCGCTGCTGACTTCTGTGCGCTCGCCGTGAGCGAAGCAGCGGCGTGGAGGGAGCAAATATTGTCGACGTGACCTTCTCATTTGCGTGTACACGTGCAGAGACTCTCGTACCGAACAGGCTCACACAGACCATTCGATTGCTTGTATTATTGTCGTCCGCACACTATCGCTGTGTTGACGGCGCTGCGGTGACGGTTTGGCAAGAGCGCGAGCACTGAAACCTTAATGCCCAGAAAGTGCGAGCGTGTCGGTGGGTGGGAGAGCGCGCGAGCTTTGGAGGCGCCGATGACGTGCGTGCCGCCAGCTCAGAAGTGTGCGGGAACGAATTGCGCGTACGGCGGCAAATTGAAAAGCTTGCTTCGACATTCGAGCGAGCAAACGTCGCTCGCAGTTTTCGAAAGAAAGGAAGCTGCGGCGACCTGCAACGTCTCAATTTGTCCGCGGCGCACGCAATTTTAAGACTTCACGTCACTCGGCGATGCGAGAGTTAGTTACCTCGCCGTAGTGCGCAATCGGCTACGATGGAGCAGTTGATGCGCGAAAAAATAAGAGAGTATACGTAAACTGTGGTTCATCTTGTGGGTAAGAAATTAAAGCCCCTGTCACAAACCTTAAGATACACGTGTTTTTTATTTCACTAATATTGGTCGTTGTTATTTCTGCTCTGAAAAAGAAAAATGCGTTAGAAGTAACGGCTTGCACGCTGCAACAGTTAAGCCCATAAAAGAAGTCTGTATTAATACCTTTTGTCCTTAGAGTGAAACCGTACCTGCCGAAGTTCCTCATGTATATCATATGACGGCGTGCAGTGATATCGCTATCACCATCCCACTGTGCTATCGGGATCAATTCTTGGCAGTGACGCCCGTACGATCAGAGAAATCTGGATACCTTATTGCTGGGGAATTTTGCTTGTAAATGAGCATTTGCATAGGTACCACAGTACTACGGACGAGAACGCGCGTTGCTCCGTTTGTCCTTTGCCAAGCTGCACTACGCAACCACGGTGCTCAGGAATAAGCTCTCCAAGTTGTGGCGAATAAGTGGTGGCGAAGTGGTCGCGGCACTGCGCTTTAATTGGGTGGTCCGTATGGTTCTAGTTTTTTTTTGAACAGTATTTCTTTTGTTATATCATTTTTTTTCTCTGATTTCTGCAGTAGTTGTTCCTTACCTGTGCTTCACCCCTAGTCCTGACACGAAGGGTTTCTGCCAGGAAGAGCGATGCGACCTGGCGCGAACAATGATGGGGGCTTAGGCAGATGTCGCTTTAGAGGACGTAGACCAATGAATAATAGAGAGTTTTAAAGCAGGGGCCCCAAAAGTTTGGGGCCCCAGAGAGCTTTGCGGGTGTTAGCGTTGGGGCACGCAGTAGTAAAGAGTTTTAGAATAAGGCTTTGCGTTTGCGGATAGCGTCTTGTGCTGACAGCGTCACTACGGTGTCAAAGTAATTAGAAATAATTAAATAAAACATAGCATTTTATGATAAGAAGAGTAATTTTGACTTTCATGTTTCATGTTTTCGCGTTTAGTTACAATTTAGAGGTTATTCTATTAGCATCAAGAAATTAGTGGCGCCTAGTTTTGAGTAACCAACTTTACGCGCGTTCACCAGCCAAGCTAAGCCGTGTTAGGCCTACGAGCTATGAAATCGACAATCGAATTCTGAAACAGCGGCGTCTAATGAATCTGTCTTCATAACACACCCTAGTTAAGAGGTAGTGATAACCGCAGTCACTTGTCCTAGCTTGCGAACTTGACGCGTTACCACGAATCAAGCCACTTTGGTGATAGGTTAGAGCCGTCGCTTCGATGGGTGCCGCCATGTTTGTTGACGCTTATCTTTTGGGGCAGTTTTTGGGGCTCCCGCTAATTCAGTGAAATAGCGCGCCCGACGCAAAACCCAAACGGAGTTAGCGTCTCACGCATGCCCAGTGCCTCTGACGCTATTTGTTCGGGGCCCCAAACGTTTGGGGCCCCTATTCTAAAACTCTTTAGTGACACGTTGGTACTGAGAAATCGTTTTATTGTAAAAGATTCACTTTCACGTTACACCGCAATTCTTTCATGTTCGTGGCTGGGCGGCGCATACGCAAAATATGCCTGTGTGGCAGGTGCTCCTCAAGTTGCCGATGGCCGTGGCTCTGCAAAGCAGCAAGCCTTATGCTAGGTGCGCCCCAGGGAACATCCCGTTTGGGAGGAAGTCTAAGCGGCAGTGAAACGGGAGCAAAGCACGTCATCTTCCGTATTATCTGGGCAAAGGCCCATTTAGTCGTAAGATTCCCCAGCAAGAAGTCCTCAGAGATTAGGCATATATAGAAGCAAGATTGCACAGCAAAAAAGTCGCCGGGTTTCTCTGACAATGCAGAGCAGCCTGCGAAGAACACTTCCTTGCACTATCTCGAGGAGGTTGTAAGGTTTCTGTGATTCGCGCTAAGAAATTAAGGTCGAGCTCACATGTCAGTCCCTCGAACATTGCAAGGTGTCTCATCCTTATCATTCTACGAGCCATTTACAAATTAGCCTCTGCCTGGGGATGCATATTGATATAATTAATTCTCTTCGATTTTGTTCAATGCTAGTCATCCAAGTCGCCAAGTGGCTGCTCCTTGCGATAGAAAGCGTGGGGCTGCGTGCTAGGAAATGAAGAAGGGGCAAGAAGAATAACACATTAAAAGAATAGCAAAATACGGAGCCTGATCGCATTTTATTGCGATAGCAGTTTAGAGACACTCGAGGCTCTATTGCATCGTCGCCATCGCCGTCGTGCTGTCACGGTATCGACGGCGCATGGCAGGCTTTTTTTTTTCGCACTACAGTTCCGAACTTTCTTACGACTTATCGCTTTACGAGCCAGTTGAGAGGTACAGGCAGAGAGATTACACTTTCCGCACACTTCGCAAATTGTTCAAGACGATGCGACTCCAAGCGTTGCAAAAATTCATGGGAATATTTCAGAAGATACACAGTTCCAAATTTACATGCATGGTACCGATGAGAGAGCAGATAGTGGAGTGGTCGATCAAGTCCGGGTTGACTTCATTCCAACACTCGCTTGGTAAGTATGCGAATAGCAAGAAGTACTGCACTTCTCCAGCGACTTTGACTGAGGAGCTGGCATATGGCTTGCCACGCGTAACCGCTCCTTTTTGCTCCTTTTTAATGCGAAAACATTATATGTCCCATGAGGCAGATATGCTGGCGTCGTCCGCAACGAGCGATAACAAGTATCATCATCACCAGTGACGCCATCAGCGTCTTGTGTGACGTCAGTAGTGATGCCGAATTAAAGTTAGAACAGGTTTGAGTAGGCTGACTTAAGGTGGAGTAGAGTGAATTAAGGTGAAGTAAAGTGAATGAAGGTTAAGTAAAGTGGACTAAGGTGAAGTAAAGTGAATGAAGGTGAAGTAAAGTGGATTAAGGTGTAGTAGAGTGTATTAAGACAAGTAAAGTGAATGACGGTGAAATAAAGTGTATTAAGGTGGATTAAGGTCGGTACAAATTAGAGCAAGGTAGATTAAGATGATTAAGGTAGAGTTGTGCAGGACACGTCACAATGTTTGACGTCACGTATCATAGAGGTAACCAATTATTCAGAGAAGCCACAATGCTTTCGCATTCAAATCACGTAAGTATTCTTAAATGACTGCCAATTCTTTTACAAAGAAAACACAGTATTGCTGCTTGATGTCCTTGCAGTTCATGAAGGGTCCAACATCCGCGGCCATAGATGTGCATAGCGAGATAAATGTGCAGGTGAAATCCAGGATACATGTGGGAACCCCTGAACATGTGCACATCCAGTCATCTTAATCACACTACTGGGGGCAACCACTGTTGCAAACGCGCCGTGCTGACGTTAATGCGTAATCGGCGTAATACTAATAACACCACCCACGGTTTGAGTTTTCCAAGTCACGTACGCTGCAATTTGACTGCGCAACACCTGCCTCAATCGAGCCGTCCGGTACACATATAACGTAGTCTCAGCAGCATAAATGCCGAGCTTGGGTAGCTGAGTTTGCACAAATATCCCATCCACCTATTCACCTATCTAAGACATCGTTAACCAAACACATCGGCGCAAATGGTAGCCTCCCAGGGAAGTGTAGTAAGATTAATGCGAACGAATTAATGCAGATGGCAGGAGCAGGAAAACAGAGTCTCAGCTATACCGTACCAATCACTGCCTCCCGTGGCGGCCAGCTGCGATCAGCTCGTTAACCAGATCTCACGAACATTATAAAGGAGCAGGAATGCGCCACGATCTCGCCCACGTCGACGCAAACAGCGTGCTGACGGGACGCGTGTAATGCGGTTACGGAAGCATGAAGCTAATTGCCAGCCACTTCGTGATCTTCATTGTGGCTCTCGCTTCTTTTTTCTTTTTTTTTTCCAGCGCGCACGCGGTACGTAGAGGAACGCGCACGCCCGCGCGAATTGTTGGCTCTCGGCCAAGGAGGACGAATGGCCTTATATGCGGCCTATGCGAGACCCTCTTCTCAGGCGGATCTCCGCACGGCGTTTGTGTACGTCACCTGTCTCAACCGGAAGTGAGCGAGCTGCTGACACGACGCCCATTATTGCACCAGCGGGGCTTACTCTCTTTGCCCGCCCTACGCGATCGCGCGCGCGCGCGCGCGCGTGTGTATATGTGCGTATGTGTATATGTGTATGTGTGTGCGTGCGTGTGTGTGTTTGTGTGGTGCCGCACCGCATTTGCTTGGGCTGCGAAGTTTCCCAGAGTGGACGTCCACGGCTCTTGGCTTCACGCTCGCCGTGGTACACACTCAGCAGCGAGCATGACTAATGCGAATAGCGAGACCTCGGTGGTTGAGTCGTGTGCCATTCTGCCCGTAGAACTCTGAGCTAAGATTGCTGGAGGGAAATCGCCAGAGTCTACTTGAAGACACAGGTGGTGGGCAACCGAAGCAGAAGGGTAATCATGGGGGGAATGAAAAGCACAACATTCTGATATGACCTAACGGGCTGCTACTGTCTTCGAATATCGTTGTAGACACACACAAAATACACACATTCTTCTTGAAGCTTTTTTTTTCGTCATCACAGATCACTTGAAGCTTTCTTTTTTGTCATCGCAGATTACATTTATGAAAACGATTAGTTGGCATTCCGACGGAATCCACAGAATTGGAATGAAAAAGGAACTCGTTAAACTTTCAAAACGGAATTTTGCCTCGGTACGTTATTCTGCCTAAATGTAATATAGATTTTACGGCATTCGTACTGATAGACTTGTAATTTACTTACGGCATGAAAATTGCGCAATTAAGTTGAATTATGCAAGTTAAACACATGCAATAAAAAAGAGAGAAAAGGGAGCGGTATGAGTATTGCACAGCACAATCAAACCTCAAGAGACAAAAGAAGAAGAAGGAAAAGAAGAAGAAGAAGAAGAAGCATTCGCCAAGTTCATTACTTCCTACATCAGTTTACCTAACTACTGCTAGATTCGGGAGACATGCAATTACTCAAGGCTTTTTTGAACGTAGCTATAGCTAATTTTTCAAAATATCGACACCTCCCATTCCCTTGGCATAAAACTCTTTTCACACCAGAAAAACTGAAGTAATTTTTACCGGACAACGTTGTCGAATACCACTATTAAACTTTTATACTCACAGGGCTGTTCTGGCGCCATCCCCTCTGGGCCGAACTTATGGAGAAGATGAAATTATAGATCATTTTTTCTTGTTCTGCCGCCACTTTTCTTCTTTACGGACAAAAATTTTGGAGTGAAGGTTTAGCCAACTTGGTTTAAATCGTTCCATTGTGAATAATATTTCTCTAGAAGCCTCCGTTCTTGGAAGCTACCACAGGGATGTTTGCTCAGCTTTGGATGAAATTGTAGTTGTTTCGGGGACATTTTTTAAAGTTCTTCATATGTTACTTTTTATTCATTTCCTCCCGACAATTTAGCCAATTTCAATATTAACAGCGATTTCTTAGTACCGTCCAAATCTTGGCCAATTCCCCGCAGTGGGTATGCGCCACCGCCAAGGGCAAACCAAACCAAAAAAGTACGTTTTTTTACTGGAGCCAAGCGAAGTCGTACATCCCAGATTGCGCGAAATTAAAGTAGACCGCGCATCTTAGACAGCGAAACGCGACTTCTCGCAGTTCTATTTTCTTTTACTTGTTCCCTGTTAATTATTTTCCAAAACTCACCACTAAAATCACGGCACCGACGGTGAGGTTGGGCAAGCGCCTTTGCGCGGTGACTCCGAACAGCAGACATAAACCTCCGGCACTTTACAAGCTGTGTGCTTAGTCAGACAGAGGCTGTTACAGCAGCAACTGTTTTCGCTGCGTTACATGTTTATTTTTGGACCAAGGCGACGCTCACGGTGTCAGCCACATGCTCAGTGAAATCTCACCCTGTCCACGGCTGAAACCCATGGCATGTACTTAACGTTTGCTCGTTGCAGAGAAGTAGACAGCAAAGAAATTGATGCATAAGAATTAATGGACGCACCAGTAGTTACACACTTATTTCCAGCAGTAACTGACGTTACTTCCGAAAGGAATACACCTGTCACATGAGACAGGGCCTGGCTTTGATCTTGCTGCCAGCGTAGTCGAACAAGCGCAGCTCTATAACGCACAGAGTCTGTTCCAGATCTTGGAGCTGGGGCTTCTAAAGCTTTGCAAAGTACCGAGCACCGTGTTGGTACCAATGTCTTGCGAGTTTCCGAAGTTCCACATTTGCAGCAGTCTTTCGTTGTTGCAGTGCGTCGTGTATGTAATAGAGCCGAACGGTCCAGGAGGCTCACCTCTACTCGTATTTTCGAGGTTGCCATTTGAGATAGCGTTTCCTGTCGGCAGACAACCCTCTGAGAATAATTCTCGGTTATGACCTTGCCTGGCTCAAGGCTAAGACCGATCCCTCAAACAAGCTTTGTGATTCATATATATGACAGACTGTGCATGAGTTCGATTAAGCTCAGAACACCGAGTAAATGCGTTCCATTGACGACTGCCTTACGCTACATCAGTTCTGAACCATGAAAGTGATATATGCGTGGATTCCGTTCGTGGCCTCGTTTATTTTCAGCCTTGGCAGAAAATAGTACGTGGTGATTAGACATGAAGCATCTTAATTTTAGGCTACCATGTCTTCTGAACGCCAAGCGCCGGCCAAACGATACCTCCTTCACTGAAAGTGATGTACACCGCAAGATAGGTCCTTCGCGATTTATACCTAGGGCTAAAACAAGATGACAGACCTCTTGTAGCAAATTACCTGTGATTACGCCTCTTTGTTGTCGTCGCTCTAATGAGATGTGCTCGATAAAGGCAACAAGCTGCGACAACCTGCGAAAGAAAGCCAGCCCTAACAGGAAACAAAGTAAGGAGTGAATGCCATTACGCAGAACACACGGTCAAGGGAAATTCAACAAGCGCACACGTCACTGAACAGCTCTATTGTTTTCGCCGCTTCATGGTGCTGCGAGCTCGGACGTTCTTCGGAAAGGACTGCATTTCTCCCCTCAGGGGCAACCTTCCACGCATAGCGATTCAGGGTCAGTCCCATCGCTAAGCCAACTTTAATGGGCCCAAATACGGATGCTTCTTTTTGCGAGTGCCCCGTGGGCAGGCAAGTTCGTGATCGGCGCAGTGGCTTTCAATGTCGGTGCACCGGAATCGCCCCCGTGTTTCTCAGGCAGGGGCTCACGTTCGGCGGCACTGACCAACCTAAGGAAATCACGCGCCCCGGTCGTATGTGAATGTTGATTGCCCAGCGCACACGACACGGAAGTCACCGAAGGTCCGTTATCAAATGAACAAGGAGATGTCCTTCGGCCGCCACGGACACTTTTGCTTTCGGTCAGTCGGCGGGCTTAGCTCATAAAACTCGCGCTACCGACATGATGCAGCTGGACCGTGTAGACTTCGCGAAAAAACAAAACAAAACAAATAATAAATGTGTGTTTACTGAAAATACGCCATATTTGAGAGCACCAAGCGCGTATTCTTTATTCTGAGGGTTCCCAGGCACGGAGACGACGTGTTTGGGTTAAACTTTACAGAATCCTGTGCGCAGCTCACGGAACACGGACGCCGAATGCTGAAAGCGCCTTTGAGGAACACGACTAGTTATGCGTCGTGCAATGCGGGGTGACAGTTCACGTGGACAGACATCCTGATACGTCCCTGTAGTATATTATGTGGTAGTTTACTAGGAGACGCCTGTAGCACACAACACTTAAGCGTACGCTGTCTGGAATGATTGTAGTTGGCACTGGGGGCATTTCAATTAACCAGCAGAAATAATTTAAGATCAGTGGTCAACCTAGGTCGACGTGACCAACCCACATCCCAGTGAGTGTACATGAGGACAAAAAGTAGCAGTACATGAAGACAGGAAGGTTATTTAAACCTCTTTTCGGTGGGCTCACTCTTTAGGGGTCGAATCGGCGAGGAAAGTGCGCTCGAATACGATACCATTGATCCAAGAATAGCTTCCGAGCCAAATCATTTTCTTGGCACGAACGCCTCGCGTGCTCCTTGTGACCAGAGTGTAATAGATTAAAACAAGGCCTCCGCCATGGTCGGTTGCCACTTTGTGTGACACGCTTGATAAGGGTTGCGAAAAAGGAAGCGCGAGCGAAGGTCATTCTGAAACAAAACATGCAGCGCTATAGCAAAAGGAAGTATACAAAGTACCCGCAGAAGCTGGTGATAAGGGAAGGAAGTCATATCTCGACGGCGCCAACCGTCACTTTTCGAGTAGATGGTGCGAAGAGTCAGAATGTGACTTAAATAACGGGAATGTCGTGAAAGCATTGCTATTTGACAGTAGCACGTGCTTGAGAGTTGTTTTTTATTACAAACCTTAAATACACAAAACCACAAGAACTGCGACTCGTTGTTTTTTTTCACATAACGAAAAAACACTTACACCAACAATTAGTGTCCTTTCACAGTTTGGTGGCGCAATGGCCCCGCAGAGGTATTGCTGCTGTGGAACAACAGCCATGTTACATCAGTAAGTGTACAAAAGTCCAGGAGCTTGGAACATTTAGTGAATGCTTGAGTAAACTTGAATTTCCTACCTCAATGTCATGACCTCCGAGGCTGCGTGCGGAACTTGTGCGTTACTGGATTTTTGAAGCCATGCTTGAATCCGTGCCGCCGAAAACAGGGGTCGCTGATAAAAAGTTCCACGTGACAAACACGATGACCCACACGGCTCACTATTCACTTTCCAACCCCGTATCCCGGAGGGACATTAGAAGGAGCCGATGCACCTCCGTCCTAATTATCCAATGCCCTCGTGGTAACAAAATATCGCTTGCATTTGAGTGTGGCGACGTCTTGCGCTTTGTTTGGTTCGCATACTAATGTGTTGCCTTCGGCTTCAAATTCCGGACACTTTAGTACAGTGTTTGGATCGCACCGATGGCGCGAGTTGTTGTGGTCGCACCGCTGGTGCGATCGGTTGGGAACTCGGCGCTGACGCCCGTGGTTGTACCTGGGTCGCAAGCCCCAAGGGTAGCGTTGGCCTGGCGGCCTGGGGTACAACTGGAAGCATCCGAAGGTCCCGGCAAAGCATGAGTCGACTGGTAACAACAAAACAACTTGTTTATTTTAACATCGCAAAGAGTTGGCGGTCAGGTTGACCGAAGTAGAGAGACGGGAGAGCACTTTACTCAACAGAAGAAATCGGAGCCCTCTTTTTGGCGTCCGGGGGCAGCTGTTTTTATACTCTCGCCGTTGAGGGCAAGAAGGAACCCCTCAATAGACGAGCACGTGATTGTACAATGGGCTAATGGTGACGCACACTGTCGTAGCGCCGCCGGTCGGGCACAAAGACTGGGAGGAGAAGGTAACTTCGGCTCTCGTAGCGCCTCTGGTCGGGCACAATGACTGGAAGGAGAGGGTGACCCCCTGCTGTCGCATCGCCGCCGGTCGGGCACAATGGCACATACACTCACACACGCACATGAAGACACGTGGCATCGGAACATGCCTGGAAACGCCTGGAAACGCCTGGAAACGCCTGGCGGGGAGCGTAGCGGCGACGCCGAACGGGCCAAAATGTCTGCCGCTTTGTTGCAATCGCGCCGGCTAAACCGCGCGTCGTAGGCGAAACGTAACAGACCGCCCCGCCGGGGGAAGAAGATCCCGATGGACAGGGGACTGCATCCGCTGTCCGGAGGGATGTCGCTCGATGATGCTCATAACAGAAGTCGGGCGTCCCTCGACGTTTCTTGAGCGCAGCGCGCAGAGAAGGCCTCGTTCTCTCGTTCAGGTTCGCACAGGACACTGCAAAGTGACTTCGGGAGAGTTCACATTCTTGTTCTCGTTCCCGGCAAGCGTTAGAACTACGCTGAAACTCAACCGCTCAGTCAGCAAGCACGGCACAACCCTCACTAAGCCCTGCCAGGCTCTTTCCCCTTTTTATACTACTGCCTAGTTCCTTACAGTAGTCTAGCATCACTCAGAACGCGTCCACAAATTGGAAAATTGCACTAGAAAGCATATCATCACTTTGAAACACAAAACAAAAGCAATATGTTAAAAAATCCTGCCTCAGGAAGAAAAACATCAGTAACAAACAATTTTGAGGCTGATTCCTACGTTAGGGGCTTCGACTTAAGCCATCGGCGTTACCGTTGAGACTCCCCTTTTTGTAACGCACCTCAAAGGAATATTGTTGCAAAGCGAGGCTCCAGCGCAGGAGGCGGCCATTTTTGGGAGAGATGGTCTGCAGCCATTGGAGAGGGCAGTGATCCGTCTCAATGATAAACCTCGAGCCGGCTAGATAGCATCACAATTTCTGAACGGCCCACACGAGACATGCACACTCTTTCTCGGTGGCGCTATACGCCTGCTCACGACTGGTCAGCTTACGACTAGCATACAGGACGGGGTGTTCTACTTCTCCCTTTTCCCGTTGGCACAGTACAACGCCCATGCCTCGCTCACTAGCATCGCACTGAACAACGAACCCTTTTGTATAGTCTGGCGATCGTAGCACAGGCTGGCTTGTTAGGGCACTCTTTAGGGCGCTAAAAGCTCTTTCCTTTGTCTCGTCCCAGACGACTGTTTGAGGCTCTGTCTTTCTTAGAGCATCCGTCAGGGGAGCCGCGATATCAGAGTACCTGGGGATGTACCTCTGATAGTAGCCGGCGACACCTAAGAACGACCGAATATCGGTCTTTGTGCGCGGTTGCGGAAAGTCTCGCACAGCGGCCACTTTTATTTCAGAGGGGCGGCGCCGACCCTGACCAATCACGTGACCGAGGTAGACAACCTCGGCCTGTGCTAACTGGCACTTAGGAGCCTTTACTGTCAAGCCCGCTTCGCGCAGGCAGGTTAGCACTGCCCGCAAGTGTGCCATATGCTCAGACCAGGATGCGGAGAATATCGCTACGTCGTCTAGATACGGTAAAGCGAATTCTTGCTGTCCCCGCAACACTTTATCCATGAGGCTTGAAAAACAGTATGGCGCGTTCTTCAAACCAAAACTCAACACTTTAGGACGGAATGTTCCCATTGGTGAAATGAACGCCGCATACCTACTAGCCTCTTCTGTAAGTGGAACCTGCCAATAACCCCTGACAAGATCTAGGGTGGAAATAAACTGAGCGCTACTAACTTTCTCAAGGCGCTCCTCGATGTTAGGGATCGGATAAATTTGATCCTTAGTGATGGAATTAAGCCTGCGGTAGTCGACGCAAGGACGAGGTTCCTTGCCCGGTACCTCAACTAAAATCAAAGGGGAGGTATAATCACTCTCACCTGCCTCAATAACACCGAGCTGTAGCATTTTCTTTACCTCAGCCTCCATAATATCGCTCTGGCGGGGTGACACCCGATACGCCTTGGATCGTACTGGCTCTGGGGAGGTAAGTTCTATATCATGAGTAAGTACAGAAGTCCTACCAGGCCTCTCAGAGAACAGACCTTGAAACTCTTGTAAGAGCTGGTGTAGTTCGGTTTTCTGCTCAGGCGACAGCAGTGCTTTACTGATAAGGTCACTAATGACTTGACCGGTGTCTTCCCTGTTCGTCACTGAGCCTAGTCCCGGAAGCTCGACCGGAAGCTCTTCAGGAACGTTTACCATCATGCACACCACTGCTTCCCTTTGTCTATAAGGTTTGAGCAGATTACAGTGGTAAACTTGCTGTGCTTTCCGCTTTCCTGGCAGACTTACCACGTAGTTAACGTCCGACAGTTTCTGAACAATTCGTGCTGGGCCCTCCCACTGCACGTCTAGTTTGTTGTTTAGCGATGTGCGCAATATCATGACCTCATCGCCCACCTCAAAACGACGGGCCCTGGCGGTCCGATCATAATAAACCTTGGCCCTCTGCTGGGCCTTTGCCATTGCTTCACCTGACAACTCCTGTGCCCTTCTTAAGCGTTCGAGGAGCTTAAGCACGTACTCCACCACGACTGGGTCGTCGCCCCTGCCTTCCCATGATTCTCGAAGCATGCGAAGCGGAGACCGAAGCGAGCGACCGTACACCAGTTCAGCTGGCGAAAACCCCGTAGCTGCATGCGGCGCGGTCCTTAATGCAAACATCACCCCAGGCAGACACAGCTCCCAGTCAGTTCGATGTTCAAAACACAATGCTCTCAACACGCGCTTCATGACGGAGTGGAGCTTCTCAACGGAATTCGACTGTGGGTGGTACACTGAGCTGTGTAGCAGCTTTACCCCACACCTTTCGAGAAAAGTTGTCGTCAAAGCGCTAGTAAACACTGTGCCCTGATCTGATTGGATTTCTGCAGGAAAACCAACTCGCGCAAATATGGACAGTAGTACATTGACTATCTCAACTGAGCTGAGTTCTTTAAGCGGCACTGCTTCAGGGAACTTTGTCGCTGGGCAGATCACAGTCAAAATGTGTCTGTACCCCGTGGCTGTTACCGGCAGAGGTCCCACTGTATCAATAACGAGCCGTCTAAAAGGCTCCGTAATGATAGGTACCAATCTCAACGGCGCCCTCGATTTGTCCCCTGGTTTGCCCACCCGCTGACAGGTGTCACATGTCCTCACGAAATGGTCTGCGTCCCGAAAACACCCTGGCCAATAGTACTCTTGCAAGAGACGGTCCTTAGTTTTCTTAACTCCAAGGTGTCCGGACCACGAACCCCCATGCGACAAGCGCAACAGATCCTGACGATAGCATTGAGGAACGATCAGCTGATCGAACTCCACTCCTCGGCGGTCTAGATACTTCCGGTACAGGACTCCACCTCTTTCCACAAAACGCGCATTTTTCCTGGCGATACCTTCCTTGACATTGCAGCGCACGTTTTCCAGGCTGCCATCCTTCTTTTGCTCGGCTATCAAAGCCGACCGGCTGACTTTTAGCAACCTATCAAGTCCGTCTGACGTAGGCGCGATGAGCAAATCTGTAGATAGCTCTTCTAACTTTCCCTTATCGGGCATTTCCTCTCCAGTATCTGGCGCCTTCAACGCTACAGACTCAATTTTATTCAGTTCGGGCGTGCTCTGAATATCAGCTTGCTGCGCCTCTGACCCTTTTTCGTTGTTTGATAACGTCGGCCCCGCAACTACCGCCTTTGCAGCGAGCTCCCGAACCTTCGATCTGGTTAAGGTCTGAACGCTAGCCTCACCAAACAAAAGCCCCTTCTCGCGCAGGAGGTGATCGGACCTGTTTGAAAATAGGTACGGGTACTGGGGGGGCAGCATAGATGACACTGCCGCCTCCGTCTCAAGCGCTCCGAAAGGTCCTTCAATAAGCACCTTTGCTACTGGCAGACACACGCTATGAGCTTCCACGGCTTGCTTGATCCATGCGCACTCGCCCGTGAACATATGGGGTTCTACGTAAGAGGGGTGAACTACATCCATCGTAGCTGCGGAATCGCGAAGCACTCGGCACTCTTTCCCGTTCACGAGGAGGTCTCGCATGTAAGGCTCGAGAAGCTTCATGTTCTCGTCAGTGCTGCATAATGAAAAAAACACAACTTTTGGTGTTGTTTCCGGACACTGCGCCGAAAAGTGACCCGGCTTCTGGCACGTATAACAAACGCGCGCTCGCCTCATCTCGAACCGCTTTCTGCGTTTGGCTGCCGCCGTCTCTTTACGTTTGGTCGGACTGCTTTCACTCGCATCCTCACTACGCGTGTCCCCCTTTAATCTCATGGGCGTGAACCTCGGCCTCTCAAACTTCGAGCCAAATTCACCCTTTTGACCGTCCTTAGCTCCGCGAGCCCGACGCGTCACAAACTCCTCGGCTAGCTCAGCGGCTTTAGCCACCGTACAAACGTCTGGCCTATCCAAGACCCAGTACCGCACGTTCTCCGGTAACCGACTATAAAACTGTTCTAGCCCGAAACACTGCAGAACTTTATCGTGGTCACCAAACGCTTTCTCTTCTTTGAGCCACTCCTGCATGTTTGACATTAGCCTGTACGCAAACTCTGTGTATGACTCACTTCTGCCTTTCTCATTTTCCCGAAACTTCCGACGGAACGCCTCCGCAGACAGCCGGTACTTTTTTAGAAGACTCGATTTCACTGTGTCGAAATCCTCTGCCTCCTCTCTATCCAAGCGAGCGACTACGTCGGCCGCCTCGCCGGGTAACAAAGTGAGCAAGCGCTGTGGCCACGTTTCCCGAGAGAACCCCTGCTTCTCGCACGTTCGCTCAAAGTTAACCAGGAACAAACCAATGTCCTCTCCAAGCTTAAACGGCCGCATCAGGTCAGTCATTTTGAACAATACGCGTTCTCCTGCACCGTGTGCCTGACTTCCATTACGAGCGCGTTCCATCTCAATCTCGAGACGCTTCATTTCCAACGCGTGTTGACGGTCGCGCTCTTCTTTTTTCTCTTGTTGCTCTCGCTCTTTCTGTTCTTTACGTTCACGCTCTTCTTTTTCTTTTTGCTCTTTAAGTTCGCGCTCCTGTCTTTTTGCAGTCTCCCTCTCTTCAATGGTCTCAAGGCATTCCGACAGCTCGTCATCCTCAGCCTCTAACTCCAGAATAGCCTTTAGCAGTTCAGGTTTTCTTAGTTTGTCTGAGACATCCAGACCCAACTCTCTTGCAAGCTCCAACAATTTCGGTTTGCGCAACGACTTCAAATCCATGGCTGCTCTGAATGCTGCTTTCTCTACTGCCTAATATTGTCTTGCCGCAAACTAACCCGGCAGCAACGACAACCACAATTACCAGCTCTGTTTCTGACACTAACAAAAGCCTGGCAAAGCTCAGAAGAAGAAAGTCCCGCACTCACCAAACCTCGCAGTCAAGAGTTCAGCGCAGTCGTTCCGCTGCAGGCAACCAGTCATCACACAGGGCTCGTTGCACTGCTCCCGGATGGTTGTTGAGCTGTTCAGCATACAGTCAACTGCATCTCTTCGCTGCTGGCCTCCGTTGTCGCGATCTCACCGCTGGCAGACAGTTGTTTGGATCGCACCGATGGCGCGAGTTGTTGTGGTCGCACCGCTGGTGCGATCGGTTGGGAACTCGGCGCTGACGCCCGTGGTTGTACCTGGGTCGCAAGCCCCAAGGGTAGCGTTGGCCTGGCGGCCTGGGGTACAACTGGAAGCATCCGAAGGTCCCGGCAAAGCATGAGTCGACTGGTAACAACAAAACAACTTGTTTATTTTAACATCGCAAAGAGTTGGCGGTCAGGTTGACCGAAGTAGAGAGACGGGAGAGCACTTTACTCAACAGAAGAAATCGGAGCCCTCTTTTTGGCGTCCGGGGGCAGCTGTTTTTATACTCTCGCCGTTGAGGGCAAGAAGGAACCCCTCAATAGACGAGCACGTGATTGTACAATGGGCTAATGGTGACGCACACTGTCGTAGCGCCGCCGGTCGGGCACAAAGACTGGGAGGAGAAGGTAACTTCGGCTCTCGTAGCGCCTCTGGTCGGGCACAATGACTGGAAGGAGAGGGTGACCCCCTGCTGTCGCATCGCCGCCGGTCGGGCACAATGGCACATACACTCACACACGCACATGAAGACACGTGGCATCGGAACATGCCTGGAAACGCCTGGAAACGCCTGGAAACGCCTGGCGGGGAGCGTAGCGGCGACGCCGAACGGGCCAAAATGTCTGCCGCTTTGTTGCAATCGCGCCGGCTAAACCGCGCGTCGTAGGCGAAACGTAACAACAGGTAATGTTCAGTGCCAGCAAAAGCTTGACAATGCACACGCATCGAAAATGGGCCAAGTCTTGTCTTGCACTGCTAACGTTGTACGGATACAATATAGGAGAAGGCACCAGTTCTGTTAAGTCATTTACTCACGCCAAGTTGATGCTGTGGAGACCGCAACAAACGGAAGTTTCTTTTGCATCCTGGTGGGCCTTCCTCGTTGGCTTGAACTGCAGCGCTTTGCCCGCCAGACTGTCAGCGGCCTTGTTGCCAGCCGGGCGTCGGCCTGTTCTGTTTTCGAACGGCAAGGCTGCGCAGGTATACCCGTTATAAGTGCATTCAACGCGCACTACACGCTGTTGAAGAATTGCAGAAAGTCGGATTTATCATCGTGTTCCAATGGGTCCTTCCCCCGCGTAGAGGAATCGTGCGTGGAGTCTGTCACTTCCTCAAGGTCACTTTCTCCATTCAAGTGACCCCGTCCTAAAACTAAGGCTTCCACATAAGCTTCCCCGCCGCCTTGAGACAATGTATCATCGACAACGTCTGAACGCCGCATTCACCAACAGCTAGCTGCGTCCTCTTAATCTGACCATCAACCCTTATGCTAATAATTGTGGTACGTTAGAAATCGCGTAACACATGTCCTTGGAATGTCCACGTTGCTGAATTCAAAGGATGTTTTATTTCAGTAGGATTCGGTCGGATTCCTAAAGTTCATTTGAACTAGGAAGCGTAATAGGTCCTATGCCTTTTCTTTCAAAGCAACATTCAGCTTTCAATTTAATTTTTATTTCGACAGCAATTATATGGACACTTGAGTCAATTTTCGCCATCGTCGTCGTCGGCGTCGCCATGGCGATCCGCATATATTTTGGTATACGTACGCTATGTGCCTACCGATGCCATTTAAATGAGGGTTATATTGCTCCACTATTCAATGACTAAAGTTGCTCATACCAGGGGCCCTATAACGTAAAACTATTCCAATATGTTTCTATTCCAATCTTCTGACGTCAATTCTGCGTAACCACCAACGCAAGCACCGGGTGGTCACCCGCAGTGTTGTCTGAACAGACCAATCAAACGCTCTCCTCGTTCATAGGAGGTCACTTTTGTTTGCTTGAAAAACGAATAACATTGCCTACACCGAGCGGCCTGTCGTATCTAATTGGCTGACAATAGGCGAGGAGAACGCTCAAGTGGAGAGGGATTCGATGGGGCCGATCCACTGCACTGAAAGTCGATAACCGGATGAAGAGGATGGTGCCGGCGTCTACGATTGGTCGGCTTTCACTTACTTAGCTTGTGGTGGCTGGTCGAAAATCGCGGCAGCATGCAACGGAAGCTCAAGAATGACGCCTAAACGGACCCTCAGCAAAGAAGAGTTGGCAGAATGAGGGGGTAAACGTCCCGAAAGTGCTCGAAAACGTTACACGGCCACGCAAGAAGTTTTATTATACGCAAATACACCCATGCTCTCCGGCAGGTGCGAGTCGCCAGCGTCTGAGTGATCGGCGGCAGCCATCTTCTATTCCTTTCGGAACGGGGCAGCCTGCGGCTATTCCGAAGAAAATTCAGTTTTGTTCGGCATAATAATGCATCTTTATCACGTACACGTCACTTTGACGCGGTGAGTTCTTGCGGTTTTGTGACGTCGCGTGACAGGCAGGTGAAGTGGGTGCAGCCCGAAAACTTTTTACCAATAGCCGAGGGCTAATGGAGAAAAGGGGTCGAATCAGAAATAACTGTTTTTCTTTTTTCTGTCAAATCATACATAATCAGTGTGTACACATCATATCAGACGGGGAGGTATCGCGGTTTTCGTGACGTCGCGTGACAGACAGGTGAAGTGGGGGTGGTCGAAAAAAGTTTTTGACCAATCGTGGAGGGCTGATAGCAGAATTGGAATAGAAAAGTTTGGAATAGTTTTACGTTATAGCACCCCAGGCCTTACGTCTTTGACTAAATTATTCCTCAGAATCTTGAGAATGCCAGCCTGCAAACAAGTTTCACGAAACATAACGTTCACATTGCATGTTTTATCTTAATTCTTCTGAAACTGTTATGAAAAGTGCAAAACGATATTAGGGCTAAAACCTGAAAGTGATACAAATTCACTGGCGCGGTTATTTACGGGAAGCGTGGAAAATGTGTCCGTGTGATCTCATTGCATGCCCTACACGGCGTGCTAAAGCTTTTAAGGGTCCCAGAAATTTCGACACACCCGCAACGTCTACGTTAGTCGTACCGGCGTATAGTTAGAACACCGTCCGAGAAGTTAAAGTGCAACGCTAAACCTTGCTATCGCAGTCTGTGGTTCGCCCTTCGGGCGAAGGTGCCAGTGTTTCGTTCTTACAAGACACATGGGCTTAACTGAAAAGCTCTAACCTATTTACTTCAGTCTCACATGTATATATACCATGATGATATATTTTCTTACCCTTCTTTTTTCAATTTCCTCACCCTCCTATCTCTATAATGCCTCTTTGTCCCCGATCGCCTTTCTTATGCACAGTAGCATGTAGCTGCTTACATATACGCAGTCATAATTCTCTGTATTTCATTAGGCAGCTTTCCTTACCTCTTTCAAGGAAACGAATGCCTCTTGTGCCATTTCAGTACGCACGTAAACACACAAAAAGAGCATCAATCCTTTTTTTATTTGTTTCTTGTGCTTATTTATTTCTTGAGCCGAGGGAACGAAATGGCTGGATGGACAAGATCTGATCAGTCTCTTCCTTGTAAGGTTGTGGGAACAACTGTAACGCTGTTGTTTAATGTCCAGAATGATGACGTCAAGAAGGAGGGAGAGGATGGGAAGGTAACAAATAAAATTACATCAGCAGGACAAAGGAAGAGAGAGAGAGAGTATCGAATATCATCGAAGTACTTCGAGAATGAGTTGTCATAACAGATAATTTCTTCTGATTGCTTTAGAGAGGCAGTCACGGTCGGTAAACCGATTTGATTACAAGGACGCGCAATAATCGAATACATCCTTCACTACGCGTTCGCGCTTGTGTGCAAATGAGGAAAGAAACGAACACTGCGCCCACGGAAGCTTTAATTGAGCGTCGCGATCGGTGACCGCTGGCTTCTTCGAATTCGAAGCAAGCAGGCGACGCCGCACGTCCGACAAAATCTCACACGGTCCGCACCTGAGAACGCGGTCTCGATGAAAGAACAACGCAAGAAGCAAAACCTGGCGGCGTCACGATCTCCCGTCGCGCGTGCACGAAGCGCCATTATAAAGGGCATCGCGATGATCTCAGCCTTGAAAGTGATTGAAGAGCGGCCAGCCGCGTTGGTGGTCACTGCGCCGCGGTCGCAGGCTTCCGGTTAATAGGCACCGTCGGCTCTTCTATTTGCTCAGCCGCGTCGTCAACCGTTAGTTCGCGCCGGAGCACAGCTCCCATATAGGTAAAAAGAAAAAAGAGAACGAGCTCTCGGGAAGACGGGACCCCTAAAAACGCGGAAATCGGCCAAGGACGTCACAGACCGCCGCTCATAGTGAGTGAAGGTTTCACCTTATTTCCAGCATACGCGGGGGTGCCTCGAGTGGCGCCTGTATGTTGCCAATGAGGAGGGCTGATGAATTCCCCTGCTAAGAGAAAGACGGGAAACCCCTGCAGCGGTCGGGCGCTGCTAAAGTGGCACGGGTCGCTGCCACATCTTCGCGTATTAGCAGGGAGAGAAGAGAACGCCGATCAACTCTTCCGCCTTTGCGGTTCACCCCACCGCCGCTGACGATGAGAGGTCGGCAGAGGTCGGCACGCCAGCGCTAGATGCCTTTACGGGAGCGGGGTGTTTATTTGCGGCTTATCACGAAGGGGCCCGTCGCGTATATTGCTGCGTGGCCGTGCGTACTGATCTGTGGAAGGCGACGGCTCTTTCTTGCCATGCATATAGTGCCGCGCACCGCCTAGCTACAGCGACCACGAACTTGACTGCAACGCGCTACACCAGAAGAAAGAAAGCAGACATAAATATATACACATATATAAAACGAGAAAGGAACAACGGCTGCAAGGCAGCGGGCGCGTGTGTGTGCTTGTCGCAGACAATGTGGCGATTGACATTCGGCGTTTCCGGATAGTCGGGCGTCGCCTCTCGGAGCAGAGGGAGACAGGCGCCAATTCGTGGCCCATTTGCGAGGGATTGTGTCGGATCGCCGATCATATACTGGATCGACGCGTCTGTGGATCTTGCCGATGAACCCGGTCGGCCGACCTGATAGCGAAAGGGCGCTGTGAGGCGTTGTTGCATGTGTACGCACTACCTGACACTTTGGGCTCGTCTGCTCCACGCTGTGGGCGAATCTTCCGGTAACGCCAGGCAGACAAAAGGCCCTTGCTCCGGGGCCTCCTGTCGGTCAGGTGGCTGTTCCCTGATGAATGATCTGCGCGACGGCCTTAACGCCTCCTTCTATCTCCCACTCCGCCTTCCGCAACGATTCTGTAGAACCTACGGAGCACCCCGTTCGTTAATTTTCTTTTTTGTTTTGTTGCTCTTCGCTTGGCTGTCGATGGGTATACACACCCCTCTGTAAATACCGTACGCACGTTGTGTGCGAGCCAGGAATCTGCCTGCTTCCTCCTCGCCCTCCGTTTGCTTCCTGCTCCGCACCCTCTGCGTGCATATCTCTGTGGTGGCTTTCGGCTACGCGAATGCCGGTGTTCTTCACGGAGAAGAGGTCGTGAACTTGTCGCGTTCCCGTGGGAGAGTCGGCCGCCGCGTTGTTGCCGCTTGTCGAGCTCTCGCGACTTGGCGCGGTCCGGCTCATTCCCCAGGAAGAAGCGACGCGGATGACACGGAGTTTCGACTTTGAAAGTCAGACGTGCACGGCCGTGTCTGACCGATTTCCGCGCTAGCGCTTCATGTGGCGACCCGCGAAGAAGAAGGGTAAGAAAACAGCGGAAAATACTTGAACGTTAAGAGAAGCAAACAACGAAACGGCAGAGAACAAACACTTTAGCTGTCAGCTCACTTGGCACGTTCGTAAGATATGCACGTTTTGCTAGAGGCACGCAGCTATGACGTGGACGCTGATTTTTAGATTTGGACAGGTGGGGACACCAAAAGAAGCGTCCCACGCGCATAGAGCCTTACGCGCCGAGGAGCATGCGTGTAATATTGTCGTGGCATCCCGTGACGTCGTGGGTGCCGGTTTTCGTTCCGTCGAATCGCGGTTTCTTTGGACGGGCGAAGCTGCTGCGCCCGTTGAGTTTCGTTTGTCACGTCGCGTGCGTGCCTGCGACTGCGGCTTCACTGAAAGTCGAAGGTTTCGCGCGTAACGTAGTCGGAGTCTCCGTGTCGAATGCGGTCAATGTCGAGAAGACGGTGTGGCGTCGTGCTGTACTCTCTTGACACGAGCGTATGCCATGCGCAGGTAGTTTTCGCTGCAGCACGACTGGCATGGCAAGGCTGCATTCCACGATATCGTATTCTGAAGTCGGCTCGAAGGGACCACGCAGTACACAAAGAGTTGGAGAAGGACGCAACAGCCGCACCTATCAGCACGCAGCCGCGTCACGGAAAGCGTTCTCACGAGTAGCTTTAAACAAAGTTCCGCGTATGGAAAATTGTCAGACCGCTTTCTGTAATGGTAATGTAATTATAACCACAGAAGGCAACAATAACGCTAGCAAAGGCGTCATCGAGAAGGCTTTTAACAATGAGACACTGTCGCATACTTGTGCACGTCAGAGCCTGAGAATCAACTTTTCTGAAAGTGTCACAAACTGTCTGTTTCTTGTTTTCGTGCAAACCGGCTCTTTAACTCGTTTATTCATCATACATGACAAGAACCACTTGCTCACCTCCATCACTCAAATTACTGTTCAGTATATACCTTCTGTCTCCCTTCTCTCTTTTCCGCTTTTCCCATCCCCCAGCGTAGGGTAGTTAACCAGACTCTTGACCGGTTAGCATCCCTGCCTCCCTTATATTCCCTCCTTCCCCCTCCCCCTTCCCCATCTCTCTCTCTCCCTCTCTCTCTCTCTCTCAGTATGTTCAGCACGTTTGACGACTATTTCTCATTTTTGATTTTTGGGCTTGTTCGGGGTATTTTCACAAATCTCATTGCCACTTCCACATGCAGAGGCCAATGAGCCGCGAGAATAAATAAATAAATAAATAAATAAATAAATAAATAAATAAACATTCCAAAACTTTTAAAGTCAATAATCATTATTTTACTTTTCTTTTTTCTTTAACCACGGTCGATAGCAGCGAAGAGGTCACGAGGAGCACTAATAATTAAGGTGGACTCTGTCTTGTGATCCTACCGGTATCTGCCTTCTCGTGAAATTGTGGACGTTGTGTGCCACAGAACGTAGCCACGCAATCAACCCCACACAGACTAGGGTTAACCATTGCCTTTGCTGCGACACTATGTGCACCATATACACCGTACGCCGCGCGAGAGCGCACCGAACTATAGGGTTTGTGCAAGGCACCTGAGAGACTGGAGAACATGCTTGTTGATTGCCCCCAATGTGTCTGTGAACGGCAAGCACTGGCCTCTTCATTAGCACTAATTGGCAGCACGCCATTAACTGAAGGCAGGTTACTTGGCCCTTGGCCGAACCACACATCAACGAAGCGAGTCATCCGTTTGATTTCTGAATATGTGAGCAACATGGGCTAACATTCGCCACTGTCAACTGGCCTTACACGGAGATAAAAATTATACTCACGTCCTATACTACCTGTTCTCGTCGTGACTCCCCATGCCCACCTGTTTCTTCGCCTCCCCTTTCCTTTGATCAAAGAGCACCTCATTCGCCCCCTCCCTCTCTTCTGCGCCCACACAGATGCGCATAGGCATGCGAGCAAGCAAGTGAGCGCGCACGCACACACGCACACACGCAAATGTGCGCAATACCGCACAACAAAATAGAAGCAGGAGCAGTGGAGACTAGGGAAACGTGTTCAAAAATAAAAGAGAGAAATAAAATGAGACGACTGAGCCTGAGTGAGCGTCGCCCAGCTTTTTCGAAGCGTAGTTATCGGTAGTGAGCGCAGCTTTCGTCATTGCGCAATGACCATGATGTAGTAACTATCCCAGTTATTTTTTTTAATGCTTTCGAACTCCGAATGCTTGGCAATCGAAAAAAAAAAGGCGCGCGGAATCAGCTCTATCAGAAAACGTGTTTTGCGTGAACAACCGCTTCCCTCGCGTCTCCTCGTTTTTCCGTGCGACTTCGTGCCTCGTTTACAACAGGACGCTTCGGACCTTTCGCTGCCGCTCTTCAGGTTTTCTCTTTCTTTTCGTTCCTTTCCCTTTTCTGTTTACGGATGACCGCCGACCGAAGCCGCCAGCTACAGCCCCAATCATGCTCGCCGTAGAAAGAAAACTGAAGAGCGCGCACGGCCTCGTCTCGTACGTGCATGCCGCACCGATAGAAAGTGCACCTTTCGCAACATTTCCAGGGCCTGTCGGCCCAACGTTTGTAATTTCAGGAGGCTTCAACGGCCGCGGCTGGGCTGCCGGCTTGCGTAAGAATCTCGCTGGCGTATACACCGCGCTTGCCTGTGAATCCTCAGCCTCGAGGCGAGGTCGCGTCGTGCTCGTTTCCGTTAGATTTCGTTTTCCTCGGGGCTATAAGTTAAAAGGAACGCAAACGACACTAAAAACAAGTAATTTATATTATACAAAGTGTTCCGCCACGAGAGAGAGATTGTGGAAAAGGGACTTGGGAGACTTCTGGCCGAGATGGCCCTTATAAGCCAGACATCACTTCCACGAGGGGTCTACCATACGAAGACAATGTCCAGTGTCCGAAGTTCTTCACTCCTGTGTCGGCAGCGGATGCCCGCCATCAAGTTTGGACGTGCCCTGGCACAAAGGCGGTTCACGAAAGTGTATTTAGGGGTGTAAAGTTGGGAAGTAACCAAACTGAAGGTTATATGAACAACAGCTCACCAACAGTGCACTTCATAAGTCGCTCTCGCAGTAAGTGCGCAAAACGGGCCTTCGTGCTTATGTGTAGTTTCATACCGACTTAATGTTCCGTGGCGAGCCAGGCGATTAAAAAGTACGAATGATTAACAGGAAGGTATAGATACTCGAAGTGATCAACGGTGATCTTTCTGTGGGAGTCTCGGCGTGTAGCCAATGTTTTGACAAGTGGACAGTTATTGCAACGAATAAGACAAGCCCCATTGTGGAAAAGTTGACTCCACGCTGAAACTTCTTTCGTTCGCTCACTGTTTGTCACTAATCGGAAGCACAATGCTAAATGACCATTGGGACAAGTACACTTCTGAAATTACCGTCAGGTCAGTGTTATCATGAGCTCATGGTTCGGTGTGCCAGAAATGACGCAACATGAAACACGGGTGGCGACGGGACCTTGATGTTCCGGCATCACCTCCGCGCGACTTCACAGATTTTGGAAACGTCTGCTCATCCTTCGTTAATCATCATCACGAACACAATAACCACCACTTAGCCACTTAGCCTAGCCGTTATACCGGTTATACCGGCGGCGCATGCAAACACTGGCACCAGCAACAATAGTTTACGATTGGCAATCAGCCACTCAAAGCATGCAAAGCACGTATTGATTAAAGTCATTTATCGTAGCCAAGCTGTCACTAGCTGTTGAGATTGTGAGAAAGAAATGCGTAGGAGGTTCCGTATTGGTCAGCGTGCATGTCAAACAAACTCCTAACTCACAAACGACGCCTTACCACTGTATTTCAAAATAAAAGTGCGCAACCGATAGATTCTATCAGTACTCACTTTTGAAGCTTCTGTAGGTTGAAAAGAGGCAGCGTGTCGCGCCACAAAGGATATTAAGGAAAGCGCTATAGGTGCATCGTAAAGAGGCAAACATGGAGCAATATTGATAAGAAACACCAAACTTAAATAATTTATGTTACGCATGAGGTGCAAGGGTAGCAGCGGAGTGGACAAGTTCATTTCTGTATTAAAGAGAATAGATGAACGTGTCTTCTGGGTGCATATTAATGGAAAGGGATCGAACGCTATGGCTTGTATACAGAAAAGACAATTAGATGGAATACTGAGATTACGAATTAGCGAATTGATTTAAGTTGACCCTGGGCAAATGCACCTGGAGTTCGGAAAGGTCCTTGTCCTGCAGTGGATTAAAATAGTCTGATGATTATCACTGCGCAAAGCGCATCAGAGGAATGAGCCGCAGTACGCGGCTGCGGCGGCATCGCTTCGTTAACTTACAGCTGCCTTCGCTGTGCTAACTCTAAGTTTGCGAGTCAAAATACTTTCGCTACACTTCACGACGCACTCCCCCCTCGGTCTTAGTCACTTTGTGCTTTACGCATCGGATAAACTGATGTCTACATCAGCGTCAATCGCTACAAGTTTGATCGACAGCGCGAGTCGCGATAGACTCGCGCTTCGTGACCGGTCGATAAGCCAGTGGTCCTGAGACCTCAAAAAGGAATGGGATGAGAACAAGACGACTCAGCATCATTGCCCGTTGCTCGTTCTGCTCAAATAATTGATTGCAGCCATTGTTTCGCGACTAATGTCCGGCGGCCGCGTCACGTCATCGAAAGGCATTCCGACGCAATCGTTGCGGAAGGAATGCGGGCCACGCAGAGGTCACCCGCTCGTCAACCCCCCTCTCACCCCCTCCTTCCTCCGTCGTGGGATGTTTACTCCCTCCGGTGGGTGTCGTCCTGTGAATTTTTAGAACGCGGCGCGCCGGGGACAGCCGCAGCAGCAGTCCCATTCTGACACACTTATAGGAGAAACAAGAACGAAACAAACGAAAAGAGAGCTCAGCTGCTGTCGCTATTCGGACAGCGACAGGACAGGCACGCGCGCGTGTCCCGTTACGGTTACGCCAGTTACGCCGTCTGCCGGCCTTGCCGTTTGCGTAACTCTCGGGTGCAGTCACGTCCCGATAAACGGCAGTGGCCGCGCACAACCACGCCGCTAAGTGTACCGCTGTCAATCGCCGACGCCGGGAAGACGACGTCGTTCCGTGCCCGGCGCAAGCTCGGCGTGCGCGGACGCTCGAGACAGGTGCACACAGCGACCGGTGCCTTAGGAATCCGCCGGCGCGGCACGTTTTCTCCGGCGGAGTGACGCGCCGCGTGCTGGCTTTCGAGTGATCATCTCGGATGCAGCGACGGCCGGCCGTGCCTACGCTCTCCCGTTATTTTCTTTGATGTCGTCTAACCGGCGTTGCTATGCGGCCCCAGCCTCTGCCAGCAAATCAGCCTCGCGCGCAGCGCGAGTTTGCCTCCGTTGTGGACGTTGGCAGACGGATGATGGGCTACGCGGCGACGGGAGTTTTTCGGTGCGAGATGGGGGGTTTCGGTGCTCGGACATCTCTCTGTGGGACACACCCTTTGGTGGCTCGGTGTATGCTGGAATCGTCTGCGGCTTTGGTGGTCCACTGTCATGCGAAAGGGAAAGTGGGACTCTTCGATGTGGGAAATCCTTGGGCGAAGATCACTCCCGGGGGGTCACGGTGGCAAAGGCTTGGACGGCACTCTTTCTAGAGAAAAAGGAGGGACAGTCGTTCTTGACCGGTGACACCATTATTTGGTTTTGCATTGAACCGAGGTTCGCTTGTTGGATGACGAGTCGCTTAAATGCTACACAAGTAAGGTCGCTCGTGAAAAATATGTGAAACCAATGCCAACGCTCCTGCGTTAGTCAGAGGCAGTGCAAAAGAGCTTACACCGCAAAAGGAAGTGTTCACAAGTACCGTTAGGCACTTGTGAACATTTCATTTAGCTTTATGACGCTACACTGACATGTTACATCAAATTGTGTACATGGCTATAAACTACGCGAACCATTGGCGAATGTGTTATAACGCCTTATTACGAATTGATGCGTTATTTGCAGTCTTGACTCCGTAACTTCGGTTTTTGAATAGCGATTTCTGAACGGCGGGGGCGAACACTTATCACGTCTTACCAACTATCCCGCTGGAAAGCTTCAGTGCATGGGGTTCGCCGGCATAAACCATCGACTCAGCGCAAAAATTTGGTCGTAAGTCACTCCTAAGAACTGCGTCAGAAGTGCATACAACTCCAATTTGTTTACAGCTAATAAACAGGGGCATGTGAATACAGGAAAATTTGAATATATGAATCGAATAGCCCTTGCTATTTGATTCGTATTCGACTCGAGAATTCACTATCCGAAGTTGTCGAACATTCCTTTATTTCCAATATATACGAGACAAAAACACTTATTGGAGTCTCGAGGGTGAGAAAACGATGAATGAGAGGACAGCTTCGGATGAATGTGCTGCAGGATAGCTTCAGATGTTGCGCAGGGGCACCAGTTCCTGAGCGATCCAGCGCACGGGGCAGATAACGTTTGCTCAACGATTTCCAGTCATTCAAGAAGAATGGCTCGCTTTCACGCAGCCTATGTACGAATTTGCTTCGCTATAATATTTGGCCAGTCCCACCACGTTTGCATCCCTCGAAAACAATGTGCGGGCCTGTAATGACTCTTTTCTCCATTAAGCGAATACAACCTAAATGCATCTGGTGACGAACTGTTCCCTCGATTCATTACTGCCATCGGCAAGGTGCTGCAGGCAATTGAAAGCCGATGTTTGCCGTTTGAAAGCTTCTCAGTTGTCCGGACATGTAATGTTGCTTTAGAAATGAGAATATATTCTATATTCGATTCGATATTCGGTAGTCATTTTTCTTGAATATTTCATATTCGAACACTCCTACTAACAAACAAAAGAACCACTTCGACTTTAGCATAAAAGTCAACTGTCTGCGAGACAATTATCGAAGTGGTAAAGATAACACTATGCCTCCTCCTCCATCACAGCCTGCAAGTTTTTGTGCCTGCAGTCGACCGATCCCACATCGTGAGGGAGATACTTCCTCAGTGGCTGAAAACATTCGAGCACGCGTCATTGGAAAACGAAAAAGTTTTTTTACGAACTCGACGAGCCAGAGTGTACGTTTTCTTCGAGCACATCAAAAACTCGTTTGCAGCTCGGCGAGACGCACAGAATAAACATGAAACACAAAATACCAAATGCCTTGTTTCACAAGAGTATGGGTTTAAAGAAGGCTCTTCTTTATATTAGGCGCCGTCCTCGACCACTCTTTTGTTTCCACATTTAGTTGGGAGAAAAGCCTCAGTCAATTATCGCTTGCAGTTTAAGCTCAAAACGATGTACACCGTGCGAAACGCCTACGACCGAAGACGGCTGTAAACGAGAACCATGGTCGGCTGCAAGGTGTTTGCTAGTTTATTTCAGTAGGTAAGGCCGACTGCACAGGCATCCATCCCTCTTCGTTTGTTTTGTTTGAAAACATCGTATGCGACCTGCCAGCCCACGTTAAGAGAGTTAGTATTGAAGCTGACTCATCATCCCGCTGCGGTCTTGACCGAGAAAAGCCGTCGAAGATAGCGATTCTCAAGCGGCGGGTATTTCCAAGCGAGTGCGTTGGAACCTCTAGACAGTACCGCCCTCAAGGTCCGCATGCAGGATTCAGGCAGACATGCGGCCGTGAGGGTTCTCGACGCATCTGTGGAGTTAGCGGAATGCCTTCGTCGAGTGACGGCCTCTTCCGGCCGAGACGTCGGCCCGTCTTGGTCTCGAGGTGAATGGACGTCTTTGTGCGCGCGCTTCTTGGCTCAGCCACGAGCCGCGTACCGACGTCTACTCGGGAGGTCCGCATCTCGCATACGTTCTCGCTTTTTCCCGGACGCTCTACGGCCTTCCAAGCTGCCTGTAGTCTCTCGGCACTCTGGGATCTTACAGAGGCCGCTTGGGCAGGGAGCTTTTTGAATTGAATTTAATTTAATCCGCAACAAGAAAATGTTACGAGGAGGACAGGTAAAAGCTGTAAAAACAGCTTGAGGAGCCTTGACCCCCTATCACACGGGGACGCATAAAAGCGTGCGGCTAAGGGAGTACAACCTACTAAGAGGAAAACACTTACAGGAGTTATAAAACGTCACTTGTAAAGGGGATTATACAGTTGTCAAATAGAAAATCATCGTATCACATCATTATACAAACATAAAACGCAGTTGTTTTGGTGATGTACTAGACATGTCAATCTTATTTTCTCTTATTATGTGGTTTAGAAGTGTAGGCAATTGAAATTTTAACATTTGATTTCCGTAATTGGTCCTACATTTGGCGACGTACCACACTTCAGAATGGCGCGCATTATAAGCAAAAAAGTTTTCCTCTAGCCTTGCTAGGTTTGTAGGTAAGGTTTGTAGGTAATTTTGGCCGTTGCTGAGTGTAGTCCTGGTTAAGAACCTTCGCCCTGATGAGCATAAATTGTCAAGCCATAGCTCAACAGTCGGGCTCAAGCAGGGACGGGCGACTCGGATTATGAGAGAGATTTGTACGCAGTATTATAAATAGGTGGGAGCGCAGTTTGCCGGCACTCCCAAGCAATCGATCGACTGGTAAATGTGAAAACACTGAAAAAAAAAGGGTGTGCCTGTGTATCAGCGACATCTGATTAGTAAAAGAAAATGAAAATAAAAATAAAAGGTGCAACCATGGGAGAAAATTGTCAATGTAAGCGAATAGACGAACACGAAGGTTCGCTTTAGGGGACACATTTCGCAGCGTATACTGGAGGCGTTCTCGGTGTCCCAGTTATCACATGGTGTACCAGCCATCATGCGCGGAGCTCTTAAACAATACCTAGGGATCATTCTGCGCGAACAGGACAAGGAGCAAGTTGCTCGGAGTTCAGTTCAGAAACTGCCCGTAAATTTTTAGTTCCTGTCGCCCGATAAGTTAATTAAAACAAGCTAATTATTTTAATCGTTGTCCTAATTGTCATGATGGCAATAAATGAGTTGTAGAGAATCGTAACAGACGTTATAATGAGATATTTCCAGCAAACTACAAATCTCATTTATTCTTACAGGTGAAGAGAACAGGCCCGCGGATAACGAAATATATCATGTGACTGCAAGTCCCTTTAGCACGCACGGGATATACCAACGCCACCAAGCAGTATCATTGGGAAACCATCTGGGGCGAGCGGCTAATATAAGAGCGCGCTTGTTCTTTCCCTGAACGTGTCAGACTCCTGACGGTTATTGCGTACCAAAGGCGACAAAACGCGCTAGCGGCGAGCCTGAAATGGACAGCTTGTTTTACCATTGAACACCTGTTGTGCACCTGTACCTGGTACGATACCCAACGCCTTTATCTCCAACAACCCTGCTGGAGGGTGCGAGGCCGAAAATTAACTTTTGAACCATTGCAGGGTATTTGTAAACATTTATAGGTTTGTGTACTTCTACATTCAAATACATATTCTAAATTTCATTGATACAGATGAAATGGAAAAGAAGTTATGGCTGTCGTGTGAACCAATTAGGCATGTCACCTTAGAAAAACTATCGTTCCAGAAATAATGAAGACACACTCATTGTTTTTGTTAGATACCTTCTAGGAAGTTATGTGCAGGATAAGGCTAGTCACGCATTCATTCATTCATTCATTCATTCATTCATTCATTCATTCATTCATTCATTCATTCATTCATAATCTTTCATGTCCACTGCAGTACGAAGGCCTCTCCCTGCTTCCTCCAATTACCCCTGTCCTGCGCCAAGCGATCCCAACTAGCGCCTGCGCATTTCCTAATTTCATCAACCCACCTAGTCTTCTGCCGTTCGTACAGTTTGTCCAGGGTGGCTGAGAGCGCCATCCGCTATGAAGGCGCTGCTGCGGTGCTTAAAAGGCATGGGACTTTCTGACAAATTGTGACTACGCTGTGTGACGTAGGATTCGACGACGACACTGCGTAACACTAGGGACTCCTTCGCAGACTGCGTGACAGTGCCCACACACAGAAACGGTTCGTGTGTATCGTGTGTGTGTGTGTGTGTGTGTGTGCGTGCGTGCGTGCGTGCGTGCGTGCGTGCGTGCGTGCGTGCGTGCGTGCGTGCGTGCGTGCGTGCGTGCGTGCGTGCGTGCGTGCGTGCGTGCGTGCGTGCGTGCGTGCGTGCGTGCGTGCGTGCGTGCGTGCGTGCGTGCGTGCGTGCGTGCGTGCGTGTGTGTGTGTGTGTGTGTGTGTGTGTGTGTGTGTGTGTGTGTGTGTGTGTGTGTGTGTGTGTGTGTGTGTGTGTGTGTGTGTGTGTGTGTGTGTGTGTGTGTGTGTGTGTGTGTGTGTGTGTGTGTGTGTGTGTGTGTGTGTGTGTGTGTGTGTGTGTGTGTGTGTGTGTGTGTGTGTGTGTGTGTGTGTGTGTGTGTGTGTGTGTGTGTGTGTGTGTGTGTGTGTGTGTGTGTGTGTGTGTGTGTGTGTGTGTGTGTGTGTGTGTGTGTGTGTGTGTGTGTGTGTGTGTGTGTGTGTGTGTGTGTGTGTGTGTGTGTGTGTGTGTGTGTGTGTGTGTGTGTGTGTGTGTGTGTGTGTGTGTGTGTGTGTGTGTGTGTGTGTGTGTGTGTGTGTGTGTGTGTGTGTGTGTGTGTGTGTGTGTGTGTGTGTGTGTGTGTGTGTGTGTGTGTGTGTGTGTGTGTGTGTGTGTGTGTGTGTGTGTGTGTGTGTGTGTGTGTGTGTGTGTGTGTGTGTGTGTGTGTGTGTGTGTGTGTGTGTGTGTGTGTGTGTGTTGGGATTTTTTCCCTTTGCTTTTCTTTTCTCTCTCACCTATCGCATCCCTTTGGCCCTACCCCAGTACAGGGTAGCCAACCGGAGATAATCTCTGGTTAAGCTCCCTGTCTTTCCTTTGCCTTTCTCTCTCTATCTCTCTCTCGACTGATCTTCCCTTCTTTTGTCGCTCTCTTTCTGTCTCTTAGTATACTTCGTTCCATCGCGCTTTGCGCGGTTCTTAACTTGTTCTCAAGCTTCTTTGTCAGTTTTCATTTTTCATGATAACAATATCATCACTTTGAGGCTAAGTTCAATGTTTTTTTTTCATCATATGTGATTTTGTCATTATATGTAATGTGTTAAATCTCACTTAAAGTAATTGCAATAGGCTTAGATAAATTTATTGCTAAACTTGCAAATGTCCGCTAATCGAACGTACTTAGTGAAAATACAGAACTCGGAGCGTTAACACTCCTTCGAATTGGTTCAGTAAAAAAAAAAAAAGACGCATTTTGTGAGCGTATCTTCAATCTTGTAAAGGCCATAACGCGATGAAGCACAGTGGGAAGACCATCCATGCGAAGGCAAGGGATTACTTCTTCATGGTCGCTGAGCCCACGCTTATATATAGTACAGGGAATTTCAGCCGGTGACGCGTAGCTTTTGAATAATAAAGTGCGATTTAAAGGCTACATTCAAAGCAACTTTCCTAACTTCGAAGTCGCTAAAATGTCGCCGATTGTTCTGTCACTTCGCTAAAAGAAGTAGCCGGTCGTTGGATAGAAAATTTGTCTCTAAAGAGACAAGAAAGTCGCTATGTAAAGCGGCATAATCACTAAAATGGCAACACTGTGCTCTACACTAGTGTTTCTACATTAGTCTACACTTTCTTTCTTTATTATAACCGGCTTTTTACTACATGATTTCTCACGGTACCTGCACCGATGGATTGTACAAAGAACTGTTTATAAGACTGCGATGTCTCTTAGAACTTAAGGGAAGGGAAAACAAAATCAGTTGGTACGTATTTATGTTGAAAATTCAGCGTTCGTGCCATCTGGTATCACGATTTGTCGTCTTACTTTTGCGCTGAAATTCGAAACTTTATATTTTTCTCTCTCTCCATCTCTCTCTTCGTTATCGTCGCACACACTAAGAAGAGGACGCCGCAAACCCGTTTCTTAGCTGGCAATTCCTGTCGCAATAAAATACACTCTTGCTCAGGTACTGAATAGCGGAATCGACATGACAATGCGCCCTAAAAATTTGGCTGCATTTGCGGTCACAGGCGTGTACTTAGCTTGCCAAGCATTTCGAAGAGAAAGCGCCAAGTTTTTCTAACGGTCAAGCGCGATTGCTTATGTGGGAATGAAAACACGTTTGTTTCTATTCGTATATAGTATCAGGTCACGACAATTTCCGTCCGGGCTTCAACAAAGCTTTTTCGTTATCGCAGCTAACATCGCCACGCAACTGTTACCGCAACTACGACGCATTCTACGCGCTCGCCGCACAAGTAGTCTTTCTGCACTCGTGTAATTGGACTGCTTTGCTTAAGCTTGCGAGAGCAGCTGGCGCTATCACTATAGTTCCAGGGTCAGTTCCGTTTGCCTCTCTTTTTTTTTTCAATCTGACCAGCAAAGCCCGGTCTGCGACCTCTTCCATTGTTGTAGCACTGTAATAGTAATGGGAGTCACGATCGCGATAGTGGTCGTTTTCACCCTCCGGGGGCCGTCTTAGTAAAGCAGGCACAAAAGTACACGCACGCACGCACGCACGCACACACAAACACACAAACGCGCATCATAAGCAAACAGACAGACAGACAGAGTTCATACGCGTGACATTCACAGGTACAGACAGATCTTTCTCCCTACCTTCCTCTCTTTCGTACAGCACGCAGCAACAAGCGAACAAAAGACGAACAGGAGAGCTAAGAGATCGCCATCTCGCAGTGCATATGCGCTTTGAAGAATTCGGCCCACAAAAACAGAAAGCAAAAATCTGGTTGTCTCAATTCTTTCCCAGCCTCTCCGCCATTATTCGCGCTCTGGGAACGCTGCTCGCACGTGAAAGCCCCGTAATTGCTCGCGGTCAGGGCAACAACACGGCGCATCATGGTTTCGCAAGGGCGGGGTCACCCACTGCCGGTCGCGCTGTTATCGCGCCGCTCGGAGCTTGCACGCGTACTTGGAGCGTCGTCAGCGGCTTCGAGTTGGCGTGCGCGGCCGACTCGCTTGAGGCACGGCCGTCGCTGACGTCAGGCAGCCGTTGACGTTGTGCTACGCGAGGGCGTCGCTTCGACGGCGTCCGGTAACGGTTACGAAGTTTCTCGCACGTTATTTCTCCCGCAGCGTTCAGTGCCCAAATTCAAAAATCTGCGCTTACTGCGATTTCTGGTCATCCGCGTCGGCCATCCTCGTCGCGATCGCCTACTTATCCAGCCCATCGCTGTTGAACGTGCAGCTGGCACCCCAACGCCGGTCAATAAGGAAATGGCCTTGCGTAAGAGAACTTTTGTGAATACGGGCTTACATCTCCGAGTTTTTTTTTTCTTTTCAGTCTTTTCATTCTTTTTTTTTTTTCTGGGGAAGCGCGAGGGCGTCACAATCGATTCCTGTAAGAATGCGTTCCCTCGCGCCTGACGCTATGCGCAGTCAAAACGCGGTCAGCTTATTTGATGTGTCGTAATTTTTCGTTGGAGCGACTTTCGCAATCTGCACTTTGTATTTATTTATTTTTTATTTATCACAATACCCACAGCGCCCGTAGGCATTACAGCGGGGGCGGGGGGAGCAATATATAACGCAGGTAAAACAAAGCAAGTACCCGGGACACTTTCATATTCCCACGTGCACACACACCCACACACGCAAAAAAAAAAACGAAAGATAAAACACTGTCTTACTTCGATAGACTTATTGAATTTGGAAATGCCTCGTTCGAGAGAATCGTTGCGACAACGGATTTGTGTAACTTGTTCCACTGGCTTATGGTTCTGGGGAAAAAAAAGTCTTATTTCGAACGCTTCAGTTTTGCAGGCTACATTTTAAATCTTATTTTCATGGTCCAGCCGTTGTGAAACGTAATCAGGCTCGGAGAAATATTTCCCCGGGGTCTGTGCCTGTTCGAGAGTGGAATATGTTGTGAAAAGGTTTGACTCTGAGATATTCCCTGCGTTGCAGTACTGGTTCGCAACCGAGGCTTTCTTTTTCTCTTGAAACACTGAAATTCCCGGTACAATCTGAACAAACAAAACGAACGGCTATGCTTTGAATTCTTTCTAAACTGTTCACCTCGCGTGCCGACCACGGATCCCACACAGCGCAGTCCAGAACGGATCGGACATTTGATTTGTACAATGATGCCTTTGTCTCAAGTGCCAACTTTTTTGCATTTCTGCGCAGGAAACCTGGAACGTGGCATGCTTTAGCTCTCATGTGATCAATGTGACGGCTCCAAGAAAGAACAGGTGTGAAATAAACTCCGAGGTACTCGTGCTCCATAACTGATATAAGCTTGGTTGAATTTAGAGAGTAACAGGAGTCATGAGTTGTTCTTTTCCTCGAGAAACGCATGTCAACAGATTTTTTTCAAGTTAATGAGCATGTGCCACTTGTTGAACCACTCATTTGCTTTGTACAGGTCATGTTGTAAAACACTGCGGTCATGGCTGGTACGAATAACCCTATACAAGACACAATCATCCGCAAATATAGCATGATTTGCGATGAAATACTGGAGCAGATATCATTTATGCAGGTAAGGAACAAAAGTGGGCCCATGACTGAACCATGGGGCACGCCAGAGGACACAACTTCACGAGATGTCTTGCCGTTAAGCACAACTTTCTATCTTAAATTTAGGTATTCCTTTACCCAGTTAACAACCGTAGTGTCTGTATTATGAATCAATGAATGAATGAATTAATTTTCATAATATATATAGAAGTTTTTGGAGGATATAAGGAAAAAAGTTGCAAAAGAGCAACTTGACTAGTCCTTAAACCTTCTCGTGATAGCAGCAGCAGAAACGAACACATGGCATAAGGGGAGGGTAAGAGAGAAATAACAAAACAAAACAAAAACAATAAACGTTCTCATACAAGTGTTCATACAGCAGATAGCAATTGAAAAAATACATAACTCAATAAAAAGAAAGCCTACTTCTACAGAGATTAAAAGCTAATAGGCACCAAAGCAATTTATTAACTTGTTTTTACTGCAAGAAAAAACATCAGTACCATCGTTCATTAACTTATTTAATAATTGCGGTAAACTGTATGAAAGTTTTTGTTTCGCATAGTTGGTACATGGGTAGGGCACAAACCAATATTCCGGAAATCTTATAGCATAATAGCTTCTATTTCGTGTCAAGTTGGCTACAGACCTGGCGTAGTTAATGTTCTTCTAGCACTCCTTACCGTATGTTAACGCTAAGCGAAAATTGAAGAGATCAGTAGCTTTAAGTATATTTAGGTGTTTAAATAATGAATTAGTCGGAAAGGCAAATGGTACTTCGCACACAACACGAATAGCTCTCTTTTGCAGACGAAAAATACGATTAATATTAGTGCCAGATGTTGTGCCCCAAACCAGGCAGCTGTAATTTAGGTGGCAACAAAACAAAGATTTATACAGCAGAAGTTTTACCTTCTGTGGAATCTATTTAATAGTGAAAAGAAGACCTGAAACTTGAGAATGCTTGTTTGTTAAAAAATTAGTATGACAGTTCCAAGATATGTCATCATCAAAGAAAACGCCTAAGGTTTTAATGGAATTCACGAGCATGATTTTTCAAGAGCCAAGTTTAATGTCATCCTTCAGAAGAGCATTTTTATTCTTGGCATGAAACAAAATTGCTTTAGTTCTTCCTGTGTTGATTTTCAACCCATTTTCGACAGACCGAGCATATAATTTTTAAGCACACAATTCGCAACTGTAAGCAGTGTTATAGCATTACTTGAAGAAAACAACGCGGTTGCATCATCAGCATATAAAATAAACTTGGTGTGGAGATCTACATTAACAATATCATTAATAAAGATATTAAAGAGAAGAGGGCCTAAAATGCTGCCCTGCGGAACGCCAATATAGACTGGTTTAACTTGGGATGAAATGTTATTAATTTGCACAAATAGGCATCTATGACACAGATATGACCTAATAAAGTATAAAGCGATGTCACGAATACCATAGCGATTCATCTTATGTAACAGAAGCTTGTGGTTAATACAATCAAAGGCCTTGCTAAAGTATACTTCTAAATACATTCAAATTTTTCTCTATAATTAAGAAGTGTACCTCCAATGACCGAATGAGCACCTGTAAGACCATATATAATTTGCTTTGCTTCAAAGTTCGTTCCACCCACTGTGGCTCCTGAATGGAGCCGTAATGGCGCTCTCATGCCGAGCACGAGTCCGTGGTGTCGATCACCGGCCTTGGAGACCGCATTCGAACGGCAGCGCAAGGCAAAAACGCACGAGTGTTTAGATTTATTCGTGCTTCTAGAAAATGCGGGCCCGTAAAACTAACCCGGGGCTGTGTGTCCCATCGCAACCGGCAACTGCTGTTTTGAGACCTGAAAGTCTGACGCAATTTACAGCGTATTTTGCTGTTGCCTCTTGCAATCATAACTCCCCACCCCCCACTCCAAGCGTGTGCTACAATATCTACTTCTCGATTAGATTTTAAAAAATTATAGTTTTGTGTGTGGCGGGGGGGGGGGGGGGGAGCGGCGGGGCGGTTACGTGCCAAACCCACGATCTGTTCTGTGAGCCATGCCGCAGTGGGGGACCCCTGAAATTTCGACCACCTGGGGTTCTTTAACGTGCACCTACATATAAGTACATGGGTGTTATTGCATTTCGCCCCCGTCGAAATTCGGCCGGCGTGGCCGGGATTCGATCCCGCCTCGATTACATCGTTCATGATCCAAACAGCACAATAAGTTCACTGGAAAATGTAGGCTTGAGTTGATCAAAAGCGGTAGAACAAGGAGTGTCGCTCTAGCCAACGTTTCAACATGGAAACGTGTACAATCAATCAATCAATCAATCAATCAATCAATCAATCAATCAATCAATCAATCAATCAATCAATCAATCAATCAATCAATCAATCAATCAATCAATCAATCAATTAATCACTGCTAATCACTCGTCATGCCACTTGCCAGTGCGGGGGTGACATATTGGACACTGCCAAATTCCGCCATATTGTGAAGTTATGCAATGGTTGCATTTTATAAGCCAGTCAGACAGGCCGTAGCAGCCTTCTGAACGAATCAGAACTGACAAGATGGCGACATCGACCATATGGCGAAATTTTCACGACGTCCACGATACCATTCGCAGGGAACATCAAAATCGGTATGACGGAAGGCGGCACTTCGAGCCGTTCGCAAGAAACCTGCTATGGGTAACTACTTAAGAGGAAAAAACGAAATCAGGAAAGAAACAATTTATAATAACTCAAAGGGAAGCTCCTTATTTTTCGAAGCGAGATCAGGACGCCTTAGAACACGCACTTATAAAGCGAGATGCAGGAAGGAAGAAGAAGCATGTACTTGCTGCGGCAAAGCTAGGGAAACGATGGAGCATGTTTTATTAGAATGTGAACGTATCTTCCCAGTGGTCGATTTACGCATCTCTGGCCTCCTTGAAGCTCTTGGGCTCAGCGAGAGCAGGGGGAATGTAAATATGTCCGCAATAGAAATTAGTAAGAGGCGGTTGGAATATTGGTGGAATAAAAGTAGGGAAACCACAAACAACGGAGGCGTACAAAAACGAAGCTAATAATAGGGGTCCAGAGAGTTTGGTTATGGGAATTCATCCTCTATTTTCCTTTTCTTTTTTTCTTTCTAACGTAGGTAGAAATTTAGACAATATAATAAATTAGCTTGGTGGCGCAACCAACCATACCGTTCCAAAGGGGACGCTCATAACATCCATCCATCCATCCATCCATCCATCCATCCATCCATCCATCCATCCATCCATCCATCCATCCATCCATCCATCCATCCATCCATCCATCCATCCAGTAGATAGCGATCAATCTGCGCTTGTCCCATCCGCCCCCTTTTCCCTCATGCTGTGCCTCTTTTTAGCGCTAAATAATTATGTCTAACGATTAATAGCCTCTGCACTGACAAATTACCGAGTCATAATTCACGGCACAAGTACTCTGTGTGTGCGACGCCCATTGCCTAGTGATTATGCGTGCATGTGCGTTCCTCATTACCTAAAGCTTTTATTTTCTAGACGTTTGTTGTTCACTTTTCCCTATCCATTAGTTCGCTTTTACTTGCCACTTGTTTCTGCCATTTTAAGTGCTGGCAGTAGTAGCCACAATGGAAAGGTAATAATGTTTTTATTTTTGTTTTAAATAATAAAGGAAAGAACCATCAAGTAAATTGAGTGCCTTTCTCTGTGTTATGGGAGCAACGCTGAGTACAAAGCTGCTCTTAAATTGCCGGGCATTTCTGACGGGATAAGGAATGCAGTAAACCGATGTGGTGGCTTGTGTATTAGAGGGCAAAGCAGTCTTACCTCTCTCTCTCTCTCTCTCTCTCTCTCTCTCTCTCTCATCTCATGTGCGTTCAGCGCAAGCACATTCTTTGAACTGCTTTGTTTTTGTACGCCTCTCAACACTGTGTACGCATACAGGACAGTGCAATTATCGCAGTCCCAAGCCTATGATCGCATTTTAAAATTGTTGGTTGGCGTAATTTATCAAAAAGGGACGGCAAAACTGCGTTACGGTGCAGAGGCCATCCCTGTGTACAGAGTCCTTACCATTACGTAAGCATGTTTTCGTAGGAAAACAATTTGGCCGGAAATGAGGCCTACCTGCATGGTTGTAGTGATAATGACGGCAATTAAGAGCGGTAAATGTACGGGCTGAAAACGGAGGTTGTTGCTATACGGTGGCGCCCACGTGAGCGCTTCTGGCGTGCCTGGCGGGACTCGAACTACCGGCCTGATGTTCCCCGAATTTCACGTGCCATTTCACACCAACATCGGTCAAGGTCATCATCACCTTGACGTGATGACTCTCTCCGAGCTATTCCGCGCCAAGACAAATTGCTTTGAGCTGAAGAGAGAGAGAAGGCTTAACTATGCATGATATGAGTGAGAGAATAAAACGTATTTTCAAGCGAATTTTTTTCTTTGTTCGGGCGCTTGCCTTTGCACATCTGCGAATGCGCCAAAGGGATATAGGATAAAGTGTATACGTAAATTTACCTTGGTTAAACGTAACCTGCAGCTCGCTGACGTTGGTTTCGTTTGAAAAATGATTGGCTCGGATTAATAATGACAGTAATTACACGCCATGTGTTGCGTGCCAAAATAACGCTTCCGTTGTACACGGTGGCAAGGAGGTCGTCGCGGGAGTCGGGGATTTCCCTACAATTATGTTGTTCAGCTTTGTTTCTCGTGCGCTTTAGTATTCGTTGACAGGTGCTTTAGAGAACTGACCATTACTCGGGGGTCGAAAATGCCAGCCATTATATATATATATGTCTGTGTGTGTGTGTGTGTGTGTGTGTGTGTGCTTACATTGAAATGTAAAAAAGGAAAAGAAAAGGGAACCGAAAATGGACGAAAAGATAACGTGCCGCCGGTGGAGCCGAATACACAACCTCCTCATTACCCGTGCGTTACACTACCAGCTGTGCTATGGCGATGGCTATCAGTCCGTCCACTAACTTTGGTATTTATGTTTACCAGATCTACCCTTGAGAGTGTCAGCCAGCGCCACTCCTATCCATGGTGTAGGGGATGTGGAACGTCCTTTTTGGCTCGATGGCGTCACTTCCCACGTGAACATAGGAGAGCAGTCACGTGGCTGGAAAAAAAAACTCGTTTGCTACCTAATGACGCCAAGGCTGCCAGATTCGGGACCCTCGCAATGTATGAACGAGAGAAGGGAAACCGAGGGGCTTGATTTTTGTTAATCATGGCCATATAAAGCCAACAGATCATGCAGCCAAGAAACGCATCGGGGATACTAGCTGTGTTTGAAATTGAAATGTAAAAAAAATATAGAGCTTACCAAAATTATTCCTTTGCTCAATTATTACTAAAGAACAACCACAATGGAATTTGCACTGCGCATAAAGCTTAGTTTCATATTATCAAAATATACAGCTGCCTTCATGAACAATTTTACATTTAAGATACGAGTGAATGCCTCACGATAGGCTCGTAAAAGTAGATGTTATTAAAAAAAAATGATAACGCCGCCATTGCCATTCGTCAGAAATGACGCAGGACCCGGAACACCGAGGATCAGCATGGCATTTAGGCATCACCACCGAGATAAGGCGGCATCCGCGGCGCACTGAAAAATCTCGAAAATGACTTGTTGCGATTCGTGTCGTATCCGCTAACCACCAGGCGAATGTGTCGCCTGCTTAAGTGCTATGTAAAGCCTCCTCAGCACAGAAGGCTTTGAAAGCGTTGTTGCGCTTCTTTCGGAGTACTGGTCTTAGACTTTAAGAAGTGCCGCATTCCGCTTTTCCTTTTCTCTTTTATTATTGCTCTTCGCTCTTTTTTTTTTCAATGTCTCCTTTTTGATTATCTTTTATTCCCCTTGCCCCTTTCTTTTTCTTTTAATAAGAAAATTACACAATTGAGCCCCGCATCTTTGCCCAGACTGCTTTAATAGTATATACTACTCATTTATGACCAATTACTCAGGAAGAGGATCTTAGTGTTGAAGCAATGAACGACTATCTCATGGGAACCATTAAGGAGTGCGCAATGGAAGTCGGTGGTAACTCCGTTAGACAGGAAACCAGTAAGCTATCGCAGGAGACGAAAGATCTGATCAAGAAACGCCAATGTATGAAAGCCTCTAACCCTACAGCTAGAATAGAACTGGCAGAACTTTCTAAGTTAATCAACAAGCGTAAGACAGCGGACATCAGGAACTATAATATGGATAGAATTGAACAGGCTCTCAGGAACGGAGGAAGCCTAAAAACAGTGAAGAAGAAACTAGGAATAGGCAAGAATCAGATGTGTGCGTTAAGAGACAAAGCCGGCAATATCGTTACTAATATGGATGAGATAGTTCAAGTGGCTGAGGAGTTCTATAGAGATTTATATAGTACCATTGGCACCCACGACGATAGTGGAAGAGAGAATAGCCTAGAGGAATTTGAAATCCCACAGGTAACGCCAGAAGAAGTAAAGAAAGCGTTAGGAGCTATGCAAAGGGGGAAGGCAGCTGGGGAGGATCAGGTAACAGCAGATTTGTTGAAGGATGGTGGTCAGATTGTTCTAGAGAAACTGGCCACCCTGTATACGCAATGCCTCATAACCTCGAGCGTACCGGAATCTTGGAAGAACGCTAACATAATCCTAATCCATAAGAAAGGGGACGCCAAAGACTTGAAAAATTATAGACCGATCAGCTTACTGTCCGTTGCCTACAAGGTATTTACTAAGGTAATCGCAAATAGAATCAGGAACACCTTAGACTTCTGTCAACCAAAGGACCAGGCAGGATTCCGTAAAGGCTACTCAACAATAGACCATATTCACACTATCAATCAAGTGATAGAGAAATGTGCAGAATATAACCAACCGTTATATTTAGCTTTCATTGATTACGAGAAAGCGTTTGATTCAGTCGAAACCTCAGCAGTCATGGAGGCATTACGGAATCAGGGTGTAGATGAGCCATATGTAAAGATACTGGAAGATATCTATAGCGGCTCCACAGCCACCGTAGTCCTCCACAAAGAAAGCAACAAAATCCCTATAAAGAAAGGCGTCAGATAGGGAGATACGATATCTCCAATGCTATTCACAGCATGTTTACAGGAGGTATTCAGAGGCCTGGAGTGGGAAGAATTGGGGATAAAAGTTGATGGAGAATACCTTAGCAACTTGCGATTCGCTGATGATATTGCCTTGCTTAGTAACTCAGGAGACCAATTGCAATGCATGCTCACTGACCTGGAGAGGCAAAGCAGAAGGGTGGGTCTGAAAATTAATCTGCAGAAAACTAAAGTAATGTTTAACAGGCTCGGAAGAGAACAGCAGTTTACGATAGGTAGCGAAGCACTGGAAGGGGTAAGGGACTACATGTACTTAGGGCAGGTAGTGACCACGGATCCGGATCATGAGACTGAAATAACCAGAAGAATAAGAATGGGCTGGGGTGCGTTTGGCAGGCATTCTCAAATCATGAACAGCAGGATGCCACTATCCCTCAAAAGGAAAGTGTATAACAGCTGTGTGTTACCAGTACTCACATATGGGGCAGAAACCTGGAGACTTACGAAAAGGGTTCTGCTGAAATTGAGGATGACGCAACGAGCTATGGAAAGAAAAATGATGGGGGTGACATTAAGGGATAAGAAAAGAGCAGATTGGGTGAGGCAACAAACGCGGGTAAACGACATCTTAGTTGAAATCAAGAAAAAGAAATGGGCATGGGCCGGACATGTAATGAGGAGGGAAGATAACCGATGGTCACTAAGGGTTACGGACTGGATTCCAAGGGAAGGGATGCGTAGCAGGGGGCGGCAGAAAGTTAGGTGGGCGGATGACATTAAGACGTTTGCAGGGACAACATGGCCACAATTAGTACATGACCGGGGTAGTTGGAGAAGTATGGGAGAGGCCTTTGCCCTGCAGTGGGCGTAACTAGGCTGATGATGATGATGATGATGACCCTTGTCGACAACCGATACATTTAGGCAAATCAGTTTACTCACTTGTTCCATCACACTTCGGCTTTGGACATCACACTTCGACTTCGACGGATTTCAGCAGCTCCCGATTGTACTGACTGGACCCTGACTTGTGAATTTAGCTGCCACTCAGACTCTCTAGTCGTGAAAAAACTTTAGCGCGCCGCCTGTGCTTGAGCGTCGAATTCCCCAACGCTCATTCCTTCCTCATCGGAATGGCCAACAGTGCCATATGCTACTCTTGCGTGTGTGATGAAACCGTAGCACGCATTTTGTGTCTCTGACCATCCTTCGATTCACAACGATGCACTCTGCGTCTACTGCCCAGACGAGTGGTCATTTCTGGAAGCAAAGATCCTGGGACCGTGGCCGAAGAACTCTATAGTATGCACAAAACCACAGAAGCGCTAATGAGCTTCTTGAAGGCAACTGGGCTGTACGACCTTGCGACTATACGAGAGTGAAAATTCATCTGCGGGTGCACACACACTGACCTTCATGTCTTTTCCCCTTCCTCACGTGTAGGGTAGCCAACCGGGCGCGACAATGATTACTATCCGTGCCTTTCCTTCTATTTCTCTCTATTTTTATAACCAATTAAGTCGAAGTGAAATTTCGTTGCAGTTAGCCTGCATTAGGGGTTTCTAGGACATTGGCACCATGCTTCCACCCCTACACAATACAAAAGTTAAGTAATTTGACGCCGACAAAATTTGTGGAATGTCTTGCAAGGCTTGATCCGCCTCCAACCAACAGCATCCTCCTCCTCCTTTTTCTTTATTTACCGCTGAGGTCAAAACTTTTCGCAGTCTTGTACATTGTAGCGAGTGACGTTTCCACGTCACGACAGAGATCGAACTCGATTCGTAGAGCTCGTATAATGTAGGACGCAATGACCGCTTCGACAGCACAAGTTTTTTTTTTCTCGTACACGTGTACAGTATTGAAAACGGAAATATCCTTAATCGTTAGTCACGCTGCACCGATACATGCCCATAGAGAAGCCCCAAGGAGTTCTTTCTTGTGATTTTGATCACATACAATAAACAAACAAGTTTTATTATTTTATTGTCGATGCTGTGTTTTTATGTTACAGAAGTAACAGCATCAACGACAACAGAACAATCTATAAAGAAATCTGCATTTCACCATCGGCAAAATGTTATAGTATTTCTAGTAGAAAAAAACCCACTTTCACGGCTTTCTGAAATAGTATTTAAATAATGATTCTTAAAGTGTACCTTAAACAAAACCTGATATTTGGCGACAACAGCTATGAATGACCATAAGACAGACAAGTTGCTGACGGAAAACATTCATTAATTGTATGCGTAATGCTTGTTGACGTTATTACACGTGTTTACGGCTGTCATCATAGGCTTAGGGTGTGGCGTTCTGATCAAGGTCACGACAAAGTCTGGCATTTACAAATGACCACTTCGGCTTGCCTCGGTCGACAAGGCGCATCCTTGGACTAAGAGGCGGACAATCGCAATATGCAAAGTGCCTGCAGGCAGTTATTGGAAAATTGCCACAGCTCAACCGCTCCCGCGCCTATGTATCGTCGAAAACACGTTAGTGTATTTTTGTGTCCTTCTTTATTCTTGTATACTCTCGCCTTTTCGCTGGTTATCAGTTTTTCTTAGGTTTATAAAAGGAGTGAATTTTCAAGAGCTGTCTACGCAAGAAAAAAAAAATAACGGTGATCAATATCTGCACCCGTTACTCGAAGAGTTGGAAGAAGCATTTGGCTTGCTTTTCGCGTTTTCGTCGTTTTTTAAAAATATGTTTTTATCAATATGGTTATGATTACAGGACCACCCTCCGCGGCTGGCATGACCGTTTTGAGAGCGAGCACTAACATTGCCAGTTAAAAATTTAATTTGAGGCACTCCGGAAATTCGAACCACCTGGGGTTCTTTAACCTGCACCTAAATGTAAGTACACGGGTGGTTTCACATTTCGCCCCCATCGAATTGCGGCCGCCGTGGTCGGGATTCGATGCCGCGACCTCATGCTTAGCAGCCCAACACCGCAGCCACTAAGCAACTGCGGCGGGTTAGCATTGCCAATGTGCAGCTGTGTGCGCGTTGTCGTATGAGCAGAACAGACGGTGAACTTCGAGCTACAAACGCCGAGAGTTTTCCTTCACTCTCATGCACCGCCGAGTTGCGACGCCTGCAAGACCATTCGAGGGGGTTCAGCGTTTTACTATCGCTTCTATTGCTTCGCCATTTTTGCGACACCGCCCGATTCTTGTGTGTACAGGTATTTCCAGAGTGCTGGTTTAACTACGTCATGATTAACCAAACTAGCTCACTAGCACTAGCAAAATTATTAACTTAACAAATTGTGTTGTTTAACGTCCAGAACCTACACAGTGGACTACGAGGGACGTACGGCGTATATTGGAAGGATCCGGATTGTTTTTGATCACCTGGGGTGCTTCGAAGCGCACCTAAATATAAGCACAATATTTTTTTTTTCGCATTCGGCCCCCTTTGGAATGCGACCTCCATGACCAGGTGTCGAATCTACGACCTCGTGATTAGCGGTGGAACGCCGCAGTTACTGAACCACCGCGACGGGTGCCACCAAAGTATTCGAAGTATTTTCCATTCGCAAGAACTTCGTTGTATGCGAGCACAGTATATATAATCATCTTCGCTATTACGATGGGCAGCGGTTATGCACCATAAAGAACTACGAGTCGTTCTTTGATGCTGGGAGGCTGTATGAGAACATCCTTCGATGCTGGGGGCTGGGATACGGGCCGGAGAGGCGTTGGGGTGGAAGGAGAGACTGCGAGGAGCGGAGGTGTGGTTAAAGTGGACGATAAGACCCGACCTTTCATCATTTTGACACCTCCGTGTGGGGCGGGGTAGGGAGTTGGTATAGAGACCACTATGAGACAAAACGTACCTTCGCCACCGCCGACGTGCTCTAAACCTTGTCTTTCGCAGCATCTGAAGCAACCTATCAAATCCCAGTGATTACCCTCCCTGTGCCTTCCACCCGCAACAAACGATACGTTATGTGTTGTTTCGCGAACAACCTTTCGACTAGCCGAAAAAGAAAGAACAAGAGAAAGAACTGAGCGCCTCCCACTCACGCGAGCCCTGTAAAGCTGCGTCTTCACGTTGAACACTTAATGTTGGTGATATTCTCCCGCGATGACATCACCTTAAAAGGTTGCGCATTCCATAGCAAGTCATGCCGCCTTAGGGTTGCATAGCTTTTTTCAGGGGTCTCTAAGCACCCCGTAGCGTGTTTTACAAGTGAAACGTAGGCCCCCGACGTACTTCTCCCCAGCCTCACGAAAAACTTCCATTCGAGGGCGGGAAACCCCTTTGACCCCTAAAACTGTAATACGGGGTTACCGGCGTAAGACTTATCAGCGACGAAGAATGCGCTCGCCTCCTTTCATAATAGCCGCATAGATAGCCGGCTGGATGTAAACAGACGAAGGGCGAGGGGAAAGCAATGATGCGAGTGCAAAGCTGGTAGTTGCACGAGGCTGCTGCAAGCGACACACACCCGCCCATGAATGTGGTACCCTCTTCGTTCCGCTTGGAAGAAGGTGCGTACGCCGTGCGCGTTCCGTAAGCACGCCTAATGAGCGCGTTGGATCAATTGGCAGAACGACTGCGGACGCCTTCCCCGCACCCCGTCCCACGCCGGCACAACAGCATGCGCAGGGGGAAGAGGCTCTGACGCAGCAGACAAAGCTGTGCTGCGAGACGCCGGCATTCGCAGAAGGGGTGAACAGTCGGGAACTGCGGAGCAAACGAAGAACAAGCAAAACGGCCCGGCCCACCCGCCGGATGAAACAAAATATGGAGCTCAAAAAACAGAATAAAGTAAGGGCAGGGGAGTTGCGGACGACCGCCGGCAGCGAGCACCCGCGAGCAGCAGCAGCATCCCTTTGCCTTTTGATGTATTCCGGCACGGAGCATCACGAAGCACCAACATGCGGGCGAGTGAAAGCAGGTTTGGGAATTCCCGATGCTCGACGAGCGCTCGGGCTGGCATGGGCCGCGTGCGTTCGTAGACGGCGCCGTCGTTTTCACTGCTGGCCGCGTCTGGATCCGCACGCTCGTCGCCGCGTGTCTGTGCAGGAGTTGCGGGGGGGCGTCGACTGCGGATGGACGCGCGCTGTTGCTGCTGTTTGACGGGTGCAGCCTGCGGACGTAGTTGATCTGCCCGCGCCTGGCGCTTGGACGTCGGGATCGACTCGCCCCTCGTCGAACGACGTCGCAGGTTGCCGGATCGCTGATCCGCGTCGCGAAGAAGCAGCGATGGACCGCCCAAGAGGCGCCCAGGTGGGACGACATCAGCAGCATTATCGTTCTTTTTTCACTGTGACAGTGGATGGGGACAATCATTTGCGGAAGGGATTACAGGTATACCAAACTTGAATTGGCGGTGTGAAAGAAGCAGCAAAAGACAGGAGGCTCTAGTAGAACTCAGTGGAGTGCGATGCCTACGTTGATCAGTTGTAACGTCGAGTGCCAGAAATTAGTAGGTTGTGTCATACAAAAACTAATGCAAGGGAACTTCTTGGATGAATATAAGAAAAACAATGTATTTAAGTTCCGCAACCAAGGCGTAAGGTTGGTTACCTTTTATTTCGCTTGATGCAAGCCCTGCGCGGAACTTTTAGTGATATCAGAGTAGTGCAAATAGGGGGACGATCCCGACGTTTTGATCAAGGGAACCACTCCGTAGCGTCCATTAGCGCCGTGGACAACTGTCAGACGGGCGTTTGCAACACGGCCTTCTATATGCGGTGACGACGAGCCGTTGCGGAAGCCACCCGAGCCGCGTGTTCTTCACTTTTCCTTCAGAGCGCGTCGACGCTCGTTGCGTTTCAGCGTGCAGATGAGCCTCGTTACCTTGGGTGACGGGAGCAAGCTTGACACCCTAACGACGTAACGAGAGTGCTTCTGCCAGTCAAGGAAGGACGGTTGGCGATAACCACGACACTGGTGCTTTCCAAACGCAGTGCATGCTTCTCCTTTAAAAAGAAAATAAAAGTGGACAAGGTGTGACAGAAATGGTCGTGTTACGAAACACGGCATGCAGGCGCAGGTGACGCCTTTCGCACGTTAGTCTCGGCAGACGGATGCGGTCATGCAGTGTCGGCGTGGCAATTTCGCCTGCTTTTGCTTCGTCATGCCGTCATCTGCCGAACGAAGACATGTTCATGGCCTCCATTTTTTTCTTTCATCATCGCATCCTTCTCAAAACGATAGAGTTTATCGGTACTTACCTTTCTTCTTAGCTGCGTAGCACATTTATTATAAAAGAAATACAAAGGAATGAGAAAATATTTGACAACTAATACACACAGACGACAGAGCGGCTTTTATGTCATGTCCTCTTCATACCTTAACTGTCAGTCATTGTCTCATTTGTGCACCGTTTTTTCCTTGGCAACAAGAAGCCACGTTGTAAATATATTTTCTTCGTGCCTCAGGTGTCAATCGTGTCACTGTCGCACTTTGTTCCCTTAAATGTGCTCGGCGTAGGAGGCGCAAGATGCCAAGGCAAGAAGAAGGCTTCTAGAAGGTCGTGATGAGCACTGGAATTCGCTCCCGGAGGTTGTTTGATTGGCATAAGGCAGCAACGAAAGAAGGCAGTGCAATTTGGCTTGACCTTAGTGCCACATGTGACGGCATTTTCCCATTTGCAACCGTCTGGTTGACTCGCTTTTAAGCGTTTTCAGCGCCACTTGAAAGTTGGATAGCCCCTCAGTTGCGCCTTTTGGAAGTCCCCTCCCACATGCCCCCTCAACCAGAACAACGTCTCAGAGTAGCGACTGAAACTTCGATAAAAACGTGCTCGCCTTGATTCGAAAAAGGTTCCTTGAAGTTGAGAGTGTTACAGCAGAGAACTGCCAGTCTGTAACCCATTCGTGAGAGACGGGTTCTGCTACCTGCGGCGATCGCGCAAGGTTTCGAAACGAGCGGCTCGATTGTCTCGACAACCTTGCATTCTCACATATTTGCACAAGAATCGCCATTACGTGCAGTGCGTGAGAAAGCCGTAGCACTATGGATGCGCGAGGGCCTTGCGCACGACGTCGCCGTTTAATTGCTGCTCTTTGACCGCACGTTGCGTTCAATACTTCCCGCCGTAATTCCGCGCTATAGTTCCGTAAGCCGTTCGCCCCGCTTGTTGCGGTATACTCCGTGTCCTCTCGCTTTCTAAGGTTAACAGCGGAGGTCGACCGTGGGTCGTTTCTCTGGGATTCTTCATTATTTCTTGCCCGTTGTTTTAGGGGCCTTTGTTATCTGAACCAATGGATGAGGTGCAGATTTTTATGCTCCGGTGATTGGCTTGCCTATCGCCTTCGATGGAACGTATTCAGCTGACTCTCACTAGCCTTTCACCGCCGTGGACGAAACGCGCGTGTCTGCAGGGATGACGCGACGGGAGGACATGTCATTGAGCTGACCTCGAATAGGCTTGAAACACCTCCGGCAAAGACGCCGCCAAGGAACGACGGCCACGCCGAAAGGCCACGCGCCTTACTATATAGGGTTGACCGGTGGACGCTTTAGTGCACCATCACCATGCGCCATCTCGTTCGCTTCGAGCAGAGATTTGGTGTCGATAGCGGGATACGTTCCCGCGTTCCTTAACCTGGTTGCGGCTACGAAATAATAGCACGTAACATTTAATTACAGGCAACGAAGATCGCTCGGTGGCTATGGCATTGTTTTTTTTTTTTTTTTGAGGACTAAGTCGTCAGTTGTATTCCCGGCTGAGACAGTCGCATTACGATGGGGCGCAATAAAAAAAAATGAAAAAAAAATGAAAAAAAGGGGAAGAAAAGCACACTTGAATACCGTGCGTTTGATTTAGGTTAAGAGGGGTTAAATATGCGCGAAACAACGAGGACAAGCGATAGAAACACAACACACCACGAGCGAATTGACCGGCCCCAGTGAACACCACTGCGCTCGTGGTGTGTTGTTTCTATCGGTTGCCCTCGTTTCTTAGCGTAATTTTAACCTCCTTCAAGTACGAACCAACTAGCCCTCAAGAACGACCTACTGAAGATTTACGTTAAGGAATTTCGAGTGGAAAAAATTTATCCCGAACCATTCACTGCGCTGTTTCTCAGTTTCCTCGTGTTGCTTTGTGACACGCCATCGTCGTTTAACTAGGCTGCCTTAAAAGCCCTGTTTACGCTGTGAAAGAAGACACGCACGCTTGACTGGAACATATCCTTAAATAGAAATACTAACAGCTAGAAATAACAGTTAGTCCAATTCATGATAGATTAAGCTGCATGACCACCTGTCTCGTGGAAATTTGTGAAGTGCGATATTTCATGTAGCCGGTGCGTCTCAGGTATGTTATTTGGCAAAACAACGTGTCTGACAGTCCGTTAATACAGTGACCATGCACAGCGGTGGAAAAGAGGTTATATATAACGCGAATATGCTATCTGTTGATGTGTACGTTTCTAGGCGTATGTCTTGTTGTCCTTTGAACTTTTTTCCTTTGCTTTGTTAGCAGCGTAATCGCGTTCCAACCTATAGTGTGATGAGTACTTGTTGTAGCAAGGATATTCCAAAGCCGAGATTGTAGCCTTATTTACAGGAATTACAGCCTCGTAATTATAAGATCTACATGGTCCTCCACGTTCAGGGGAAACGCCTGATGAGTATTCTTTGAGGCAGTTCAACTTAAACATTTCTGAAAAAAGAAGATAAAGAAAAGAGGGGGCGGAGCAGAGAGAAGCCTTCTTAATGAATTGCGGAGAATTCTGCCGGCATGTACGTAATCCCCTGCATGATACTCTGCGCGAAGAAATAAATCGGGGTCAAAAAGGCGTATGAGGAGGAGAGCGGTAAAAGAAAGAAAGGAAAGGCTAGAAAAGGTATGATCCCAGCATATACACACGTAAGACAAAAGTGACGGTGTTGGCGTAAATAACGTAGAGCTTGTCAGTTGAGCCAAAGCCTTGAAGAAGTGAGAAAAGAAAATATAAAGCTTGACGCGGCTTTGAAGAAGAACGCGTAAGACTTAGTAAGACTTTAGTGTACTTATGTGGCTCGACTTTGCGTTACTGTGGTTTGATGTTGACCTTTAGTTTTAGTGCTTTTAACTAGATTCCTTTTGATATCGCCATGTGAAAAATATTGACTGGCGCCAATTAAATGCGACATCTCCTAAGCACCACATAATAATAATAATAATAATAATAATAATAATAATAATAATAATAATAATAATAATAATAATAATATTGCTTGCTCTAGTGGTTTTTGGGAAGCAGAGCTCACTCTATTGAAATAACTCCTTTAGTCTCAGCAGAAAGCTCGACATTCCATCAATCTGCGGTTTCTTACGCTCCACGGTTATCACAGAAAGGGCTGATGATCAGCCCAAGACGGCACAGGCAGCTGTTGGCGAATGCGGCGCTCAGATGAAGCCGTTGAAGCGTTGTCTCAAGGTGACGAGGAAGATGGTGTGCAAGACTTGATTTTAAAACGGGATGAGTTGGTAGCGGAGAAAGTGACACTGATAAAACTGCGAATTCTGCAGGCAGCAATGGCCAATAAATGCGCCCACGCTGAAAAGGAATTTTTTTCCTGTTTATTTACAGAGAGATAAGCAGTCCATATAACTCCTCACACATTTATTTTCTATAAACGAATGGTTAAGCGACGTAGCTTGATTTCCAACTTAAGTCTGTGGGTATTGCCTGATGCATACCATCTTCAGCGTGTAGCAAGACAGACGAAACCCTCGATTCAGCCAACACTATTTACTTGCACAACCCCGTAGGGGGTAGGGAGGCAAAGCCAGCCCGACAACTCGCCGCGACGTGCAGGCCTCGTGTTTATACACTCGCCCGCGAGAATCGCACATGTGTGAATGCATGCACATCAAGCTCTCAGATAGTGGCGATGGCCCAGCTCAATAGGCCTCCACGGGGTGGCCTTCTACATCTGCTGTGAGAATCTTATACTAAAGAGGTGTTTCTCCTATGATTTGAGGAGGCGCTGGAGATGGACGGTGCTAACTCCGGATGACTACTATACGAGTTTATCAAACCGTGCGCAGTGTAGGTGAAATGCTTTCGAATTTGACGCTTGGACGCATAGAACCCAGGATGACTACCTCTAGATAGTGAAGTCGACTGCCAGCAGCGTGAATAAATTCAATGTCCGTGTATTGTGCTGGCTGCTATCGCCGCCTGTCAATTGTTACTCAGCTTCCTTACGCAAGTTCGCTCTATGAAGTGCGTTTTTCTTCAAGTGACACCGTCAGCACGTGCCTTCCCGATCTGCACGCTCCCACTTCCCCTCCACAGCAATGGGAACAAGCATAACTGTTTGCAACGAAGCATCAGGTGTTATGTATACGATGTTGTACGTTTTGTTTTTAAGAAGCAGTAATGAAGTCTGGTTAGTAAATAAGGCCTAAAGTGACTAAGCCAGTTTGCGTTAGTAGTATTTCTCGGTGTACAGTCTTCTTTTGTAAGAAACTTATGGGTTCACAGTTTTTCTTACTCAGTATACACACACTTCAGGGTTGACTTCGTACCCATGTGCGCACTGCATGCATACGTGTCTGTTAAATTTAAACATGCGAGAACAAACGCAGAGGCTTTTCCTAGGCGTTAGCATTCTTGCGATTATCCAAACCTTTTTTATCAAACGGAGTGTTGGGGGTATGGTCTCTCACTGCGAACGCTAAGAGACGGGATGTGGCATACACACAAGACCAGTCGGCTTATTTAGCCCTCTGTACTACCCCTATAAAAACTGTGCTGGTGACCAGCACTGCTCTCTATGGAATCTCGCAAAGAAGCAACAAACGGCATCTAAATACTTACTACAACAAATATATGCCTTGGAACGCGTAATTGAATTTTAAAGCAGAGCTTTCCAATCTTTATTTCGCGATGTTTGGCGTGTGCGCTCGGACGGTTTCGCGCCCAGCAACGTCGGCCGATCACAGAGGCAGTGTAGTAGTAAACTAGGCTGATAGTGGAGACAGTGCACTGAAAACTGGGACGATCCCGGAGGCGGTGTAATCAAAAGTGGGCCGATCGTGGAGACACCGTGTAATCCGTGGTCGCGTGGGTCGCGAGGTGGGGTCACGTGGTGTAGTCGCCGCGTTTCACGCTACTCTTCACATGTGTTGTGCGCTTCTCATTGCTTCGACCTTTAGATGCTTTGAATTCAAAATACCGCTCAGCGAAATTCCAACGGATTTCGCAGAAGTTATCGCTGTCTTTGCCAATCATTATCCATAGTTTCTATCGCAATTTTTTTCGCTGCGCGGACATCCTCCTCGGATAGCCGATGTCTGCGCTGGCATGTATTCTCCCGAGCCTGTGTATACACACACAGATAACCTCACGCTGACTTCGAGCTGGCAGCGCTGCCCAAATCGAAGGTATCGGCAACATGATGTCGCAAAGATTTAGCCTCTTACCGCGAGCATACCACGACCCGACACCCGACCCGGCGTTCTGGAGATGCCGCGAACGGCCTCCTGCAGTATCGACAGTGTTGAACACGCGCACGTTTTGCTACTGCAGAGTGTTACTAGCTGCATTGACGCTTTATGAAGAAGTCTTCAGCAATTAATGGTTGGGAAAAGAAGAAAACAGAGGAGCCTTACGAAATAGTAAAAAAAAAAGAAAGGAAAACGGCGATGTAAGGTGTTCTTCGACGTCCTCTGTACATTCGGCTGGGTGCCAGATTACTCTTCTATGAATATTTTGTTGACAGAAAGACGGAGTAATGTCCGTGGGTGCTTAGCGTTAAACTTGGCAAGGTATAGAAAGCCAAGGCTTCCATTTGGCCGAACCGTTAAGGAAGCACGCTCCTCCTTATTTTAAACTTCTTGGTTCACTCAATAGCGATAAAACCGGCTTTGTTTCGGTGGCAGTATAAACAAGCTCTTGCCCATTAATCTAGGCGGTTTTCTCTAAGGAAAACATTAAATAAAAGCTAGAGCCAACAGGAGCGTACTAAAACTTTAATATTTGCTTCCTATCCTATCCTCCACTGCTGCTTAGGAGAACGCTGACGCATGAAGCCCTAGCTTTACGTTATTCGTTCTCAATTATTGTTATTTGCTTTGGAAACTTATGCACTTGACAGGAAAAGGGGAGCGAGGAGCGGGCTGGCAACTGCCGCCGGAAGGGTCACAACGCCTGCCTGCCCTTCAGAAAGGAGGAGACAGAAACATAGAAGTGGAAGATAGGAAGAAGGGGATGAAATAAAGAACAAGGGGTCAAATGTCAAGGATTAAAGAAAAACATGCACAGTACAGATCACGCACAGTAGGGCTCGTCACTGAAGGTTACGTGACTAAATAATGTTAAAGTAGAAGAAACAGTGTCTGAAATCCTGTCAGTTGAAAACAGAAGTAGGCTACAAACGCGAACCTAAGTAGCTACTTCTCGAGAAGTGAGGAGAGCGCTATGAGCCTGATCGCGTCGAGAAGCACAACAATTGGGGTACCAACATTCGTCGAGTGTCGAACGACGCAGGCCAAGGAGATGATGGCCCCCTCGCTAGCGACGTGCACTGCGCAATGAAAGCGGCACACTCCATCATCAGGTTCTCAAACCAATGGAACACTCACGCGCTTTCCATTGCCCGTGTTGTAGGGCACAGATCTCGAGTCCTTTCCGCTCACTCTATCTCGTTGTTATTACGATTCGCTGAAAACTCCTTTCCTTGTAACGTAATCTCGCCAGCTATCGTCCATTCCTCAAGACAAAATATCCGCCGCAGCAGAAAGGTTTGCGTTGAGCTAGCGCAAGAATGGCGTCGAAAGGTGCTTTTCGGACGAGAGCTTCGAGCCTATATTAAGAACGCCACTGGCCGTTTCAACAAGTAGCTTCTGCGAAACCCACAAGGGTCGCCATTGATGACGGCACCGTGCCACCGCAAGTGCTGCTACACGTAGGACTCGCGATGTATGTTATTTGTTTTTCCTTCTTTCCATGGAAATCTTGACATTCAGCAGTGTGGGATAGAGCCCTTCGTTCTTTGATCTGGAAGTGCGAGAGAGAGCCGCGCCTTAAGTCAGGCCGGCGAAAAAACAAAAGCCCCACCCCTCCGTATGACGAAGCGCGAACCCTTGCGCCTACCCGTTGTTGACATGGCTGTGCCTGGAATACGAAATCTGCGTGATGAAACAGCGGAGGCGAAAGTTATAAGCAGCCGCCGCTGCCGGCGAAACGTGAAAAGGGATTCCCTCCGACCTCGCCCACTGTCGTCGCATACATTAAAATGTCTCCGAGGTTCGCTCGATATAGAAACGCCTCGAGTTGTATCGCTTCTTTCCTGCCGTATGCCAGCTGGGCTACGCGCTTTGGTTTTCACAGAGATAACGTATTATCACCGCTCCGGGTATTTAAATGAGAACCGCAGAGTCAGTGTTAGGTGGGGTTGTAGATCTAACTCGCGGTTTCGTTCTTTTTTTAGGTTATGACCTGCTGGGTCAGTTGGTGTGTGGTAAACTAACCGATAGCTTTCCTGTCTTGTTTACTCGGTGTTCTTGACTCACCTTGACTTTCGACGACGCATCAGATGTCGTCGACTCCGCGTTCACCACGCGGCAATCGCTTCCTCTTCTGTGCTTCCGACGTGGAGGACGTCGGTTGGCTTCAGGCCGCCTGTTTCCGAAATGCTTTCCCGGTCAGCTGCAGCAATTTGCAGAACATATAAGCAGCGAGAAAAAAAAATTTACTCAGCTTCATCTCAGCGCATGTATACTGGAAGATAATCGTGTGATCTCTATGTATTTGGACGCGCCGTTGCATTTTTCGAACTAGCCTGAGCACCTAATTAGGTCTCGAGTGTACATTATTTTATTCTTTCGTAAACTCATATGTCCAGTAAATTTTCGCAGAAAAATTTTACGTACAACAGTGCCGATGAACGAACATGAACTGCTGGAGCTGGAAGGTAGGGAAGCGCACTGCGTTGTTCGGCAGCGACGTCGAGGTGCGTCGCTCTCTTCTGTGTGGTATTCCCTGCTAAAGACAACTTTGATCACTTTCCTGGAAGCAGAAGGCAGGCGACAATTCATCCTGCTTGCGATCAGGATATCTTCAGGAGTACATACATTGTACATTAACCTTTCACCCGCAACAGTGAGAAACCGCATAAGCATATGGTGATTTGCCGGAATACCCCGCGTTTGCCACAAACGACCCAACACAGAATTCCAGAGAGCGACACGCGACCAAAGTGTGCAATCGAATTTCTCGGAATGCCGATCCCTCCTTTCGAGGCGCCCGCGGGGTGCCAGAAAAGAAGCGATCGCTGTGCGCATGCGCATGAATCGGTCACGCTGTAACGCGAGGTATAGAAAGCGAGGAACACTAGCGGCTGGGTTACAGGTTCTCAGAATAGCGCGCTCTTGACTGTGGGTCAATGTCGTGAGCAGGGGCGCTGCAATTTGGCCAGGAAAGAAAAAAAGGGGCGCCGGCGCATCCACTAATAGATATCGCTTCCGCGCCCGACATGGGCTCGCGTGTTCTACGTCGGTATCGTTGTTCTGCCGGCCACGGCCGATGTCGGATTACGACTCTCGCTTTCAGTAACCGACGGGGAAACGAGAGACGGAGCCGCGGTCTCAGCGTCTTCCTCTTCGCAGGAGGCTGGCACAGCCGCTGTAACTATAACCGCTTGCCGAATCAAATCAGTTTGGCCTTCAACCACCAGGAAAGAACTGGGCAGCTGAAAAACAAAACGAAACGGAAAACCGATATACTGCCCCGGGCAGACTGACGGGGCTACTGGCGCTGAGATGCTACAGTAGTGGATGGCACAAGAAATTGATTTGGCTTTGACTTTATGCGGACATATGTACAAAGTAACGCAACCTGGCCATACGAGTGGTTGCAATAATGCACAGCCGTAGCATGCCTCCCGTCGACAAAGGCTACATAGACATCAATGGGTCCACAAAACAGAAAAGCAAAGAAATATAGCTGCACACATTCACATCAGCCACTGTTAGAGCTTCCGAAGGCTGGGCACATTACAGAAGTGACAATATTTGGCCCACGGCCCCGTGGCAGGGCTCTGTAAGCGCGCATATAGCATTCAAACGCTTACTAAATTGAGGATCACTATGTCTGTCCATCTCTTCGACTTTGGAACGCCAAAACTTCTACGCTGGTCTCAGTGCGCCCGACCAAGGACAAAGGCAAGCTCATGGCTCGCCATGGCTTCAGAACATTTGGCAGATACTATGCAATGTTTCTAACGCGAGAGCTTAGCTTTAGGTGCCTCAAAAAAGTAAAAAAAGAAAACTAACAACATGCGTGGACACAAAAGGGAAAGTTTCTTTCTATGTCTGTTATTCATCGGTTGATGTGGAGAGATTGATGTAGGGAACACCTCGGCTAACCCTAACTCTGTTATACAACAACAAAGGAAAATAATGGCAGCATCAGCACCGATAGCACTGGTGTCTCTACGTGCAACAGTGCTTTCGGTGCTGGTGCCCGTAGAGACATTCTTTGTGGGCTTGGGTTCGTTTTATTATTTATGATATTTTTCTTTCTTTTCCTTTTTGTTGTTGCTTCAGTAGCAAAATTGGTATTTTGGGATAGCCGCTACAGTGAAGCAGCCTACCTTCCCATGTATCTACACTAAAATTGAAAAAAAAAAAGGGAAAGAAAGATAAGATCAGTGTAAAATGGCTAATGACGCCTCAAACAGAGAGTATATTCGACGTCTAGAGACTGCTGCGCTGCTAATAATATGATTAGCTTCGTCTAAGAACAATCTGAGCATACTGTTTCGCTGAGGTGCACAAAACAACGTATTCCGAAAGCCCGGTATAAGGCGTACACCCCATTTATTGTAAATTAGAGAGAGAGAGAAAGCAAGAAGAAGAAGGACAGGGAGATGAACAGGACGAGCGTCCGGTTTGCTACCCTACACTGGGGCGAAGGAAGGGATTACAAATTAGTGCAGGTGCTTATCATACAGGTGAGAAAAGCCTTTATGATATGCGCGGATCTGGGAAATACGGATGTTTAGGAGCGAGAAACTTTCTCGTGCAACATTTTCTTCCTTCCTTTCTTTCTTTCTTTCTTTCTTTCTTTCTTCCTTTCTCTCTTTCTTTCTTTCTTTCTTTCTTTCTTTCTTTCTTTCTTTCTTTTTTCACTGTCAGTCACCAAATAAGAGATGCGTCGTATAAGAAGATTTCTGGCTTCAGGATGCCGCCCCTTTTCACGCGTCACCGCTTGTTATTCCGGTGTAGTTCCGTTGCTGGAGGTGTGCCGCGATTGACGACGTAGTGTGACGTTGAAAAAGACGTCACTGTCGTCACACAACGTCCGTGTCGTAAAACCACGTCCGTAAAAGCCGATTTTCTTGCCTTCGGCTGATTCGGTTCATTTCTGAGACCTTGCATGCGTACCCAATACCTTAGGTGTAAGTTCTCGCTATGTTCACAATGACTACTGACATCTTAGGAGACGTACAAACGTTGGTTGATTCTAAAGCATTTCTACCCTCTCGGTGGCTGTTCCCCGTGATACGGGGCAACATACTGCTGGTTACTAAGGGATTGATTCGGCCTAGTTGGTCTGTCATACTGGGAACCTCAATACCGGTAAAAAGGCAGCGACAGACAAAGAAACGACAACACTGGCCGCGGCCTCCCGTATCCCGCACTGAGTGAAATCTTAGAATTGAGAAAAAGCTGTGGGAGGTGACGTCAGCTCGCATACGAGCTTCCCGTAGTATGAGGGGCTCGGTTATACCTTGGCTGATATCACGGCCGTCACATGTGACTTGGCTTATCAGAGCCGGTTTAGCGGCCCGTGTTGAAAAAAAAAATCATTTTCCTCTATTTTTTCTTTAGAATTGAGGCACCTTGTTTGTTTATGACAATTTCGGGCGTCATTCTTTACATTCGAACCGAGAAGAATAGCAGTACGCCATACCCCGCTCATTTCTTTGTCAATAAGTTTGCTTTTTATTAAACGAGCGGCAGTTGTGGCTTAGTGGCCGTGGTTTTCCGCTGTTGAACATGAGGTCGCGGGCTCGATGCCCGGCCGTGGCGGCCAGGTTCAGATAGGGGCGGAATGCAAGGTTCATTGTGTACTTATAGAGTCAAGCGCGCGTTAAAGAACACCAGGTGGCCGAAATTGACGCGGAGCCTGTTTCTGCCACTACGCCGTCCCTCGTTGACAGCATGCTGTTTTGGACATTAAACCCCAGAATTTCATTCGTCTTACTCAGAAAACTCTGCACAGTGATTTCATGGTCTTTGGAACGAAAAAGTTGGTGCCAGAAATAACGTTTAGCTACCTAAGTATAGAAGAAACAGTACAGAAAAACAGGCCAAGTAATATAACCGATTACAAAAAAAGAAAAGATAAACATACCTACTACAGTTTGAATATGTGAATTCATGAATGAATCATTTATTGCGGGAAAGAGGGGCTATGCGGCCTGTTTGCAAAGTGGTCGGCGTAAGGGTTTTACTAAATATGCTTATTATTTGTTTTGAAAACATATGTAGACTAGACAGGAAAGAGAAAGCGAGGAGCAGGTTGGCAACTGCCACCTGAATATCCATGCACTAAATATACACGAAGCTGAAGGGGCGACACTTATTTACACGACAATTGACCGAGGAAGGCGCTAATGAGCTTCGACACATGATAATGAGCTCCGCGACGATCATTTTTCTTTCGCGACTTCTTTGTCTCTACAAGAGCGGGAGCCGGCGGCCTCTGTAGGACGAGGCAGTTGACGGCTCTTAATTGCTGGCGAAGCGTATTGCTGAGCGGTCTGAGATTCTCGACTCATCAAGGATGACCACTATCGCGCGCGTGCGCTTTCTCTGACAGACATTTCAACAGCTCAATGTCACCACGTATCCACTTCCTGCGGGGAAGTCCTTCGCCGTCACTCGACCACGTCGCGTGAGATTGAAGATTCTGCGCTGACGTCTCGCGCCTTTGCATAGCCCGCAGTTCGGCGAGCGTCGAACACCCGACGCGGCCGAACCCTTCAACGCCACGAAGCGTCGCCCTCTGACCCTCGTTCGCGCATCCCGTCTATACGCGTCGTCTCGTGTTCCTAGTGACGAGTTCGAACGCGACGCAATGTCCCTGCGCGTCGCCGGCGAGAGCCGCTTTCTCATCAAACAAAGTCGACCGGCAGCGTTTCCAGCGGATGCTTTTAGAGGATGTCCGCCGCCCGCCCACCCGTAGGTGCCGCGGCAGCAGCAGCAGCCACCGGCGGCGCAGGCGAACGCCGCTGCGTCGAGACGAGTTGAGTTCAGGGCACGACGGGGGCACGGCAACTTCGGCGAAAGCCCCGTGGCTTCCAGCGGGAGAGAGAGAGAGAGGCCAGAGAGGACACGTCGTCTTTGTTTACCTCGCCGGTGTCCCGATATGGTATTGGACGCACCGGTCTGGCGGGTCGATTTGTCGCTTTAGATTGATGTTCGCCATATAGAAGCAGGATCAGCTGCAGGAGTGCGACAGCTAGCGAGGCCTCGGCAGTACATGAAACCGCCGCTGCAGGTGGGTTTTGCAAGCAGGACCAGATTGTGCCCGATCGAAGCGTGGGGCGCGGGAGAAAGGGTGTGCGTGGAGTGAGAAGGGACCCGGGCTTTTCTTCGATCTGACGTTGGTCCTTGCTGCTGAAGAAGAAGAGGGACGCGCCCGCGGTTTGACGCAGCCTCGCCTCTCGGATTGGAAGAGGAGGCTTGACTGCGCGAGGGGCTTGTGCGTACGGCGAGCCGGTGACGCCGAGAGCGCATCGCCAGCTACGCACACCCCCCACTCCCTCCTCCCCTTACCCTTCCTCTTTATCGTCGGCGGCCGAGGCGGGCGAAGAAGACGAGAGTCGTACGTGTATAAAGGGCAGTCCGGAGAGGAACTTCCTCGGCGTGTTGCCGCTGGCGTTGGTCATCCGGGAGCAGGCGAGCCGCGTGCCTTCGAGCGCTTCCCATCCCGCCGCCGGTAGTGAGAGTGTTGGTGGTGCGGCGGCCAAGCGAAGCCAGTTGCGCGCGCGTCGGCGCGTGTGTGTTGCAAGTGGGCGCCGCGTGTCTCTTCGCCGTCTTCGCTGCTCATTTGCTCCCGGACATCGAGCACGCGCGCACGCGCTCAGCGTTGTTTTTCTGTTTTCACTTCGACGGCTCTCCGAAAAACACGCACGACGAGCTCGTAACGACCCGATTGGTGATCGCCGGCAACAGCCGCGCATCTCTGCCCTATGGTTCGGACCGTGGTTCTACGTTAGTTACTTTCTTTACCCACTTCGTCACGGACACGACCTGTGGTGACCGTCGGAGCAACTCACGGATACACGGAGGCTTTGCCATGTTTTCGACACTCAGGCCGATGGCGTCAATAGGGGTGAGTTGCTTTTGTCGTGGGAGACCGCCGCGCGCTTTTTGTTTTTTTTTTGCTTTTTGGTTTTTTGAGGTCTAACTCGCGGGAAAGAATAAACGAAAACTAGTAGCGAGATACCTCGCGGATGACGGTCAAGCTCCTGCAATGGAGCCAAGTTGAGCAAGTAAAGATTTGCCGAGAAACATTCACCAGGAGACTGGCCAAAGTTTGCTATTTAGGCATCTGGAATTTCAGATGGTTGTCTCTGATCACCATCCCTTGATTAGATCCAAAAGTTTCACGTAATATATTGATAATTATGGCTGCTTCTGTCAAGAAATAAAGGGGAAAGGATGACCCCCTCTTTCAATGGTGATGAAATTGACAATTATTTATTCCCTTCTGCGAGGTGCTCCGGCTTCCAGCTTTACACGTAGTAGTTCGATACACTTACAATTGGGAAAATAATATGCAGAACGAACGCAAATATTGGTGCCTTTGTGAAGCGGTCAATGAATTGCTGTACAATTAGCAGTGACTCATACAATTATGTCTATCTTCATCCTATGCAATGCGGGATCTCGTGCAGTTTCATGCGTCTGCACTGCGAAGGTCCCAAATGTATTCTCGTGCAATCTTATACTTGTGCACCACATTGTTCACAAGCTATGCACAAGCTCAGATGAACAAATAACGCCTTTTTTTTGTATGTGTCGCAATAAGGCGGCATCAACATTCCGGGTAAATGTACTCGCCGAAACATCATCCTCCACCGGACTTTGACCGGTCCGTTATCTTGGCCAACGCTACTAGAATGTCTGTGCTACTAGAACGTCTGATTCGACCTCTGTATGTCCGTCCGGCCTCGACACATTGCGTGAAAGAAAAATCTTTGTAGCTTCACATAGGTTCAGCTGCACAGACACTAGGTGCGCAAATTCGCGTGGACTGATGCACGGTACTCAATGCGACAAGCTTCGAGCATGCTCAAAGCGAGCACGAGTGTCGGCATCCACTGTCTCACGTTGCAACGTCTTTCCGCATTTAGTGCACCTCGGGATCATTGTTTCCTTTGTTGTCATTGTTTCCTTCAAACAGCCTGAACTTGATACACAAGAGATCACTAACGAGTATTTGGATCGCACCGCTGGTACGATCTGTTGGGAACTCGGCGCTGACGCCCGTGGTTGTACCTGGGTCGCAAGCCCCAAGGGTAGCGTTGGCCTGGCGGCCTGGGGTACAACTGGAAGCATCCGAAGGTCCCGGCAAAGCATGAGTCGACTGGTAACAACGAAACAACTTGTTTATTTTAACATCGCAAAGAGTTGGCGGTCAGGTTTGACCGAAGTAGAGAGACGGGAGAGCACTTCACTCAACAGAAGAAATCGGAGCCCTCCTTTTGGCGTCCGGGGGCAGCTGTTTTTATACTCTCGCAGTTGAGGGCAAGAAGGAACCCCTCAAAAGACGAGCACGTGAATGTACAACGGGCTAATGGTGACGCACACTGTCGTAGCGATGCCGTAGCACCATGTCGAGCACGATCTCGTAGCACCCTGTCATAGCGCTGCCGTAGCACCATGTCGAGCACGATCTCGTAGCACCCTGTTGTAGCGCTGCCGTAGCACCATGTCGAGCACGATCTCGTAGCACCCTGTTGTAGCGCTGCCGGTCGGGCACAATGACTGAAATGAGAGGATGATCCCTGCTTTGGCATCGCCTGTTTCGGGCACAATGACTGGAATGAGAGGATGATCCCTGCTTTGGCATCGCCTGTTTCGGGCACAATGACTGGAATGAGAGGGTGATCCTTTGCGGTCGCATCGCCGCAGTCGCGCCTGGAAACACCTGCCGATGGGCGTTGCGGTGACGACGATCGGGCCAAAATGTCTGCCGCCCCTCCGCAGTCGCGCCGGCAAAACCACGTGTCGCAGGCGAAACGCAACAGACCGCCCCGCCGGGGGAAGGAGATCCCGATGGACAGGGGACTGCATCCGCTGTCCGGAGGGATGTCGCTCGATGATGCTCATAACCGAAGTCGGGCGTCCCTCGACGTTTCTTGAGCGCAGCGCACAGAGAAGGCCTCGTTCTCTCGTTCAGGTTCGCACGGGACACTGCAAAGTGACTTCGGGAGAGTTCACATTTTTGTTCTCGTTCCCGGCAAGCGTTAGAACTACGCTGAAACTCAACCGCTCAGTCAGCAAGCACGGCACAACACTCACTAAGCCCTGCCAGGCTCTTTCCCCTTTTTATACCACTGCCTAGTTCCTTACAGTAGTCTAGCATCACTCAGAACGCGTCCACAAATTGAAAAATTGCACTAGAAAGCATATCATCACTTTGAAACACTAAACAAAAGCAATATGTTAAAAAAAATCCTGCCTCAGGAAGAAAAACATCAGTAACAAACAATTTTGAGGCTGATTCCTACGTTAGGGGCTTCGACTTAAGCCATCGGCGTTACCGTTGAGACTCCCCTTTTTGTAACGCACCTCAAAGGAATATTGTTGTAAAGCGAGGCTCCAGCGCAGGAGGCGGCCATTTTTGGGAGAGATGGTCTGCAGCCATTGGAGAGGGCAGTGATCCGTCTCAATGATAAACCTCGAGCCGGCTAGATAGCAGGACAATTTCTGAACGGCCCACACGAGACATGCACACTCTTTCTCGGTGGCGCTATACGCCTGCTCACGACTGGTCAGCTTACGACTAGCATACAGGACGGGGTGTTCTACTTCTCCATTTTCCCGTTGGCACAGTACAACGCCCATGCCTCGCTCACTAGCATCGCACTGAACAACGAACCCTTTTGTATAGTCTGGCGATCGTAGCACAGGCTGGCTTGTTAGGGCACTCTTTAGGGCGCTAAAAGCTCTTTCCTTTGTCTCGTCCCAGACGACTGTTTGAGGCTCTGTTTTTCTTAGAGCATTCGTCAGGGGAGCCGCGATATCAGAGTACCTAGGGATGTACCTCTGATAGTAGCCGGCGACACCCAAGAACGACCGAATATCGGTCTTGGTGCGCGGTTGCGGAAAGTCTCGCACAGCGGCCACTTTTATTTCAGAGGGGCGGCGACGACCCTGACCAATCACGTGACCGAGGTAGACAACCTCGGCCTGTGCTAACTGGCACTTAGGAGCCTTTACTGTCAAGCCCTCTTCGCGCAGGCGGGTTAGCACTGCCCGCAAGTGTGCCATATGCTCAGACCAGGATGCGGAGAATATCGCTACGTCGTCTAGATACGGTAAAGCGAATTCTTGCTGTCCCCGCAACACTTTATCCATGAGGCTTGAAAAACAGTATGGCGCGTTCTTCAAACCAAAACTCAACACTTTAGGACGGAATGTTCCCATTGGTGAAATGAACGCCGCATACCTACTAGCCTCTTCTGTAAGTGGAACCTGCCAATAACCCCTGACAAGATCTAGGGTGGAAATAAACTGAGCGCTACTAACTTTCTCAAGGCGCTCCTCGATGTTAGGGATCGGATAAATTTGATCCCTAGTGATGGAATTAAGCCTGCGGTAGTCGACGCAAGGACGAGGTTCCTTGCCCGGTACCTCAACTAAAATCAAAGGGGAGGTATAATCACTCTCACCTGCCTCAATAACACCGAGCTGTAGCATTTTCTTTACCTCAGCCTCCATAATATCGCTCTGGCGGGGTGACACCCGATACGCCTTGGATCGTACTGGCTCTGGGGAGGTAAGTTCTATATCATGAGTAAGTACAGAAGTCCTACCAGGCCTCTCAGAGAACAGACCTTGAAACTCTTGTAATAGCTGGTGTAGTTCGGTTTTCTGCTCGGGCGACAGCGGTGCTTTACTGATAAGGTCACTAATGACTTGACCGGTGTCTTCCCTGTTCGTCACTGAGCCTAGTCCTGGAAGCTCGACCGGAAGCTCTTCAGGAACGTTTACCATCATGCACACCACTGCTTCCCTTTGTCTATAAGGTTTGAGCAGATTACAGTGGTAAACTTGCTGTGCTTTCCGCTTTCCTGGCAGACTTACCACGTAGTTAACGTCCGACAGTTTCTGAACAATTCGTGCTGGGCCCTCCCACTGCACGTCTAGTTTGTTGTTTAGCGATGTGCGCAATATCATGACCTCATCGCCAACCTCAAAACGACGGGCCCTGGCTGTCCGATCATAATAAACCTTGGCCCTCTGCTGGGCCTTTGTCATTGCTTCACCTGACAACTCCTGTGCCCTTCTTAAGCGTTCGAGGAGCTTAAGCACGTACTCCACCACGACTGGGTCGTCGCCCCTACCTTCCCATGATTCTCGAAGCATGCGAAGCGGAGACCGAAGCGAGCGACCGTACACCAGTTCAGCTGGCGAAAACCCCGTAGCTGCATGCGGCGCGGTCCTTAAAGCAAACATCACCCCAGGCAGACACAGCTCCCAGTCAGTTTGATGTTCAAAACACAAGGCTCTCAACACGCGCTTCATGACGGAGTGGAGCTTCTCAACGGAATTCGACTGTGGGTGGTACACTGAGCTGTGTAGCAGCTTTACCCCACACCTTTCGAGAAAAGTTGTCGTCAAAGCGCTAGTAAACACTGTGCCCTGATCTGATTGAATTTCTGCAGGAAAACCAACTCGCGCAAATATGGACAGTAGTGCATTAACTATCTCAACTGAGCTGAGTTCTTTAAGCGGCACTGCTTCAGGGAACTTTGTCGCTGGGCAGATCACAGTCAAAATGTGTCTGTACCCCGTGGCTGTTACCGGCAGAGGTCCCACAGTATCAATAACGAGCCGTCTAAAAGGCTCCGTAATGATAGGTACCAATTTCAACGCCGCCCTCGATTTGTCCCCTGGTTTGCCCACCCGCTGACAAGTGTCACATGTCCTCACGAAATGGTCTGCGTCCCGAAAACACCCTGGCCAATAGTACTCTTGCAAGAGACGGTCCTTAGTTTTCTTAACTCCTAGGTGTCCGGACCACGAACCCCCGTGTGACAAGCGCAACAGATCCTGACGATAGCATTGAGGCACGACCAGCTGATCGAACTCCACTCCTCTGCGGTCTAGATACTTCCGGTACAGGACTCCACCCCTTTCCACAAAACGCGCAGTTTTCCTGGCGATACCTTCTTTGACATTGCAGCGCACGTTTTCCAGGCTGCCATCCTTTTTTTGCTCGGCTATCAAAGCCGACCGGCTGACTTTTAGCAACCTATCAAGTCCGTCTGACGTAGGCGCGATGAGCAAATCAGTAGATAGCTCTTCTAACTTTCCCGTGTCGGGCATTTCCTCTCCAGTATCTGGCGCCTTTAACGTTACAGACTCAAGTTTATTCAGTTCGGGCGTGCTCGGAATATCAGCTTGCTGCGCCTCTGACCCTTTTTCGTTGTTTGATAACGTCGGCCCCGCAACTACCGCCTTTGCAGCGAGCTCCCGAACCTTCGATCTGGTTAAGGCCTGAACACTAGCTTCACCAAACAAAAGCCCCTTCTCGCGCAGGAGGTGATCGGACCTGTTTGAAAATAGGTACGGGTACTGGGGTGGCAGCATAGATGACACTGCCGCCTCTGTCTCAAGCGCTCCGAAAGGTCCTTCAATAAGCACCTTTGCTACTGGCAGACACACGCTATGAGCTTCCACGGCTTGCTTGATCCACGCGCACTCGCCCGTGAACATATGGGGTTCTACGTAAGATGGGTGAACTACATCCATCGTAGCTGCGGAATCGCGAAGCACTCGGCACTCTTTCCCGTTCACGAGGAGGTCTCGCATGTAAGGCTCGAGAAGCTTCATGTTCTCGTCAGTGCTGCCTATTGAAAAAAACACAACTTTTGGTGTTGTTTCCGGACACTGCGCCGAAAAGTGACCCGGCTTCTGGCACGTATAACACACGCGCGCTCGCCTCATCTCGAACCGCTTTCTGCGTTTGGCTGCCGCCGTCTCTTTACGTTTGGTCGGACTGCTTTCACTCGCATCCTCACTACGCGTGTTCCCCTTTGCTCTCATGGGTGTGAACTTCGGCCTCTCAAACTTCGAGCCAAATTCACCCTTTTGACCGTCCTTAGCTCCGCGAGCCCGACGCGTCACAAACTCCTCGGCTAGCTCAGCGGCTTTAGCCACCGTACAAACGTCTGGCCTATCCAAGACCCAGTATCGCACGTTCTCCGGTAACCGACTATAAAACTGTTCTAGCCCGAAGCACTGCAGAACTTTATCGTGGTCACCAAACGCTTTCTCTTCTTTGAGCCACTCCTGCATGTTCGACATAAGCCTATACGCAAACTCTGTATATGACTCACTTCTGCCTTTCTCATTTTCCCGAAACTTCCGACGGAACGCCTCCGCAGACAGCCGGTACTTTTTTAGCAGACTCGATTTTACTTTGTCGAAATCCTCTGCCTCCTCTCTATCCAAGCGAGCGACTACGTCGGCCGCCTCGCCGGGTAACAAAGTGAGCAAGCGCTGTGGCCACGTTTCCCGAGAGAACCCCTGCTTCTCGCACGTTCGCTCAAAGTTAACCAGGAACAAACCAATGTCCTCTCCAAGCTTAAACGGCCGCATCAGGTCAGTCATTTTGAACAATACGCGTTCTCCTGCACCGTGTGCCTGACTTCCATTACGAGCGCGTTCCATCTCTACCTCAAGACGCTTCATTTCCAAAGCGTGTTGACGGTCACGCTCTTGTTGCTCTCGCTCTTTCTGTTCTTTACGTTCACGCTCTTCTTTTTCTTTCTGTTCTTTAAGTTCGCGCTCTTCTTTTTCTTTTTGTTCTTTCCGTTCACGCTCTTCTTTTTCTTTCTGTTCTTTAAGTTCGCGCTCCTGTCTTTTTGCAGTCTCCCTCTCTTCAATAGTCTCAAGGCATTCCGACAGCTCGTCATCCTCAGCCTCTAACTCAAGAATAGCCTTTATCAGTTCTGGTTTTCTGAGTTTGTCCGAGACATCCAGACCCAACTCTCTTGCAAGCTCCAACAATTTCGGTTTGCGCAACGACTTCAAATCCATGGCTGCTCTGAATGCTGCTTTCTCTACTGCTTACTATTGTCTTGCCGCAAACTAACCCGGCAGCAACGACAACCACAATTACCAGCTCTGTTTCTGACACTAACAAAAAGCCTGGCAAAGCTCAGAAGAAGAAAGTCCCGCACTCACCAAACCTCGCAGGCAGGAATTCCGCGCAGTCGTTCCGCTGCAGGCAACCAGTCGTCACACAGGGCTCGTTGCACTGCTCCCGGATCGTCGTTGAGCTGCTCAGCATACAGTCAACTGCATCTCTTTGCTGCTGGCCTCCGTTGTCGCGATCTCACCGCTGGCAGACAGTTGTTTGAAGTCGGAGGCGATCTCACCGCTGCCAACCAGATGTTTGGATCGCACCGCTGGTACGATCTGTTGGGAACTCGGCGCTGACGCCCGTGGTTGTACCTGGGTCGCAAGCCCCAAGGGTAGCGTTGGCCTGGCGGCCTGGGGTACAACTGGAAGCATCCGAAGGTCCCGGCAAAGCATGAGTCGACTGGTAACAACGAAACAACTTGTTTATTTTAACATCGCAAAGAGTTGGCGGTCAGGTTTGACCGAAGTAGAGAGACGGGAGAGCACTTCACTCAACAGAAGAAATCGGAGCCCTCCTTTTGGCGTCCGGGGGCAGCTGTTTTTATACTCTCGCAGTTGAGGGCAAGAAGGAACCCCTCAAAAGACGAGCACGTGAATGTACAATGGGCTAATGGTGACGCACACTGTCGTAGCGATGCCGTAGCACCATGTCGAGCACGATCTCGTAGCACCCTGTCATAGCGCTGCCGTAGCACCATGTCGAGCACGATCTCGTAGCACCCTGTTGTAGCGCTGCCGTAGCACCATGTCGAGCACGATCTCGTAGCACCCTGTTGTAGCGCTGCCGGTCGGGCACAATGACTGAAATGAGAGGATGATCCCTGCTTTGGCATCGCCTGTTTCGGGCACAATGACTGGAATGAGAGGATGATCCCTGCTTTGGCATCGCCTGTTTCGGGCACAATGACTGGAATGAGAGGGTGATCCTTTGCGGTCGCATCGCCGCAGTCGCGCCTGGAAACACCTGCCGATGGGCGTTGCGGTGACGACGATCGGGCCAAAATGTCTGCCGCCCCTCCGCAGTCGCGCCGGCAAAACCACGTGTCGCAGGCGAAACGCAACACGAGGAATATTAAGTTGGGCTGCATTCGCGGATATCACTTCAGGAATTGCAAATATATTAACCTTGCTGGCATGACAGAAAGGACAAAGAAGGTTGAGGCCGATGGCGGCACCGTCTTAAATTTACCGCAAGAGATTCTCGTAGCGTCACAAATGTTGTTAGCGCCTATAGTTCCGGCTAGGTAATTTAAGTGCTAGTCGCTTACTGCGTTCGAAAGTGTAATCGAAAGCTGAGCGCGCAACTTTCGCTTACTTTTCTTCTGAGAAAAGGACCACTATACCAAAAAATGCGGAGAGCAATTCAACTCCAGGCTGTCCAGAGGGCCCACGACATTGCGGCGGGACTTGATCTCCCGGTTCCATCGCGGGCGGAGCCACTGACTTGATCTTCGAGAGCCTTCGGTTTTGGCTCCCCGAGGTCTCAGTCCCTCAGGACTCAAATAAAGTTCTTGTCATGTCATGTCAGCAGTCCACGACGTCAGCGTAACGTCATCGTATCAGTGATTCGTTCGTATCAGCAGTTGAAGCAAAGCTCACATTCTTTTTCTGTTTTTGTGTAACTACTATCATTGTACATGCATATTGGATCATTGTATTTTAACACACCATTGTGTGAAAAAGAATGCCCAATAAACTGAAACTGAAAAAAGAAAAAAAAGAAAGCTGAAGTGGAGCTTGGCCGCTATGCGTTTTCTCAGCTAGTTATCAACCTTTTACCGCCGAGTCAATGCATTATAAGCTATGGAAGAATTGTTTACTATTCTAAACCTAACCTTACTTTTTACACCTAAACAGTCACACGAAAACTTTCAATGCTGCTTCGAACAAAATGGGCTTCGAACTTAATGCATATCGAGAGCTGTTGCAAGGCCACCTTTAAATGCATTCCAACCCAATGTTGCTTCAGTCAGTCAGCATATTTGTTAATTGCAATTGAGATTATCAAGTTGTGTCCGAAGCTGGGGTCGTCACTATCGAGCCTAATAACTTTGCTAGAGCGAAAACATAGCACATCATAGAATGAACTGCAACGTAGGCAGTAAAACTTCTTGGCAAAACATTCATTGGCGTTCAATGTCTCGAAGCTGCACAGGATAACATGAGGAACACCGTAGCGAGCGGGTTAGAAATAATTTTCAGCCCACACCTTTATGCCGTACTAACTAGGAGATGAAGCCTTGATGTTTAGGGAAATCATTGTACTAATAAAAACCTGGGATAGTATTGGGGCGTCAAAAACCTGAAATGAAGTCCATGCTTTCGTATTTATCACTTTCGGGCTAACCTTACAAGCGTTAACCCTTCTTCGAAGTCTCCGCATTTATACTTGCCATTCATTTAAAGGTAACCGGCCGGACGGCTTGTGCAGTCCAGTCTAATGTCAAAGGGAAGTCGTGAGTATAGAGCTGGGCTTATTTTTCCCTCTGGCAAGTGTACAATTGCCCCGATTTGATTGATTTGTGCTTGGTGACGCTAGCGTCTTCCACATACCTGTGCAGCTCATTGACATAGCTGAGGCCAGAACTTGCAGCTAGAGCATCCGCAAAGTTAGCCGTTCTAACAGTGGAACGCACTGTACATACCGTGCTACTCATGTTTCGTTGGTCGTGGCACAACCTTTACATATGGTGGTCCCGCTCAGTACCTGTGGTGGCGTAATTTTGTTCGCCATGCTCCGAAACCATATATAAGGGGAGAAATTCCTGTAGAACCCGTCTCACGATAACTGTCAACGTAATTGCGATTAGCAGTCAAGAAATGTATCGACACACCCTATACTGCTGAAGACACCTTTATTTACGATCCGATTTGTAGTGGGGGAGGCTAAGAAAGCTATAAATCGCATTGATACGATGATGACGATGATTTCTACTGGCATCGCCTTCAAACCGGAGTGGCGACAAATGTCACCTGCCTGTTTGAGCTAGTCAGCAATTATACGCAATTAGCAGTGTAGCATTTTGCCACTCTCTCCTTGATCATTTTCATCTCCATTAAAGCCTCTATTTCTATATCCTACGGTTACTTATCCCTGTAGGGACTTCGTTTTTATCAGTCTCTTCCATGCTTTATTTTTCCTCGAATAATGTACTGCTTATCTCGACTGCTCACCAGCGCCACCGCAAATCACAGCGTCTACACTTGCGGATGCCACAAATAAAACTTTACTAAACGCGTCCTCCAAATTTCAACCAGTTTTGTCCCGCAGGCACTGTATAATTCGGGTTCGAGATATCTTACTGCGATTGTACTGTGGTGCGATCGCATAGATGTCTTATTTTCATTCTCAGTCTGAAGAGCACACGCGTTCTCACTTTTATCGGTCGGACATGCAATTTCCTTTTTTGTTTCCCGAACGAGAGCGACATGTCAGAGGCTAGATAGCTGACAGCAGCAAGCCAAAGTGGCCGAAGCAGGCTAAGAATGCTAAACATACTAAGAGGCTGTTACGCCCCGACATTCATGGGCTATTTAGAAGTGCGCTTCAATGAGAGCAGGCATAGCGACAATCAAAAGGCCCGGTTGCGGGATATTCTGATCTGTCGGTGTCTTTCGTCTTCATTTTCGCGAAAGAAATGTGGCTTTGTATTCTTGCTATTGTGTACTTTGTACCATCAAGATACAAGATGAAAGAATTCCCACGGCCTAAGGAGCTTATAAACGAATCTGCCGGAACAATAATAACCGGCACTGACGCGGTGTAGTAGAGACACTATAACGAAACGTCTTTGTTTATTTGGCCTTGGATGAAATGTTGCTATTCTGTTAGCCTCACTCGTCACGCCGCCTTCCGTTTTCCACCAACGGCCTCCTCATTTCATCACATGAGCGACGAGAAAAAAAAAAAAAGACGTTATAACATCACGTTTGGTTGCCACATGACTAACCACCCCGCAGTCAAACAGGTACGAATGGCAGAGAAAGCCCATTTGTCACGGCGTGGTCATTTACTATTTTAATTCCCCCGCTTCCGCAACTGTATCGTGCGACTAGCTGTAGTTGAGACACTCGTACACGATGTGGTAAGAATCGCGCGCAATGTACATAAGGGGGACTCGTGCCAGCCCTTATAGGGTCAGATGCGTGGCCCACTCGAAATACTTTTATGAATATTTACGCTTTCATTAGACGCCGCTACGCCGGGGGTTTTTGCTCGTTTTGTTTCCGCCTCGAAGCCAGGCATATAGCGCGATTTCAACGGGCGAGTGCGCGCACAGCGATTGGCCGCGATCGAAAGGTCCGCTCTTTCCCTGCGCACCTCATCGCTCAGCCGAGATTCGCGCTTCCCAACGCATAGACTTAGCGCTGCACGACCTTGGCTCCGGTGGAAAGAAAAGAAACGGAGGCCGCGGTAAATATGCGTCACTGTCCGCCGTATCGTCTCCCGCCGGTCTTGCGCGCACGCGGAATAACGAAGGGACGGGGGATTAACAATATAAGAACAGAACCAGAAGACAGGGAGAGCTGACGACTGGCTGGACGCAGCAAAAAACTCTTCGCTAGCACTGAGGGGGGTCCTCTCTTCGAAGTGTGTGCAGAAACCTGTTCCGACAGGAAGCCGCGCCGCTCTTCGGCTTCCCAATACGTCTTCTCAGTGAAAAAAGAGTGCAGCGCCACAGAAGCTAGAGACGAGCCCACCAACATATCACTAAGATCTGCTTCCCTGTCCAGTGTCGGTAGCAATGGCTAGCAGCGTCTACGACTAACGTTTCGTAGATGTAGAAGAGAGAGATAGAGAGAGTGAGAGATGACAAAAATTATAAATTAAAGGTGGGGAGAATGAAAGCACTGAAACCGGTTCACTACCCTGAATTGCGGGAAGCGGAAATGCAAGGGAAATATTGAGAGAAGAAGAGAAAGTGCAGTGCTGATGTGGACTGGAGTAGTCGACATAAGCAAAATTCACACACCGCAGCAGCTAGCTCTCTTGCGGTCTTCTGCAGTGGTGACATGCGAGACCATGGTCCCCAGATCGTGAGCAACGAAAAAGGTCCTCCGTCTAGCTCCTGCTTCGGGGGGCTAGCCTCTCGTTTTCGAAGGACGAGCAGTAGCATAGAAAAAAGGCGTTCTACTGTTTCTGCACCATTACCACATGCACTGCATTCAATGTAGACAAAGTTTCCGGCCTTATGATTATATATACATGTTTTCGTGTGTCCGTCATCTTTAAAGTTCTAATCTTATGGGTATTAAGCACGAGAACTGTAGCTAGTGTAACGAGCAAAAAAAAAAAAAAAGAAAGAAAGAAAGAAAGAAAGAAAGAAAGCCCTGGATTGAGTTCGCAGTTTATTAAAACGTTCTTCACTTTGCACACCGCCATCAACTTGCGTAGTATACACCAACCCTTATGAACAGTGAACAGCCTCACAGTAACGAAGGAGATCTATCTGCCTGCAGCTGCTGACTGCAGCACGGAAAAAAAAAGGAAATCACTTATGAAACACAGACAGGAGACCTTCTTTCTGCACAGGAATGTTGGACGTTCGCAGACAAGTACGGAACCTTACGTCATGATTATACGGGCAATATGCCGCCAGTTTCAGTTTGATCACAAAAAAGCAAACCATGACAACTCCGGAGGCACTGAAGTGAAATAGCGTTTCGGGTAGTCAAAATCGCGCACTTTGGACAACAGGTGCGTGGCCAGGTTTGGGGGAGGAACAAATGGGAAGATGGTGAATGTCGAAGTGTTTTACTGTGCTCTGACTGACCTAGCTTAAACGCGGTCATCTTTAAACAAAGAGAGAGCGATAGAGAGAGATAAAGGGTAACTGCAGCGAGGTTAACCGGATGACAGTTTCCGGTCTACTGAATTACACTGCGGTAGGAGAAATGGAGGTCGGGAACAGGATAGAAAGAGAGAGACATAAATAAATGAAGAAAGAAAGAAAACGGAAAGGCGTTCCCATTACTTAGACATTCATGAATGCATGTAGGTGGATTGCATAATCGCCATAATCACGACCTTCTGATGTGATGATTAGCCCCATCGTTGTTGTCACCTCTAGAAGAAAGGCGCGGTTTTGGTCCTAGCTGACTCATCTGAGCGTATTCCGCCTTAAAACAAGCAAGAAAGGGATCTCATATGCGCCATCGACGAAAACCTAATATAGGCACACCGCTTGTTGTACAGAGTGTCATATAGAGATCCTTTGTTGCTTCCAACAGGAGAAATAAAAACAACAACAACATAATTTAAAATAAAAGTAAAGAGTACCGGCTCCAATGTAGCCACGAAAGCTTGAAGCGAACGTAAAAAAAAAAATGTTTCGAGAGTTTAACCGACAGCATAAATTATTAAATGTAGAAATCGGGGCCGGCTTCGGCAATGTATACGAGTAGGGCTCGGTGGTAGTGTTCAAGAAAATAAAAAACGAGGTAAATGAACTTGAAACCCTACATTTGTGGGCACATGTGGTCAAAGGAAAGGAAGAATAGTTATCTGAGAATACGAAGGAAAGACGTAAAGGACTGACACTATCGTGGGATCCCTGACAAAATAAGAACCCCGGAAACCTACTCCCAGTGAAGGTGTAACAAAGTATCGGAAGGAAAGTATGAAGCGATAATCATAAAGAGAAACGGAAATGTACGCAAGCCTCATTGTACAGTGAATATCCTAGAATTGCACAAGGCGGCGCATGGTGGGAAAGAAAACAAAACACCATGACCATTGTATGTAAAACTGACGTGGCGCCCTATATATCGTGCAGGTGTGACCGGATAGTGATAAAGGAAACAGGAACCCGACCCATTTGCACGCGATGCAACATCCAGGATGCTGCACATTATTACAGAGAAGCAGGTCACAGCGTATACCTGTGCCATGTTGTGCTGTGTCATGTTTATTCTTCTGAAAGCTCTTGGCTCTTTTCGCGATGCCTAGTCAGAGTGTGGAAGCACTCGCTCGTTGCATCGATGTCGCGGATTCCAATGATTTAGAAGCTACAGTATACATTCCGCCCTTACACCCGACCTCTTCTGGTCTTCTCCGACGTTTGCCACCGACCGCGAGCTGTTTGTTTAGACGCCCTGTCAAAGTGATACGATCTCGCAATATCTTCGCGCGGGCTGTCTAGATGGTCTGTGAATTGGGAAACGTCTACCGCGTATTTTCTCCTGCAATGTGCTAGGTCGTGCGCTCTTGTTCTGACCCCCACAGCACAGCTTCGAAAGGAGCAAAATGTAGAGGAACAAAGAAAGAAACTACCAGTATACCGTGAACTTGCATCGCTCTTAAGAACCTGAGAGGCTCGAAAATTCATCAAATACCCTGTTCATAATGGCTTCACAGAAAACACTAGTGGGAGAAATTCGACGGTTGGCCGCTGCGTTTATTCTAATGGCGTAAGAGTTCTAATTATAAGCGTGTTGTGTGTCTTGTTCATAGACGCATCCCCTATCTGAGCCCGAAGCTTTGTGGAATATCTACTCTTGCTGTGCACCATGGCGCCTGTCGAAGTCCCCAGTGCTAGGTAGCAACACGAGAGTCCCACTGACTCAAGCTCACTTGTGATCCCGCTATAGCTCGGCACTATAGAATAGAGAAAACAGAGTTTATGAAACGTCTGTTATGAGTTGTCGGGGCAAGGACATTAGAGCTTTACGTCATCAAGGAACCATCAGCGCAGAATCGATGCGATAATGACGAAAGTAAGCGCTTAAAACTTCGACCGGCGCGGGAGACCGTCGCGAAATTCCAGTGCTAGGTAGCGCATAATATCTTCTATTCCATGTCAAAACAGACGCGCAGAAACATCATCTGCATGCGACAACGGTACACTAACCCCGTTTTCTGCCGAGAAGCGGAAACCGACTTTACGAAAAGAAAGGAAGACGCATAATGTCAAAGTGCGACATCGCATAATGGTCTTCACGCGTAGTCTGTGAAGGCAAAGGCTAATCCTGTCCCCTGCATCAAACACCCGTGCGCCGCATCGGAATAATTTGAAAACGCACTTAGAAAGCAGAGGTCTGCACTCCGTGTCTCTCTTCCCGCCATTGCCGTTTCTCCTGAGCGCGCCTGGGACCGTTGGAAACACTAAAAAGATAGAGCGTCCGAATTACGTGTCACTGTGGTGATGACCCGACTGCGCTTTCTCATGTATGAGTAAGCCATTCGAGTCGGGAAAGATACACACACCGCGCGCGCACTTTCTCGCCTCCGCAATGTGCGCGTCAGACCTCTTTTGCGGCGCGACAATTTTCGACAGCGAGAAAAAGAAAAGAGTTTCATCGGTTGTGCACGCCGCCAAGGCTAAGTGTTCCGCGCACCTATGCCTGCATGCGTAGTAGGCGTGTGCTTTAACGCGTGCCTTTAACGCTTGAGTTGAGCTCGAAGTCACAGTCACAGGCGCTGCCGCCTCGTCTTCACTCTTGTGAAGGAAGTTCCGGCCCGTGCTGTTTACCCGCATGCAGGCACGCACGAGTCACTCAGCGGTGTAGAGCCATCCACCGGAAAGAAAGAAAGAACTCCCCTGCATTTACGTTGACAATTTCATTATACAAAAAGAGGGCCTCTCGCTGGGTTTTCTTTTCCTCTGCGTTGGCACACGATGTCGGGATGGTCTGAAAGCCAGCAAAAATTCTCGCGATTCTTCCACCTGTCAGCAACCGACACGCAATAGTCTGTGCCAGCAAGCGAGCGATTGAAGGTGAACTTGGCAGTGGTGATTGAAAAAGCACGTCTGCTGGGTGGACGTTAAGCAGACGGCGCGCCTCGTTTGCTTTCTTGCATCGTTGCAGAAGAGGGCATGGTTCGTTTCCTCTCGTTGTCGAATACGAGCGTTGAATCCTTCCATCACCATCGCTGCCGCACACAATCATCTTTTTTGCTAGTTTGCTTCCTTCTCAGCTTCTTTGACGCACCTAACAAATCATACTATGCAGGTGCGTACAACGTCCTCGATTTAGTCTAATCTCACCTGACGCCTTCGCACCCTAAACATCCCAGTCACGCCTGAGGCGCCGGCAGCTTTCACGCATCAGTCGCTCTCTGAAGAAGCCATCGAGAGTGGGACTTTCCCCGCCGCCGACACCACCCGCATCGTTGCGTCACTCATCCCTGAGCCCCGCCGAGCGCAGATGTTCCACGTACGCGGCGCCAGACGTGGCCGTTCGATTGGTCGCCATCAATCATAACTATAAGCACGTTCGGCAGCCGCTTTTATACATAGCATGCCTCTGCTGCTTCTGCTGCTGCTGCTGCCTTTTCCTGTTGCCCGAGTCTACCGCTCCCCTTTCAGGCCCGACTTATCGGCGGTGCCCAGTCTAGACGGTCGGATGCTCGACGGCCTACGCATCTTCAATTTTGTTTTCATTCCAAAAGCGGATTCCTCCCACCTGCATTCATGACGTCGCGGGGCGCGCCGATTCCGACACGCAATCAGAAACCTGGCGCAAACGAAACTAAACTTGAACGCGAAGGCGGATGACCGCTCTGCTGCGTCGTACAGGTGTGTGTGTGTTGGGTAAAGGGTGGGACGGGGGCGTTGCGGAGAGGTATAGCTGCCGCTTCTCTTGGCTTGCGTCTTCACGTCGTCCTATCCTAAGGAAAGAACAACCTTGCCAAGGGCGGAGAGCGGCCGACGAAAAGCTCGCGGGCAACCTCCTCGTCTTATGATTTCTTTTTCTTTGTTTGTTATCGCATGGTGGCGAAACTTCAAGGCTGCCCTTGCGGCTTCCCTGTGTTCTACCGCAACCGCCCGTGACAGAACCGCGGCGCATTCACGCTTCGTCGAATTCGGCATACAGCGTCTGCGCTTCCATGGAGATACGGCATCGCATTCTATGTTGTGGTCGGCATATCTGAGAGCGTAATACTGCGAAAGTGCTCCCCCCCCCCCCCCCCCGTGCGACATTTTCTATAAGCGGGGCCGCTGCAGGGCTTGCCTTTCGTCGCCGGCCGAGTGCTTTTGTAGGAGGTCTATTTAACTCTTGCGTCATTGTGCGTTGATCCTGGAAGCACGGAGGCGCGGTCCGATAATCAGCTCATATCCACACGTATCACGAACTCCCAGCCATTCTGGTTTCCTCCGCTGTTGCGATTGCGAGGTTGCGGGCAAATGGCGGGGCGCAGAATCCTGTTGGCTTCTAGATGCTATAAATACAATTTTTTTGTCTTTTTTTATTTCCTGTGCTTGGGTTGCTGTATTCTCGCTCTTGAACTGAGAAGCTCAAACGGTTCTATATATATATACACTACATGCCGGCACAAACGAGCTGCCAATAGCACGGTGTTTTTTTAGGGCTTCGTTTTCTTATCACGCTTGCGCTAATTGAACACGTTACAGTATACAGTGTAGAAGGGGATGGCTGTCATACTGAGATGCTATTCATCTCCGCGAATCAGGACCAACTTGCGATAGTTAGACTATAGGTCTTTTTGCGCGTAATGTTCTCTGCCATGCATAGAGGGAAGATAGAAATTGGAGAGAGAAGGCAGAGATGTTCAACAGTAAAGCTTCTGGTTGGCTACCCGACGCTGAAAGAAAGGAGCAGAGGAATAGAAAGATGAGAAAGCGAAAGGAGAGAGAGGGGGGATGGAAATACAGCCTCTGCGCACATGAGTAATCAACATAGTCATTGCAAATTATTGCATCTATAACGCAATATTTCGTAGAAATCAATCGATTTGCAAAGTAACAAAACCGTTTGAAGCGAGAAGGACGAAATCCAGGCAAATCGGTGTACTACTAATTGTATCCAAGCTGCAGCTGAATCGCCTAAGCTGGCAGTTCCCGTAGACACTAGCGCCAGATTCCCTTGCTGTGGTTTTTATGGGAAACTCTATGGTATTGACAGTCGCAACAGAGTCCCCGAAGTATGGCTGAAATACCCACCCCAGAAGGTTTGCTGTCATCGAGGGTTGCCCCTGGACAATGCGGCATCCACTAGATCAGAAGGCACCGCGAGCCCACTACAAAAGTTGGCACTGAGAAAAGGCACTGCTGTCGCGAAGTGCGGCTTTCCTTGCACGCCCTTGCTCGCACAGCAAACGGCCGAGGGCTCGTGATGTAACGCCGGAACTATATAGATTAAGTGCGCACAGGATTTCCCAATCGCTCGGTCGCAGCGGGAGCTCGCATCCTGTATGCTGCTAAGAACGGATGCCAGTATTGTCTTGTTCGACATCGCTTTTATCCCACGCAGCTTTAGTGAAGCATAGCGTGTGTCGTTAATTATTAAAGCTGTAAGAGGCTGACAACGGCCATCATACACGCACAAAAGAGAACGCGCACACCTGGGCACAGAGAAGTATTTGTTCCCATGCTTCCAGCTTTGAGAGGTCGTGGCGCGCACGGTATTTAGAAGGTCGAGCTCCGGTGCGTCCGCGTACCTATGAGCGCGTCCGTACAGCAAGCAGTGTTCTCTGCTCAGTGCTGCTCATTAGCAACTTCCAATTCTCACGCTGGCTTTGGCGCTTTTGGTTGTGGTCACCCATCTGCAGGAGAAGAAGACGCCACCTGGCTGGCTCATCCTCGCATGAATTACACACTCGACACCCTTGAATACGTATTCCTCGATGCATTGTCCTTGCCATTTGTTTTTGGAGATTTATCCCCATTACAGCTGTGGTACTGCTGCTGTTGCCGTCTGCCATGGTTATCTTGTTGGTCTTGCTCCCGTACGTCTTGCTCTGTTGTTCGTCTTTCTGTTCATCCTCGCTGCGTCCGACGTTATTTACGGCGCATTCTAAATGCTCAGCGGGAAGTTTAGAAGGCCGGTCAGGCATGGGATAGGTGTCGACTAGAATTAAACGCACGAAGGTTGAATCACGTGAACTCTTCAATGTCGTTAAGTCGCTTCCTGAGCGTTGTGTTTATCTGAACGCACGACAATGACTCACATACGTATTGGAAACAGCCACAAAGAACACGCGTGATATGCTGATTTGATTATTTTGCGACCTGAGTCTTCGAGGTATGAAACACAAGCATGAAAAACGTGCACTTCACTGCCGAGATTGCTGGAATCAATGCCACAACACGTTACGGGACATTGCACAAAAGTGAGTCACTGGACCGCCGACAAAACACGTTCACTGAGTCACCATAAAGTTCATCGCTTACACAACGCGACCCGAAGGGAAAGAAACACAAACACAGACTTGCGACATCTGCGCGCAAATATGTATTCTCAGCACGTGCGTCCACGTGGTCGTGCCGGTCAAACAACTTCTTTGCATTTGTGTTTTCTTTTAGTCTTCGCCAGTCGTTTGAAAGGTCTGGCAAAGGTCAACGAGTGATACTCCCCCACCACCAGAGAAAACGGCGCATGCACTGCGCCTTACGCACGCGAACGGCCCGTTAAAGGCCGCACGGCGCGGCATTGACGGCGACCCTGGTGATGATGGTCGTGGTGGGGATGGCGCTTTGGTTTCACCCGTTGCCCGGGTCACGGCTCCAATGGTCCCTTATCATCCGAGGAGAAAGCACGCGCGTGTACAAGAACGCTGCGCATACGCGTCGTAAGCGGGCCTCCCAAAGTTATGTCGGAAGTGTGGCAGCAATGGGAGCCCCGCGGGCTTCAGGACGACCTGTTACACGCGAAAGAGCACGGCCCTTTCGTTCTCCCGGCGGCCTCGTCCGCAGCCGCTCCTCGGGTGCTTCCGGACAAATTACGACGGAAAGCCGCCGGTTGCTGCCTGTTTGTTAGTGTGTGTCGGCTCCGAGGATGGCCAAGTCAGCAGCACTCTGCAGTTTTCTACGGTGCCGTAGAATATATGAATTGGCTTTGCGAAGAGTCTGGTTCTTTCTTTATTACTTTCGCGAATGAGGGGGCGCCTGTTGTTATGTCAGCAGCCAGGCACTTGATGTATAGTCATTGGCGAAAGCATACGGGCCACTGCGCACGGGACTATAATTCTATCGCTGTCCCTTGGCGGACCCTTGCGACACTCGTTGCGCTTTAAGTAAGTTCTAGAGAACGAGTAAAACAAAAGATAAGCTTCATTTACACCTGATATACGTTCTCAAAACTGGTCTAAGCACCATCCATTCTGAAATATACATTGAAGCAATTTGAGGGATATGAGTTCATGTTTCTGTAGGGCTGGTAAGGTTGAAACCACAGAGAGCGAAAGGGGCTCACCGTAGCTGTTATCAATGACACGCTCGGACGAAGTGATTGCCCACATGACTTTGCAAGCCTAGATCCTACTGTAGCGATAGCAATACATATTGAACTGCGCAAACTGACAAGCACAGGGAGATCATGAAACAAGGAAAGACTCAGACTTGTAACTAACATTTATGGACACTCTGCACCTGTCCATAAAATGACAGTGCGTGCCTGTCCATAAAACAAGGGCAGTTTCCACCATTCGTTGTTCCATGCTGTCTCTGTGATCGCCAGTTCGCGCAGTTAAATATGGTTGCTAAGATGCACCAACTCGCCCAACAATAACTTCATCTGTAGCTATATATGATCATAAACTCTTCCTCGGAGTTTCTCTACTCACTGTCATCACGGGAGGACGTGGACTCGGAATACTTCAAGTCTGTTACTTGTAGTAGTTAATGCAGTATACTTTTTTTTTGTCTTGCGCTGGGGGCCGTATAAGTAAGCTGGTAACAAGTGCGATGACTTTACGATATCGCGGGACAGATAAGAGAAACTATAGGGGCGACGAAAGTGCGGCTCGCGATCCTTCTACACTTGTCCGCGGGCAAGCTTAAATTCAGTTCTTAATGCGTCCCTTGTCGAGCGGCGATTTCGTATTGCAGCGTCGAACACATAGTATTTCGCTAGGTTGAACTGAATTCAACAGTTCTTGTAAACTTGGATACCTTAGGTTATTGAAAGCGTATTAGCAGAGATTATAGACATTCAAGACTGCGTTAAAGGTATACTTGATAATCCTGGTACTAGTTGAGCCGAGTATAATATTGAAATCAGCGCTTTCTTGTCGTTTCAACAATGCCACTAAGTTTAGAGCTAATTTGAATTCGGCTATCTGTCTGCAATTGCTATAGAGTGTGTGGACAAAGATATTGCCCACTACGGAGCATTGGAAAATGGGAGGCGCAAATACGAACTCCCCAGCGCTTCCTAGAGCGGAGAGGGTCGGTACAGCCTGCATGGCTCGATGTATTGTTCATTCTGTGTACCTCTTAGGAACTTAGTGGGAGTGGATCGTCGAGTGTATATGATCGTTCTGTGCCCGTAGCACACGTGGACAGAAAGTTTGACGTATAGGCACTTACAAGAAATATGCAAAGTTAAAATTTTGAAATTTGAAGAAGCGAACTGCGCGAATGTTTTGTCGTACTGTACTTTGCCTGCGGGAATAAAAGGAGACGTGTTAGCGAAAATGTCGAAGACACAGCCGTGTAACAGCAATGCTTTTGTTACTCGCCATGCTTCTGACAGAACCGTCTAGTGTCGTCACAAGTTGTTTCGGGGTCTCTTCCAGAATGTTAGTGTATCTGTCACAGTCATAGTACTGCAGGGCATGCGGCAGCTTTATAGTAATCTGCGAGAACTAGGTCTTAACCGATCGTATTTTATAACGGTCACTAGTTAACACGACAATCTCATCGTCTCCCGCACGTTGCCGTATTTCTAATCTGTTTTATTTCCTTGCTCTCCTCACAGCGCAAACATGAAAGAAAGCAAAAAACAAAAGAACCCTCAGCGGCAGAGCCCGCAGCGATAGCTGGAAATACTAACCGAGCAATCGAGCATGCAAGAAATTCGCCAGGCCGCGTCTCCGGCTTTCCGCTATAGCAGCGAAGGGTGGCCACGTGCCACGAATCTCGTATTTCCTGCACGCAACGAGCCTCCGTTGCGGCACGCTTTGTGGAGCCGCCGCTACTGCCGTAACAAAGAAGGAAAAAAAAAAAAAGAAAATGCGCGCTGGACCCTTGAGCGAAGAGCAGGCAGGAATGGAGTGCGACAAATGGCTGCGCCTTCGGACCGTCATTTTTCCGCAGCGTTGCCAGTCGGAGTCTTCCTTATGAATGTTTTTCTTGGGCCTCTTTCTGCTAAAGAAACTTGCGAGTGCTTTCGAATAGCTAATTCGATTGGAATGGCGAGTCCGGGGGCGCCCCCGGTCCTGGAGGCGCGTGGCACATGCAGTGCTTTCAGCGCCACTAAAGCGCGAAACTGAAGGTCGCGCAGATGTTGTTGCCAACGTCGAAAGCGTGCAAAACCAAGTAATTCGGAGATGCAACCTCCTTTCGCATTCGTTCAGCCTTTGTCAAGGTTAAGTGAAGTGGCGGAAACACGCTGCGACGCTTAAAGTGTGTTGTGTTTTCGGTGGTTGATGGGGCGGCGCGTTTTTTAATCCCTCAAAATGAAAACCCTTATATCGACATTCTTATTGAGTAACGTGAGGCCGAATGTCTATTGAGATTCACAAGTGCTGCTTTTATGAACCGCAATGGCGCACTGGTTGCTAGACGAATAGAGACTCTGGAGCGTGCCGCCGTTGTAGATGCTTCTGGGTTATAGAGTTACACTTCTTCTTCCACACTGAGCAGGGTACAATGTGGTTGTAGCGTATGAAGTGAGGGGAAGTCAACTTAATTCAAAATGTGAGCATACGGTATATCTCTTTAGAAAGTGGGCCAGAAGGCGCACTGCCTGACGGAGGCCTTCAGTATGTTTCTGGCTCACTATAGATGTTATTAATCGCCATGCATCTCCTTCCTCTCTCGCTGTTGATTCCAGTTTAAGACGCTACATCTTCCAACTGGAAGCTAATTCAAGCCATAGCGGTGCGTTGTATCTTGTCGGCCGTTTTCCAGCTCTCAGCGGGCGACAGCTCGCGCGAAACAGCTGTTCGCTTCATTATCTGCTCGCGCTAATTCCTTCCTTGTAATGACTCCCTTAACCGCCTACGTCTCTATACCAGGTCTCGTTGCTCGCTGGCGCGTTGCGTCGACGCGAGAGCGATGCGGTCATCTCTCAACATTTCTCCTCGGCACCGCAAACCGGCCCGAACGCGCGTGCCAGTCTAAATTTGTCGGCGCGCGCTTCGAGGCAATCGCGTCGCTGTCCAGGCACTCGGACGACGCGATGCGCGTATGCGCTGCCGCGCCCTGCGCTGTATGAACGACGGGGTGGCCGAGGTGAAAGATTGACGCGGATTTGTGTGCGCAGGCTCGTCGAAGAAGGAGTGGCGCGTACGCTTGCCCGTCACACACACCACCGCCGCGCACTCTGCGTGTTTGCCCGCGCTCTTCACGGCGTGTCAAGAGCCGCTTCAGAACCGCGCCTCCATGACGTCGGCGGAAGCCGTGCTGGATTTAGCGACTAGCTCTTAGTTCTTTACCGCCGTCTGCGGGTGGAGGCGGCTGTGTACCTATAAGGCTACGCTTTCGAGGGGGTAGACGGCGTTCACATGAGTTATTGGCTATAATGAAACTATAACTTGACATGGAATGGCAAACTTGTTCCTCAGTGCACTTCCTGCTCTTATTTTCCGCTTATATTTGAAATGCGCTACGTAGCTTAACATAAGTGCTAGCCCTTTGTTTTGTAGGCATTTGTGTGTACACAATGGGTTACAGTTGAAATGGTGAGAACGCCGATAGGACCGTAGCACCGGTTTTATTGTCCTGATCGTTCCATGAATTTTCGAAATATGCCTGATGCTATGCACCTCTTTTTGTGCGTGTGGATCTTATGCCGGAATTCAAATTGCTTTTATATGAGCTGATATTAAATTACTGTTCTTGACTGTTCGCCATTCGTATCACTGCTTAAATTGCTTATGATGTCATGCCTACCCGTAGGTTACCTACGGGGTTGGAGCCGTTGTTAGGGCCATATGTACGCTGGCTGTGTCATGGGTCCCTTCCCATTTATCGCCTTTTGTATGGCTTGTTCTGTCGACAAACAAGAATTAATCAAGCGAATTAGCAATACCATCGTGGTATGTGCAGGACAAGCACAGGATTACTAACATGAAAAATAATTAGGATATCGTTCTTACTTCGTTACAAGAAGTAAGAGTTTTGTTTCATTGATTCAGATGTCACCCGTAGTAGGCAACGTTTCACAAGTGAACGATTGCAAGTCTTCGTACAACAATTCTTGATGGCTCGCCTTCAAAATACCACTTTTTGTAGGCGAGTACAAGGTCAACATTTATCTCTTTCTTGCATTGTTGATGCGTAAGGGTAAACTGCGCGCCTGCTATTGCCCACTTTACATGTAAGTAGAGACGGTGTGCTCATTTAAAGACTTCGCACGATTGCAACAGCCTTCCATGACGCGCCTGCGAGAAGTCAAATGTTATCGTTTACACATTCGTGAATTTTCTGTATCGCCTTCGCAGGTGGTTCGGCTGCACCAGCTTCTCATTGCAGCAGCGCTGCTATCGACAGGGTTCTCAGAGACCGTTACGCAGGTGAGTTCACGTCGCTGCAATTTTGATGTACACTGATTACTGGAGTCGACGGTTTCGTGAAACTTCGTCTGCTCTGGAAGAATATTGAAGAAATCAAGACAGTAACCAAGACGAAAAAATTATTAAAATACTTGACGAGACATGTAAGGACAGGGTACGCGTGTTCGCAACAGAAAGAAGTTTGTATCGGGGCCTTTTTTAAGTCGCTATATGTATCCAGACAACTGCGCAAGTGTTTAATAGATATAATGCAAATTTTAACCCGATCTGCGCACGCACCGTATGTGATGTGCTCAACCGAATATAATCTTGCGCCCACCTTGTTTACCCTTACTTGTGAAAATGGTTTCCATGTCAGGGCAGAAACCTCAAGTTTTTTATAATTTCTTCACCTTGGTCGGCGTCTATTTTGTTGATATATACTTTCGCTGCACCAATGCGGCATTGTAACTCAACCTAATACGAGATGTTCAAAGTGCAGCCAATCGGAACTTGTTGAATGAACTTGCTTTTAACTGTGCAAAGCAGGAATGTTCTACGAAACCGAGTTTGGACGTATACGTAACATCGCGATGCAGTGCTCCAAGTTCACCTAAGTTATTCTGGGATGTTGGCTGAGAAAGGTGCAAAAATAACATTCGCCATTGAGACAGCTAAAGCACGGCAAACGACGGTTGAAGAAAGTCACGGGGCGATTATCACAGGGATAAGTGATTGCTGAAAATAAAATTGTCCCATGTCCTAGTACACTGGCGCCTTCGTCACCCGGACGGACCTGCATTCAGCAAAGGCTCATTTGTTTAGGGTAATTAATTTTGCCATCCTCATCCTGAAGAGTTCGGGTGTTTATCCCTTCTCCTTCTTTGTGTTCACATTTAGAAACCCGCCTTATTTTTCTTTTTTTAAAGTATTCAGTTCTCTGTGTACGCGCTTATTTTGCGGGGAAAAAAATGGAATGCGTCACTTGAACAAGATGTAAGGGTCTGACGCAATTTTACGAAACCAGCATACGAATCGACAACAGTGCGGAAACATCCCACAAGCATTACATTTTTTTTTTATGATGACGAGACCAACCAACGCAACTTTTTCTCATTCTCTCAGAAGAGACATCCAAGAAAAGGCTTTTCAGGTGCTCGAGGATCTCAGGTCGAGAAGTTTTAGGCCTTACCAGCTGGCTATGTCGCCTCAATTACCGCTGCGAACACGTGACACCAGCTTGCGTCACTTCCGAAACTTGATGCGGCTCGGTTGTCGAAACTTATTTTTTTAAAGCGGCGTATACGCCTGCGAGCAAGGCGCAATCGTGCCTCTGAGGACGTGCCGGAACAAACGTGGCATCACGCGAGGGCTCAATTAAGGGGTGTCAGAGGAAGAGGAGGAGGGCGATGTAGGCAGCTTAAGCGGCAATTCCGCGCTGTTTACCTCCGTGCCATCACGGCGAACGGCATCTGATACACGAGCCGTGCCGGCCACTCACCTGTCCGTGAGTGGCACGCTCCGCAGGCGTTCTTCACTCCCACGAGGTGTCTTTCTTTTTTCTTTTTCTTTTTCCTGCTTTTTTTTTCATTTATACTTTCTTGATCAGCGAAATCTGCGTATACGTACAGGCGTCTGACGCGCTGCAGCGCGTCATTTAGTTCTCTATGAGTGAGTCACTGCTCCGCGCGAACGTGCAGAAATGCTTCTCCAGTACTGCAGCTGGCCTAAAGATATAGTCGGTGAAAGACGGCGCCGGGGAAATTACCTGTCTGAACGGCCGAGGCATGGCAAAATCAACTACACAGCAAGCGTTTCGCAGCTGTAATAGTCCATCAGAGCGTGAGTTACGAATGGAGAAGTCGTCAGAAAAACGAGCTTTAGTTCCCCTGACTGGCTGATTTCCCTTTAAAAGGCAAAAGAGCGCCCGTATGTTCGCATAACATAAAGACGTTAGAGTGAAAATGTCGGGAAAACAAAAAGTCCGGTAGACGTTGCTCGTATGTGGCGTAGGAAGAATGGCCGCCTCGCTGATAATGGGGTGCGCGTAAATCAACGCAGTGACTTACGTTCTTTTTGTTGGGCACGCAATACGCGACGCGAATTGCAGAGCGCCAGAAGCAATTCTGTTGCAAGCCTAGCGTGCTACGAGAAAGATAATAATATATGGGGTTTTACGTGCCAAAACCACTTTCTGATTATGAGGCACGCCGTAGTGGGGGACTCCAGGTGCTCTTTTGACCACCTGGGGTTCTTTAACGTGCACCTAAATCTAAGTACACGGGTGTTTTCGCATTTCGCCCCCATCGAAATGCGGCCGCCGTGGCCGGGATTCGATCCCGCGACCTCGTGCTCAGCAGCCTAACACCATAGCCACTGAGCAACCACGGCGGGTCTACGAGGAAGACAGCGAATATATATTGCACATAATGTCCAATGAGCGTGCAACCGCCACTGCTTCAATGGATCGGTGCCGTGACTTGTTTATTTCTGTAAGCTTCTTCGATGGGGAGAGCAACACATACATTTACAAGAATGCCTTAAAATGTATGGATACAAGATTGCGCAACATTTCGCCTCAGTCAGCGATGATAATTATTGCATCAGCTACGTATGTGTGTTATTAACCCACAGCGCTAGAATCTCAGACGAGCGCCGATGGAATCGGTCCACTCGTCTATTTAAACAGAGTTCTGAAACCTCGCAGAGTGCTTCGGTAGCCTACATGACGTTGTCTACAGCGTGCATTCCTAATTGATATTCGCTTCATTGTTCATTTAACCTGCAGATTACAATCTATAGGCTCTTCGCTGTAGCATCAGCAGTCAAGAACTCAGCTAGGGTGTTCGTACTGCGAAGGGCGTTTGGATTCGAGTGAGAACGACGAAGACTCGCTGCCACAGAGAGGAGTGGCCACTCGATTTTTTAGTGCCGAAGCTTCGCGGGGCGCGATTGTTCATTGATGTGCGGCTAATGGAACGAGCCATGGTTATTGCTCTCGGCCTGCTTGCTAGCTAGCATGGAAGCCTTCTCGCTCCGGTCCTTCGATTACGGAACTGGGATACCGCCTTCTCTCGTGGCGTCAGCTTCAGAGGCGCTTCTAACCGCAATGTGCGTGTGTGCGAGCGCTTCCACCGTGCAATCTACTTGGAACAATCGTCTTCCCACGGGAAGTGCGCGCTTTGCCACAACGTGGCGCTCGCATCGCAAAAAAAAAAGAAAGAAAAAAACTCGTCCTCCAAGGTAACGTCGTGAGCTTCCCGGCTCTGTGTTCTGTGTACCACGGCACGCGGCAGGTCAATGTCGTCGCTCCGCCACACCATCGAGAGTCGACTGAGGAGAAAGAGAGGATAAGGGGGAGGGGGAGGGAGAGATGTGTAGGGCGGGCTCTCGAAGTTTGCCGTGTAGCGCGTCCCAGTTATTAGAGGCTGGTCCACGGCGTCCATGCCTTCAACGTCGGCAAGGGTTCACATATACGTCCATGCACGACGCGCATACTTATCGGAGAGGACGGGTCGAACGAACCCGCACTCATCTACCTATTCGTGCCGTGCCCCCGCGATCGGGTCAACCTCTGTGAAGCGTTTAGCTTTTGAGGCGCTCGTTCTGGGGAGGGGAAAAAATCAATCGAGCAAGCTGTTTTCCCTTCCGGTTCACTGACTGAGCAAGGCGGTACATTGTGGCGTAGTGGGACGCAACGGGCTAAACGCTCGTCGGTGGTGTCGAAAGCGAAATTCGGCGCTGGACAGCGGAGCGAATCATGAAGTATAGGGCGGACAAGTACGAAAAATATGGCGTCTGCGATGAGCTGCGAGAGCTTTCACACGCCCTGATGTGTGCAGCACCCATTCGTGTGTATATGCGCTCTCGCCTCGGGGTCCCTTTGCGTAAGAGGTGAAATTACCGTTTGACATCTTTCTTCAATTGCAGTTCGGCGTATATCCACTGAACGTTGCCTCCGGATAAGTGGCTCTTATAGAAGCATTCGGCTTCCGAGGTCATCACGGTGGTGGTAAAGACTCAGCAGGCCGATATCAGGGCTGACAAGGTAGCGAAAGTTTCTGATGAGAACGCCGCGGCTTGTGGCTCCGGTACGCCTCTATTCTCAATTCGCCCTCCAATAATCAAAACGACAGAGTACCGAATTACAACATGTAGCGTCGGTTAATGAGCTTATAACAGCGTCCCAGTGCTGTTGGCAAAGTCTACTTTACTATTCGCTCATTACTAACATCAAAGAGGCAAAAAGAGTGAGAGAGAGATGAGAGAGAGAGAGAGAAATTACATTGAGCACCCTGCAACAAGGTTGGACAAAGCGTTACTCAGCGATTATTTCTTCGTACGCTTTTTTCCAAATCCTGATTGGCTGACCGTGTACAGCAGTTGTCAGTGCAAAGGGAGCCATTGCGTGCATAACCGTATACCTCACTTTGTCACGACCAGTCGGCAAACTTCCACTGCATATGAAATGCTGTAAAACTCTGGGGAGGCGAACTCTCAACCTCGCCTCCTACAGTTTTCTATAGCGAGGAGTTAGACACACGCAGAACGACGGCAGCCGAGGACTGTATTCCCTGCCGAGTGCTCTCGGTGATACTTTATTTTTTCGCACGACGCAATGTATAGCAGGTCGTCTGTCTGGAACGACGGGAACACCATCAATGTATTCAAGAGCCCAGAGACGAAAACAAAACAAAACAAATTTGATGAGAGATGTGCCATTTCATTCGTCACACCCGGTTCCGCTTGCTTTAGCCATTCATCGCACAGAGAAAGTAGTATCCCCGCAACAGACCGAGAGAGAATATGGCGCAGGACTCAGGGGCACTCGTACGTTCCTCAAAGTTTGGTGTGGGGGGGGGGGGGGGAGGGGGCGCAGTATGCATAAACAACGCCAAGCTCAGTGTCGCGCGCTTCCGTCTCGGGGAGCCACGTGCGACCTCACTGAGATGCCAGCCTTATTTACGGTAGCTTGTTTCGCGTGCCTCCAACCCGCAGCTGCCTTCCGCTTCGAAGGCTTCGCGGGCGCCGAGCCCTTGCTCCTGGTTCCACGTAGGAAGGACGAGCACCCGGCGGTGGCATCCAGCGGCCCGGTTCCCGCGCATCCCGCTTCCGCGCGGCCATACATACATTCAGTATACGTACTATACGCGCGCGCTGGGGCTAATTCACGGCGGCGGCCGTTCCCGTTTCACGTTCGGCGCGTATAGTTGGCGTGAGAGCCACTTTTCTGGTGCTCTCACGTTTTCCTTCCTCTTTTCTTTTTTTCTTCCTTCCTACCTCCGTTCGCCCTGTACTCGCGTTCGGCTTCCCTGCGCGGCTCGGTCGAGGTCGCGAGACGGCGTCGCCTGGGTCAAAGCAGGTGCCGGCGCAAAAACACTTTCTTCTTCTTCGTGCTCTGCGCGCACTTCCCACGTCTTCTCCTAGTCTATGTATGCGCGTGTTTGTGTACGTACGCGTTGTCTCGTTTGCTCCGAACGTATTTCTTTCTTTATTTCTGTACCGCGCCGCCCTCTGTCTCGGGGCCCGCGTTCGGCGCCGAACGTGGATTGATCGACGTCCGCGCGAGGCGTGCGGTGACATTCAATTAATGCGGCGTACATGGCGCGAGCACATCAGAGCTTGTGGACCCCGAACCCTGCATATGCAGCAAACGTCCCGCGAGAGTGATTAATGAGGGGATGCGCTGCGGCGTCTCGGTCGCAGCGACAGCAGAAAGACGCCGTGCTCCCTTCTGTACTAAGTGATGCCGAGCAGACCTAAAAACAGTGCAGCGCGGTACGTGGTCTTTTCTTTTTTTCCTTCTTTTATGTAGCTTCGCGCGGGTGGTCCGGATAGCTATATAGTGGAGGCCTACTATTTTTCTCTCATCACCCGTTGTGACCTCGTCCTACTAATCGACCTTCTCTGGCCAGAATCTGCGTTCTTACCTGGTGGTGCAGAAAGGGTATTAGAGGACGTTGGATTCGGTTCGTCGCGCTGTAGCGCGACGCTTCGGGAAAGCTGATTCGCCTCGTGGTAAAAGACGGGCTCCTTTTGCCTACGGCGTTAGTTATCAGGCCTGCGTCGCAGAGACGTATAGCGCCGCGGGGGAACGAAGCCGGGAATGTGCCGCAATTAGTGCGAAATTAATCGCGGCACGCAATCTCATTCACGCGTGACAGCTGCGGTCTACACGGTTGGCTCGTTACCTTGTGTCTGCCGGGAATAGAAGGGTATAGTTGAAAGCGAGAACCACTTATATACTCGTTTATTTTCGGGCGCCCGACACTAAAAGAAGCACCGAATATGCGTGTAAAACTGAGAGCGCTGCGGTAAATTGTGGCGGCAGGTGGTTTTATTCTGTAACCTTGTTTAAGTATATATGTTCCGGGTGCGAGATTCACGCCGAGGCAGAGACGGGGTGTCATGCCAGCATTTCCTCGGCTTTCTATCTGCGTTCTCAACGTAAAACTGCTGTAGGCGGGCGACACATCCTTTAGGACTGTATGTGCGGATAAGCGCATATCCTTGGCCGTAAGGCGCGAGCTTTGCTTTTGCCGTTCGCAGTCGCGAGAAAGGAAAGAAAGAAAGAAACTTACTCTTAATATTTAGGACACCCTCGGCGTCCACTACGCGTTTTATTTCTTTCGCAGTTAAGCGATGCAGACTAAAACAGGAAAGTGTCATTAGGTTGTCCTATTCCTGCTGTAGCTATGCTCTTGTAGTTAAGGGATTGACATTTCAATGTTGCCTGCGTTTCTAGGCTTCAGTCGCTTGACGCGGACTCACGGGCCACAGCCTGACACTCTTGTTTAACGGCTGAATAGCGGACGTCTGTTCGCGCTTCACTTTTGCTCATGTATATAGTTCACACAAAAACAACAAAAATGTACTGGGCTTCGGAAACGCCAACTGTCCAGTCCACAAACGAGATGTGCGCTAAGATGAGCCATTGCAAATGCTTTTCCTGCACCCTTTCGGGCGAGATCGACCGATCTAATCTACGAGATGTGGTGCCGACGCGCGCAGCTAATGTAGGCCATGGGAGCGGAAATTACTTTGAACATGCACATTTGCGGACAGCCGCGTAATTAGTTTGCCGTGAATAGCCGAATCTAACATCTCTACACTGTTTTATTTCGTTTGTGCTTTTGTAAGCACATTTTGATTTCATCGCTTTGAATGAGCTTTCATGGGAGAGATAATGAACATATTTATTATGTGAATGCAGCTTTGGAGAGGCGTCCTCATTACAGAATGCCTTGAGCTCGGGCCGTGTTCCGGGCCCTCGCGATCAACCGTTGCAAATTCTCGAGGTCGGAGCTATCCATCTAAGGCTCTCTCCCAATGCTCGTTAGTGTGATAAGGGTTTCTAGGTTTTAGTGGTGCCTGCCCGCAACGAAACCTCTAACGAACCTCTAACGGAACCGGGTTCTCCGCAGAAGCGGCATGCATTGCGGAGACAGAGAGATAAAAAGAATGCAGGGATGTTAACCATGTCAAGAGTCTGGGTGGCTACCCTGCGCTGGGGGAAGGGAAATGAGGAATAGAAAGAAGGGAGAGAGAGAGAGAGAGAGAGCAAATGATAACTGAAAGGTAGGGAGGTTAACCAGGACTGAGCCCGGTTGGCTACCCTACACTGGAGAAAGGGAAACGGGGACGGAAAGATTAAAGAAACAAGAGAAAGTCCACCGGCGATATCGTTCAGTCACTCAGTCCGGATCACAGACGCTGACTCAATCCTGTATCTTCCAAATATCGCAGCAGCGCTTTTGTGGCCTTTTGTAGCTGCGATATGCGAGGCCATGGGCTATGAGGTGATTTCTAGTTGGGCGGGGTAATGGAAACAGCGCTGCAGGCCGGATGAGGATATGCCAAGAGAGACACGCACCCACCAGTGGTTATACACTACTGAGCTGTGCTGCAGATGTTACTCGACCTGATGTGACACCGCGTTGTGCTGCTCTGTACTTCAACTTGTATCCGTATTAAATTTACTTGTGAGTCAGCGCTCGTATGTGTCAGGTTGTTCTTCGTGTCTTCTCGCCTATAAACACTGCTTCCATCTAAAAAGTCCCTGAAGGTAACCTTGGTATACCACTTCTACATGCAGGACAACATGCTATCCTTGTTAATTTTGTTTGTCGTCTGCTCGATAAATCAGATTTAAGTTCGAAACCTGCCGTTGAACGATAAGAGAAGCAGCCGTGGAAGGCTCCGGATAATTTATACTACTGCAATATTTTGTTTTTCTATTCGCTCCAGGTTTTGCGTTCTGCTCCAATCAAAGTGCCGCAAAACACCGGAAGAAAATTATACACGCGTCCGATTGTATGATATTCTCCTGCAGATAAATGTGCGCTATTGAGCAGAATGCCAGCGCCGTTCGTCCACCAGGTGGTTGTTTTCATGGACTTTGCGCTGGTTACTTTCATTCAATCTCTGTCAGAAATTTTGAAACCACACAATAAACTAGAACACCACAAACACTTGATATATGAGTGTTCAAAAGTATGAAATGCAATGCTCCTCGTTAGCTTTGGGGCTTTGGAGCTGACAATATTCTATAGTAATTCCAATATAATCTGTCACAAAAAGTTCGAGCATGAGTGCCATGGCGTCAGAACTCGTGGCAAAGACTGTCCTGTGCCTGTGCGTTCAAAAACTGCCTATACGTATTGAAAACGCGTGTGTTTGTTTGTTTATTTCTTTCATCTCTTTCTTTTTTGTTCGGATAGATTTATTTTGTTAGCTACTGTTCTGCATTACCGGTTTCAGCGGGGTTAATGTGTCCATCACGGGCCAGGAAATAACCAGCAACATCATTGCGCGTTTCCTTGGTCGAGCGACTGAGACCCTGACGCGCGACTTCATTTGCATCTGCGCAGCCCACCCATGAGGATCTCCGCGAGAGCATCAACTCTCCTATGCCGTACGGCTTCAAGTACGAGGCGTACGGCGACGACGGCGGCGGCCACACGCGCGAGGAGTCGGCCGACGAAAGCGGCCGCGTGGTCGGCTCGTACACCATCTTCAGCCCGGAGGGCTACCTCAGGCGCGTCTTCTACGAGGCCGACGAGAACGGGTTCCGCGCCCGCGTCGAGACCAACGAACCAGGCACCAAGACGTCCAACCCGGCCGACGTCACCATCGTGTCCACGGCCTCCGGCGGACCAGTCGGCGGCGGACCAGTCGGGGGTGGACCTGTCGGCGGCGGCGGTGGCGGAACGCGGGACGCACCCCTGCCCGGCGCAGCCACAACGCGGCCCGTCAAGACCACGTCACCGGCTGCCGGGGGCACGACCGTGAGTGCGCTTTGGTCTCGCGTATGCGTCATGTACGTTGCGGCTGCTTGCCTGCAATTCGCCGCGGCGCGAAGGATATGCAAGCGTATGGTAAACGGATGGGCGCCGCTTTGAAAGGCGATTCGAAATGCCTCTTCGGTGCGGCGCGAGCGGCGGGAAGCCTCTGCGGCTAGCCTCGTGTGCGCGAGGGAATCGGGGTAAATCCTGGATTCTGGAAAACGAGTTCAGGGCTGAGTGGTGTGTTGTGTCTACGTCCATCACGCCGCCCGTCCCTTTTCGACTTTTCCCGAGACGACTCGTTTAAAGCCAAAGAGGTTTCGCTCGGTTCCGTCCGCCGTGACAGCACCAGTGAGATCAGCCACCGGATAGGAGCGTGGGTCTTATGCTGCCAGACGCTTTCAGCGTAGCGAAACTGAGATGTATCCCAGATGTGAAAGTTAACTAACAAGCCAAACGGGCGTCGTGATGCAAGCACGTATTCTTTATTGTACTGGGACAGCCGCTGTCAAACTGTATTCGTCTTAGCTTACTGTAGCTTAAGCTTGACGTTTTTTGGCGTGTTAACTTTTCGTATAAACGTGTACAATATTTAACTTCGCGGCCTGCTTAAGCGTCTGACAGATAACTGTTAGTGAAGAGAGACAACGTCTTCCGACACAAACGTAATATAGAAAGTAAGAGGAAATGCAGTTGAACCAGAAGAGCTGGCTGTTGCTACTACTGGAGGGTAAATTTGAGAAGACGTGTTCACCGAACACTCGCACAAGCAATAAAGAGTTCTTAAAGCACCTCAGCGCAGTGTACGTTGTAGGTTTCCTGAAAAAAAGAAAACCCATCCTAGCTGTAGAGCTCCCGTTTAGCTCTAGCTCGCAAAATGCTTGTCACTAACGTGTTGTAAACACATCAGGATGATGTAAGATTGGATGCAAGGATGCAGTATCGTTCATTATGAAAGGCCGCACAACTAACAGTCTCTTATGCATGGCTGAATTACACCAAGAACGTCAACTGAACCGCATTGTAAGTTATCAGGCGATTGTTTGTTCTCTAAAAAAATGAAAAGAGTTCTAGGGATAACGAGGACAAAGCGTAGCAGCTCTATTGGAAAACATTTCTCCGGGCATTTAGAGTTATCGGTTCGCACTTCCATTGTGGTTTGTTGTCTTATCCCCTAACAAGAATCTCCTATACTGCGACATCCTCTATCCTTGTGTTAAGCCAATGTGTAAATGCGTACATACAAGAAAACCCGTCTCACGATGACTGTCGACGTTAGACGTTAATTAAAGCAATGTAGCGGTGTACCGTATTGCCACCGCCGAAACGCGTCGTGTATGAGCCGTGTACTCCAGTCGGGTTCCCCTCTCGCGCTTCCTTCCGGACACACTGCGTCATCTGGCGGCGCGACCGCAAAATCCACACGGAGTATCCTTCATTTTGCTTGACTTCTGAGATGTGTGGGGCACCGGTGGGCGTTGACGCTGACAATGAAACCCTCACTGGCCATGGGCACGTGGCGCAACTAAAAAAAAAAACAATTTTCATACGGGCCGTCATCATCATTTTTACTAATGTGTTCATACACATTAAATGTTTATATGCGCTCATAAACGAGCTAAGTGCTTTTATAGCATGTATAAGAAAAATCGTTTGCGTACGGTGTCAAATGTCACAAGCGGTTAATACGGCTCAAGCACGTGTATCTTACAGCAGTGCGGCAAACCTATCCCGGAGCCTCCTGGAGTCTCTATTAGAACTTCTACAGAATCGGACTCTTTCTCTTTGCTTATTTATTTCTTTATTTAAGTGGTTTTTTTCTTCTTTTTTTTGCTTCACGCAGAACGAAGTGCCTGAAACGACCACCGGCCTGCCTCCTGGATACGTGCTCCCTGAACGTTACCGACCCAACGCATCCAGACGGCCCTCCGGCGCCGAACTGCTGACGTCGCGGATCTTGACCCTAGACCAGCCGGTTGACGGAGATCAGCTCTACCCGGGACGTCCCGGGTTTGATTCGGACACCAACTCCCTGAATCCGCCACCGCCTGGTATTCACACGGGATCTCCACCTACTGGAATTGTGCCAGTAGGCCCCGTACAGGTGACTCGTGTTCCATCACGACCTGGTACAGCTCCGGGTCCCAGGCCTCGCCCTCACATCAACTACGTGCCTTCTAAAGACGCTTTCGGGCAATTCGATGGTGGCGTTGCACAGAGTGGTGGGCCATATCGCCCTTCGTTCGATGGATCGTTTAGGATACCAGCTGGTTCTACCGGCGGCATATTTTCACCGTCCCAAGTGGCACCTAAAGCAGGCGTTTCCGGGCCTCAAGATCTCGGCCCATCCTCAGGTCAAGGTGGTGGGGTTGAAGACGGTAGCTCGGGGATCTCGGGTTTCGGCTCGAAGCCGGCTTTCCCCAACGCAGGCACTCCACAAGGTGCGGGACCACATCATTTCGGACCCCACAGGCCTACTCCGAACTACCCGGGTGTCTTCCGCGGAGATTCCGGTACAGGACAGAGTGGGTCGTCCGGGCCAGCCTACCAAGGGGGGGCCGGGCAGCAATATCAGCCCCCAACGCTCGGGGCTCCGCTGTTCACGCGTGTCACGCAAGGCTCTGGAAAGTTCCCTGGGCGAGTAGACTATGGTTCCCAGCCAGGATTCTCCGGACCGGTTCAACCAGGGGTTCCAGGTGCGCCCGGCGTCTTCGCGGGACCGGCTGATGGAGCAAGACCGTCTTTTGGCGGTAGAGCGCCCTTCGGAGGTCCCCGTTTTGGTGCTGGTGGCAGCTTTTCGAGAGTTCCTGTAAACCAGTTTGATGCCAAGGAACCTGGCAATAAACGCTTTCAGGGCCCTGCACAACCATCGTTTGCAGGTGAGAACCTGACCCCCCCCCCCCCCCGACTTCCTATATTAATCTCCCACTTCCTATAATGCAAAAGTGGGAGATTTTTGCATAATAATTTCGTAATAATTTCGTCGTATGAGCATAATTTTCAGGCAATACTTGATGACAACAATGCCGTTACCTATCTTGACATGCTAAGAGGAGTTTTCAGCGCTCTGTTACGGAAAGTCCCACAACATTGGCGTCCCTTTTGCTAAATTGCTGGTCGCAGAGAACACCATCATAGTGTTGGAGGCCTTCGTGAAAAAAGTGGGACGTTTTTGCGGTGTGAGCAGCGCCGGTGGTTCATTTTAGCCTCGAAGTTTAAAAAACATTCAAAATGTTTACATCATGGTAATAAGCCGTATAACGCTCCTACCAGACTGCGATGCACGTTCTGTAAAGACTTAAACTCAGCCATATTTGCTGAGTTGTTGAGGAGCCATATGGCTCAACAACTCGGATGTAACTTGATTCTGACTGCGCCACGCAGATAGAACATTCTGCCACCCTCGAATGCGGTGCCAGTCCTATAAAGCTGCGCTGAGAAACCGTGGTGTTCATGTGTTCGAGAGCCTGCATGGAAGACACAGTCAGGCGGATGTCCTTGACGTCGTTATTACTTGGAGAACTCGATCTGAAACCTCGTCGTTCACACGGGGTGCGCACCGGATGTGCTTTGATATAGCAGGAGCTGCGGAAGCACGTGGACGATGATAAGAGACGCAATAACGGTTTAATTCGTCGGCCTGCTCGTTCTGTGCGTGAAAGCCGACGCCTTGCGTGTCTCTTTAAAGGAATGTAGTACGTCACAATTCCGTGTGCGCTGCTCCCTTTTTCTTTTGCTTTTTTTTTCTCCACGCTTCTGGGGTGCCAGCCTAAGACTTTTTATCGCGTCTAGTGCACGTGTGACGTTTGTTACGTTCCCAGCAAGGCGCAGTACACGCTGAATACCGAGCCATTTGCTAACGATGCCATTTATATAATGTTACGTAACTAAGCGTAAATACGAGAGCTGGGATAGAAACTTGTGCCAGCCATAATTAATCGGCGCTAGTGCGAATTGCATGGCACAGAGAGAAATGTTCGTCTTCATTACCAGCAAGCGTGATTATAATGCACTTATAATATTGTTGTTGTTTTTCTTACCTAAAACCGCTACACTCTGAAAGCATATAACTTTTTAAAAGAAAGTTATCATTGAAAGAATCATAGCACCTCTTGATCGAAATTCGTTCGAAAGTTCGTGGAGGTCCTCTCCAATATGAAGCACTACTCGTCGTTCAAGATTCTCAAGAGTGATCGTAAAAGCTGCTGACATCTCATCCTGAAAGGGATAAACTGTCATCCACCCGTGCGTAGCACAAAACTACAACTCTCATCCGAACGTGGATATCGCGTGACGAAATTCAAAACCTGCTCAACGTCCGAACTTCTGGCTGTGTCTGTGTAATCGGTGGGCGTAGGGTAGGGGCTCGATTGGATGAGCACCTTTTTGCTCGTATAAATACAAAGCGTTTCCCTTCTTGTGTTCGAACGCATGTTTCGTAACTAACTAATGCAGCTTTTCTTTTTCTTTTCCTTCTTTCTTTTTTGTCTCTCTGAAAACATCCCCCATGTTTCGTTCTGGATTCAGGTGGTCAAACGGGCAACCAAGGATCTCCGCTTGGAGCAGGCGGTGTCATTGGAGCTGATGTCGATGACGGAAACAGCGCTGTAAGCATGATCTCATTCGCATGTGGTGCGTTCGATAAGCACAATAACATACTTGCGTATGTTAATTAAGCAGGTAGCTCTGTTAGGAGGCAGCAAATTTCATAGAGCACCCTACTATGTGCCAATACGTGGGACCTATATGAAAAGAGTAATGTGCGCCCATCACAGCTCAGACAATTGAGACACTCGCCAACACTTACGCACTTCCAACGCAATAACAAAATAAAAAATAAAGCTAAACAAAGAAAGGGAGGTACACTCTAGGTACAAGTACTCTGGCCTGTAAACAGCTTCCAAGACTGACTGCGTTTTGAAATGTAAGGGGTTAGAATATCCGACGTACACTTATGAAACATACTACTACGTGGCAAATACTGCTGATTTTACATGATAGCTCAAATACAATATAGGTTTGTTGGATGAATGCGTGTTCAAGAAGATGGCAATTCTCAATCATAGTGTACTCAAGTGTAATATAGTCGCGAGATTGGTTTATATCAGAATAGCAGAATTGATTATGAAATAGAGATATATTTTTGTGGGGAGCTGTAGGAAGCGCGTATTGTTTTAACGCTTCTTGTCTTTCGTCCCACCTGAAATCATCCAAGGACCCAAGGGAACTTCCATAAACGTAAAGCGGTGATCGGGAATGTAGGACTGATGAAACGTTTTTGGAATGCCTAAATAAAAGCTTAACGTAATCAAAATTAGTCTATACAATAGCTTTGACGCATCCGTCGTCTTCTTCGCGTCTGTTCTTCTGCGTGCTTTTGAAGGGCTGCAGTTCTAATGCGTGTGGAATGTAGACAGTTCGCTAGATACAGCGAAAATTAGCCGCTGCAAATGTGTCTACAGCCAGACGGCAACTAGGTAGTTACGTATTCGCTATATCTGACCAAGAGTATATGGAAGTTGACAACCATGTAAGGATAACCATGGTGAATTAAATTATACTGTGTTTCTTCTAATCGTGTCGATCTAATCCAGTTGATCTGTACCTTACAAGACACGACACTGAGTTGTTTCATGAACCGCAGAGTGTACAGAAAACGTACTCTTACCTAGAATGTCGTCTGCGATATACTACGACTAGCATCTCATATCGTGTGCGGAACACGTAAGGGAACCGTGGGCTTCCTTGAACGTGGACTTCTAATCTGTTTTGTTTTTGAGACTGGTTTATACGCACTATAGTACTATGTTTGCTTGCTAACACAGTCTTGAAAACTCTCCGTTTTATTAGCGCTTTTACCATCAAGCGCTTTCTACTACGTTCTTGCTAAGACTCCATGTTTAGCAGCGCTTTTTTCATCATGAACGTGCCACGGAGGCAGTCAATTTGTCTGCCTCCTTTTTCATGTTTTTCAATTGGGAATCAACTTATACAGTTCTTTCAGTTCATTTCGTGCCTGCTATAGACCCCACTTTTTTGTGTTTCAGTAGTGCACCTTGTCGCAATCGTGTGTTATAGGGTTCCACGTCTGGCACCGTGCATTTTACGCTGCGCGGCTGCAACAGAACACATTCCGCGGTGTTGCGTACTCCAGGGTGGCGTATCGTACTGCTGCCGTGTTGTAGCGACGCCTGCCTATCGAAGCTCGACCGACGTTACTATTGGGTAGCGTGGCTTTGTCGGCGTGCTGCAGGCATCCGGTAGACCATGGCGACCGGGCGAGGACGAGACGATTTCTAGTGCGAAACTTGCACGGTTTATTGAAAGGTATCATGATGACAGATGGTGAGAAGAGAATGAAGTGATCAAAAGTACATTTCGGAGCTTCTTAAATAGGCTCTCTACAATCGTGGGAGGGATCTTGCTTCCGTCGATGTCACGTGACCGGCACAGAGTCTGCTTGGCGGAAAGAGGGCCCCGCCTCCGGTTATACAACGCCTCTGGTGGTACCGAGCCTCCTGGAATTGTAGACGCTTGTCCGTCACTTTTGCGCGTTGCTGGTTCGTGGAAGTTCTCCTGTAGAATTTGACCGTTCGAGAAAAGGGTCCCTCTAAAGTCGTACACACGCAAAAGAGGCCTGTAAACACTGCGGGGCTTCCGCCGGACCGGCAGACACTCGAAATGGTCATGACGAATTAGGAAGTCACGCTTCATTCCGACGAGGCATGGTGGGTGAAGGTCGGGTGAGAGAAAGTCCTTTCTGCACGAGGTGCTGGACGCCAACCGTAGCAGGAGAAGTCACGCCTCATTGCGACGAGGCATGGTGAGAGAAAGTTCTTTCTGCACGAGGTGCTGGACGCCAACCGTAGGAGAAGTCACGCCTCATTTTGACGAGGCATGGCGAGAGAAAGTCCGGTGAAATTCCTTTCTGCACGTGGTGCCAGACGCCAACCGTAACAGCGGGTTGATGGCGTCTAGTAGATAATCAAGGCGTACTTTAGACGGCCCTTACTGTGCTGCCTGTCAGATAACACGAGGCAGTTGAAAACATTTTCATTTCCTTTTTTTTCATCAGGATTCGAGCAACGAGGATGGCTTCGCACCAAACGACCCTCGGAGGCCGTTCCTCTTCAGGAACGAAGACCAACGACCGGCGACTCCCTTCGGTCCTTCGACTCGTGGTGAGGCTGGCCAGGAAGACGGCGCGTATGCCATCCATGCGGACAACGGAAAAATTCAGTCAATCGACTTCCGCCCGGGCAGCAGGCCCTTCCAGCCTGCGGTTCCGGGCAACCGTATTGCGGGCAACCGGGGCAACGTTCCACGGGGACCTTTCCGGCGGCCGGGATTCGGAGCTACCCGTCGTGACGACCCATTCAGACCCTACAAGCCTCCTCCTCTTGAGGTACTGCTTTAGTTTAGTTCTGTGAGCGCAGAGAGCGCAAGAGACTGCCGGATAAAAAAAAAACACTTTGTCTCGTGCAGTACACAACAGGACTGTGTTGAGGCTTTGAAATATTTCGCAATAATACGGAGCAGCAACAAAGTACTCAAAAAGTCTTCATCGGCAATGTTTTGCAAGAGTCATATGCATGAGCTGTGAATCCGTTGTGTGTGTGCGTAATCACAAATTTTTATGAACTCAGGATTCAGATTTAGATTTCTTTGAGAAGATTTCGTGAAATATTACAAAGTTTACATGAACAGTAGGAGGTCCTGTGGTTCGAGAACCGTAGGCGGTACCTCTTTTCAGTATGAAAAAGGAAAATAAAACCAGCACATTAGCGATAAAATGTTGGCAAGTGTGCAAATACAAATAAGAATAACATAAGACATTAACAAGAAATAACAGGTTAATAAACGAGAAAGAACTATACATGAAATAAGGTGATTTCAATTTAGTCTTAAACAATTTAATAGATTTAGCTTCTTTCACATTAGTGCCTATAGAATTCCAAGAGGTTATAGAAGAAAAAAAATACTGTTTGTATACCATTAGTATTTATCTTTTGCAAAAGATTGTGCTTCGCAAAAAAGCTAGTATTGTTAGGATTATGACGTAAGTCAGTTGGAATAATATGGAAAGTAAGTAGGCGTTGTCAAAGTTTAAGTAATAGTATACCATGAGTCGTAGAGATATATTTTGGGTAGCGGCAAAATTTTAGGTTGACGCAAAAAAATAGGAAAAGGCGATGACAGCCAGGACCCGTAATTAAGGATTTGAACTGCTTGTTTTTCTAATTTATATAAAGGCCAGGTGCGAGTAAAATACCAATTTCCGTAATATATGATACTAATAATTAACGCGGCTGTGCACAAGAGCACAATATAACACGGCGAGGGTGTACGCCGTGAAAAATTATCTAGCTTTGAGAAGGGCTCTTATCTCAAAGGAAGCCTTTCTAACAGATGTAGCATGATCGTCAAGTTTTAAGTGAGAGTCGACAATGGCACCCAAGAACAGTGTATCGGAACGGATTGAAAACAAAAACGAAAAAAAAACGATATTTTTGACGGGAACGATAACGCAACCGAAACATTATTTATTATTTTGTTTCGGAGTGAAACCGAAAGATTTTTTTATCAGGTTCCGGTTCAAGGGGAAAGTCGGTAATCCGAAACAACCGATATGTCGGGCAACGTCAGCGTAACGCGCACCTCAGGCAGGCATAACGCGAGCGATAGCCGATCGAGCGCTCCACTAATCTAAACTTGCCGCTCGGCGCACTAGGAGAACGACACCGTAGCGAAACCCAGAGCTGGCGCGCTGATTAGCTTATTGTTTCGTTTTCTACGGGTACAACGTTTTGCTACCGAAATTTCATCATTCGTTTAAGTTCGTTTTATGGGAACAACGCTATCGCATTTCGGCGCGTGCGCTCGATGACGTGCTGCTTTTGAGATCATGCTCAGTGTTTTGACTCAACGCACTGAGCATGATCTCAGACTTCGTAATTCTCCTATTGAGAAACATATATACTATATTTTTATCGTTACTTTGCTTCTAAAATTTTCGCATGCGAACCAGAACCGTTACAAACGTTGCGGATCGTCTCTTTTTCTCGTTGCGGAGTAGAACCAGAACTGAACTTTATCTTAGCGGAGCGAAACTAACGAGAGAACGAAAAACATTTCGCTCCGACACCCTGCCTAAATATAATTATTGTCCCTGTATTTGTATTTATTGTTCATTTACGTGAAGCGTCTCAGTGACGTCTGTTTTTATTTTTCAGGAAATGGAAGATTGTACGGCTACTATTAGAAGCATTTATATGCACGCAATTTTACACAATCCATTGATGGAGCGAAATCAGGTTTTTTTGCAAGTGTGACATAACTGTTGTGATGAAAGAGAGCCACAAAAGAAGTGTAGTGTCGCCGGAATAAAGAATACACGAATAATGCAATAGACGAGGTGGCAGATCACTTAAGCACAATAAAAATAATCAAAGACCCAGGATCGAACCTTGGCACATCCCTTTGTTAAGAGAAAGCTTCAGCTCGGGCCCAACTCCGATGCGGTCAATTCAAATACATGTAAAACGCAAAAACTTTTCCTGAGATAAACCATCGACCGATTTTAATGAAACTTGTTGCATCTGAAAGAGAAAGTTAAATTCTAGTGACTGTTGCAAGCGGAATTTCGATTTAGGACCTGACTTTTGTTAAAAAGGTTTTCAAATATTCGACCGGTTGAAAAAAATAGAAGGACGAAGGTTCCAAATCCATAGTTCTGCATCAAGAACAGATATCGCGGTTCTGTAAACGGTATTCAGTAGATCATTCAAAGCGGACAAATTCGATATGTCATTTTACATCTTACGTGAATTTGTTACGTTGGTTACAAGGGTTCTGCAAAATCTGTATTTCCATATTACTAAATTCTTTTTATATTCATGTGTGTATTAGATGCAATTCACAGAATTGTATTATCCTTTTTCATTGTTGAGTTACAATGTTGTAAACTTGATAGTTTCGTTTTCTGAAATTTTTCGATTTTTGCCGATTTTTACTAAAAAATTGAGGGCCTAAGTGAAAAATTAGAAACAAACAGTCACTAGAGTTTACGTTTTTCTTTTCAATGCAAGAAACCTCGTCAAATTTGGTGCAGTGGTTGACGAGAAAAACAAATTCTCATTTTACATGTATTTAGATAGGAGCACTCGAGCTAAAGCTTCCTCTTAACAGCTGCAGCATGGGAGGTGAAGGTATTAACAAATACTATTTGGGGCCTGTTAAATAGAAAGCTTGTTAGTGACGTGAGGCTTGAAGGCTGTTATACCACGCCACTCAAACTACTAAAATAGAATATTATGGTCAATGCACTGAAAATCTTTGGAAAAGTCATTAAAAAGTAAACCAGAAATATTACCATTGTCAATGCAGCATTTAGCTTTATCAATGAAACAAGCATTCGCTAAATCCGTTGAAAGACCCGGCCTAAATCCAAGCTGATTAGGTGTTCGTAAGTTAACCTTTTTTAGGTACTGTGAAAGCGTGACCTCAAGTAGTTTTTCAATTACGTTAACCATGAACGGTAGCACAGAAATTGGTCTGTAATTGCCCATGTTATTTAAATGGCCTTTTTTAACTATGGAGTGCAGGAATTACTTTTGCGGCTTGAAACCTTTTTAGAAAATATGCCTGCTTAAAAAAAATACTATTGAAAATGCAACTTAAGACTGGGGAAATAAAAAAGATACCAATTTTAATACGTTTGCTGTGGATATTGCCAAGCCGTGGGTTAGTTGGTTTGAAGTTCGAAATAACAGGCTGAATTTCCTCTGAGAAGGTTGGAAAAAAATAGATATATTCAGAACTAAAAGAAAAATAAGAAACATGGGCAGTAGCTTTAGACTATCCAGTATTAGAAACGAAATTCCCACTGAAGGAACTAGCAACGTGCAATGGGGCACTTCAAAAGATGCTGCTTAAAATTGACTTCACAGTATTGAAGATCAGAGGCATTGAGAAGTTGGGGAAGTAGTCGTCACTCATTCTTCGTGTCGTTACCACATAGTTTCAGTTGAAATTTATAATAATCGCACTTCATGAAATTCATAATAATCAGGGTGTTTGCTTGAGTCCATTTGATGTACATTAACGTAACGTTTCCATACGAATGGCTAGAAAACTCAAAAATACCTTGAACATGTCTTGTTCCAACATAAGTGTATCATGCTGTGTACCTCACAGATAACTTTGTTTCTTATGATAGAAGTTGATAGCTCAATTGCAATAATGCTATAAGTGAGTCAGAAAAGCCTGAAAACGCAGCGAAACATTAGGGCTCATTCAGGACGTATTGGAAGCAACATATCTTTATAGCAGTGCCTTTGTGAGTACACCATTCGCTGTTGCGTAGAAGCATTGAGAAGTTCAAAAGTCACTTCCTACAAATAGATGTATTTTGTTTCACGCAGGGTGGCCACAGGGAGCCCGTCTTCGTGCCACAGAGCTTTTCTGGATCAGGCAGCCCTACTACTTCATTTGATGGCAGGGACCCACAGCGCATCGATGGTTTCAAGTCTCCGCAGCAGACCCCAGGCTTCGGCGGGTCGAACTCTCCTGGTGGTTTCTCCGGCAACTACCCGTACCGCAACACATTTTCTGTCGGTGGTCGGCAGCCTCCATCCGGACAGCAAGACCGGTACGCTGGAAGGCCGCAACAGCCTTTCTCTCCATTCGCACATGGAAGGCCCGTGCCACCCGTACCTGCTGTAGCCAATGTGGCCAACATGCCCAACCCTCGGAACCATTTCGCTAATCGGCTGTTCGATCGCACTCCTGCCGGAACCCGGGGTCGACCGGTTGGACATCCTCCCGGACTTAACCCTCCCTCTTTAGTTAGCATGGAAGTCGTCAGTTACGGCCCACAGGGCCCGCAAGTTCACCATTTCAACGGTAGTGCATTGCCCGGCACGTTAGCACCTCCGGAAAACCAGCAGTTTGGTGACCCGTTTAAACAAACGGGATTTCCCGGCAGCCCTGAGAGAATACCGTTTCTGGCTAACAGGCGTATGCCTCGGCCCCCGTTGCCAAGCAGAGGTAACGCGAACCGTGTCTTGTACAGCGAAGCGCCCCAGCAGGCGACTTTTCCGAGAAGACTAGGCACACCAAAGGGCAATGAAGAAGACTTCGGTGGCGCTTTCGAAGGCTTGATCAGAGACGAGCGTCCAGACCTTCTGGAGCTGAAGCGAAAACAGAAGCCATCTGGTTCTGCATCATCACAGCCTGGAGGCAACCTTGACTTCCTGGACGATCTGCTACCGTTTTACGAGAAAGATTTAGACATTGCGAATAAAGCTAACGACGCCGCAGATGGAGGAGACAAAAAACCCGTAATTCACCAACCGATAGTGCCAGAGCATCGAGATTTACTTTGCGATGACGATGACCCAAGATTCTCGGACCCAAGACAACCATCTCCTGACGGTCTTGTGAGAAGACCTGAATGTATAAAGACGCGCAGACAGGAAGGTGGCAGTTCCAGTGGAGGAGCGGAAACTGATAAAAGAAAGGTTGAAGCGCCAGTCAATGTTGATGAAGAATTTTTGAATTACAGGAATCCGTTTTCCGGAGTTCTCCCCTCTCCTGACCGTAGCGTTCCAGAAAAGGTTGACAAGGACAGCAAGGAATTCCAACGCCCATTCCTAGACAAAGACAAGAAAGTTATTCCAGTGCTTATTGATCAAAATCGACCTGCTACAGGCGTACTGGATGGAACCATTGGAGTCAACAAAAACGGACTTGGTCCTAGTACTGGTGAATCTGATATTCCGGAAAGGTCTGCTCCTGAACTTGGTGCTGGGAGCCCCGTTGAAGGAAGACGAGCATTGGACAACAATGGAGTCTTTCGAACGGGCATTGGAGCATTTCCCGGTTCTTTCAATGAGCAATTCGATCCTCGTGGCCCCGGTCCCGTGCAAGGCTTCGGTGGGCCAAGCACCGGCAAAGCTAGTCCGTTTCCCACGCGACCTCAAGACGGAAACTTCCTGAGGTTTCCAAATGGTCCGAGCCGCGGCATAAACGATTTGAGAAATGCTCAAGACCCTTTCAATCGAAACTTTGGACAACCCTTTGGACAACAACCGTTCCAACCAACGCTGCCGCAGCAAACGCTACGATTTGGACAAAGATTGAGTGGTGCGAGAAATCCAAATTCCCTCGTTCCTTCTCAACGACCACCGAGAGTACAAACTCGGATACAGCAACAGCCAGAAAGCCGGATTGTTTTCCCCCCACCACCACTACACCGAAAAGCCGTACTTTCTCCTCAGGATGGTCCAGACAGCCCCGGGAACTCGTTTAATGGTCGGGTGCCCTTTAGTTCCCCTCAGAGTCAAGGCGCGTCTCGCATTGGACAACCAACAGTCGGATTCGTCCAACCCCGTGCCGGAGGGCTGGGAAATGTCCGAGCCGCACCACCACAATTTGGTTTCGTCGACTCGAGGCGGTTTCAATTAGGTGCAGGAAAAGGGCCTGGGAGAGACGTCGCCTCGGGAAGGGAGGACGCGGGTCCTGACGTGGCTACCGAGCCGAAGTTTGTAAACGATAACAGCCCACCACCAGCATCGTTCACCTTTTCAGACGCTAAGAAGTCGCCCCTAGTTCCTAGTCGCCCGCCGCTGAGCGCTGGAAGAAGGAAAACCTTCAAGGGTTCACCCGACGACACAGGCAAGCAAGGACAAGGCCAAGTTGAGCCGGAAACGCCTGTGAGTGCACCAGGACCGGAGACCGCTAACCTGTTGCGAAAGCCACTCCTTGAGGGCAATGCACGCGTCACCGAGGAACTGGACAGGAGAGCACCTAATGCCGTGCCAGGACCTTTTAATTTTGTAGACACGCGCATCCCATTGGCCATTGCTCGGCAGGGGGTCATCCAGCGTAGACCAGAGGTTTTCGATTCAGTGCGTGAGCCCGGTAGTGGACCTGCGCGAGTGGAGGGACTCGCTCTGCAAGGTGTTCCTGTAGACGGCAGCTTGAATAGTGGCCGGCAAGGCGGTTCCCTCGGGGCGCCGGAAGATACAACGAGACAACTTTTGCCGACGAGCCGGCCGACTGGTGTTGCAAATGGAGCTGACGAAGGCCCTGCAGTCCTAATCCCTCGAAGGGGTCCTGTGCGTCAGCCAGTTCGGGTGAGCACCTTTTGTTTAATTCACAGCTCTACGAGCCTAATACCCAGCCTTCTCGCTTCATAAACCTTAAATTCTTGATTAGTGCAGTCGTACAATGTCATCAGCATCCCTATTCAAGCGGGGCATAATATTTGACTTTGCGGAAATTATTGTACCTTCATACAAATACGAGTTTACTTCTCTATCTCAAGTGCATTTCTCGAACGAAAAAAGAAATGCTAGATGGCAGAAATGCTAGATGGCAAAAAAAAACCTGTAAAGTGCTGTGTGACTTTTTGTAAATGTCGTCACGTTATTCTACGCATTTTAACATCAGGGTATCACGATATTTTTTTCTAATGTATGCCTGATTTTTCTTTATTTTGTATACGTGCTTTGCTTGTCTGTTATATCTTTATGTCCACATGTTTTAACGCAACACTACGTCACTAATTCGTATTCTAGCCTGTGCTGTAGCACTCAGCTAGGTGGGCGGCGGGCAGCGCTGCTTAACCAGGACCTCACGGCTCAAGATTCATGCGCGATAAATTAGCCGAATTGACAGTCATATCAAATCTCAATCGCTAAAGGCTCTCTCATGCTGCATCTACGCTTTAGGTGCAGTGGACGATTTTGTCCAAATGATAGTTACTATATATTCGTCAACGGGACTGTGGGTCCAGCTTTGTATTCCAGTGAGTTCACTTTATGATACAGTGACGGAGAAATGTATCATAAACGGAGAAAACTCCAACAATGTTTCAATTTTCCAGACGGCCCAGCCCGTTCTTCTGAATGTAGAGAGGGTGCCGCTTGGACGAACTGCCGTCGCTGACGACTTGATAGCTGACAAGAACCCACAAGATATCCAGGTATAATACTCTCGATTTTGGGCCGGTTGCAATATTGAGCACGGTAGCATCGACTACAATGCGGCCATATAAGTCTGAAGCAAATATAGCCTGCCTTCGGCATAGAAACTCTTGGAAAGTTATTTTTATAAGCTCCTTGCAGTTACCTTGGGCAAATGTTTTTAAGACATGGAGCTCAAAATAATGGTATATACCAAGGAACGTTCGGTATGCCGCCATTGCGCGTGCTTAGAAAGAGCGATACCTTCGAAACAAGAGGTCACCCTCTAATTACCGGCTTGAGGTTCCAGCAAATGAAACAAGGTATTTATTATACGAAGTATACAGCGAAACATTGATTTTCTTTCTGCTGGTATTAGCCACACACGCATTAGCCGCACTTAAACGTCCCGCTAGTTTGTGCAGTGCGCTCCCGTGTCAACGAGCGCTGGTAGGTTTATCAGGATATAAAGGAGCGCACTTAGCGGCAAAGATGTAGATCTTTTTGTCGTTAAAGACTTCGCGGGCGAAGCTAAACCGAAAGTGAAAGCATATTGCACAATAGGTTTGTCGTGAGCCAAATGCCTAGTGCGTCAACAGTTCGAAATCAGCACGGAAGCTCCCACGTACCTTGTGTTTAAACCAAGCAACAACCAAAGGACACCTTGTTTTCTACACTTGCACTGTAGTGGTTGGCTAGTTCACCAGGTCATATCACGCCACCTGGGTTCATTATTCCGGAATTGCAAAAGGAAATTAAAGTCAAGAAGTGTTGCGGCTGGAAACATGCAGCGATTCGGTTTCAAATCAGCAAAAAGAAAGGAGAAAGAAGCCCGGCGGGACGGCGAGAGGTGATGATGATGATCCTTTATTTAGTGGCACAAACTTACTGTGCGGGATAGCCTCGCACTGTGCCCAGCCTTGGCCCTCCGGCTTAATAATCTAATAAACACATGATAACGATGTGCTTTCTTTATGCTCCCTTAATCCAAAAAAAGAGCAAAGCACGAAAAACAACAGCAATGGTATTGCGGAGCACTTTGATAAGTACTGCAACGGAAGCGGGTGCCGAGCCTGTTGTGATAACTGAATTTTGTACCGCGATACCGATCAGTGTGGTGGGTGTAGTCAACCGGTGGGATATACGGCTGACTATGGAAACTACTCGGCTAGAGCTAACGAAATACAAGTACTCGAGGTAATTGACAGGCGACGATGTTCGCGGCGAGAAGCTATTGCAGTCGTCAAGGAAAGAGCCTTTGGATACGCTGGCGTCACTGCGAGGCAATCTACCTTACATGAAGACAACTTGTCGAGACACATTGAATCGGGCGTAGAAAAAGCAATGACAAAGGCTATGCAGCATATGACAAAGGCTATGCAGCATATGACAAAGGCTATGCAACATATTGTCACAAGTGTTACCGAATGTCTTTCCCAAGTGTTTACTGCGCAGATGACACAGCTGTTGCAAACAGCTGCAACACCAATCACCAAATCGATTGCTTGTGCTGCAGAACACGTAGCCAGTTTAGTCCTAGTGCCGAGTACCTCATCGGACCCAACATTTGTAGGATCCGATCCTTGTTCTTCGCGTTAGTCAGACTCGCAGGTCGATATGGAAATAAGTCAAGATACCAGGCCGCAAAAGCGAACTGGGCCTTCAGTAACTGTTTCTTGTCCATATACCAAAAACAAAAAGGGTAATCCGATTTATCATTCTGGCATCCAAGAAAGTTCATTGCAACGGTAGTCGCTGAAGCAATTATATCAATTAGATCATCACCATAGCTTCTTTAAAAGTGCTACAGTGGAACTGTCGTTCCTGGTTTTCTGTTTCAACAGACTTAAATTGCTTAACAACTCATCTTAATCCTGACGTCATAGTCTTATAAGAAATCTGGCTTACTCCTGAGAAAAATGTTCATTTTAAAGATTTTCGATCTTTTCGATTAGATCGCCTTTCAGTAGGAGGTGATTTAATGATTTTGTTGTCATCTAAATTCTGTCATAAGGCGAAAATAGCTTTCAAGGTAATGTCTCCGGAATGTAAAATTTTGGCAGTGCACCTTAGCATCCCAGGCTACCGCTCATTTTCGATTATAGGTGCTAATTTCCCCACTGGCGTGCACAGTACATACCAAATGGATAGTGTGCTTGCCAGCTGCAAAAATGAAGTAATCCTTACAGGTGACTTCAACTCGCATCACGTGTCATGTGTTACAAAACAGATTCATGTGGGACACGTCTGTGGGACTGGATCATAGATAAAAATCTTTCATGTCTTAATATCAAACGACCTACATTTGTCCGTGGACAATTTCGCTCAGTGTTAGATTTGACGTTTTCTAGCACCAGTGTCGCTGTGACATCTTGGACAACGATTGATTTCTGTACAAACAGTGATCATCTCCCGGTATACTTTGAAATTGCATGCCCTTTAACGTCAGTTCAACGACAAGGCAGAATACTTCTGAATTGCAAAAAATTTAAGGACTGCATGCGCTCCACCATTGCGTCTCTAACTAATAGTAATGACGAAGAAATTGGCTTGAATATTTGTTCAGCGTTACAGATGTCCCGACAAAAGTCTGAATTTGTAATTCAGACAGCCAAGCGTTCCTCATCTAGTCCGTGCTGGAAGAGTGAGTGCACACGAGTTTATAGAAGAAGGAAAGCTGCTTGGAAAAAAACTTCTACATAATCAGAGCCCACAAAATTGGAAAGATTATCAATTTATTTCGGCAACCTTCGAACGTACTATTAAACATGCAAAAGATGAGTACGATAAAAACCATCTTGATTATCTATCTAAATCCAAAAACAAACGTGCCTTATTTAATTACCTTCGTTTTAGAAACAAACTCCCAATTAGCGTTAATGTAGACTCAATCGTCTATACCTCACAGGAAATGCAGGAGTCCTTAGAACTACTGGCTAAAGGACAGGAGAGCCGGTTCGCAACGCGCCTTCAAACTTCTGTTTTTTCTCCTGCGTTCTCGGGCTACTAGGAGATATCCTATTCGAAAGTAGCACAGGTTATGTTACAGTTGCCAACTACAACGCCGGCCCGGACGGCATAACAAATGCAATGTTAAGGATTTTCTTTCAAGAAGCTCCACGTGAGCTTCTGAAGTTGCTAAACTACTCTGTTAGTAATACATAGATTCCACAAGAATGGAAGATCGCAAAAATTATTCCGTTACTTAAACAAGGAGCAGGGTATACTATCGACAACATCAGACCAATTGCGTTGACATCAAACATAGTGAAACTTATTGAAAGAGTGCTTCTCGGACATATAATAGAGTTTATTGACGACAATCGATTGTTGAGTCCGTGTCAAATTGGATTTTGATCTGGTTATTCAATATGGCACGCACATGTATACCCTGAGAGTCGCATTAACATCGCCAGACAGAAAAAACAATACGCGGCTCTAGTTGCCTTAGATATATGTAAAGCTCATGACAGCATTGAACATACAATTTTAACTAATCGGTTACAGAGCCATTGCTTTCCAGGCTATATTGTAGCATGGATGCATCAATTTTTAAAAGTTCTATTGTTTTCGAAGCGGCTATTCTTCTAGTAAACGTAAGTAAACAAGAGGTGTGCCTCAGCGATCGCTACTTTCACCAGTATTATTTAATATTTTACTGAGCAGAATACCTGTTCACCCAAATGTCAGTACATACGTTTATGCTGATGACATTGCCTGTTTTGGTATGGCTAGTGACATATACTCTCTTTACGAGATACTGCAGTCGTATCTAACGGAACTGGAAGGCTGGCTGGATAGCTTACACTTAAACCTGAATGCTAATAGGTGTGCTATCCTTGTTTTTCCCGTTAAAGACTCAGTATACATATCGCTTAACTATCATCTCGAAGATATCCCACAAGTAGAGTCACTCAAATACCTTGGAGTTATTTACAACGGAAATCTTAACTGGCGGCCGCATATTGAATATATTGCGACAAAAGGAGCTCGTTCAGTGGGCATTTTGCGCAAGTTGAGCAATCGAAGAACAGGTATGCGAAGAAAATCCCTCTTGATGGTATATAACATGTATGTTCATCCGGTGTTAGAATTTGGATGTGTTTTATTCTCAGGTGTTCTATCATACAAGCTTCGGTCACTAGTTTTGTTGGAACGAGAGGAGCTACGTCTGTGCCTAAGCCTCCCAAAATACGTTTCGAATGCCGCATTATACCGGGAGGCAAGAATCCAACCCATATTATGGCGATTTCACCTTCTGAACGTTCAGACTTTGTTAATGCTATATGAATCCCTATTAAACCGTCCTCAAATTGTTTTCCTCTCTGATCCAGAATTATTTTTTCTTATTCATCGGCCCAGGTTTCATAGACCACACATTATATTTGTGCAAACATTACTTGAACCCCTAAATGTTCAAATTCGCGAGGTGCTTCCTAATAATACGCATTCAAATTACCCAGAGATCAGGTTCGATGACATTTTCCCAAACCATGCGAAACTACTCACTTACAGCATCTTAAACGTCATTTTGCAAGACCACCTAAGCGCTCTAGAAACAAACATTATCATTGCAACAGATGCCTCACAGTGCGAGGAAAAAGCTGGTATTGGAATATTTTGTCCTGCACTCGACTGGTCTTTTTCTTTAAGAGTGCCTGATTTTTGGCCTATTTTTCTGGCCGAGTTTTTAGCAATAATCCTAGCTTTAAGTAAACTAGACAAAATGATTACAACGGCTGCTATTCTTACTGACTCCCTTTCTGTATGCTCTTGCCTTACCGCTACTAATGGGTCGCCCATGCTAAAACTCTTCTACGTACTAGTTCCTGCCCATGTGCAATGTGTTCATTTGATTTGGGTGCCTGGTCATAAAGGTTTGTTTTTTAATGAAACTGCCGATTCACTGGCAAATGCATCCCTATCCGGCCCTGTTCTTCCTATTCTACCAGTGACAGCACAGATCACGGCGGCAAGATTTCGGATGCGATCAATAAGATTAGCCTTATCAAACCCACATTTGACTGCTTCTCCAGAGTATAAGCACCTGGCATTTCCCTGGCATAGCGAATCCTGTGACACAAAGATGCTTGAGGTCTGCCTCACCAAATTACGCTGCCGCATTCCTTCGCTGCATTTCTATTTACACAGGTCGGGTTTGGTTCCCTCCCCACTTTATTCTTTTTGTAATGAGGAAGAGACGATACAGCACTTTCTTCTATCTTGTCGCCGCTTTACCGCGGTGAGAAAAAGGTGGTTGGAAATATCTTTTCGAAGAACTGGCCTGGACTTGACAGAAGCTGCAATTATTTCTTTCGGAGCATCCACTTTGGGATTCAGCCACAGGGATGCATGCTTCGCTGTACAAACATTCCTTACAGAATCTAAACGAATGCCGTGCTAAATTATTTTCTTTTCGTTTTTACTTTTAAATTAATTATTACTCATTCAATATGACCTTCCTGATTTCATTTAACAGGTAATTCTGCACTATTCAGTGCTATTTCAATAGCTATAAGGAAATTTATGCTCCATATTAATTTCGAATAATCCACCCATTTGTTGGCCAATCCCCCAACGTGGGTAGGAGCGACACGCATCACAGGCTACAACAACAACAACAACAACAACAACATAGACGCCGGTGAAGTGCAACGTTGTCGAGGTTATACGTTATAAAGGCAAATCAACCGACCAACCGACATTGTCAAGTGTGCCTTGGGCATCACTCGGAAAAGAAAGGGGCGAGATTTCTGGGCGGTGTTGCGTACTTTAGGGTAGCGTATCGTACTGCTCCGGAGTTGTAGCGACGCCTGCCTATTGAAGCTCGACCGACGTTAATTATTGGGTAGCGTGGCGCTGTCGGCGGGCTGCAGGCATCCGGTAGATCATGGCGACCAAGCAAGAGCGAAACGATTTCTAGTGCGAAACTTGCATGGTTTATTCAAAGGTAGATGAAAGAAAATGAGAAGAGCATGAAGTGATCAAAAGCACATTTCGGAGCCCCTTAAATAGGCTCTCTACAATCGTGGGCGGGATCTTGCTTCCGTCGACGTCCCGTAACCGGCACAGAAAGAGGGCCCCTCCTCCTCTGGTTATACCGAGCCTGCTGAAAGGAAGAGGTTGTCCCACCTCCTGGAATTGTAGACGCCTGTCCGCCTCTTCTGCGCGCTGCGGGTTCGTGGAAGTTCTCCTCTAGGTCCAATTCGAGAGAAGGGTCTCTCTAAACTCGCACACCCACGCACACATACACACACAAAAGAGGCCTGTACACTGCGGGGCTTCCGCCAGACAGGCAGACACTCGAAATGGTCATGGCGAATTAGAAAGTCACGCTTCATTTCGACGAGGCCTGGTCGAAGAAGGTCGGGTGAGAGAAAGTTCTTTCTTCACGTGGAGCGGGGCGCCAACAATAGCAGGCGAAGTCATGCCTCATTTCGACGAGGCAGGGTGAGATGGTCGGTTGAAATTCCTTTGAACACGTGGTGCCACACGCCAAACCTAACAGCGGTTCATACTCGAGTGCTTGTTGATTTGCCTGCTAGCACATGAAGTCTGAATTTCTTTGGTAACGCGGTTCGTCCGTCTTTGCGCTATTTATGTGAAGTTTCTCACAATAATAACAGTGGGAAGTTAACGCCCCTGTCACCTGTCTCTTGCCTTTACCTTCACGTTTGTTTTACACTGCCTGTGTTCACGATTCCCTGCCAACTATCGGTCGGCCGTAGTGCTGACAGCTTACCTCCTTGTATAAGCCCACAAGATGTCCGGACGATCAGCCTCACGCTATTGCACCTTGTGGTTTACTGGCAATATTAAATATCTCAAAAGACAGTTAAATTATTCCTTGCATTCATCTTAACTGGATAGACTTTTCGTCGCAGTGTCCCCTTAACATTTACAGAAATTCTAAAACACTGGCGTTCTCTTGCAATGCCCCCATTACAGTGTGTTCGTCCCGAAAAAAATCCGATCCAAGCGCCAAAGGCTCAGAGGCACTGCGGCGAGTAGGATTAAATGAAGAGAGGCGTTGCACAAGGCTTTTTGTAGGAATTTAATATGGGAGAAGTAATCCTGTGCCCAGCTGCGAACAACCTGGCGCGAAGAGAAAGTCCCACGAAGTCCGTGACCACGAGTTGACTGCAATAAATTTTGTTAACCGGCGTCCATCACGCCCGCCTGCTCGTCGTGGCGCTCCTTCCGCCCTGAACGCCATCATCTCGAAACGCAGACAGTGACCGCGGTTGACGTCACATACGTTCTCTCGAGCTCGCTCGAGTGCAGGGGAAAGCGCACAAGCGGCCCTCGTCGCCGGGATTGTCCAAGTTCACCACATCGACCACCACGGCGATTGGCGTTATGGCGAGTTGTTGGGAACCTTGTCGCGAAACGCGACCTGAGCGGCGGCGATCCAGGTGGTGATTTGAGCGGCGATCCTGTTGGGGACACGCGTAGCGATCCATCTGTTGGCCTGAGTAGCGATCGCGACTGGCACGACGTCCTGGCATTACTTGAGGAGGGCAGCGCTCCTCGTACTCGCAGTACGAGCCCTCCTGGCTCTCGGATATGCTTGAGCCATCGAAGATGAGCTGACGCTGACTCGTCGAGCTTATTCGTCGCTCGATTCGCTGCTGCATCGGCGGTGGCGTGCCGTCGTTCTGCAGGCGCGACTGGTGGCGTGTCGGCGGCGCATTCGTGTAGTACGTGTGTCTCCGCTGGTGTTGCACTCCCCTGTCTGGGTTTCGTGCTCCAACGTTCATACCGGAAGGGCAGCGCTCGTACACCTGCACCTCGACGTAGTTGCGCGTCTCGTCGTCGTCCTCGTACTCGTCGTTGAAGTAACGCTCGGCGTACACGGGACCCGCGTCGGCCATGGCCCTGCGCATCGTCTCCGACGGCCCTGGAGCCTTGTAGGGGCTTGACGACTTCTTGTCCTTGGAGCGCTTCTCGACGCTCTTTTTGGACTCGGCGGAAGCCTCGGAGACATCGGTCTTTTCGGAGGCCTCGCTCTTCTTGGACTTCTCGGATTTTTCGGATTTTTCGGACTTGTCGTCCTTGGGCGGGTGCGCCGAGGCAGGTGCCTTGGGCGAGGCTCCCTTAGCGGAGCCCTTGCCCGAAACCTTGCCGCCCTTGGGGCTCTTGGGCTCCTTGTCCTTCTTGTCGTCCTTACCCTTCTTGTCGTCCTTGCCCTTGTCCTTCTTGTCGTCCTTGCCCTTGTCCTTCTTGTCGTCCTTGCCTTTGTCCTTCTTGTCGTCCTTGCCTTTGTCCTTCTTTGCGTCGTCCTTGCCGCCCTTCTTTCCGCCGTCGTCCTCCTCGGGCATGGTGGCGGCTGGTCCCCGGGGTGGCGGCGGTCTAGGATGGAAGCCCGACGGACGAGGAAAGAGCTGCGGCGATGTCCCGGGAACCGACTGGCCGTTTCAGGTGTTCGAGCGCACCCCACGTGCAGGCGCCCGCCGCCGTCTCGCGCCTCGTCGTCTTCTTCTTCTACGAGGGCTCGCCTTCCTCGAGCTTCTCGTTTCGTTTCATTTCGTTTGGCTTCCCAAACAATGGCGCATACCCACTATGGTGGATTGGTCAAGAAGCAGGCGGTTTTGCGTACGGTTAAAATTAAAGCAAAACTAGATTTGAACAGTGGAGCCTGGGACTAAAGAACTGTGATTTAGTAGTACAGTGAAAATATTGTTAATAATTTTGTTAAAATAAGCTAACATAAAGAAGTGAAATAACGGAAATAATTGATGATTTTAGAAATTCAGCAAGGTAATCTTTTTGCCTCTGTAATAAAACATTAAACTGCAAGAAAAGCATCTCTGTGGCTGGATCCCAGTGAAGTCGCCCCAAAAGAAAGAATGGTTGGCGAGGTTAGCAAAAGGCCAAGTTTGATAAATGAGTATTCTAATAGTTTTCTTTGTCTTAAAAAGCGGCGGCACGAGAGGTAGTAATGTACGATAGATTCAGGTACACTGCAAAAACAACATGCAGGGGATATAGCAAGACCAGACCTGTGTCGGTAAAAATTTAGACGCGGTATAGGGCATCTCAAATTTGTAAAAGAGACTTCTAATTGCCTTGATGGACGCCAATTATTCTTATTCCGTGGGAAGTCAAGATGGATATGGCAGAGTTTTGTGATATAGAGAAATTTCTGCACTTAGCCGCGGTGATATAAGCTGCTGTCGGCAAAACACATATGATAGGGCCATGGAGGGATGCTCGTGCGAGCGTATCAGCCATTTCGTTCGTTCAAGTGCAACCCACGATGTCCGGGTATCTAAAGCAAACATACTTTTTGTAAGTACGGAGGTACCATCGAACGAAATGTTCGTTGAATTCTTGAATTTAAAGATACAGTAAGTGCTGTGCATACATATCGCGAGTCGGTCATAATAACAGCTAATGGATAATTTGGGGGGGGGGGGAGGTTTGTAATTCTAATATAATCGCCCATAATTCGGCCTGAGGTATGCGTGTGAAGTCGGGAAGGCGAAGGAAGGAAGACCATTGAAGAGATTCAGAGAAGCTCCCCCTCCTGCCTTCTCATTGCACACAGAAGCGTCAGTAGCTATTAGATTGTCAGTGGTTAGCTGGTGTAGGTTTTGGCCGTGTAAGGTATTAAATAAATGTCTGCTTGGTGATAGTTTAGCGTGATTTGGAAATATGTCCTCGAACTCACTTTGGAGGTCTGGTATGGCATCATTCGAATGGCAAACTTGGCGTTTGGACACATCCAATTTTTGTAACTGTGCTTGCACAAATATTATCTGTGACTGTGTAATCTCGACCATGGTATTTGAAAAAACTCAGACGGTTCAGTGATGAATACATATTGCTTACGTCCTTTTAAAAAGTCATAAATCTTTAAAAATGTCTGAACCGTAAGCATGTGGAATCTGCAATATACGGTGGGTATATGAGCTTCCTTATGTAAAACCGTGTTGGCAACAAATCTAGGTAGCCCGAGGCATAATCGTAGAGCTTCCCTTTCTAAGAGTATGAGAGGTTTACTTTTGTAGAAGGGACCACCGGAAAATGTTACACAGCCGAATTCTAATATAGGCTGAACATACATTTTATATATCATCATATAATCATCCCAGCGTAGTCCAAAGCGATGGTGGCTGAGCCGGCGGAGAGTAGCTACGGCACGTTTGCCTTTGTTTTAATATGATCAATGTGACGGCGCCAGGTGAGTTTTCCATCGTAAATAACACCAAGGTACTTGACTTCGTCAACTTTAGAAATGATTTCCTGTCGGTATTGTAAAGATATATGCACCTGTGCAGTTAACGGGAATACTAATACCTCACTTTTGCTAATATTTAGCGACATACATAACCCCTCTAGCCATGTTTCCAGCATTCCTAAATAATTCTGCAACGACTGGTGCAGCGAATGTATATTATTTGCGGATATAAAAAATGCGATATCGTCCGCATAAACATAAACATGTACTTCCGGAGACAAAGGAATTGTACTTAGCAAAGTATTAGATAATATAGGGGAAAGAACGGAATCCTGTAGTACCTATCTTGTCTGCTTGTGTTTAGACGTCGAAATACCATGTTGGTAACAATAAAACTCTCTATCCCTCATAAATTCATAGATCCAAGCGGTTATATACTTCGGGAAATCCGTAGACTGAAGCTTGTTGAATAGAATACAATATTCTAGAGAGTCATATGCTTTTGCTACATCTAGCGTCACCAAAGCTGCGTACTCTCGCTTGCGGCAAGCAAGGTTAATGCGGCTCTCTAAATCTACATAGGCGCACCATATGGAGTGGCCGGCACGAAATACAATCTTACAAGGACTCAGAAGGGTATCATTCTGCATAAAATTTGTGATACGGCGGTGAACAACCCTTTCTATTAATATGACGATATTGGAAGTAAGAGAAATTAGTCTTATTTTGTCTAAGGCAAGTCCAGTTGCTTTTTTCTTCAATAGTGGAATAATTTTAGCTACTCTCCACTCTCTTGGAACCCGTGAATTTTTGAGAGAGAAATTTATTATATTGAGCAGGTCCTGAGGCACGTAATCAATCAAAACTTTTAGCACTCCTGTTGTAATGCCATCTGGACGTGGGGCTGACGCCGGTAACAAACAAATAATGCCCTCAAGCTCTGTCGCTGTTACTTTTACAAAGTCATCTCCCAAAAGAGGTTTCTTTAGTCCTATCGGCAATTTATGCTTGAAACGTCGCGCAAGTCCTTGAGCACTTTGCTCAAGTGATTCTAATCATTCTTTTGTTGAGAGAACGACAGAGTCGATATTCACGGGCGCCGGTATGACTTCACGGGATCGAGGAAACTTAAACAGCGCTATTTTAGTGCTAGACTTCGAAAGATATGTGTAGTGCTTGGAATCATAATCCTCCTTAGCTTTTGAGACTGTTCGTTTAAATATAGTAGCTATATATGTATAATCAGCTCAATTAACAGGGCATTGGTTGTATGAAAGTTTTTTTTTTTCCCACGCAGCATTTCTACGTCTAAAATCTCACTCGCATTCAGAATTCTACCAGGAACAATATGATCCACCTTTAGTAGATTGCACAACAAATTGAGCATTTTATGATGATTGTTTTAGAATTGAACATAGGCTCATTGCTTTAATGTCCCACTTCATGCCCTTCTGAGCGTTCAAAGTTGATTTTAGCGCATTTTTAAATTTTGCGTAATTAACAAAAGTGCGCACATGACTATCTAAACTACTTAACGGGGTAAGAACTTCAAAAATTATAGGGAGGTGATCACTGTTACCTCCGGAATCACCAGTCTTCCAGGAGGTATCGGACATGCTCCAGGTAGCACACATGAGATCTAGGGCGACAGTTCCACTGAATTACTGTTAAAGTTCCTATCGTGAATAAATCCGAGCAGCAGAGACTGCTTGGTATAAAACGCTCTCTTTTAGGAAGTCCTTCTTAGTTGGAATCTTTCTAACGTACTTTTTTGCCTTGAAATTGGTGGGAGAGCTAGTCTTTTTCTCTATCGGCGACCTTGTTCGTTTAAGAGGTCAGGGGTCCATATCTACATCTTGATTTTCCATTCTATCTATGTCGGAGAGACAGATGCGGTCAACTTTCTCAGACGTTGCTGGCTTTGATGAATCGTTTTTAGTCAATGCCTGCGCCAATATTGAAGGCAATATTTCAATAGGCGGATTGCGCAGTAGACCCCACACCTGATCCGCAGTGTTCGTTTTATTGGTTAGTTGAAGCCACGGAGCTAGTTGTGAGGACAGCACCTCAACAAGGGAGTCGGTGAGATTTTTCACAATACGCTCCATTGTTTTCTCCAGCGCCTTTCTTATGAAAGATGGCACAGCCTGAGAGATCGAGTTTTCCATACACTGTGTTTGACGGGTCGTTATACTAGCATACCCTTGAGTCCTGCTCTAAATTTATCCAATGGCCTCACGACGAGAGCATGGACCTCTGTCAATTACTTCGAGGATTTGCACTTCTTTTGACCTCGCAGGGCAGTTAGGCTGATCTGCAGGGTGAGAACCACTGCAAAGGCCGTAGGACTCATTTCGGCAAGAACAGTCATTTCAATTATGGCCTTCTCCACAAATCCGGCATCGTGTCTTAGACTTGCGACCTTTTATAAAGTGCCCGAACCGCCAGCACTTTAGACACTGAAGGACGCGGGGGGATAGAGGCTCAACTCGGTACATAAGTGGCCATGCCTTGATTTCCGATGGGCGGTTCTTTCCAGAAAATGTAGCAATGACTGTTTCTATGGGCATGCGCTTATTATCAACGAAATGGCTGCAACGATACACTGAAATCACGCCTGCCACTGAAAACATTTCCAAAATTTCTGCGGGACATAGACTTATGTCGACACCGCAGACTGGGCATTTGGTACATGCAAGATGATGAGGAAGGAAACTGCTCACCGGATGTGTCGCAAGAACATCGCACTTCAGTAAATCTTGAACACATGTCTGGTCTCACGAACAGCAAAGAATGCCCCCTTGGCCAAACTGTCGAACCTCGGTGATTTGTTGAAAATTAGCTTTGGCCATTCGGAGTTCGGTTTAAATTGCCTTGGGATTCTTCATGCGAATCACTCCGCCATCACTCGGAACCAAAGGAATAGGTACGCTGTTCGTTCCACTGCGCAAGAAAAACTCTACCGGCAAATCAGAGAGAGGAATGGAAGCCGACTAGGTGGAAGCCTCCTGGCCTGGCCATGAGAGAGACAATGGAGAGAAATAGGCAATTACTCTGGAAAGTTAACAGATATTGGAACAAAAGACTCAAAAACAATTGGTAAAAGACACAGAGCAAAAGAACACCCCCAGATACTTGACCAGAACTAGCGTCGTGTGCTTCTCCAGCGTATAAAATTTTATCTTCCCCTGGGCTCAACATTTACTAGTCATATCTTTCTTCTTTTTTTGCAACACCGTTCCTTCTCGTTCCCCGGAATGCCCCCTAATCTATTTAAAATGATAAGCATCCATAAATGTTTACTTTCATTGACCTCAAACACGTTTATATTTGTCATCTTTCAATTCAGCATGGTACGCAAACCATTCCCGCTATATAAATATACTATGACGAGTTCTCACGGTTTCTATGATGGAGATACTGTTTTTAGTGCGCTAGTTCTTTCTGAACCTGCTCACAATTTTCTTTTCTGTCCTGGCAAGAGAATTAAAGATAATTCTACGAACTTATGTACTTTTTTTCTTTTTATTTTTCCTTCTCGCGCGTCTTTTCGCGCTCATTCTCTTCAGTCAGTTTCGTTCCTGGGTATGTGCAGTATTTTGATGGCAAAAAAGCAGCGCCAATAACATCCGAAACCATCATGCATCAGAGCCGTGGACAGATATGAAGTCTTCGTTAAGTGATTCGGCGATACGATTAAAGAATCTCGTGAGGAACTAGATGGCTTGGTGCCAGCAGATCTAAGACGCCCGCTTGTAGGCAAAGAATCCATGTATTGAAGAAACAAGTGCTGTAGGACCGCAGAACATTCCTGCGCTTGCTTTAGTTTGCCCTGAACATATATTTGTTGTTAGAAATCGTACGGCTTTATTTGTCACTGTCCCACCATGGGCACATGGCATCGCTGCAAAAAGATAAGAAAAAGATGTTGAAGTTAATAAGCTTGTTACATAAGAATCAAGTTTGTTGCAGTTCGCGGACGTAATTAGTCGATTCCAGGATCTTTCACGCGCAAGCGAATATTACGAATAATGGCTCTGAAATTAAACTTTAGAAGAAAGTCTTTGGCGTCTCTGTCATCAGTGCCATTTGTATCCGCATGATCAGGTCGTTGGTGGTAGTAATAGGCTTCGCGGTGTCTATCTTACCGAAAATCATCGTCGCGTCTACATATATCGTCGTTTGCTCCGAATGCTGATACCTTGAATGCCTCGGCGGGCTAGAAGTTGGATAGCGAAAACGTGCTATTCTGTAGGGCTTTATGAACACCAAAATGAGCGCTTTGATGGCTGTGTTAGAATACAGCTAGCAACAAATTTTGGGGCACCTTAATTGGAATTGCTTCTTTTATAAGCATTCGGGAGAGCTCTTGGAGAGCTTTGTTAAATAGGGCGGAAGTTGATTTTATTTTTTTTATTCAAAAGCCGTGAATAAGAGCGAGACAATTATAATTCCATCGCGATTATCATAAATATTTGCATAATTAAATTTTGGCAAGTTAATGTTTGCCGTTACGTGTAGGGGCTACACCCTGAATAAAATTCTGAAGTAAAGTACCCACAATTGTGCTGTGTTTCATGGTAAGTGTATGATGTATAGTTCAGCTGAAAACACGTAGAGGACAACCGCCACCAGAGGAGCTCGCCAGAGCTGAGAGTTGATCTCTCTTTTTTTTTTTCGTTCCTTCACACTTGCAGGCTTTTCAGCAAGGTCCAGAACAGAAACTCGGCCAGGACATCTCCAGTCAAGAGTTGCTGCGTCGAGGGGTGAATTCGGCGGGAGTCAGTGATGAGGGAGGCCGAGATGAGGTATGACTGAGAGCTATATGCAAATTTCTAAAAATCTGACTGGCCCATCTTATCCATTTGTAGGCGACCCGTGTGACATTACAATGTACAATCTTGTTCTGTACACCTGGGCTCTCATTCATTAGTATTCAAAGGCCGTGTGACGAATGACTGCCACAAGTTATTGATAACTCTGCTTAAATCTCAGTGATGAGTCTTCAATGTAGTGAATTTTCGGAGAGAAATCGGAAGATCTGCTTTTGCCAACTCTTGCAGCTGTAAATTACAGTGCCAGTCTGTTCATGTAAGTTTTTGTGTTAGCGAGAAAGGCAAGATGGATTAGTAACAGTCTACAGAAAGTCTACAGGAGGCATAATACCGTGACGACACACAATTTTTGTTTCTTCAAATGAGGTGCTACAGCCTCACTCTTTGCAATTGACCACCATAGCTAAGTGTTTGGAATACACCTGTTTTAGTCTTCTACCAATGACCCTCACAGATTTTAGTTTGTCTGCCTAGTGTGGAAATCCACTTTCTAATTTCACTGGCCGCGTCCGCCGTAGTTCCTGTTGTGCTAAAGGTAATCCAACGGCGCACTGAATATTCCACGACTAAATCAGTGTTGTAGATGATGATTGATGACAATGATAAAGGTGACGCTGAAAAAAATGACACACACACACACACACACACACACACACACACACACACGCGCGTGCGCGCGCGCACGCACGCACGCACGCACACACTCACACTCACACACACACACAAACGCACGCGCGCGCATTGTTTTGGGTGGGCCAACCAATTTGACGGAGTAAGCAAACGAAATTTGGTGGGTATATAAATTTCGGTCACAGTCACCAAATTGAGAACGTTGAGAAGCAGAACTTGCAGCTGGGATGCCAGGAGCTGCGACGTTGTTTAAATTTCATCGTCCTAACTCTCGCCCTTGTTCTCTTCTCATTCTGCCTGTCTTAATTATTTACAGGATGGCGAGCAGCAGCGGGTGAACCCTTACTCGTTCGGCTACTCTTCGTACGATGGCCTCGGCAGCAAGATGTCGCGGCACGAGACGAAAGACGACACGGGGCGCGTCACCGGCTACTACATCGTGGAGGACGTGGACGGCCGGAAGCGCACCGTGCACTACGTAGCCGACAAGGACGGCTTCCGGGCGACCGTGCACACGAACGAGCAGGGCACTGACAACCAGGACCCCGCGAGCGTCAAGATGCACGTTGAAAACAGGATGCCCCACCCTCAGCCAACTCCGCGGTCTCCGTCGCCTGAGAAGACGTCACCGTCGCCAGCGCTCGGCGACGACGTAGACGTTCCGGTTCTGGACGCTGTGGACCAAAGTGTGAAGAAGAGCTAATGGTCGCTCGCCACTACTTGGTAGTTGGAGTCCACACAATTCGTACGACCCCTTGTTCGCGGGACTACTCCCGTCCTTGCATACAAGTGCACAGCTGCCAACGCAGTTCTGAGACAGGCGTGTTGCTTCTTTAGCCGGCTTAAGGCCCAACGCAAAGTTTTGGGACAATGCAACGACGTCCGCAAGGAGACACGCGTTCGCTTAATGTAAGGACTTCAACCTCGTTCGCCACCAGCGGAAACTATCATCGACACGCGTTTCCTGTGCATTTAAACGGCGCTAATTGTAGCTTTCAGGCGTGTTATCGCTTGCAAAGGCAGCACAAATGAAAAAGAAACACCTCGTTTCCTAAGACCTGTTAGACTGTTCGCGTAGACTAGAAACGCATCGTGACGTCCTGTCTACGTGAATGTGTCTTTGTCACATGGGCATGGAGGCGTGTTTTGTAGTTGCAAGGACATATGTGATACGCAGCTATACGTACGCGAATATTTCGGGACAAGGCATATTTACCGGTTAGTGCCGCGAAAAAATAACACGGGCGTGTTCTTGTGGGAACCACCTGAGATTCCGCTCGAAAAAACTCTCGATAAAAGAAGACTTCCACATGTGTCTCTCAGGTGTTGTCAAACAAGCGATAGCGTGGTAACGTTTACTCTTGGTAAATATGTACCATTTGCTCGAAGGTAAATGTAATCAACCATAATAAACACGGTTGCTCACTGCCGCTCGTCATCACTGGTTTTAGGGGCCTTTCGTAGTGTTTTCACCAAAACTTACTTGAGTGCTGGAAATGTTACTGAGCATCGCAGTCGTGATGTAGCACCACCGACTCGGGAAAGCTCTCGAAAGCTCAAGACGATAGTGCGCAGCACGCTTCAAAACTTTGGCTCACTGCTGGTATAATGGTGGCCTATAGCAGCAGGTCTGGTGGTGTGGGAGCGTGTGACGGATGTTTTTGGGCAGCCTTAGTAGCTTTTTTTTACATTTTTATTATTGTTTTGTTTTGCACCATTTGCATCTTTCGCGTTTTACAAGTCAGAAAACACAAAACTTAAATAAAACTCGCGTGTATCATCTTTTTCAGGGCATTCACTTCTTTCTTGGTTCAGTGACATGTCCATATGCTGGATGAGACAACCTTAGTGGTCTTGAGACTATTTCATTGCAATTCAAGCAATATTACATTGCTACTAGGCTCTAAAGTGCGTTCGACTGCTTACAGTTAGTTTCTAGTACTATGCACCGGAATGACCTAAATATCACTGCGTGCGTGATCTGCGAAGATGTTATTGCTGCATTTGACATCCTTTATTGTATGTGTGTATGTATGTGTATGAAACAGTCATAACGCTTTTACAATTGATCTTAGTGATTACTTATTCAGACATGGGATGAGCAGTATTAGGCATAATAACTGCAAATAGCTTCAAACAATGTCATATTTTCATTCTAATGTCATGCCTTCTCGCAAGCCTCGGAGTCATACTTCGCGTACGCTGTCTGGGTTTTGCTCATTGCTGTATTTATAGACTTATCAGAATGGCATCTGGTTTCCATTGCTTCAGTCGACCCGAAACAAATTTTCGACTCACAGATCTTTCATTTATGAGTATGTGGCTATACATTCAGCTCTATATTGGCAAGTTTATGTATAGTCATTCATCGGTGGCATTCAAGGCTGTCTCATATGTGCTGAGATTGATGAAGTGAGCTTATTGCCTTATTTATGCCATTATTGCAGTGCCTTTTTGTCATCACGGAATTCTGCCATCTAAGCAACTGTCTTTCTTTGTAAGTTTTACATACGCAAGTTTTTTCACTGAGCCACAAAATAAACACATGTTTGAACCATATGTCTCTGCGTGGTGATTGTAACTATCTGATGGGCATATCCCCCATTATTCTTACGAACGTATTTTCTGCTGAGTACGCTTCACTACATCTACGATTTCATAATTTCATAATTTAATTATTAGTTAAAGTACAGATAATTACATGTGTGTAGCATACACAAGGAGGTCCCATAGTCAAAGACTGTATCGGGACCTCCTGTTAAAGACACTTGTGATGTTATACAATGTTTAAAGGAAGCGTCGATGAAGGGCAATGTATGACCCTGCCGAGTAGGTGGCCTAAAAAGAGGCATAGTTCTGAAATCAGGAGAAATTCTCTAAAAAAAGAAATCCAGTGAGCAGAGGCTGTGCTTTGGGAAAATACCTTCACCAGGCTTCGAGGCAAAAGGCAAGAGATCCTTCCACACAACACTGGAATGATCTATGTGAACGCTTTCACGTGGTATAAAACTGACATAGAAACAGTGAGTTCTGAATGCAGCAGCTTCATTAACTTTGGGAGGCCTAATTTGAGTTTCATCAGATGTTGACTTCTGTGCTTACGAATGTAATATAATATTTATGAAGCTGCTTTATATTTAGGACTTTCGTGGAGACTATCCTCACGCGAGCATTTGTGATGATACTGCGAGCGAAATTAATTTTGTTTGTTTCTTTATTCTTTGCTATCGTTAATTAACATTTGTGGGCAGCTTCACTACCCCTTAAGTGTAGACAGAAATATATCTTATGCCCGAGACAATTATTCTTAAATTATGAAACAATTCAGCTGCTCACAGGACCAGCCATTGCTTCTTGGAGCATGACTATCTATTTTGAGTGCATGAATAGCATTTTTTGAGACCGAATCAAAAAAGAATCGAATAGTGCCAGAAGCGAATGGAATATTGAATACCTTTCGAATAATTTGTGAATAATTTAGAGTGTTCTTATTTTTAATATCGACCAATTTTTAACCGTCATAGTTTTCACAACAATCGCATTTTCCTGTCATTACACTGCATATTATAAGGAACGCTTTAATAGAAACACAGAGGAAGCATCAGGAACAACTAAGCAGGTTGTTCAAAAACTCATACGTTATGATGTAAAGTTTATGAAGGTGACCCTGTGAACCAAATTATATTTGTGTATACCAGTCGCCAGACATGCGTATGACCTGCGGTGACGACACAATTAAAAAGAAAGGACAGCACCTTTTCTTTTGTGCCACTTGTCGCGGCAATTGGTGGCACTATATGCTGCAGTGAAATGTATTGTGATTTAATCCGATGGGAGGACACAGGTGCTGCGTCTATATATAGTAACAGAGAATACCCACTGCCTAATGCCGGGTCCAAACGCTTTATTTCTAGCGATCGTGTTTAGCCAGGGAAAATATGGCTGACTGAACGACGCAGCGTGCTCTAGAATGTTATGTAAACTGCTGGATGGAACGAAATGCATAACAAAAGGGTGTTCTAACTGAGCTAGTTTGTTCAGTCAACGAGTATTGTAGCAGCAGAACTTGTGGAACACAGACACAGAAAGGAATGAATAGACGCAGACGCAGCTGCGTCTACGTTTATTCGTTCCGTTATTGTGTCTGTGTTCCGCAAGTTCTGCTGCTACAATCCTCGATGAAATGCGTCGCATCTTTGCTTCATTTTCATGTTTGATAGTGTGTAGTCGGCGGCGTAACGCATATGAAAAAATAATCGTATGTCCAAGTAGCGACCATTCGATTCGAAGACCTAATCGAATAAAGACAATTCGATTCGTTTTGATCTGTCATTTGAAGGTTTCGAATATTCGCATACCCTTACTGTATATAGAGGTAGAATCGGTGTTTCGATGCAGCACGGAGATTAGAATGCCGTGTTGCTTCTCGTGTGTTCTATGTAGCGTTATTAGTATGTTACAGTTGAATAATCTGTTACAACCGTGTCCACAACGTTTGGCTCTTTCATGCTCTCTGAAAGCTGCAGTCAGAGCCGAGTAAGTATTAGCCGCATAAAATTGTCAAATGTGCAAAAACAAATTCTGTAAAATGACAGAAAATTCCAACGAAATATTTTCGCGCAGCTATTGAAAAGATGGGAAACACAAGAAAAGAAAGCAGAAGAGTTGCACCGCTACAATTGCCATAATTTGCCTGAATTTTTTTCCAGACGTGTGGCATTTTCTGTTATGTGTAACAGACACCCACATTAAACAATATAGAATGTACCAGTGTACTTAACAAAACTTAAGCTGAAAGCACATTGTGAGGTTCAACTGAAACTCTGTGAGCGATTTGTTATAACAACTAAAAAAAGTACTCAAAGGAAGCTTAGTTAATATTTGATTCATTTTTAGCGCCAATGCGTTTCGAACATAAACAAAACATCTCTAAAATTTTTTGTGAGGGCCTGCTTTATAGAGAGGCTTATATACAGGTGGCAATATATGAAGAGAGAGAAAAGGAAATGTAAATAGAACATGCTATGATAGTACATTAATATGCAGTAAACAGTAATAACAGTGAAGGAAAGCACTTGTACCTTCACAGGTTTCTCCTTACGCCTCGCAACTGATAGCAAAAGTTTTAATTGAGCTTCGAACTCACCTAACACGGAGAGTTTTCGTTTTATAATCAATTTTAGATTAGGCGGATGATGTGAAAAAGCAAGGCCTAACCTAACCTAAACTTGATGGGCCCAACGGGGCGAGTATTCTTCAATGGGCGAGTATTTACCCTAAATTAGCGTCAGTAACATGCGGCTGGTGTTTTTCCTTGAGTGACGCTTATTCGCGCTAGCGTTAATGAGAGGAAGCTACCGGGCTCGAAACGGTGAGAGACAAGTGCACACTGTTGCTATAATGATGACTGATGTTGTGTGAATGCCCATTGAGTACTGACGCGGCATTTTCGACGTTCTTTCTTTTTTGCGTTAAATCAACGTCCTGATACTTGAAAGCCCAGAAAAGCCATTAACAAGACTTAAAGCAGTGTAAATAATTGATCATGATTCACTTTCTGCGGGACAGTTTTGGTTTCGTTTCTCGGACGACGTATGTCTCAATACGTCATGACACGTACATCTCCTGGGAAACGATGCCGAGACTGCCTGTAAAAAAGCCACTATAGTAAATTATATAGGGCACCCTGAGACTTCCAAAATATTTTTTTCTATTGTTAAAGACACGGAACCTTCACTTACCACAAAAAAGAAATGAGAAGTGAGAAATGTCACTTATACGTACTCTTTTACGCGCGCTTCATAATGTAAAATTTTCGCGAGCCTGTGAAGTTTTCCTGCCGCCAGTGCTGCGACCCGGTCGACGGTGTGGAAAAGGGGGGTAAGCATTATTTTACCAGGCTCATTGTAGTGCTTAGGGCCCGAAAGCTCTAGGTTCACCCAAATAGACGCTAAATAATGATTTGACTTGGCTCCGTATATTATATTTAAATAGGTGGCGCTAAAGTGATGAACGCGACTGAACTCGACAACAGCTCTGAAGTGCTTTCGTTCTGCTCGTGCAGACTTCGCCTGTGCTCGTGATCGTGGCTGCTGTGGTTAAATGTGTGAGATTGTAGCGAAGTGATCGAGTGTGGCCGTAATCATTTTGCCCGTGTAGTGTTTCACAGACTTCGCTTGTGCCCGTGCCTGATCGTGTTGCCCAATAGCTTTGCGGAAGGTGATGTGGCTTGTGTGGATGTCGTCGCCGCTTTTTCCATCTTCTGGATGGCGCCTGTGCCAGTGATTGATCGCGTTGCCCAGTAGATTTGTGGAAGGTGATGTACCTGGTGTGGATGTCGTCGCCACTTGTGATAGCGCCTTCAATATAGGTGGTCACGCTCCATTTAGAAGCCCGTATGAGTGCGAGAAACTTCATAGATTTTTGTGTAAGCAACGTGGAGGCCACGAAATGTTAGCTAGAAAATCAGACAGCAGCAGATTAAGTCTGGGTTTTGTGGTTGTGCTAGCTATGCTCGTGTGAGCAGCAAAATGACAAAAAGATTGTTGCATGTCAGTTCCATAAAGTCAGCTTTTTCAATATATGTTAGGTGGTGAAGCATATGCAATGTATTGCAGTGAAGTATATAAAATAGTGGGCAGAGGCTACTGCGTTACTGTAGCGATTTTCTTCTTTTGGGGTCATGGCCGTGCGCTTTTAGAAGGGATGAACAAAGAGTAATCATGGTCGAAGCGCATGGCACGGATTCTACCGATGCATCACTTGTAAAAAAAGAAGGAAACGAATTGGAGCTGGTGACACCAAAAATGAAACCTCGACTTTTACATGACCAAAGCAGTTCCAAGAAGATTCAAGTATAATCAAAGCTCCTGCCTTATTTATGATTTTTTAAAGTAAATGAATATATTGTGCACCAACCTTAGCACCAATTCTGATTGCTTTAATGATATAGCTTTAATGATACGTAGCATATGCATAACTTGTGTCATGCGGTGTTTATAAGCTGCCGCTTTCACATGGCAAAGTGTAGATTGGCCGGAAGAGATGATGCATCCTCCTTATATAATATGGTAACTCCTCGAAAGGGGAATCACCTCTCAAGCCATTGTCGTTCCTGAGGTCGTGCACCAGATTTCACAAACATGGGGATGGTTATGATACACAAAGAGTAGCTGAGCCATAACATATCCAGATGCATGCACAAGAGTGCACGAATCAACCGTATATCTCTTTAACTCCGCTTGAATGTGCATACTTAAGCAATATGTAATATATGTTGGGTGTCTAGTTTCTTTTATTGTTAGTCTTTCTTCCCATCTTTAGATATTGGTGTATGTTACTGTGTATGTATATAATTGCTTCCAGAGTGGCTTTCTTGTTGCTAATAAATTTAGAGAAGGCAGCGTTCTTGATTTTGTGCATCAGACAGTGAGTGAGCGTGCTTCAAAGAATTGTGCATTTTATTGCCATAAGCAAAAATGCATACGCATATAGACTGCATGCTGGAGGTATTCTTCATAGCATGAAGGATATTATCACGCTGATAACTCTGTGCACAATAATTGCATAGACGCATAACAAGACGCATAACAAGAGACAGACACCATAGATCTTGGCCAGCCATCCCCAATTGTGGTATTGACCTCCTACCACCGAGCAGACTGATCCAAGAGACAAAACATGCAGCGTTTATCTGATTAAATGCAGTGTATGTCGCACAAAATTAAGAGCCTATGTTAGGTTTTATTGACACAAATACGTACCTGTGAGCCTCATAAACTGATGTCAAGAGAAGGAGAATAATATCCGTTGAAATACACTCTTGGTATGATGGCAAGGACAGTCTCTAACAGAATTATATAACAACCATGCAGCAGTATTATATCAAGCTGAACAATAATTTACTGATGTTCAGTTTGCCTTGATACAAGGGGACACCTGAGAATCCAAGAATAGGTTTTTTTGTGCAATATTGCACTGATAGTCTTGAAGTACAATACCCACTGCTAACAGAAGGTCTTGCAAATTAGCATGACATGACGGCATATTTTTGGAAACCAAGTAAGAAAAGGGAGCCGATTAATTACGGAAGACGCAAATGCAACTCTGCATAAGTTAGATAAGTTAACTAAACTGAATAGTTTAAAAATAAGTGGTTTAGAGATAAAAGGATGTTTTATTCCATGCCAGAAAAGCAAGAAGAGGTTGAAAACGCTTTCAACACATATACCATGATGGTATGTGTACGTGGTGACGAACAAGCTTTTGAAATGTTGGGAACCTGGATGGAGGCGAGGCACATGTACAGTAAAAACAAGATGTAGAAGATCAAAAATTAATGCCTTTTCTTTAGTCAGAAATTGGTCGGTGATGTAATCTGGCTTCTAATGTTCCTTTTATGGTGAATCCGAGCTATATATATTGTAGAGAAGGAGTGGAACGATATAGTGGGTCGTCCTCTTCAGCTGTTTTGCTTGTGAAGGCCGCTCGTGCTGACAGTCCGTGCCCTGCGCTGAGACTCAGTCCCAAATGCCGGTGACTAATCAATGCCTTTGCAAGTGATGGATGTGCTGGGTGTATATATATATATATATATATATATATATATATATATATATATATATATATATATATATATATATATATATACATGGGGCAGGAATTTGGAGGTTTCTTGGAGACAAGAGAGAGAGAGAGAGCAAATTGTTGTCATGGAGGCATTTTTCTAGAGAAGGGTGTGTCGGCCATTGGCAGAAATCTCATTCAAGTTTATGCCACTCCAGCTAACATAAAATCTTGAGCTGTCGCGCAATTGAATCAGTTTGGTTTGACAACGGTCTCAAATGCGGTTAAGGCGGAAAAAGGTCTTCATTTCCCCACCTACTTTAGTGTAAAAATACACAAGCTGGGGAATCCATTTCAGAACTGTTGCTTCGGAATATAAATCGTGGCTTCATGTTATTTCAGAATTGCAGACACACCTTGACAGGCTGAGAATCAAGGACCCATTTCTTGTTCCCAGCTCTCCGAGTGTTGTACACTTCCTGCAGGAGTATAATCTGAGAAACACAAGCTTTAGTATAGACGTAGAAGACCTATACTATATTTCGTTGCAGGTATGTCTCCTGCAGTTTGTTAAGGACTGCATACACGATCAAATGGATGAAGGGGAATTTGCTGAAAGGTGTAAAATTCTGCTTGCAAGTTTTCTGGGGCTTCTTCATATTTAGTTTAGGTGAATTTCGGTGTGATGGGAAGGTAAAATACTTGTCTAAAATGCTGCCATCTGCATAGGTTCCTATGTTGCACCTGTGCTCAGTAATATCTTTAGTTACCTTGACCAGCAAATTATCAAAACCTCAGTGGGCTTGCTCTTAAAATTTTCAGATACGTGGATGATGATTTGATTTTCGTGGACAAATGTAACTTTCGCAGAGCTGTCATTGATGTACTGAAGCTATTTAGAGAACAAGAACAAGGTTTCAATTTCACGTTAGAAGTTCCAGAAAAAGATGTACTGCGATATCCGACTTACTTTATGAGGGATCACGTGTGCTGGAAATATCAGCCGAGAAGTTCTAAGCCCCTTCTTGATTAGAGGTCTAGCCATTCAAAACTTATTAAGCACAGTATTGACACTCACGAAATTAGAGACGCCGTAACCAAGAGCTGCCCTCACCTTATGCTTGAAAGTGTGAGGAATCTGGTGACAAGGCTTAATGAGGTAGGTTATCCAGTTTCAGGGATTTCATTATCATTGCAACAAGTTAATAAAGCGCAACCAGGGTGGAAGAAGCTCAAGGAGCAAAAGTGGAACAAAGTTGTCATTATCCCCTCCCTTCTTTCTCGCACAAGTTGAAAAAGGTGGCTTCTGAGTTCCAGGTCAGGATAGGGTTCTCGTGGAAAAATAAGCTGAAGGGAATATGTGAAGCGATAAACAAGCGCGTTCTTCGCAAGGGGTATCTGAACAGGAGAGACTGCAAAGGGAAACATTGGATGCAGTTCATCCCTTGCACACAAAATGTTGTTTGTTCGATTCCCTTTTCGTGCAGCCTACAAAATATATTGGTCAGACGGGAACATGCTTGAACATTTGACTAAGGGATTACCACAGTTCTTCGAAGGGTTTTTGCGCATTCGCATCTTTCTATGCATTGTCGCGACAGCGGGTATTATCCAGTTTTTAAAATTACTATTCTGCTATTCAGACTGTAAAAAGCTCTCACACGAATTAATGGAGGCTTATCACATTAGAAATAAAAGCTCACTATGGGTTAGCAAGCCATTTATCTCGCTGCAAGACAGCAAAATTGCCTTGTTAGATCTTGGGCAAACCCACTGAGTTGGCTCATACCTTAGTCATTTGTTTTTTACGTTGATTAATCAGCCGTGACATGTGTGTCGTTGTACAATAAACATGCACATCCTGTGATATGAAGGTTTTTTTTTTGATAGTGTATCTGCATATGCTTCTCAATTTAGAATTATTGTGGAGACTGAAATAAATGATGGGGCAGGGAGGAGGAGGAAGAGGAGGAGGAGGGAAAACGTTTATTGAGCTCTAGAAAATTTGATGAATTTGATGCTAAGATGGTGTCTTCCATCTTCTTAGCAATGGACATCTGCCCCTAGTCCAGGGCTCCACTGGATGCCGCTGCCAGCTGGGCCCGTCGAATCAGCCCTGGTTGGACGTCCTGACGGTCGTTAGAGAGCATTCCTTCCCATTGCTCCGCACTCGGGTTTGGTATTATTGGTGCCGCACTTGTTTTCTGGCAGGCCCACGTTATACGGTAGAGCGTGGGCGTTTCCTGGCACCACGGGTATTTGTCAGTGTACTGTGTGGGTTGTATTTTACTGAGCGTGTTTAAGTTCGGATATGCACCCGTCTGTAGCAGCCTCCAAGCTACGGAGTCCTCTCTATTGAGAGAGCTATGTGGCGGGGGGTACCGCTTCCTGCTGCCCTTATAGTGGTTTAGGATAGCCGAGTATTCTCTGGGGACTGGCTCTGTTTCCTCGAGGTCATTGGCGGAGGGCGCTCGGCATGCAGTGTATCCTCGAGCTACCCTGTCGACCTCACGGCTGTCTTCCACGTCCGTGTGACCCGACGTCCACACTAGCGTGTGTCTAATTGGTTGTTCTTTTTCTGGGTCTTGTGTGTGGTGATCTTCAGAGCGGAGTATGTGGAGCGCTCTGTGACCTATTCTGCCTAACATGTAGTTTCGGCAAGCTGTTTGGGAGTCGGTTAGTATTGTTAAGGACCGCCTAGTCCGATAGCCCTCCGCTGCTGCTAGAGCGACGGCCGCGTATTCAGCCTCGACTACCGTGCAGTACCGTAGAGATGCGCTGACGATTTCTCGCATGTCCGAGTTACAGCGTTGGGGTTGGTCTGTCTCGCCCTTCTGGTGTATGTGGCTGCGTCCACGTACACCGTTGTTGCCTGGGAAGCTAGTGACTTTTGGATGTAGTCGGCTCTCGCCTTCCTGCATTCTTCTTGTAGGTTGGGGTCCACGTTCTCGGGAATGGGAGCCACCTTGATTGTGTTTCGTATTTTATCCGGGATACTCGCGGTTCTTTGGGTTTCTTGCATCTGTTCGCTGCATCCCAACTTCTGCAGAAGCTCCCTGCCAGACGGAGTCTGTAGTAGTCTGCGCAGCTAAGCAATCATGTTTTGCCTCTCTAAGTTCTTCGAAAGCGTTATGAAGTCCTAGTGCCAAGAGCTTCTTCGTGGATGTGCATTGTGGTAGGTGGAGCGCGGTTTTTTATGCCTTGCGTATGATCGCGTCTATCTGCTGAACCTCGCTCTTGATTAGGTTGTAGTACGGGAGACTGTAGGTAACCCGGCTGATCACCAGACTCCTAACCAGCTTTAGCGTGTCTTCCTCTCGCATGCCTGAGCGTCTGTGAGAGATGCGCGTTATCATGCGAGCGACTTGTAGAGTTGATGTCTTGAGTAAAGCGAGGATGTGCGAGCAGCGTTGATTCGACTGTATCCACATACCCAAAATTCTTATGAGCGTTTTCTCCGGTATTAGTTTTCCCTCGAGGTTGACGCCAAGCTTGAGCTCGTCGCTAGTTGGGACTGTGCGATTCTGTTTCCCTCTCCAGACTCTGAGCAGCTCAGATTTCTCGGTGGGTCAGGCTAGCCCTCTTGCCCTCACGTAGTTCTCTACGCAGGTCGCAGTCTTTTGTAGTCTTTCTTCTTTTTATTTGAGTGATCCCGTGTTCGTCCAAATTGTTATGTCGTCGGCGTACATGGCGTCGTGTATGCACTCGGCCTCTTTGAGTTGTTTCGCTAGGCCGATCATTGCTATGTTAAATAGCGTTGGTGAAATGACCGATCCCTGGGGGGTTCCTTTGTTAGGGGTATGGAACTTCTCCGAGCGGAGTTCTCCTAGCCCTATCGTAGCTGTTCTGTTGGAGAAGAAAGCTTTGACGTAGCCGAAAACCCTCCTGCCGCAGTTTAGGTCGCCCAGGCCGGTTTGGCTTGCTGATTAAGGCCAGCAGTTGTTCCCCCCGAGTGTCTCTTACATCATTGCTATGGCACGTCACCACGCGCATTCTGTTCTAGGAGAGAATGTTAATCTGTGTAATGTATCTGTCGAATGACGATAACTGTATGACATACGTGACAATGATGTCGTGATCGACAATGGGGTGACAATTCTGAGGTCATGCCGACTGAGGCATAACGAGCGTGGGATGATAACTGCATGCATGGCAACGACTGCGTATCTACTGCACGGCGTGAAGGCGGCAGCATGTGACGGCGTGATATTAGGACTAATTCGAAGTGATAGCGTAATGATGACGACAGAGTGAAGACTGTGAACGGCGAACAATGATGCAGCCGCTTGGCAACTAAAGAAAAAAAATCTCAGGGCAGCTAGGCACTTCTTATTTGAGTTGTTATTGCGAAAGCATGCATGTTCAATTGAACGCCACTGAGCAGTCGTTCGGGTTTTGCACTATATGTAATGCACCCTAAAGCTACATTGTGCCCGAGCCAGCAAGCAGCAGCAGCCTAGGGTGCGAATGCCGCATTCCACCGACGTCCTGCGCGACCAAAGCCCGAGGAAGCAGCAGCGGCCACCAAGGCCGGCAGGCGCGTGTGGTGTTGGCTAAGCCCAGAGAGAGAGAGGGAGAGAGAGAGATGCAAACCAGGCGCCAGCTTGCGAGAGCGAGGATGACACGGCGTCGCAGTGATGCCCTCTTCGCTAACGCAACACAACACCTGGCGGGCTAGGGCGACGGCAGGTGCACCATTTCATCCGCTCTGCTCCGTCGAGGCACGCTTGTAACGTGGCGTCGAAGCCAATGGGAATTTAGGTGCCGTTTCACTTTGACTATGGACGCCGGCTTTCTTGCTCAATGGGCCATTTCGTCCTTTCGCATCAATAATCGCTACAGAATAACAATGACGAAGTGGTAACGTTGAGGTCACGTTTGCGCTTCGTCTGCCCGCGGGCTGCCCGACCTGTGTACTTTCAGTGCTGGTACCAATTGCGTACCGCGCAAGACCCTCAAACATGGAGCAACCGCAAAGATCAGGCGATAGGCAAAGAAAAACACTGCGATTTAAAGACGCGACCCGAGAGTGCCACAGTATCGCGACCAGCCGATCCGCGTATAGCGAAGCGTCCGCACAGCCACGTGGCAAACGCGGCCGTGGTATGCGAGCGTGGGGCTGATAGTAACAATTGAGTATCCCGAAATACTGCTTCCGAATGCATATACTAACCAATTTAGGTGTGCGCCACTTTTATGCGCTCCTCTGAATAAACGCGTGCGGTACCAACAGCTCCCGCAGGTGTTTTCTTGCCAATGCACGTGGCGCGTACTTGCGCAGCAACGCTCGGCATGCTTTGACTAAAGCAATGCCATTTAAATTTTGCTCGCCACTCGCGGTGGCTGTAGCTGCTTTAGTTGTACAGTGCTTTGCTTATAAAATGCAGTGAGTCCAGTTAACAAATTTTATTGGGATCTGAGGTGTTATTCTGTTAAATCGAGAGCATCGTTGAATTGAAACTACTTGGTTAGATCATGCAACATACCATAAAATTTATGCGACAGCCAAAAATGTCATTTTCGTTTACGTTCACACTTACTGTAGCAGCTGAGCATGTACTCTGCCTTCACGGGAGAAATCATTAACCGTTCCTAAAATCTATATGTCAGTGACATTAAAATCATCAGAACTCAATTAGACCTGCTACGCCCACATTTTTCTATTTAATTATGGTAATTCAGGCAAGATGTTAGTTGATTCTAGGTTTCCAGTGCTCATGAATTTGACAGCTAGAGTATCGAATGGCATGTAGTGTAGCGCAGCGAAAACAAAGACACACGAAGAAACAAAGCACAGACATAATTAGGCGCTTGTGTCGGTATTTCGTTTCTTCTTGTGGTCTTCTTTTCGCTGCGCTACACTACATGCCGTTCCATGGTGATCAACTAACAAGCCCACATCGTCACCCTTGTAGAGAACAGAAAATTTCGTTATACAGTTAAACCTCGATATAACGAAGTAGGTAAAATCGGCAATTTGTTTCGTTGTATCGAAATATCGTTGTATTGAAGTTCGACCTTCCATACAAATAAGTACGGTCGCCGATCGATCTTTCTTGCAAGGAAGGGGGCCGCGCAATTTTCCGTATTATCGGGCTATCGAAAAAAAGCAAGTTTGAATGAGAAAACAATTCATTTTGACGAATTTGGGAGTCAGCGATGAATGATACGGTTTCAAACGGTAACGCATCAAACATCTTACAGCCCCAAGCCTTTATTACACGCACACACCGGGGAAATATGAATTACTCACGTTGCATATGGGCACGAAATACGGACCGCTTCGCAGAGCAACCGGCCCCGAAAGACAGACGCCATGCAAAAGGACGGATGTGACATCATGGGTTATAGTGGACATGATGTCATGGGTGAATATAGACGTTCAGGGCACCTTTCGTCTGCTGTGCCTCGGTAGCGCCAGTCACGGCCGAGTTTTCATGCGTTTAACGCCTCACGTGAAAACAACGCCCGCCCGCTATTCCCTGTAACTGCCCCAGATCCCTCGTGCGGATGCTTCAGGAAGAATGTAACACAGACTTCGGCTTGCAGCCGCGCGATGGCGCACCCTGTCCATGTGTAACCGGATTGCCTTTCATCGGCAATTCATGCTTTGAACTTTGACTTCGAGTTCGACTAGAGTGTAGCGGCCGATGAAAGGCCGTTGCACGTGGACAGGGTGCGCCTCCCCACGGCTGCAGGGCGAAGTCTGTCTTACATTCTTCGTGAAGCATCCGCACGAGGGATGTGGGGCAGATACAGGGAATAGCGGGTGAGCGTTGTTTTCACGCGGGGCGTTAAACGCAGGAAAACACTAAAGGCTCGCGAAAATATTACAATGGGAAGTGCGCTTAAAGGAGTACGCATGAGTGATATTTCTGACTTTTAATCTCTTTCTTGCGGTAGGTGAAGGCTCCGTGTCTTTAAACAATAGGAAAAAAATGTATTGGAAGCCTCAGGGTGCCATATACAATTTACTATAGTGCTTTCTTACAGGCAGTCTCGGCATCGTTTCTCAGGAGAGATACGAGTCATGACGTCATGACACATACGCCGTCCGGGAAACGAAACCGAAATTGTCCCGTGGAAAGGAAATTATGATAAATTTTTTAGAGTGCTCTAGGTCTTGTTAATGGCTTTTCTGAGGTTTCAAGGAGCAGGACCCTTATTTAACTAAAGAAAAAAGAACGTCGAAAATGCCGCGTCAGTACTCAATTGGCATTCACACAACATCAGTCATCATTATAACAACAGTTTGCACTTGTCTCTCACCGTTTCGAGCCCGGTAGCTTCCTCTCATTAACGCTAGCGCGAGTAAGCGTCACTCAAGGAAAAACACCAGCCGCATGTTACTGACGCTAATTTAGGGTAAATACTCGCCTATTGAAAAATACTCGCCCAGTTGGGCCCATCAAGTTTAGGTTAGGTTAGGCCTTGCTTTTTCACATCATGCGCCTTCTCTAAAACTGATTATGAAACAAAAACTCGGCGTGTTAGGTGGGTTCGAAGCCAATTTAACACTTTTGCTTTCAGTTGCGAGGCGTAAGGAGCAGGCTGTGAAGCTACAAGTGCTTTCCTTCACTGTTATTACTGTTTTCTGTATGTCAGCGTACTATCGAAGTGTGTTGTATTATATTTCCCTTTCTCTCTCTTCATATATATTCACCTGTATGTAAGCCTATCTATAAAGCAGACCCTCGCAAAACAATTTTCAGATGCTTTAAATTACGTTCGAATTGCATTTTCGCTAAACATGAATTAAATTTTAATTAAGATTTCTTTGAGTACTCTTTTTTTAGTTATAACAAATCGCTCACAGAGATTCAATTGTGCTCACATTGTGCTTTCAGCTTAAGTTCTGTTAAGGACACTGGTGCATTTGATATTATTTTATATGGGTGTCTGTTACACCAAACAGAATATACCACACGTCTGGGGAAGGAAATTCAGGCAAATTATGGCAATTGTAGCGCCCCAACTATTCTGCTTTCTTTTCTTGGGTTTCTTATCTTTTCAATAGATTCGCGAAAATATTTCGTTGGAATTTCCTGTCATTTTATAGAATTTGTCGTTCCACATTTACCTATTTTACGCGGGCAATATTTACACGGCTCTGACTGCAGTTTTCAGAGAGCATGAAAGATTCTCAAACGTTACCGACACGGTTGTAACAGATTATTCAGGTATATATAGTAATCACGCTAGATAGAACACATGAGAAGCAACACGAATTCCTCAACTCCGTGCCGCATCGAAACACCTATTCTACCTCTACATACTCTATATGCAGTAGGTGCGTGCGAATATTCGAAACCTTCGAATGACAGACCGAACCAAATCATTTGTCTTTATTCTCCTCGAATCGAATGGTCGCTACTTGAACATGCGAATATTTTTCATATACTTTACGCCTTCGACTGTACACTAACAAACATGAAATTGAAGCAAACATGCGACGCATTTCATCGAGGATGGCAGAAGCAGAACTTGTGGAACACGGACACAGAAAGGAAGAAATAAGCGAATGCGCAGCTGCGTCTACGTCTATTCGTTCCTTCCTCTGTTCTACAAGTTTTGCTGCTACAATCCTCGTTCAATGAACCAACTAGCTCAGTTAAAACACCCTTTTGTTACGCATTTCGTTACATCCAGCAGTTTACATAACGTGCTAGAGCACGCTGCGCCGTTCAGTCAGCCATATTGTCCCGGCTAAACACGATCACGCGAAATAAAACGTTTGGACCCGTCATTAGGCAGTGGGTATATGGTTCGTGGGCAATGGAGCACCCGAGGGATGCAGTCATGGCTAAACCTGTTCGTCTTTTTCCTGCAGGTCTTTCCCTCGTGCATCGACACTGCTTCTTTTCATCCCGTCGACGGTCAGTATGCTGCGCCGTGGAATGAACGACATCACCATGTGCCAGTGACGATGCTCTTTCATGCCAACACTGGATTTTGCAACGACACCGATGGCTGCTGCTCTGAACGTTATCGGCATTCGCGTTGGCTATCCCAAGTAGCATAGACATCATCAAATTGCTTGTAAACCGCCCCTCAAGTTTTCTTCGCCAGTGGGCAAAGGCAGCACCCGAGGGATGCAGTCACGGCTATACCTGTTCGTCTTTTTCATGCAGGTTAGTAGATATCGCAATTCCTGTGAATTTAAAAGTGATTCCCTCTGTTTGGTTGTGCTGCCTTGCCCAGGCGTCTTGCTTGAATGTTCTACTGGGTGCTTTGACTCATTTTGTCTACTTGCACTGTTGATAAGCAGGGACGTTGAGCTTAATCCAGGCCCAGGGATAGCAGAGCAACTCGAAGAAATTCTCCAAAATCAAAAAGCTTCTTGATGTGAACTAAAGGCTATCGGAGTTAAGCTAGACTCGCACATTACCGCGACAAACGTCAGACTGTCTTCCATTGAAGGTAAACTCGAAGTGCTTTCACAGATAGCTAAAAGGATGGAGACATGCGAGCAATCGCTTGCGGAACTAAACGAAGAGATTGCTTCACTAAGGAGAAATGTGGACAACATTGAACATTATTCTCGACGAAAGAATCTGCTCGTGTATGGTATTCAGGAGTCTGAAGCAGAGACGGTAAATAGTCTTAAGGAACATATTCTAACAGAAATTTTTGAACGCAAACTTGAAATAAAAGTAGAGAGCCTAGAAAGTTTACACCGACTAGGAAGAAAAGCGGTTGATTATAAGGTTTTTTGACTTCACTGAAAAGGCAGAACTTCTCAGGAATGTTTCGAAGCTGAAGGGAACTCAAACGTGCATTTCGGAAGACTTCTCACCTAGGCTAAGAAAAATTAGAAAGCTGCTCTGAGCTATTGCTAAAGATAAGGAGCCTGATGATAAAGTGTACCTTAAGTATGACAAATTAGTTATTAATAAAGAGGTCTACGCGTGGGACGAAAGGAAAAATCAAAGGTTTAAAGCACCTGATGCCGCTTCACGCGGTATTGATCACAGCTATGAGAGTGGTGTAGAGAAAGCCTCCCAACCGGGGAAAAATGCAGGTCGTCCGCGAAGGAAACGCGCCAATACTTCTAGTACTTGACAAGTTACAGGTTCAGAATCACTATCTTTCTTTTACGCACATGGTTCTCCGAATCAAGTGAAGCGTAAACCGCCATCGGTTAATATTAACGCCGGTAGTTCTCTTGACGTCAAGACGACCCCATCGCCAGATACGTGCCAGTTACGTGTGATATCTCTGAACGCTAGAAGCATTGTAAACAAAATAACTAGCCTTGAAGTTCTGCTCATTTCTTACGATCCTCACCTACTGGTGATTTCCGAGACATGGTTACATAGTGGTATTCCTGATGAAGAAATTGTGCCACCGGACTTCGTCATATACTGACGTGATCGCGGCTCATGTGGTGCAGGCGTTGCTGTGATTGCGAACGTGCAGTAAACGTAACGCTGCTTGAACAATTTGATCAGCATGAAAGTTTGTTGTTGCACGTTACTGCGCATGGTCACACTTTTTTTCTTTGTGCTGCGTATCGTGCACCTGATGCAGCGGATTCTTTCATGTATAGTTTATTTGACCGCTTACTACCTTACCAAAACCGGAACCTAATTATTACCGGTGATTTTATTTCTCTGCTATCGATTGGGATAAACAGTATTATGGCCTGTCTGCCTCATGTGATATCATTCTTGATCTGATGTTTTCTTTAAACCTTAAGCAAACCGTTCATGCATAGACTAGAGAGACATCTGTCTTAGACCTTTTCTTTGTTAGTCAAACCTTTTTTTGATGGAGTGCTTAGTGTTGAAGCTGGGATCTCGGACCATCTTCTGTTGTTCTTCTGTTGTGTTTCATCAATTGTTTCCGGGATGCGTCCAGTTAAAATGATTAAGGACTACGCACGTGCTGACGATAACGCAATCATCGACTCTTTACAATCACAGTTAGATAACCCTTGCAGCAATGACCTTCATAGTTTATGGCAGCACTTTAAGAATACGGTGCAGTATACTATTGAACATTTTGTTCCCCTTAGAAAGGTTCGTATTAATCGCGAATCCTTGGATAAGTCGTGAAATTATTCAAATGAAACGCAAAGTAAGGCGCTGTAGGAAGAAAAAAAATACCTTGTCCGCAACAGTTCCAGGTTCTAAAAGAGGAACTTGCCTATAAGTTAAAATTAGCAACGTCCCGTTATTTTGACACGACGCTCCCCGAATTTATCAGAAATGTTCCCCCAAAACTTTTAGAATTTTCTAGGTCGCAGGACTGACCACTTGACCACAATTCGAGTTAATAACAGCGTTGTAACCGACTCCACGATCATAGCGCAAGTTTTTACTCGTATTTTCAAAGCGTGTTCCTTATGAAACGGGCAACCACAGCTAGAATTCCAGTTGAAGATTCTGGTGAAGTACCAACTATCTCTGTGAACGGTGTTGTGTCTATGCTGCGTAAACTCGCAGATACAAAATCCGCGGGTCCCGATGGGCTTCCAAATGCCTTTCTAAACCGTTTTGCAGCACAGGCATCTATTTTCTTAATGAGGATCTTTCAAGTTTCGTTACTTTCGGGAGATGTGCCGGAGGACAGGAGGATGGCCCGCGTTGTGCCGATTCTAAAAAAGGGACAAGCTAACCATTTCTAACTATCGACCAATCTCAATCACTTCCTTTTGTTGCAAGCTGCTTGAACACAATAGTTTCTGGTTATCTTAACTCCTATCTTGCTGAAAATAACATTTTATCACCTGTACAACATGGCTTTTGGAAAGAAATGTCCACTGTGACACAGTTAGTTACAACAATTCATGATTTTTCTGTTGTGCTTCATAAAGCAGGGCAGATTGATGTACTTATTTTAGATTTCCGCAAGGCATTTGACACAGTTCCCCGCAGTAAACTTATTTATAAACTGGAAAGTATTGGCGTCTCTACTTACTTTGTTAATAGTGTCACGTGGTAGTGACGGTGAAGAAAGAACACAGTAGCAGTACTGTTAAACACAAAACTAACTTTTATTGGGCGAACCTGTGCCCACAAAAGAGGCTACACTTAAAGCACAACGATAGCGGCGAACACGGTCGGCGATCGTCGAAAATCTGATCAGCAGGTCAAGCGCGTCGGCTTTTATAGATCAGTCATCGAATGTTCCAGATTAACCGTTGGGACCCGCATGCCTTCCACAAAGTTCTACACCATTCGTGTCAAGCGATGAAATCAGATAACACAAGGTTCGGCGACAACAGACAGCGGATAGAAGCATCGATAACTTTCCAGAAACTTCGGATACATGCACGCTCGTCCCGCGCTGTGCGATAACATTTGTTAGGCGGCAAAACGTGTCGCCCGATAAAGACAAGTACACGTGTCAATACCCCCCTCTTGAAAAGCATCGACCCGATGCTGCAAACAAACGAAGGTAATAAACAAAAGCACTCGTAGCAAAGAAAAGAACAAAATAAGGAAGTTCGTCAGCGTCCGTAAAAGGGTTTAAGGCGCACCACGTGGACCACTTCAGATCGTGCGCGGCGCCGCTGTGAATGCGAAATGCCGTCTGGCACGACCTCATAGTCCAGAGCGCCAATACGTCGGATGACCTTGTAGGGTCCGAAATAGCGTCGGAGTAGTTTCTCACTGAGTCCTCGTCGGCGTATCGGGGTCCAGACCCAAACACGGTCGCCGGGCTGGTACTCAACAAAGCGTCGTCGGAGGTTGTAGTGTCGGCTGTCGGTCCTCTGTTGGTTCTTGATCCGTAGGCGGGCGAGCTGTCGGGCTTCTTCGGCGCGCTGGAGATAGCTAGCGACGTCAACATTCTCTTCGTCAATGACGTGGGGCAGCATGGCGTCGAGGGTCGTCGTCGGGTTCCTGCCGTAAACCAGCTTAAACGGCGTGATCTGTGTTGTTTCTTGCACCGCCGTGTTGTAAGCGAATGTTACGTACGGCAGGACGGCATCCCAGGTCTTGTGTTCGACGTCGACGTACATCGCTAGCATGTCGGCGAGGGTCTTACTCAGCCGCTCCGTAAGACCATTCGTCTGCGGGTGGTAGGCCGTGGTCCTCCTGTGCCTTGTCTGACTGTATTTCAGAATGGCTTGGGTGAGCTCCGCTGTAAAGGCCGTTCCTCTGTCGGGGATGAGGACTTCTGGGGCGCCATGTCGAAGCAGGATGTTTTCGACAAAGAATTTCGCCACTTTGGCTGCGCTACCTTTCGGCAGTGCTTTAGTTTCAGCGAAGCGGGTGAGGTAGTCTGTCGCCACGACGATCCACTTATTTCCGGTTGTTGACGTCGGAAAGGGTCCCAGCAAGTCCATCCCGATTTGCTGGAATGGTCGGCAAGGAGGCTCGATTGGCTGTAGTAATCCGGCTGGCCTTGTCGGCGGTGTCTTGCGTCGCTGACAGTCTCGGCATGTTCTGACATAACGGGCGACGTCGGCGGTCAGGCGCGGCCAATAATACTTTTCTTGTATCCTCGATAGTGTCCGGGAAAAACCGAGGTGTCCAGCGGTCGGATCGTCATGTAGGGCGTGCAATACTTCTGGACGAAGTCCTGACGGGACAACAAGAAGGTAGTTGGCGCGGACTGGTGAAAAGTTCTTCACGAGGAGATTATTTTGAAGCGTGAAGGAAGATAATCCGCGCTTAAATGCCCTGGGCACAACGTCGGTGTGCCCTTCCAAATATTCCACCAGGCTTTTTAGCTCCGGGTCTGCCCGTTGCTGTTCAGCGAAGTCTTCCGCGCTTATCATGCCAAGGAAGGCGTCGTCATCTTCGTCATCTCGCGGCGGCGGGTCAATGGGGGCGCGTGATAGGCAATCGGCATCGGAGTGTTTTCGTCCGGACTTGTAGGTTACAGTGATGTCGTATTCTTGTAGTCTGAGGCTCCAGCGTGCCAGTCGTCCTGAAGGATCCTTTATACTCGCTAGCCAACACAACGCGTGATGGTCACTGACCACTTTGAATGGCCTGCCATAAATATAAGGGCGAAATTTAGCTGTAGCCCAAACGATGGCGAGGCATTCCTTTTCGGTCGTAGAATAGTTGCTTTCCGCTTTTGACAGCGACCGGCTAGCGTAAGATATCACCTGTTCGACTCCGTTTTTCCTCTGGACTAGAACGGCACCGAGGCCTAGGCTACTGGCGTCAGTATGGATTTCTGTATCGGCGTACTCGTCGAAGTGCGCAAGTACCGGCGGCGACTGCATGCGTCGTTTGAGTTCTTCAAATGCGTCGGCCTGCGGCGTTTCCCACCTGAACTCAACATCACATTTAGTTAGACGTGTCAACGGCTCGGCGAGGCGTGAAAAGTCCTTGACAAAGCGCCTGTAGTAGGCACACATGCCAAGGAATCTACGCACTGCCTTCTTGTCGGTGGGCTGCGGGAACTTTGCGATGGCAGCTGTTTTCTGGGGGTCGGGGCGTACTCCGGATTTACTGATGACGTGGCCTAGGAACAGAAGCTCGTCGTAAGCCAAGCGGCATTTTTCTGGCTTCAGAGTGAGCCCTGATGACTTGATGGCCTCTAGTACTGTGGCAAGCCGCCTAAGGTGATCGTCGAAATTTCCGGCGAATACAACGACGTCATCCAAGTAAACGAGACAGGTCTGCCATTTCAATCCCGCTAAAACCGTGTCCATCACGCGCTGGAACGTTGCAGGCGCCGAGCACAGTCCAAATGGCATAACCTTGAACTCGTAGAGGCCGTCTGGGGTGATGAAGGCCGTCTTTTCACGATCTCTTTCGTCGACTTCTATTTGCCAATAGCCAGACTTGAGGTCCATCGACGAGAAGTATTTAGCGTTGCAGAGCCGATCCAATGCCTCGTCTACTCGTGGAAGGGGGTATACGTCCTTCTTCGTGATCTTGTTCAGACGACGATAATCGACGCAGAAACGTAGGGTTCCGTCCTTTTTCTTCACCAGGACAACAGGGGATGCCCACGGGCTTTTCGACGGCTGGATGATGTCGTCGCGCAGCATTTCGTCAACTTGTTCTCTTATAGCTTCGCGTTCTCGCGGCGAAACTCGGTAAGGGCTTTGGCGGAGTGGTCGAGCGTACTCCTCGGTGATTATGCGATGCTTGGCGACTGGTGTTTGTCGAATCCTCGATGTCGTCGAAAAGCAGCTTTTGTATCGTCGGAGCAGACTTCTGAGCTGCTGTTGCTTAATCACTGGGAGACTTGGATTAATGTCGTAGTCTGGTTCGGGAACCATGGTCGTCGGCGTAGATGCGGCGGAATCCGAGAGGACAAACGCATTACTGGTTTCCACAATTTCCTCGATGTACGCGATCGTCGTGCCCTTGTTGATGTGCTTGAACTCCTGGCTGAAGTTTGTCAGCAACACTTCAGTTTTCCCTCCATGCAGTCGAGCGATCCCTCTTGCGACGCAAATTTCACGGTCTAGCAGGAGACGTTGGTCGCCTTCGATGACACCTTCTACGTCAGCGGGTATTTCGGTGCCGACCGAAATAACAATGCTAGAGCGGGGCGGGATGCTCACTTGGTCTTCGAGCACATTCAAAGCGTGGTGACTACGAGGGCTCTCCGGCGGTATCGCTTTATCTTGCGACAGCGTTATTGACTTCGACTTCAGGTTGATGATTGCGCCGTGTTGGTCCAGGAAGTCCATACCGAGAATGACGTCTCGTGAACACTGTTGGAGGATAACGAAGGTGACAGGGTAAGTCCGGTCGTGAATGGTAATTCTTGCCGTGCACATTCCTGTCGGCGTAATCAGGTGTCCTCCAGCGGTCCGAATTTGAGGGCCTTCCCATGCAGTCTTAACCTTCTTCATCTGGACGGCGATGTGTCCACTCATGACTGAGTAATCGGCACCTGTGTCGATTAAGGCGGTGACTGCGTGGCCGTCTAGAAGCACGTCGAGGTCGGTGGTTCTTTGTCTTGCGTTGCAGTTGGGTCTTGGCGTCGGATCACGGCTGCGTCGTGTTGAATTGAAGCTGGTACGTCGCGTCGTCAAGTCGTCTTTCGTCGGTGTAGTCTTGGCTTCCTGACTTCCTCGGGACGGCGGCGCGTCGTCATTATGTCGTCGAGATGGTTTCTTCGGCGCTTTCGTCGGCGGCGGAGGATCTTCGTCAGTTCGACGAACAGCAACCGCACCTCCATCGGCTTTTAGTTTTCCGGATATGGGCTCGCTGACCGGCCCCGGGCTGGGCCAGTGTATGGTCGGCGCTGCGGCGACAGGTAGCGGCCTGGTGATGGCGAACGCGACGGTCGTCGAGAGCTCCATTGAGTAGCGGCGAGGTAGTCGGCGATGTCACGTGGGCGCTCTCCAAGCTGTGGACGCGGCGCGTTGAGGGCGAAACCTCGCAGTCCCATCTCTCGGTATGGGCATCGTCGGTAGACGTGACCTGCTTCTCCGCAGTGGTAGCAGAGCGGGCGGTGGTCAGGAGCGCGCCAAACGTCTGTCTTCCTCGGGTAGCTGCGCTGGGCAACGGGTGGGCGTGCTGGCGGCGGCGGTGGTGGTCGACGGAATTGCGGCGTTACGGGGCCCTGGCGCGGTCGTGGAAAGGGACCTTGACGGCGGGCGACGGCGGCGTAGCTCATCGCTTGCGGCTGAGGCTGCGGTGGTTCTGGTTGCACCTCAGGAACTCCAAGCGATCGGTGCACCTCTTCTTTTACGATGTCGGCGATCGAAGCCACTTGAGGCTGCGACGAAGGCAAGACCTTGCGCAGTTCTTCGCGCACAATGGCCCTGATGGTCTCGCGCAGATCGTCCGTGGCCAGTGATTGAATTCCTGCGTAGGGGGTAGAGCTTGTACGGCGGTTGAATTGCCGGTTCCGCATTTCGAGTGTCTTCTCGATGTTCGTCGCCTCACGAAGAAACTCTTCGACGGTCTTCGGTGGGCTTCTTACCATCCCGGCGAAAAGTTCCTCCTTCACACCACGCATGAGTAGGCGAACTTTCTTTTCCTCGGCCATATCCGGGTCGGCGTGGCGGAACAGACGGTTCATTTCTTCCGTAAAGATGGCAACGTTCTCGTTTGGTAGCTGCACTCGGGCGTCCAGCATAGCTTCGGCCCTTTCCTTGCGCACGACGCTTGTAAAGGTGCGTAGGAAGCCGCTACGGAACAGGTCCCACGTAGTCAAGGTCGACTCCCTGTTCTCAAACCACGTTCTGGCGGCGTCTTCTAAGGCGAAGTAGACATGCCACAGCTTGTCGTCGGAGTCCCAGTTGTTGAATGTCGCGATTCGCTCGTAGGTCTCCAGCCAGGATTCCGGGTCTTCAGTCGCTGCTCCATGGAAGGTCGGTACGTCCCGGGGTTGTTGTAGGATAACGGGGGACGCTGGGGCAGCCATTGAGGTTGTCTTGACCACGATCTTCTTTGTCGCCTCAGGTAGAAGTCCGTGCTCTGGGGGCAGTCCTTGCAGTCTGCGGCTAGCACGCTGGTCTTGGGCGGTGTCGGTTTTGTCCTCGGGCTTCGGGCTTGGATCGCGGCTTTGCGGGGGCGTTCGGTACATGAACGCACTAGCACCTCCACCAGATGTCACGTGGTAGTGACGGTGAAGAAAGAACACAGTAGCAGTACTGTTAAACACAAAACTAACTTTTATTGGGCGAACCTGTGCCCACAAAAGAGGCTACACTTATAGCACAACGATAGCGGCGAACACGGTCGGCGATCGTCGAAAATCTGATCAGCAGGTCAAGCGCGTCGGCTTTTATAGATCAGTCATCGAATGTTCCAGATTAACCGTTGGGACCCGCATGCCTTCCACAAAGTTCTACACCATTCGTGTCAAGCGATGAAATCAGATAACACAAGGTTCGGCGACAACAGACAGCGGATAGAAGCATCGATAACTTTCCAGAAACTTCGGATACATGCACGCTCGTCCCGCGCTGTGCGATAACATTTGTTAGGCGGCAAAACGTGTCGCCCGATAAAGACAAGTACACGTGTCAATAGGATTAATGCTTATTTAAAACACCGGACACAGTACGTAGAAGTTAATGCTAGTAAATCTGAAGTGCTTCCAGTTACGTCAGGTGTACCCCAAGGAAGCGTTTTAGGCCCGCTGCTCTTTTTAATTTATATTAATGATTTGCCGGCTGCTATTTCCGAAAATGTCTCTGTCAAGCTTTTTGCAGATGACTGCATTCTTTTCAAGAGCATAAACGAGCGTAATGATCATTACCTCTTACAAAACTCGCTATTAGCCGTTCATCAATGGTGCCTGAAATGGAATATGCAACTTAACCTAGATAAAACTGTCCTCTTGCGAATTTCGCGCATAAAGCAGGTTTCTCCTTCTCTTACACCCTTCTAAATCATTCTATTATGGAGGTCACACATCACAAATACCTATGGGTTACAATGACAAACGATTTAAGCTGGTCTGCGCATATTGCAGACATTTGTTCCCCATCATTTTCCAAGCTGTGCTTTCTGAGGCGGAAGCTTAGAGGCGCTCCAAGTAAGCTTAAACGTCTTGCATACATAACATTTATTAGATCAAAATTAGAGTACGCCTCGGTCTTATGGGACCCGTTCGTAAAGAAGGACATTTACCAGCTTGAGATGGTGCAAAGGAAAGCAATTAGGTTTATTTATAACAAGTACAGAAGGCTTGATTCACCTACGACACTAATGAAAACAAATAACATCCAACTACTTCAAGTACGTAGGAAAATGTCCCGTTTGTTGTTCATGTATAACATTTTAGCATATAAACTAAACATTTCGCATCCCACAGTACTTAAACAGCTATCGTTTAGACGAACACACCACACAGGAAGTCATTTACTGGAACCAATTTTTGCAAGAACTGAAACATTAAAACCCAGTTTTTTTCCCAGGACCGTTTCCAACTGGAATTGTCTTCCGGGAGCCATTTTCCAGTCCCCTAATTTTGTTAAAGCTCTAGAAGAGCATTTGTTTGAGTGAATGAGTGCTCTACATGGGCGTATACGTGTATATATGTATAAATATTTATATGTGTATACATATTTTTTTGCTTGTTTATTAGTGACAATCTCTTAAACTGCCGTTCTTTTTTTCTTTTCTTTTTATGTCACAGTGTATTTCCATGCCTTGTATAACCCCTCCTGCATGGGCCATAACTGTTGGCCTGTAGTATTCTGAAATAATAAATAAATTATAAATATAGACGCAGCACCTGTCTCCTCCCGTCGGATTAAATCAGAATGCATTTCACTGCAGCATATAGTGCCAATAGTGCCACCATCTGCCGCGACAAGTGGAACTAAAGAAAAGGTGCTTTCCTTTTTTTCTTTTTCATTCTGTCGTCACCGCAGATCATACGCATGCCTGGTCAGTGGTACATAAAAATATAAATTGGTCCACAGGGTCACCTTCATAAACTTTACATAATAACGCACGAGTTCTTGAACAACCTGTTTAGTTGTTCCAGATGCTTCCTCTGTGCTTCTATTAAAGCGTTCCTTATAATGTGTAGTGTAATGACTGAAAAATGCGATATTGTGAGAACTAGGACGGTTAAAGATTGTTCCATATTAAAGGTAAAAAGACTAAATTACTCGCAAATTATTCGAAAGGTATTCCATATTCAATTCGCTACTGGCACTATTCGATTCTTTTTCGATTCTTTCTCAAAAACTGCTGTTCAAACACTCACAATACATAGTCATGCTCCAAGAAGCATTGCTTGGTCCTGTGAGAGGCTGCATTTTTTTCATAAATTAGAAATAATTGCCTAGAGCATAAGATCTCTTTCTGTCTACACTTAAGGGGTAGTGAAGCTGCCCACAAATGTTAATTAACGATAGTACAGAATAAAGAAACGAACACGATTCTTTTCGCTCGCAGTGTCATTACAAATTTTTCCCTTAATTCTCGCTTGAAGATAGTCTCAACGAAAGTTCTCAATAGCAGCTTTCTAAAAATTCCATTACATTCGTAAGCACAGAAGTCAACATCGCATGAAATCCAAAATACGCCACCCAAGGTTGATGAAGCTGCTGTATTCAGAACTCACTGTTTTCATGTCAGTTTTATACAACGTGAAAGCGTCCACATAGATCATTCTAGTGTTGTGTGGCATGAACTCCTGCGTTTTGCCTCGAAGCGTGGTAAAGGTATTTTACCAAAGCACAGCCTCTCCTCACTGGATTTCTTTTTTCTAGATAATTTCTCCTTATTTCAGAATTATGTCTCGTTTTAGCCCACCTACTCGGCAGGGTCATACATTGCCCTTCATCGATGCTTCCTTTAAACATTGTATAACGTCATAAGTGTCTTTAACAAGAGGTCCCGATACAGTCTTTGACTATGGGACCTCATTGTGTATACTACACACATGTAATTATCTGTGCTTTAACTAATAATTAAATTATGAAATTATGAAATCGTAGATGTAGTGAAGCGTACTCAGCAGAAAATATGTTCGTAAGAATAATGGGGGATATGCCCATCAGGCAGTTACAAGCAGCACGCAGAGACATGTGCTTCAAACGTGTTTATTTTGTGGCTCAGTGAAAAAACTTGCGTATGTAAAACTTACAAAGAAAGACAGTTGCTTAGATGGCAGAATTCCGTGATGACAAAAAGGCACTGCAATAATGGCATAAATAAGGCAATAAGCTCACTTCATCAATCTCAGCACATATGAGACAGCCTTGAATGCCACCGATGAATGACTATACATAAACTTGCCAATATAGAGCTGAATGTATAGCCACATACTCATAAATGAAAGATCTGTGAGTCGAAAATTTGTTTCGGGTCGACTGAAGCAATGGAAACCAGATGCCATTCTGATAAGTCTATAAATACAGCAATGAGCAAAACCCAGACAGCGTACGCGAAGTATGACTCCGAGGCTTGCGAGAAGGCATGACATTAGAATGAAAATATGACATTGTTTGAAGCTATTTGCAGTTATTATGCCTAATACTGCTCATCCCATGTCTGAATAAGTAATCACTAAGATCAATTGTAAAAGCGTTATGACTGTTTCACACACATACATACATACATACATACATACAATAAAGGATGTCAAACGCAGCAATAACATCTTCGCAGATTACGCACGCAGTAAGGCTGCTGAAAAGTAATGTCGCCCCTGGAATTGACGAAATTGGCTCTAAATAATTAAAACAAACATTTCACCTTGTTTCGGGAACAATCGCTCTCATTATTAATATCATGCTAACAACTGGTGTCTTCCCATAGAAACTTAAGATAGCACGAGTAACAGGAATACTTAAAGGAGGCGATAGAAATAATTTACCAAATTACCGACCGTTATCGGTGCTCCCGATTTTGTCGAAAATCTTTGAAAGTGTGATTACCAAAGGCTGATTTCTTTTTCTTTTTGTGACAAGTACGAAATCTTGTCTAGTAGCCAATATGGATTTCAAAAAGCACATCAACTGAAGAAGCGTTGTGCTGGATTCAAGATAGCATACTTACAAACATTGACAGTAAAAAGTTAACGCTTGGTTTTATTTTCTAGACTTAAAGAAAGCATTTGACTCAATAAAGTATGATATCCTACTGCAAAAACTGTCTAGATACGGTGCGCGGGAGTTTGTATTAGAGCTCCTTAAAACTGCTTGAGTGACCGCCATCAAATCGTGAAAATAAACGACCACACATCACCAAAGCTACAGTTAACAGAAGGAGTTCCAAAGGGGTCAATATTAGGACCGTTTTTATTTCTTGTTTACATTAATGACATTGTAATTATGCCCAACTCTCCTGAACTTATTATGTATCCCGATGATACTAACATCTATTTTAAGTCCCCAGATCTAACAGATTTAGTCCCCAGAAGTCCCCAGAATCTAACAGAAAAGTACGCAATATTTCGTGCACATAACAGGCCACTAAGGAGGGAAATAGTTTTAACTTTTGAAGGGCAACAGGTAACCAGGGTTAAGGAGCAAAATTTCTTGGTGTTTGATTCCAAGAGCACCTTTCATGGAATGTACACATTAATAATTTAGTTAGGGAACTCTCCCGACCTGTTGGGTGCTTGTATAAAATTGCACACTTAATGCCTATCTGGCTGAAACAAAACATATCTACTTCACTGTTCTACTCCAGATCATCGTACGGCATACTGGTATGGGGCACCACAACAAAAACTAACTACAACAGGCTCATTATTCTACAGAAGAAGATATTGCGCATTTATGAAAACTATAAGGGACAATGTTATGAACTAAGCGCATTACCATTTTTTTAAATACCGAATGCTTAAAGCTAACGACGTTTATGATTTTAAACTACTACGGTACATATACCAATGCACTAAATATACGCGAAAACATTAATGAACTTCCTTACGATATGGCACTAAAAAGAAAACGGACACTAAACAAAAGGACAAATTATGGTAAACAAAGTACCAGATACCAAATACTAACAATCCTAAATAATCTAGAAGATAACATGGATTTCAATATAACTGGAAAAGCCTTCAAAAACCAGGTGAAGGAATTGTTACTAACACATTGTTTGAGAGAGTGATTATTGCAACATAAATATATTATAAATCGTTTTTTTCTTTTTTTCTCTTTTACGTGCACACATACATGTTCATGGTCATACGTTGCATTTTAGTGTACTATGGTAATTTACATGTACAAACTGTACTTTACTCCTTGTGGACAGGGAGAGGAAAGGGGAAGGGGGAAAAGGGGAACATTTATTATTTCACCGTCTATATTAGTAAACTAACTGTACCCCAATTATTTGTAAATTTCTGTTGTTCTAAGTTTCTGCGTAAACTCATGCACAATGCGTGAAAATATGTAATGTTATGTGTGTTAACTCACTGTCAATGAACTGCCACTATAATGTATATTACACGCGCATCTTGCGGGTACAGGGGCCCCTGTCAGGCGCTGTGCGCTTTAGCCCCTGCGCCTTTCTCGAAATTGTATTCAATACGAAATATTCATTCATTCATTCATTCATTCATATTCCTTCAAAAATTCACTACGCTGAAGACTCATCACTGAGATTTGAGCAGAGTTATCAGTTAACTTGTGGCAGTCATTGGCCACACAGCCTTTCAATACTAATCAATCAGAGTCTAGTTCTGCAGAACAATGATCGTGCATTGTAATGGCACTCGGCTCGGCTGCAAATGGATAAGATGGCACCGTCATGTTTTTAGAAAATTGCACATAGCTCTCAGTCATACCTCATCTCCGCCTCCATCACTGACTCCCGCCGAATTCACCCCTCGACGCAGCAACTTCTCACTGGAGATGTCCTGGCCGAGTTTCTGTTCGGGACCTTGCTCAAAAACCTGTAAATGTGAAGGAACTAAAAAAAAAGAGAGATCAACTCTCAGCTCTGGCGAGCTCCTCTGGTGGCGGTTGTCTTCTACGTGCTTTCAGCTGACCTTTACATCATACACTTACCATGAAATACAGCACAAAAATTATCTGTAGTTTATTCCAAAATATCGTTGAGGATGTAGCACCTACACGTAACTGCAAAAATCTATTTGACAAAATTTCATCATGCAAATATTCATGATAATGGCGATGCAATTATTTTTCTCTCGCTCATATTCACGGCTTTTGAATCAGCCAAAGTGCAAAATAAAATTAACTTCCACACTATTTAACAAGGCTCTACAAGAACTCTCCCGAATGCTTATAGAAAGGTAATTCCAGTTATTGTGTCCCAAAATTTGTTGCTAGCTGTTTCAAAAACAGCCATCAAAGTGCTCATTTTGGGGTTAAGAAAGCCCTACACAATAGCAGGTTCTAGCTATCCAACTTCTAGCCCGCCGAGGCATTCAAGGTATCAGCATTAGGAGCAAACGACGATATATGTGGACGCGATGATGATTTTCGGTAAGATAGACACCGCGAAGCCTATTACTACCACCAACGACCTGATCATGCGGATACAAATGGCGCTGATGACACAGACGCCACCGACTTTCGTCTTACGTTTAATTCCAGAGCCATTAGTGGTAATATTCGCTTGCGCGTGAAGGAGTCTGCAATCGACTAATCACGTCCGCGAAATGCAATAAACGAAGCTAATGCAATAAACATGTTAACTTCTTCATCTTTTTTTATCTTTCTACAGTGATGGCATGTACCCATGGTTGGACGGTGACAAATAAACCCGTACAATTTCTAACAAGGAGTATGTGTTGAGAGCACACTAAAGAAAGCACACGAATGTTCTGCGGTCCTCTGTGACCTTTCTTGCGGTACTTCTACAGCACTTGTTTCTTCAATACATGCATTCGTTGCCTACAAGCGCGCGTCTTAAATCTGCTGACACCAAGCCATCTGGTTCCTGACGAGATCCTTGATTCGGGTTACCCAACCACTTAAAGAAAACTTCCTATCTGACCACGGCTCCGATGTACGATGGTTTCGAATGTTATTGCTGCTGCTTTTTTGCCATCAAAATACTCCACATACCCACGAAGGAAACTGACTGAAGAGAATGACCGCGAAAGGACGAGCGAGAAAAAAAAAAAGATAACATGTACATAAGTTCATAGAATAATTAATTATCTTCCCAGTACAGAAAAGAACATTGTGAGCACGTTCAGAAAGAACTAGCGCACTACAAACAGTATCTCCATCATCGCAATGGCGAGAACTCGTCACAGTATAGTTATATAGCGGGAATGGTTTGCGTACCATGCTGAATTGAACGATGGCAAATATCAACGTGTTTGAGGTCAATGAAAGTAAAGCTCTATGGATGTTCATCATTAGGGAGCATTCTGGGGAGTGAGACGGAAGGGTGTTGCAAAAAAAGAAATACGACTAGTAAATGATGAGCCCAGAGAAAGATAAAATTGTGTACGCTCGAGAAGCTCGAGGAAGGCGAGCGCTTGTAGCAGAGGAAGACGACGAGGCGCGAGACGGCGGCGGGCGCCTGCACGCGGGGGGCGCTCGAACACCGGAAGCGGCCAGTCGTGTTCCCGGGACATCGCCGCAGCACTTGCCTCGTCCTTCGGGCTTCCATCCTAGGCCGCCGCCACTCCGGTAACCAGCCTCTACCATGCCCGAGGAGGACGATGGCGGAAGGAAGGGCGGCAAGGACGACGCAAAGAAGGACAAAGGCAAGGACGACAAGAAGGGCAAGGATGACAAGGACAAAGGCAAGCAGTCCAAGATCCCCAAGGGCGGCAAGGGTCCGGCAAGGGCTCAGGCAAAGGCTCCGCTAAGGGAGCCTTGCCCAAGACGCCTCGGCGCACCCGCCCAAGGAAGACAAGTCCGAAAAATCCGAAAAATCCGGGAAGTCCAAGAAGAGCGAGGCCTCCGAAAAGACCGACGTCTCCGAGGCTTCCGCCGAGGCCAGAAAGAGTGTAGAGAAGCGCTTCAAGCCCAAGAAGTCGTCGGGCCCCTACAAGGCTCCAGGGCCGTCGGAGACGATGTGCAGGGCCATTGCCGACGCAGATCCTGTGTACGCCGAGCCATACTTCAACGACGAGTACGAGGACGACGACGAGACGCGCAACTACGTCGAGGTGCAGGTGTACGAGCGCCGCCCTTCCGCTATGAACGTTGGAGAAAGAACCCCAGGCAGAGGAGTGCAACACCAGCGGGGACACACGTACTACACGAATGCGCCGCTGACCCGCCACCACTCGCGCCCGCACAACAACGGCAGGCCACCGCCGATGCAGCAGCGAATCGAGCGACGAATAAGCTCGACGAGTCAGCGTCAGCTCATCTTCGATGGCCAAAACATGTCCGAGACCCAGGAAGGCTCGTACTGCGAATACGGGGAGCGCAGCCCACCTCGTACTCACCAAAGAAGCTAGCTCTATTGAAGTGTTTAAGTTTAAATTGAAATCGACTTATTTCATTTATAGTTTTTTCTCGTTTTTAGCCTCTTATTTCCTGTTAAGGTCTTATGTTATTCTCAATTGTATTTTCACACTTGCCAAGATTTTATCGCTAATGTGCTGTTTTTATTTTCCTTTTACATTCGGAAAGGAGGTCCCGCCTATGGTTATTGAACCCCAGCACCTCCTACTATTCTTGTAAACTTTGTAATATTTCGCGCAATCTTCTCAAATAAATCTGAGTCTGAATCCTGAGTTCATAAACATTCTATGATCACACACACACACACACAAAAAAAAACGGATTCACAGCTCACGCACTCTTAACACATTGCCGCTGATGACTTTCGGAGTACTTTGTTGCTGGACTTTATTTTTCCTAAATACTTCAAAACATTGACATGGCCCTGTTTTATATTGCTCCAGACGTGTTTTTTGTCAATCCGGCAGTCTGTCGCGCTCTGCGCTCACAGAACTAAACTAAAACAGTACCTCAAGAGGAGGAGGCTTGTAGGGTCTGAATGGGTCATCGCGACGGGTAGCTCCGAATCCCGGCCGCCGGAAAGGTCCCGGTTGTACGTTGCCCCAGTTGCCCTCAAATCGTTTGCCCGGACCCGCAGGATGGAAGGGCCTGCTGCCCGGGCGGAAGTCGATTGGCTGAATTTTTCCGTTGTCCGCATGGATGGCATACGCGCCGTCTTCCTGGCCAGCCTCACCACGAGTCGAAGGACCGAAGGGAGTCGCCGGTCGTTGGTCTTCGTTCCTGAAGAGGAACAGTCTCCGAGGGTCGTTTGGTGCGAAGCCATCCTCGTTGCTTGAATCCTGATAGAAACAAAAGGAAATTAAAATGTTTTAAACTGCCTCGTGGTATCCGAGAGGCAACGCAGTAAGGGCCGTCTAAAACGCGCCTTGATTATTTACAAGACGCCCATCTCCTCGCCCAATGTGTTCTCGTGCAGCCGTGTAGTGTAAAGCGCACGGTCCCAGATATGGAATCTTATATACACCATTGCGACAAGACGCACTATCGAAGCACAGAAGAGTGCGTTCTATAGGAAGATAGCTTCTTGCGGCGGTGGAGAGACATGAAATGAACTGACAGAACTGTATAAGTTGATTCCCAATTGGCAAACATGAAAAAGGAGGCAGGTAAATTGGCTGCGTCTGTGGTGCGTTCATGGTGGAAAAAGCAGGGACGTGCGAATATTCAAGATCTTCCAATGACAGATAGAACCGAATCGAATAGTCTTTAATCGATTAGGTCCTCGAATCGAATGGTCACTACTTGAAGATACGAATATTTTTCATACATTTTACGCTGTCGACTGTACACGATCAAACAGGAAATTGAAGCAAAAATCCGACGCAGTTCGTCGAGGATTGTAGCAGCAGAACTTACGGAACACAGACACATTAAAGGAACGAATAAACATAGGCACAGCTGCGTCTACGTATATTCGCTCCTTTCTGTGTGTGTTCCACAAGCAGAGTTATCAATTAACTTGTGGCAGTTATTGCTCACACGGCCTTTGAATGTTGATAAATCAGAGCGCAGGCCTACAGAAAAATTATGGTGAATTGTAATGGCAAGCGGCTCGCCTGCAAATGGATAAGATGGGCCAGTCAGATTTTTAGGAAATTGCATATAACTCTCAGTCATACCTCATTTCGGCCTCCATCATCACTGACTCCCGCCGAATTCACCCCTCGACGCAGCAACTCCTCACTGGAGATGTCCCGGCCGAGTTTCTGTTCGGGACCTTGCTCAAAAGCCTGCAAATGTGAAGGAGCGAAACAAAAAGAGAGGTCAACATTCTTTTTTTTTCTGTCTTCTACGTGTTTTCAGCTGAACTGTACATCATCCACTTACCATGAAACACAGCACAAAAATTATCTGTATTTTATTCCAAAATATCATTCAGGGTGTAGCACCTACACGTCACGGCAAACATCCACTTGACAAAATTTCATCATGCAAATATTTATGATAATGGCCATGCAATTATTTTTCTCTCGCTCATATTCACGGCTTTTCAATCAGCCAAAATGCAAAATCAGATCAACTTCCACACTATTTAACAAGGCTCTCCAAGAACTCTCCAGAATGCTTTAAAAAAAGCAATTTGAATTAAAGCGCTCCAAAATTTGTTGCTAGCTGCATTCAAAAACAGCCATCAAAGTGCTCATTTGGGGTTAGGAGAGCCCTACACAATAGCAGGTTCTAGCTATCCAACTTCTAGCCCGCCGAGGCATTCAAGGTATCACCTTTAGGAGCAAACGACGATATATTTGGACGCGACGATGATTTTCGGTAAGATAGACACCGCGAAGCCTATTACTACCACCAACGACCTGATCATGCGGATACAAATGGCACTGGTGACACAGGCGCCACCGACATTCGTATTACGTTTAATTACAGAGCCATTAGTGGTAATATTCGCTTGCACGTGAAGGAGCCTGCAATCGACTAATGACGTCCGCGAACTGCAATAAACGAAGCTAATGCAATAAACATATTAACTTCATCATCTTCTTTATCTTTCTACAGTGATGGCATGGTACCCATGGTTGGACGGTGACAAATAAACCCGTGCAATTTCTAACAAGGAGTATGTGTTTAGAGCACACTAAAGAAAGCACAGGAATGTTCTGCCGTCTTTTGTTGCCTTTCTCGCGGTACTTCCACAGCACTTGTTTGTTCAATACAAGCATTCTTTGTCTACAATCGGGCGTCTTATATCTGCTGGCACTAAGTCATCCGTTTGTTCACGATATTCTTGATTTGTATTACCCAACCACTTAACGAAAACTTCATATCTGAACACGGCTCTGATGTATGATAGTTTCGGATGGTAGTGTGCTGCTGTTGCGCCATCAAAATACTCCACATACCCACGAAGGAAACTGACCGAAGAAAATGAACTTGAAGCGACGTGCGTGAAGGAAAAATAAGAAAAAATGTACATAAGTTCACAGAATAATCTTTAATTCTCTTCCCAGGACAGAACACAATATTGTGAGCAGGTTCATAAAAAACTAGCGCACTACAAACAATGTCTCCACCATCGCAACGGCCAGAACTCGTCAAAGTATACTTGTATAGCGGAAATGGTTGCCGTAGCATGCTGAATTGAACGATGGCAAATATCAACGTGTTTGAGGTCCATGAAAGTAAACTTCTATGGATGTTCATTTCAAGGAGATTAGGGAGCATACTGGAGAGCGAGGAGGAAGGGTGTTGCAAAAAATGAAAAAAAAAACAACGACTAGAAAATGATGAGCCCAGAGGAAGGAGGAGGAATGAACGTTTATCGTAAGAAACAGCGAGAAAGTGTTCTTTCTTCGCCCAAGGTGGGCGGCCCTCTTAGTCCAGAAAGCCGTTGGCTAATGCCGCAGCCCGGGCCCGGTCCACCAGACTTCGCTGATTTTCCAGGCTCTGTGCCTTTAATATTGCCTCCCACGTTTCTTCGATCGCTCGTAGCTATTCTGAGGCATCATCTTGACTGTTTTTCTCGCGGTGTGGGCACACCAAGACCATGTGTAGGAGCCTGTCTGGTACGTCACAATACCGGCATAGGTAAGAGAATTTGGTTGGGTGCATTCGGTGCATGATAATTCCAAGTACATACGTATTTGTTTGTAGTCTGCGGAGGGCGATGGCTTCTTCGTTGCTTAATTTTGGATATTGTCTTCTTTCCAGTCGGTAATGTTGCAATATTACGGCGTAGTTGATGGGAATGTCCTCCACCCTGGTCGCTTTCTGGAGACCGTGCGGCATTAAATCCCGGCTGGTATGCTCTCGGGCGACAGCAAGTGCTGCTTCGTTTCCTGCCAGGTGTTCATAGCCTGGTGTCCACGCGACGTAGGTTTCGGGTAGTTCTTGGTGTCTTGTTATTTCTTTTAGAATCTTCACTTCTGCGGCAGAAATTCGGCCTTTTCGTAAGTTTCTACATGCCATTTGCGAGTCGCTCAAGATGATTGCTGTGTCTTTGGATGTGGCGATGCCGAGGACGATGGCCACTTCCTCCGCCGTTTCTGGATGAAGGAAAAATTTTATATGCTCGAGAAGCTCGAGGAAGGCGAGCGCTCGTAGAAGAGGAAGGCGACGAGGCGCGAGACGTCGGCGGGCGCCTGCAAGCGGGGGGCGCTCGAACACCGGAAGCGGCCAGTCGGTTCCCGGGACATCGCCGCAGCTCTTGCCTCGTCCGTCGGGCTTCCATACTAGGCCGCCGCCACCCCGGAGACCAGCCGCCACCATGCCCGAGGAGGACGACGGCGGAAAGAAGGGCGGCAAGGACGACGCAAAGAAGGACAAAGGCAAGGACGACAAGAAGGACAAAGGCAAGGACGACAAGAAGGACAAGGGCAAGGATGACAAGAAGGACAAGGGCAAGGACGACAAGAAGGGTAAGGACGACAAGAAGGACAAGGAGCCCAAGAGCCCCAAGGGCGGCAAGGGTTCGGGCAAGGGTTCCGCTAAGGGAGCCTCGCCCAAGGCACCTGCCTCGGCGCACCCGCCCAAGGACGACAAGTCCGAAAAATCCGAAAAATCCGAGAAGTCCAAGAAGAGCGAGGCCTCCGAAAAGACTGACTTCTCCGAGGCTTCCGCAGAGTCCAAGAAGAGCGTCGAGAAGCGCTCCAAGGACAAGAAGTCGTCAAGCCCCTACAAGGCTCCAGGACCGTCGGAGACTATGCGCAGGGCCATGGCCGACGCGGGTCCCGTGTACGCCGAGCGATACTTCAACGACGAGTACGAGGACGACGACGAGACGCGCAACTACGTCGAGGTGCAGGTGTACGAGCGCCGCCCTTCCGCTATGAACGTTGGAGAAAGAACCCCAGGCAGGGGAGTGCAACACCAGCGGGGATACACGTATTACACGAATGCGCCACCGACCCGCCAGCAGTCTCGCCCGCAGAACGACGGAAGGCCTGCGCCGACGCAGCAGCGAATCGAGCGACGAATAAGCGCGACGAGTCAGCGTCAGCTCATCTTCGACGGCCAAAACTTGTCCGAGAGCCAAGAGGGCTCTTACTGCGAGTACGAGGAGCGCTGCCCTCCTCAAGTAATGCCAGGACGTCGTGTCAGTCGCGATCGTTACTCGGGCGAACGGATGGATGGTTACGCGTGTCCCCAACAGGATCGCCGCTCAAACCACCACCTAGATCGCCGCCGATCAGGTCAGCGCATTGACTCCCGCTCAGGTCGCGTTTCGCGACAAGGTTCCCAACATCTCGCCATAACGCCAATCGCCGTGGTGGTCGACCTGACGAACTTGGAGAACCCTGACGACCACGGTCAGTTGCGCGCTTTCGCTTGCACTCCAGTGAGCTCGAGAGAACGTATGTGACGTCAACCGGAGTCACTGTCTGCGGTTCGATATGACGGCGTTCAGGGAGGAAAGAGCGCCACGACGAACAGGCAGACGTGATGGACGCCGGTTAACAAAATTTATTTCAGTCAGCACGTGGTCACTGACTTCGTAGAACTTCCCCTTCGCGCCAGGTTGTTCGCAGCTGAGCACAAAAAATTCTCCCATATTAAATTCCTACGAAAAGCCTTGTGCAACGCTTGTCTTCATTTAATTGTGCTCTCCGCAGTGCCTCTGCGCCTTGGGCGCTAGGCTGGGATCCCTTTCGGACGAGCGCATAATGCGGGACATCGCAAGAGAACGCTAGCGTTTTAAAATTTCTGTAAACGTTAAAAGGGACACTGCAACGAAAAGCTTATCTAGTAAGACAAAAAGAGTACCTTGCTGACTTTCTCAAATTATCAATATTTTCTATTATTTCACTTATTTACGTTAACTTTATCAAAATTCTTAACAATATTTTCATCACACGTCTAAATTACAGTTCTAGTCTCACGCTCCACAATTTAAATCTAGTTTGGCTTTACTTCTAAGCATACGAAAAACCACCTGCTTCTTGGCCGATCCCCCATAGTTTGTATGCGCCACTGTCTGGGACACAAAACAAAACAAGACGAATGCAAGGAAGAAGTTAACTGTCTTGGGATATATAATATCCAGTACCTGAAATATTGCCAGTAAATCACGATATGCAATAGCGTGAGGCTGAACGTCCGGTCATCTCGTGGGCTTATACAAGGAAGTCAGCTGTCAGCGCTACGGCCGACCGATAGTTTGCATGGAACCATGACTGCAGGCAGTGTAAAAGAGACGTGGAGGCAAAGGCAAGAGGCAAGCGGCACAGGGGTTGACTTCCCACTGTTGTTGTTGTTGTTTTCCTGAGTGACTGTGGCACATACCTGTTATTAATGTGTGAAACTTTACATAAACAGCGCAAAAAGAGCTGAACCGCGTAACCCAAGAAACTCAGACTTCACACACTAGCACGCAAAGCAAAAGCACTCGAGTGTGGAGCGCCCACAAATTTTGCCCCTTTCTTTTCCGAGTGATGCCCAAGGCACACTTGACAATGTCGTTGGTCGGTGAATTTGCCTTTATAACGTCGCCAACGCTACACTTCGCCGCACACACTACACCGCTCGGTATCGCGGTACAAAAGCACAACAGGGCCGGCACCCATTTTCGTTGCAGTACTTATCTAAGTGCTACACCACACATTTGCTAATCTTGTTTTCGTGCTTTCTTGGACGGTCAGTCGCGCAGAGTTTGCTTTAATGGAGCATAGAGACAGCACGTCTTCATCCCACGTTTATTCATTAAAGAAGCCGGAGGGCCAAGGCAGAGCCCACAGCGCGAGACTATCCCGCAATGTGCGTTAGGGTCACTGATGATGATGATGATGATGGCCTCATGTTATGGCTCATACCCACACTGGGGGATTGGCCAAGAATTGGGTGCTGAAACGTTCACCTATTCTTTTGAAGTGCCACTTATTCGATGAAAAAAAAAATTAACGAAAGAGAGAAGAAAACATACAAAAACAAACAAAATACAAGACAAAGTTAAAAAGTTATTCGTTTTGTTGACTGGATGTAACTGCAAACGGCATCAAAAACGTCCCTGTGGCTGCCCCCTATAACTGACGCACCGAAAGATAGTATAATTTCTGTTGATAACATTATTAGGGTCACTAAATGAGGGATCATCATTTTCATCACCACCCGCCGTACTGCCGGGCTTCTTTCTCCTTTTAATTCCTGATTCGAAACCGAATCGTTCCATGTTTCCCGCCACAACACTTCCTGAGGTTAATTTCTTTATGTAGTTCCGGAATCAAGAACCCAGGTGGCGTGAAGTAGCCTACCACTACTACGCAATGGTAGAAAACAAGGTGTCCTTTGGTTGTTGGCTGGTGTAAACACAAGGGACCTTGCAGCTTCCGTCCTTGTTTCGTCTATGTTCACGCACTAGGCGTTTGGCTCACGACAAACGAACGGTGCAATATGCTTTCACTTTCTTTCTTTTTTTCGTTTTAGCTTCGTCCACGAAGTCTTTAGCGACAAAAAGGTCTCCATGTTTGCCGCTAAGTGCACCTCCTTTCTATTCTGGTAAACCTATCAGAGCTCGTCGACACGGGAAGCACGCTGCGCAAACTGGAGGCACGTTTAAGTGCGGCTAATGCGTGTGTGGCTAATACCAGCAGAAAGTAAATCAGTGTTTCGCAGTACATTTGGTATGATAAATAACTTGTTTCATTTGCTGGAACCTCAAGCCGGTAATTAGCGGGTGACCTCTTGTTTCCAAGGTATCTCTCTTCTACGCATGCCCAAGAGTGGCATGCCGAACGTTCCTTGGTATATACGATTATTTTGAGCTCCATGTCTTAAAAACCTCTGCCAAGGTAATTGCAAGGAGCTTGTAAAAATAACTTTGCAAGAGTTTCTATGCCGGAGGCAGGCTCTTCTTGCTTCAGACTTATGTTGCCGCTTTGTAGTCTGTGCTACCGTGCTCAATATTCTAACCGGCACAAAATCGAGAGTATTCTATTTATTTATTTATTTATTTATTTATTTATTTATTTATTTATTTATTTCGTGTACCCTCAGGCCCAGGGGCATTAAAGAGGGGAGTGGTTACATCAAATACTGAAAAAAAGTACAGTGCAGCGAAATGGTTAATAGTACAGAAATAGATGGCTCTCGGCTATACAATGTTATCCGAGTGTTCTTGGAGTGCTGGTTAATAAAATGAAATACGGTACATGCAGTGCAGTAATACAGTGTTCCAGTAATACAAAAACAGTTGGTACAGTTGGTAGTACAAAAAACATGAATGCAATGCTCCTGTTTATACAATGCTATCTAATACTGCCATGACGCGCTGATGGTCAACAATAGTAGCGGTTGAGGCTGGTAGGCGATTCCACTCGGCAGATGTACGCGGAAGGAATGACTGAGACATGAGATTGGTTTGCCATAATGGGATTCCAACTTTGTTATTGTGATCTAACCTGATGAACTGTATTGAGGAGGGGAGATAAGTTCATCGCGAAAGGAAGGATGATGAAATATCTTATGAAAAAGTGAAAGCCTAAGGCCTTTACGGCGAGAGGCTGAAGATGGCAAATAAAGGTTTAATTTCATTACAGAAGTGCTGGCATTTCGGCTATAATTAGAAAAAACGAAACGAGCAAAGCTATTTTGTACCATTTAGGTTTTAGGAATTAGGAATTAGGTTTTTCTGAAAGGGATCCCAAACTGCTCCGGCGTACTCAAGCTTTGAGCGGACTAGTGACTTGTATAGCATTAATTTTAGGGAAGACGGTGCCTTAGTGAAATTGCGTTTTAGGTATCCCAGCATGCGGTTAGCGTTTTTAATTACGTAAGAAGCGTGCAAGGACCACGAGAGGTTTCTAGTTATATGGATACAATGCTATTTGTAGTATGAAACAGGGTTTAAGGGGAGATTATTAAGGCAGTAAGAAGGAAGCTGGTTAGAAGTTCTGGACACGCGCATAAATTTGCATTTTTTATATTTAATTCCATTGACCATGATTGGCACCAAGTAGAAATAGCGTTAAGGTCGGATGGAAGAGAAGATATATCAGTGTCGCATATTATTTTCCTGAAGATTACGCAATCATCGGCGAATAAATGAATGTTAGAGGAAACACAAGAGGGTAGATCATTTATGTAAATTAAAAGAAGGAGGGGACCAAGTACCGGCCCTTGAGGTACGCCGGACTGTACTCTGCTTGGTTGAGAGTTTGAGTCATTAGCAAAGACAAACTGTGAACGGTTAGAAAGAAAGCACTCAAGCCATGCAAGCAGTCTGGGATCAATGTTAATTCGATGCAGTTTAAACATTAGAAGGTTACGGCACACTTTGTCAAACGCTTTTGAAAAGTCTAAAAATATACAGTCGGCAGTTGAAGAGCGGTCAAGAATGACGTTTAGCTTATGCGTAAATAAAACTAGTTGTGTTTCACATGAATATGTCTTGCGGAAGCCATGTTGTGATGGTGAAAAGAATGAGTTAGTTTCAAGAAAGCTAGCGAGATTAGAGGCAAGTATATGTTCTAACATCTTACATGGAATGGAAGTGAGCGAGATAGGGCGCTAGTTATATGGAGAATGCTTATCACCCGACTTATGGAGTGGGATCACCTTTCCAATATTCCATTCAGCAGGCAAAGAACCCTTATCTAGCGACTGTTGGAATACCATTGCTAAAAAAATTGAAGAGTAACAGCTAGTGCTTTTCAAAAATTTCGCGTTTATTAAATCGTGTCCTGGAGCAGAAGACAGTTTTAAAGATGAGATAATTGGTACGATGCCTGCTGGTTCAATCATTATGGGAAACATTGCTTGGTAATCGTAGTCGTGCGTGGATGGAAGAGTAATGTGTGCAGTTGATGAAAATTAAGTTGTGCATGAAAACATCATTAAGTGCGGACGCACATTCATTAGTTGGAATAACATTTCCAAGGCTGTCGATTAAGGTTATCATGTCATCCGCCTTGGGGTTAATGACGCGCCAGAATTTCTTGGTGTTGGTTTTAAGCATTGATGGCAAGGTATTGCCAAGAAAGTGATCCTTGGCTTGTTTAAGTGCGGCTACATACTCATCTGCCGCCAGTTTGTATTTGGTCCAGCGGTTTACGCTAGGTGAACGTTTGGCTAATTTGTGCAGGCGTTTCTTTTTATTAGACACGCGCTTGAGACGGATGTCATACCATGGGGCGTTTAGATTACATGCAAGGGTGCGCAGTGGGATGTATTTGTTTGTTAGTTCAGCAATTTTTGTAGCAAACATATTCCAGTTGGTCTGAATGCTACGGCTGTCGAAGTTGTTTAAAAACAAGTCTAGAAAAGCAGATAATTCGGCGTTGATGGCTTCAAAATTTCCTTTCGCGTAGTCTCGAAAAGATTTGAATTTTTTACCGGTTTTTGGTCGCAAAATATTTATGTCAAACGAAAGTGCCGAATGGTCGCTCAAGCCGGGTAAGTAGGCGATGTCGAAAATTAAGTCAGGCCGCGATGTTAATGCAAGGTCAAGTGTGTTCTCAATGGATTCGGTAGTTCGTGTGGCTTGACTAACAAGTTGCGAAAGTGAAAAGACAGAGCACATGTCTAAGAACTTATTGGCTAATAAAGAAAAGGGGTGTAAAGTTGGAGGTTCAGTGTTCCATGGTATGTTCGGTAGATTAAAATCGCCAACCAAAAATAAAGGTAATGTAGGATGACGGGATGTAACAATGTTAATGATATCGTGCATCTCATTTACGAAATTAGATGAATAAGTGGGGGGGGGGGAGGGGAGTGCGGTAACAAACATCAATGGTTATCTTCTGGCGATTTATTTCAATGATGGCCCAAACCGCATCGAGGTCAGCATTGACATGAATGCACTGAGATGGGAAATCTTTAGAAATGGCTAAGATAACGCCGCCTCCCTGACGCATTGTACGGTCACGACGATACAGGGAAAATGGTGTTCAGTTTGAAGAATTTTGTTATCTTGAATCTGTGAATGTATCCACGTTTCGGTAAGCACAAAAATGTCGGCATTGCAAGTCTCGAAGGCAGATGCTAAGGAAGTGCTCTTATTCATGATGCTTCGAATATTAGTAAAGAACACAGATACGATGCATGATTCTCGTCCACATCCCCTCACGTTTTCCTAACTGAGCATGTGCTGGGAATTTACATACCGGCCGTTATCTTGTGGTTCATATGGCGCATGCTCGTTGATGCTGCCTGTTGCCGGGTCATAGACGAACTGTTTTTTATTCATTATTAGTTTGGTGTACCTTAACTGGGAAGGGCATGGTTGGGGCTGGCTTTTAGCGTACTCAATTAGTTTTTTACGGACGTGACGGGTGGCGGGCGAAAAATCTTCGGAGATAGAAATATCCCTTTCTTTCAGCTGTGTGTGCATGGAAAGTACTTTGTCTTTTATCTTCGTGCTGGTGAATTTAACTACAATTGGGCGACGCTTACTAGGCGTGTGGTGACTAATGCGATGAGCACGTTCGATTGCCGTGTCAGGCAGGCTGTCGATTACGTCGGTTAGTGCGTTTCTTATGCGCGATTTGGACTGTTCCCATGATCCGCGAGAGTCATGGATGCCATGAAATACGAGGTTATTGCGTCGCGATCCGTCCTCAAGTTCGTCAACGCATAGTAGTAAAGAGTCAAGCCGAGTTGTTTGGGCTTGAGCCCTGCCTGAATGCCAGTCATTTCTTCATCGAGATGGTCTAAAACATTTGTTTTTTCTTCAAGGTTGTCCAATCTTTTCTGGATACATTCCATTTTGGTCTCGATGTTCTTTTGACCGACCTTAATAGCCTTGACGTCGTTAACCAACTCGGCCTGGCCCTTAGCACATTGTGCAGAACGAGCCTGAAGGTCTTTTAACAGCCGGAAAAGAACTTCTGTCTGCTCAGAAGGATTTGAGGGCAAATTCTGCAGCTCAAGTAATGCCTCAGCACGCGTAGTAGGACCCGGATTAGTTTCCACGTCACCTGAGCGCAATAACAGCAACGCCATAGAGAAACAATGTCCGACAATTTCACAGAGTACTTGTTGGGACGGAAGCAATAGCGAAAATGGGTCGTCACTTTTCTTAGCATAAAGCGGAAAGTTTTTACAGACCTACGCAGTGGAAAGGTGCGCTGTATGATCCATGGTGCTCCAAATGTTGCTTCCGTGCCAACTAAACGGACTGACGCTCGGACAGCCGCTTAAGTTGCCACTGCGATGTGACGACACAGTTGACGACGATGGTGGCAGAAGGCTGGGCGCAGTAGTTGTAGTGAGTCGATGTGGAGATAGTTGCCGATCTGCTGGTCGATTAAAATAAATTATGGGGTTTTACGTGCCAAAACCACTTTCTGATTATGAGGCACGCCGTAGTGGGGGACTCCGGAAACTTTGACCACCTGGGGTTCTTTAACGTGCACCTAAATCTAAGTACACGGGTGTTTCCGCATTTCGCCCCCATCGAAATGCGGCCGCCGTGGCCGGGATTCGATCCCGCGACCTCGTGCTCAGCAGCCTAACACCAATCTGCTGGTAGATTGTCGCCTTGCTTGATAGTAGTAGTGGTTGCGAAGGGTCATACTCCGAATACACTGTGCACGGACACAGCAGCAGCAAGAACGCGAAGATCGCCTGCGAAGTGGAAAGGTGCTCTGTATGAGCCGTGGGGCTCTAATGCTGCTTCAGTGCCAACTAAAACAACAAGATACCCAGATACCTGGATACCTTGTGGGTTCTTGTCAGCTATCAATTGGTCAGCGGCGGCAGTTCCTCCAAGCGGCACCCTCTTTACCTTCAGAAAAATGGTCTGGGGCATCTGGAAAATTGAAATGTTGTTGGAGTTAACTTGTACGTCACTGTATCATAAAGCGAACTCACTCGAACACAAAGCTGGACCCGCAGTCCCGTTGACATAGATATACTGACCACCATATGGACAATATCGCCCAGTGCACCAAAAGCGCAGATGCAGCACGAGAGAGCCTTTAGCGATTTATATTCCATGACTGTCAATTCGGCCAACTTATCGCGCATGAATGTTCAGCCGTGAGGTCCTGGTTAAGAAATGCTGCCCGCCGCCCACCTAGCTGAGTGCTACAGCACAGGCGAGAATACGAATTAGTGACGTAGTGTTGCGTTAAAACATGTGGACATGAAGATATAACAGACAAGCAAAGCACATCTACAGAATAAGAAAAAAAACCAGGTACACATTAGAAAAAGAGATCGTGATACCCTGACGTTAAAATGCGTAGAATAACGTGATGACATTTACAAAAAGCGACAAAGCACTTTACAGGTTTTTTTTCCAAGCTGCCATATAGCGTTTCTTTTTTCTTTCGAGAAATGCACTTGAGATAGAGAAGTAAACTCGTATTTGTATGAAGGTACGATAATTTCCGCAAAGTTTAATATTATGCCTCGCTTGAATAGGGATGCTGATGACATTGTACGACTGCACTATATCAAGAATTTAAGGTTTATGAAGCGAGAAGTCTGGGTATTTGCCTCGTAGAGCTGTGAATTAAACATAAGGTGCTCACCCGAACTGGCTGACGCACAGGACCCCTTCGAGGGATTAGGACTGCTGGGCCTTCGTCAGCTCCATTTGCAACACCAGTCGGCCGGCTCATCGGCAAAAGCTGTCTCGTTGTATCTTCCAGCGCCCCGAGGGAACCGCTTTGCCGGCCACTATTCAAGCTGCCGTCTACAGGAACACCTTGCAAAGCGAGTCCCTCCACTCGCGCAGGTCCACTACCGGGCTCACGCACTGAATCGAAAACCTCTGGTCTACGCTGGATGACCCCCTGCCGAGCAATGACCAATGGGCTGCGCGTGTCTACGAAATTAAAAGGTCCTGGCACGGCATTCGGTGCTCTCCTGTCCAGTTCCTCGGTGACGCGTGCATTGCCCTCGAGAAGTGGCTTTCGCAATAGGTTAGCGGTCTCCGGTCCTGGTGCACTCACAGGTGTTTCCGGCTCAACTTGGCCTTGTCCTTGCTTGCCTGTGTCGTCGGGTGAACCCTTAAACGTTTTTCTTCTTCCAGCGCTCAGGGGAGGGCGACTAGGAACTAGGGGGGATTTCTTGGCATCTGAAAAACTGGACGAGGTTGGCGGTGGGCTGTTATCGTTTACAAACTTCGGCTCGGTAGCCCCGTCAGGGCCCGCGTCCTCCCTTCCCGAGGCGACGTCACTCCCAGGCCCTTTTCCTGCACCTAATGGAAACCGCCTCGAGTCGACGAAGCCAAATTGTGGTGGTGCCGCTCCGACGTTTCCCAGCCCTCCGGCACGGGGTTGGACAAATCCGACTGTCCGTTGTCCTATCCGAGACGCGCCTTGACTACTTTGAGGGCAATTGACTAAAGGGCACGCGACCATTAGACGAGTTCCCGGGGCTGTCTGGACCATGTGGAGGAGAAAGTACGGCTTTTCGACGGACTAATGGTGGAGGGAAAACGATTCAGTTAGTAAGGGAATGTTTACAAGTTTATACGGCCGATAAAACTACTATCCTTACATCGTACAGCTATCTACTAATTTGCTATCGCAATCGGTGGTTCGCCTTTCCGGTGAAACTACGACTTGCTTTAATTAAGAAATACGCAAGAATGGAGGTAGCTGCGTCATTCGGCTTTTTCGCAGGGGTATAAACGAAAGAAATTATTCTCGAGAAGATACGTTAAGCTCATCTTATATGTTATACTTAGATGTAATGCTGTTCCCAACTGTGCGACCGCTCAGCTAAGCAGCTTCTGCATTATAAACGGCTGCTTCAATTATGTGGTGCACTATCATAAGTACAATAATGAAGCAATTAAAGAAAAGGCATGCCTAACACACACGTAGAGGTATTTGTAGGCCTGCTGTGTTTGTTGAAGAATGTAAAGGTGGTGCGAGATTGCGCACCCAGTTTAATGTGTTGCAGACATGGTGATAGCATGACAAATTTTTTTCCTTGCCTGAATCAAGTTAGCACATTTACAGACTGCCCCGTAACGGGGCATTTATATTGAATGAGAGCTGCGAACTTGTTCAGCAGAATAGCACCCGTGCGTTAATTCTCTCAGAAACTGGTGCGCCTCTGCGCAACAGTCACTTGCATGGGCCCCTCACCTTCGGGACTTCAAATGTACTGTTATGCATTACATTCAAACGGAAACGGCTATTCGATAATTTTTAATAGCGAATTCTGAAGCCGAATATGATCGGAATATATAGAGTTAATACTTAGAGTATATATATTTCTACTACAATTTGCCTGTTGGCATGTTGAAGGAGATCGCTTGACAAGCCATGGAGATTACATTGGTAAAGGCATCCCGGTCATCCCAGTTCAGTTAAGTAGATATGCAATGTAATTTCCCTAACATTGTTGTTCATATTAACGCTAATAATTGCTTTGATCCCTTTCCTCGGAAAGTCGATTGGTTCACCTGGGGCTGGTGCAGCTTTAAAAAAAAAACACGCTTATTCCGGTCGGGAGTTCTCACTTTTTCATGCAGTGCATTTACAATATTTGATAATTTTTCGATTACATGCATGTCTTTGATAAATGTGTCTATGTACCCTTAGATTTACCTGGGCATACATTGGTCATCTGCATCTTCTTCACGCCACGCGGTCAATAAACCTGGTTTATTACACTATAATGTTGTCTTCTTTGATCATTGCCACTGATAAATATTCCGCCAACAATTACAGTGCGCAAAATGACACGATATCTATAAAATTTTCTTTTGTAGTGTCATGTTGCAAATAGGCGGCTTCTTTGGCAAAAATTACGTGTTACTTTTAGAAATCAGTGTTAAAAATAACAGTTCACCGGGCTAAAACTACAATTTCTACCGGCCAACAAGAGTCCCAGCTGCACCAAGACAAGTAAAACCATAAAAAATTTAACTGCACAGAATATACGTGAGAAGAACGGGGCGTCCGCCAACGTCTGCGCAACGAACGCGCGCTCGCTATCAGACGACGCACTTGACAACGACAGCTAATTTGAAAACGTCATGTTGTATGACCCATGCCTCAAATAAAGTTTACGTAGCAAAAATGTGTCAATATAAATTTGTAGTTGAAACAAAGCACCATTCTAAGAGCGCACGCGCTCTATCGGTCTCAGTGCCCGCAGCGAAATTACGTTGAATATGCCGAGAAGCACGTCTCCACCCCAATCCAGTTTGCTGCTAGCTGCGCCCTTGCAAAATATTTCCACACGCAGCACCTCAGAGGGAGAGCGCCGTTCGTCCCACTCGACCATGGTCTAGTACACTCTATCTGCAAGTCATGCTTTGAGCTTAGACTTCATGTTTGGCTTCGTTATTTCTTAGTTGTGTAATCCGGACCTGGTTGTGAATGGGATTTTGATCGAGAGGTTATTTTAGCTGTTACTTCAATGTATATTGTTGGACAGGTGAGAGCAGCACTGTGTACGGACATCCGAAGCGTTCCGGCAACAACAAAACGTTGGCTTTGATAGCGAGTACTGTTTTCTGCTTTGGGCAGAGATGGCGCGGAATTCAGGAGCGTGTCTGTTATCCCGACACCTGAATCCCGTGTGACTTTGCTACAGCTAATGAAGCAGCTCGCAGCCACGAGGCATTTCAAGGTTTGTCCACTCTGTTTCGAGGCCTGATCGTAGGTGCCCACGTCGTACCCGCGCTTCAGCGTCTGCAGGTGCGCAATGGATTACACCACGATGAGCCAGGTTCGTTGAGTAATCGAGTATGCTGTCAGCTTTTAGATCCGTCGCTCTTCGATTAAGTTAGAATGCATTGCTTCTCATCGAAGCAAAAGACTGAACGTAATGCTGACTTTCACATCTTCAACAACGATGTTTTGAATGAAAAGGGGACGTGCTACGTAACGCTGATTTAGTCGCGAACGAAGACGTCATATTCGGCAGAGCACCAGTAACCACATCTAGGAACAATCGGGAAGGCTAAAGCAGTATTGGTGCCTTTTCCCGCGCTCGAAACTTGGATCACGTGGTTTGCTAAGGTCCGTCAATCGCTTCTCCGCGCTTCAAATATGGCCTCCAAGATCTTGCTGTCTGCAAATGTCGGAGGCAGTAACCGTACGGTAGGTTATATTATGGGTCCGCTAGATGGCGGAAGCTGTCGGCGTATGGTTGCGAGTAGCAGCGCAAGAAGATTGACGGTGGTATTGTAGCTAACATTCTCGACCTGACATTAAACAAATAGGTTGTACGCCTATATAATCAATGTTGACACTAAACATACTATAAATACAATAAAAAGCGCTGTCTCTAGAGATACATGTGGAATAAATGTCAGACAATTTATGATTAGCTGATGATACGTAGCTGTTGGTTCACAGGCGATTCTGATGCTCAGTTCAAGGCAAGTTACGATACCTTGACATTTCTTTTTCATCCTAATGTATTCTTTTCGTTACCACTTAATTCGGGCTGGTACGTTGGTCATTGTAAAGTGACGCGTCTGCATTTATCACAAGGACGCTGACGCATTCAGGCAATTACTAGCTATTTCATTAGTTTACGAATAAATTAATAAATACATATATGATTAAATAAATTAATTATTAAATTTTGAAGGTTTAAATTTCATTCGGAAATATAAAAACGAGACAACTATGTGCCACATATGCACGAGCTCTCTAACGCAAACTGGTTGTCTTTAAAAATGTCGGTCTAAAAAATTGAAACTACGGAGGCTGCCAGAGAATTTCATTCCGCGCTTGTTTTCCACACAAATTAATTTAAACACCGTTCGGCGTATCAGTTTAGGGAAATCTGAGCACAACTACAGGTATTACTGCGCACACTATAAGATTTAGATTAAATTATTCATAATATCAATTCATTTCATAAAAATGCATAAAAAAGAAGCCAGGCGTTGTAGAGAGAAATAGGGACAGTTTGTTTTTCGCAAGACAAAGTCGAATCATTGCACTCGCAGAGTAGCAGTACTACTCGCAATGGACTTGGATACCGTAAAAAATTTGGACGACGCTTTAACAGTGGAACGCGATAGCATTCAAAGATCCCTGACTGTTTCTCACGGTTCCCAGCAACTGGAGCGTATGTAATCGTAATGTTTAGGGGGAAACGCTGGCTGCGAACGCTATGCACGAAGACGGGCTTTCTGGTAGAAACGCGGCATCTTGCGTGGGCCGCCATGGATGGATGGATGGATGGATGGATGGATGCTATGAGCGATACCCTTTGGAACGGGGTGGTGGGTTGCCCCACCAAGCTCTTGTTATTATATTGCCTAATCTGCTACCTATGTTAAAGAAAAAAAAAAAGAAAAAGAAACCCACGATGAATTCCCATAACCACACTTCTGAACCCCTATTGTGAATTTGGTTTTGCACGCCTCCGTTGTTTGCGGTTTCCCTAATTTTCTTCCACCAATCTCCTAATCGCCGCTTGCTTATCTCTACTGCGGACATGTTTACTTTCCCCCTTGTCTCGCTGAGCCCAAGGTCTTCAAGGAGGCCAGAGATGACTAAATCGACCGCTGGGCAGATACCTTCACATTCTAATAAAACATGCTCCATCGTTTCCCTAGCTTTACCGCAGCAAGCACATGCTTCTTCTTCCTTCTTATATCTAGTTTTATAAGTGCGCGTGCTAAGGCAACCTGATCTCGCTTCGAAAAGTAATGAGCTTCCCTATGAGTTAACATAAATTGTTTCTTTCCTGATTTCGTTTTTTTTCCCTCTTAAGTAGTTACTCATAGCAGGTTTCCTTTACATCGCCGCTACGTGTGAGATTATCTCAGCCTCTCTGACTTTCCGCTTGACGTTCTTGTGTTGCTTCACATAGACACCGCGATGCAGTGTAGGTGAGCGCCATCTGGAGGTATTGCAAAGAACTGGCGCACCGCCCGTGGCCTCCAAGATATTCGCACGCCGGCGCGCTCAAAATGGCGGACGCCGTGGACATATCTATGAATTGTAGAAACGCTTGAAAAGGGTTTTCTTCGAGTTTTCGTGTAACAGAATTATCTTTTCTCGTATAGTCAAATTACATCCCGACGCTATCATGTCTGTAGTTTGTGTGTAAGTCGTACTCTATGATTTTATATGTATTTTAGCTTGAGAAATTCAATTATTTCAGTAACTTCCTTGCGCCACATGAAGGGCCTGGGTATGAATGGTTTGAAAATTCTTTTGCCGGCGCCGGATATTCTGCGACATGGGGCCCTTAACGCTACGAAGTGAGTTCGCAACGCTGTACTATAAGGAGAGGACTATATAGAGAACTGAATTGTATATAGCTCAGATATTTCCGGTAGTTGGCGCGCGAAAATGCAAAGGGAAGGAGGTCTGACCATGGTATCATCGTGCGTAGCGATACTGCCAATGCTTGTAAGGAGGGAAATAAATTTGGAAACCTGCTTGCACGTGATTGTCAGATTCATTTGCGAGCCTATAATGTAAGAAAAGCACAGTCCGCAAAGGGCTTTCGAATGCGTTTGTATTCTCAGCTAATATTTACTACTTTTTAAGATTATATCAGTGAGTTTACAAGGCTGGGGACATTAAAATCAGACCTGAATATGGCATATGTAAGACAAATGAGGAAAATTTGTGTACACCGCACAACTGTCACCGAATTACCACATGCTTCAGTTAACTGAGTCACCCAATTAAGTTAACTTATACTTTAATCAACTGACGTGGACTTAAAACCTGCGACGCGATTTACCCGCAGGCAATCCGGCCGAACAATGCAGTAGCGAAGACCCCATTACTTATCATAATGTGCTTTACCAGTGCTACATTGTCCTTTCAATAATCACTTAATGCTTAATGCTGCCGTGTTGACAATCGCATAGCGCAATTAAATTACATGTACAATTTTCTCTTAGACATATTCGGTGCCTTATATGAGGCTGCAGCCAATTTATATTGTCCATACGCATGCTTCTTACAGCAAAGCTGTTAGCGCGACTAAAAGCGCTCAAAAACGTTACGTGCTTTCACGGTTTTCTGAAGAAGCTGTACCACTCAAGCAGTTTATATCTTGAAGGGACAAGTGGGGACAAGTCACCATGGGACAAGTCATTTCCACCCTTAAGGGTGTTAACATTTTTAGAATGTAGTCTTTTGTCGTCCTCTATTGCGTTTCCCTTCCCTTGGTAACCATTCTGTAATCCTAATGGTACAATGGTTATTTAACCGGCGCATTACATGACCTGCACAGCTCCATTCTTTTTTCTCTTGATGTCAATTAGAATATCGCCTATACGGCTCTCTTTCTGTCTCTTATGTCTCTAACGTTATGCCTGGCAATCTTTGTTCTAAGCTCCTTGCGCGGTCCTTAACTTGTTCTCAAGCCTCTTTGTCAGTCTCCAAGTACCTGCCCCATATGTTAGCACTGGTAAAATGTACTGATTGTACAACTTCCTTTTCAATGATAATGTATTCTAAGCTTCCAGTCAGGAGCTGGCAATGTCTGCCGTATGCGATGCAACTCATTTTTATTCTTCTGTGATTTTCCTTCTCATGATCAGGGTTCCCTGTGATTAATTGACCTAGGTAAACGTACTCCTTCACAGACTCTAGAGGCCGACTGGCGATCCTGAACTCCTGTTCTTTTGCCCGGCTACTTATCATTATCTTTGTGTTCTGCATCCTCCTACTCAATCATTTGTTGTAACTCGTCTGCATTGTTGCTGAATAGAACAATGTCATCGGCAAACCGAAGGTTGCTGAGATATTCGAAGTGGATCTTTACTTCTAAGCCTTCCCAGTTTAATAGCTTGAATACTTCTTCCAAGCACGAAATGAATAGCATTGGAGAGATTGTGTCTCCCTGTCTGACCCCTTTCTTTATAGGTATCTTCCTGCTTTTCTTGTGTAGAATTAAGGTAGCTTTAACACCTCTTTAGATATTTTCCCAGGTATTTACGTAAGCGTTCTGTACTCCTTGATTACGCAATGACGCTATGGCTGTTGGTATCTCCACTGAATCAAATGCCTTCTCTCTCTCTATGTCGTAATGAGCATGAGTACGAAGAGAGGCACGTAAGCAATCCAAAAGCTCCAGCCTCGTTAGAGGTGAAATGAAAAGCCTCGTTCTTATTTCTTTGTTTCTTTCTAATTTATCTCACTTGAACATCGCCAAAAATTGCGTCTAAAACATTTCGGAAACAGGGCGCGAAATCAGCAAAACTGAATGCACAGTGCCCAATGATTTTACTGTTATTGCGCAAAAATTTAAATTCACGAGTCCACGCTTTCTCTAACACCGTCCTCTTCGCTAGCATTGTTTGTATGGTTTGTGACGGTTTTCGGTGACGCCGTGCAAACAAATGGTTGCTGTATTCACCGAGTGGCCAGTATTTACTGCACCCGCCGTGGTTGTCCCGTATAGCTCGCGTATAGCGCTGCTGAGGTCGAGGTCGTGGGGTCGATCCCGGCCGCGGCTGCTGCATTTCGATGGGCGCGAAATGCAAAAACGGCCGCGGGCACCGGGCATTGAGGGCACGTTAAAGAACCCCAGGTGGTCTAAATCAATTCGTAGCCTCCCCACTACGACGTGCCTCATAATGAGATTGTGGATTTCGCGCGCAATGCTCCAGAATTTCATTATTTTAATTAGATCTCACCGAACTTGATAAGCGGCACTCGGGTGCAGCGAGTGGCTCTAGTATTCGTAAGGGTGTGCGAATAGTGATTTTTGAGACCGAATACAACACGAATCCAACATTGCGAGAAGCGAGTCGATCCGAATAGTTTCCAAATAATGAACAGCGGTTATCGCAATTAATATAAAACGATGTTCACATTCTGGTATTCCTAAAGTTAGCCAGTTTGCGTCATTACATAGTTCGTTATGAAGCGTTGTTTATCAAAAGCGCGAATGGAGCATTAGGAGCAAACAGAAAGGGAAAAAAAGAATTCTGGGGTTTTCTGTGCCAAAACCATGGTATGATTATGAAGCACGCCGTAGTGGGAGGCTTCGAATTAATTTTGACCACCTGGGGTTCTTTGTCGTTTACCCAAAGCACGGTACACGGGCATTTTTCCATTTCACGCCCATCGAAATGCGGTCACCGTGGCCGGGATTTGATCCCGCGACCTCATGCTTAGCAGCGCAACATCATCACCGCTATGCCACCACGGCAGTGAACAAACAAGTAGTTTCTTCGCATGCAAAGTATTCTTCAGAGTGGCCGAATGACTGCTGCATAGCCTGTAAAGTATGGCTACCTAAGCGACATACCCTGCTACACTACGCAGGTGCTCGCGTTTTGCATCTATGCTATGCTCGCGAGGGCCAAACTTAACTTATATACTTTCGCTCCAACTTTATGTTTCATTGGGCGCAGTTGACGTTTGAAATATTTGAAAATTATTCGAAAAATATTCGCATTTAAAAGTAATGACTATTCGATTCGAAGATCGATTCGAATATGATAGTATTCGATTCGTTATTCGAAATTTTCGAATATCCATACGGCCCTCAGTATTTGCGATTATAGGTCTGCCTACAGCTAGTGACACAGTTCTTTCTCGTCATCATTGTAATCACACTCACAACGGCACAACAAAGTTGTGTGCTCGTGCGCTTGTGTTTTGGTGTGCTAGACGTGCCATGGCACAACAGTTAGCATGATTACAGCGTAATATTGTTATGTCTACATCTCTCGAGCGCCTACCACGAGGCAATCTCTCTTAAAGGCGTTTTCTGTGTACCGCCTTTATGGGTCTCGTTCGCTTCGGGAACTCGCGCACCAAGGCTTTACTGCATTGTACAAACTCGATTGATCTGCTTAAAGGGCCCCTGAAACGATTCGGACAAATTTTGTAGAGGCGTAGGGTATAGCTTAAATAGAACATTCGCACCATAATATAAGTGAAGCGTTACGTATTAATGGAGCTACAAGCGATTACAAGTTACCCTCCTTCCTAGCCATGCTTTTCCTCCTCCACTCGTTCGCCGAGCGATCGGGGCTAAGCTTCGCCTTCACTGGTTCTGCGTCACAATGCGACGTCACATCATCCACTTCCGGTTGTTTTGGAGCCCACCCCCGCCCACGCGAAACCTCTCCGGTAGCCGCTTGTCCGTCGACCCCAAGCTAGAGCTATCGAAGCAGCGTGCGTTGCGAGAATTTTGTCGTAGCGCCGAACGTGTCTGCTATTCCGGTAATCACACACTAGCTGAACGTTTCGACAGAACGCTGGAGGCATAAACTCAAGCTGATGAAGGAACTTTAGCGAAGACGTACGTGATCTGCCTGATCGGTCTCCACGGCCCAGCCACCCGTTGGCGCAGAGCTTAACCAGCCAAAGAAAGAGCTAATATTGCTCTAACCAAGTGCAAAACATTTTAAACATTTATAAAAACAACGTGTTAACGATTACACTCCTGCGAAAAATTATCCCAGCAGCATTTTGTTACTGCTACTGTGTGTGGTTGAGCTCTATGCCAGCAGGTGGCTGCACCGTGCAGACTATTCACATCTGCGCTTCTGTTCATCCCCTGAAACGACGCGCAAGAATAAATGGCCAGGCCCTGTCCCCTTGCGCTTGGGTTTACCCTAATACCGGACTCGCGAAACGCTATTGCGTTAGTAATCTTCCAGTGTAAAGTGACGGCCGCAATCGCACAAATCATGACGCCCATCGGATAGCGGCAGTCCGATGCGCTGCAGCCAGTCCGTTCGTCTACTGGCTTGCAGAGCGACACGATGTCGCAGCTCGACATATTTCCAGTCGCTACGTTTGCAGTATACAACGCAACAAAGTCGAATCATAGCACTCGCGAAAAGACAGACCGACACTGACGGCGGAGCTCTCGTCAAAGACGGAGCACATTGTAACACAAGCAGACGACACTTGCTGTGTGCCGGAAGTGCTTAAATGCACTGAAACATTTTTCTTTTGCATTCTCTCTATGCTACTTTTTTTATAAAAACAAATTAACCAACATTCCAACTGCTACGAACATCATTTGTTTACCACAAAGTTGAATAAATTATCGATCGCGCGCCCTGGTCAGCCAATCGGATAGCTCGCCCCACTGACGTCATATGGGTGATTTTCGTCATATGGGTAAGGGCAGCTTAAAATTTCGCCAAGCAGTGTGCTGCGATCGGCAGCGATGTGCATTTTTAAAACCTTATGATAAATTACACGCTTTACGCGGAGCACTTAGATGTGTCAATTAATGATCAGAAGGACCTATTCTAACGACTCAGTACGTTTGTAGAAAATCGTCAAAATCGTTTCAGGGTCCCTTTAAGTGTAAAGCAACTTTTTTAATGTTACCATGAAATGGGATCCCACGACACACATTGCACGAAAGCAACCGCTTCTTTGTATCGGTTTCCTTTTCCTGTCCTATAGAATTAGCCGGCCTGCTGCATCGAGCCCGCTGACTCACGTGCCACATCCGCGATGTCCCGATGGTAATGTGGAATTATAGTGCGCATTTTAACACGCAGGCCCTTTTTTTTTTTTCGCTCGAAGGTGCGTGCTCTGCGCTCCCAGAATACTTCCTGTTCAAGTACATGGCTCATGACTTTGGGGAGAGAACAATGTACTTCGTGCTGTATCTAATTATAGTTCTCGCGTTTTTGCCTGCTATGGCATAAAATATGCCTGTTATTAGCGCAAGTCTTTCGTTTATCCTACTGGGAGCTTTTCGCGTCAAGAATTATATTGAAAAACTGACCAATTGGCGTTGAGAAAATGCTGTCACGAGGAGCAACCGGCACAAATGTATCACTGCGGAGGGTCGTGTCATTATTCAGCGGCTAAATTTAGCGGATATCTTTGTCGGGCGAGACCGGAAGTCGCCCGGGAGCTTCGTTTGCGGAGCACGTAAGTGTTACAGCACATGGGAGCGTGAGGGCACTAAATAATTACGGCCGAGAAAAAGAAATCCTATGTTGTTATTTTTGGCACTTTGTATTGCGAATAGGAGACGGACGCAGAAGTAATGCACTTTTACCGGAATTAAAATTACTAACGTATTGCGTAATCTTCTAGAAAAAAGAAATCTGAACAAGAGTGCCAAATCCGTACACCTCCCCGCGGAAATTCAACGTCATCGGGATGGTTTAGCCTTTCCTCTTTTTCTTTCTTTTTGTTTGCTACAAACAGCTGAAGTAAAAAAAAAATTATGCAGATACAGTGCACATGTTGTAATCTATGTGAAGCGATGTTCTAGTGCAGCGCTTAATTAAATGCTACGCAACTGAATGTCATACGTACAATGCCACTCACTAGGGAAGTAGCCCCAATATAAACAAAAAACATGAAAGTCGAAGGAAATGTCGAATATAAAGAGCTATTCGACTAACAGGTTTGTGCGCTTTAGAGATACCCATGAACTTCATCAAAACTAGGAGTTGGGAGAGTTGGTGTGGTTCCACCTTAGCAAAAAAGTGCGCACAGTGCTTAAAAAAGAAACAACGAGAGAAATAATGGAAGCTTCTTTGCATCTTTTTGGAAGGTGACAGATGCATCAGTCAACCTTCGATGCTTTGTCGCAGGCAGAAGTGCCTACCTATGGGGGTGTTTTCGAATTAGTTCTTGGTTAGCCAGTCTTAGGGTTGCCAAGTGTATGATACTTTCGTTTTCGTGCACGCATGAGAGGGTGTCTGTTGTCCTTTCCGTGTGTTTTTCCACTTACTCTGTTTCTTTGGAAATAAACTGTTGCGACTGAGCGCCCGTGTTTGTCGTTTCTCGCTCGTTCACGTTTTTTTTTTCGCACAGTGTTCTTTTTGTTGTTATTGTTGTTAAGGTGATACCTATGAAGCTGCATTGTATGTACAGGTTTTATGCCGTGATGTGCAGTCGACCAATTCTTTGACAGCATACCGCGCGAGCATCGACTGGCCGGCCGCCCAGCGCCTTCTATAACATCGCGAAGCGACGAGATCCGCAGGAGTAGCGCTTGCGCACCAAGTTCACTGGAAGCACAAGTTTCGTCTGCTAGGCTCTTCCCAACAGCACGACACAGCCCCTGGCACGATTAACTCGGTGCAAGTTCCCCGGCTTGTCGGGGATAACGGCTTCCAGTGAACTTGGTGCGCGTGCGCTACTGTTGCTAACGTCATCGCTTCGCGCTGTTAGAAGGCGTTGACCAGCCGGCCAGTTTCAGCTCGCGCGGTACTGTTTAAGAATCGGTCAACTTAGCTGCTTGATTACGTAGAACCAACGTGGACCACTGGCACCCATTCATCGGTCAAAATTCCGTGATGTATAGACTGGAGCAATAGATGGCAATTGCATGCCCGGAAATGTAGTAGCTCGCACAATATTTAATAAAATAAAAGGAGTTCTTGAAGGCATGCGTAATTACACCAAAATGGATGCGCGCTTAGAGGCAGCCATCAGCCGACATTTTACGTACAGGCTTTGTGTCGTTGACTTATTGTCTTTTTACGCAGAACAGAGGTGTGCTTGCTGGCGCTACACTGTCGTTTTAGGGGCGTGCCTGGTGTGCCTATCAGGGGAGAAACTGACGACGGAAGACCGCAGACTCACGCAACACCACAGGTAGGTAGGCACAGAAGGCTTCGGCTTAGTAAGTATCTTTCGGTAGGTTAAGTGCATTTAGTCAACCACTACCATGCTTCGATTCTTACAATGTGAACGTATTATAAATGTTTCGATGGAATTTCCACTTTTTAACCGCACTTTTTTAACAGGGGGTGGCAAACGCAAAGCTGCAGGGGATGCATCTTTTTTTATCAAAACTCTCAACGCTGGGCTACAAATTAGCTGGACCAAGCTGATTAGCTGAAGCAAACTTTCGTTAAGTGTCTTCCATGAGTATCTAATCCCGGGTCGCGTGGAGTAGGAATTGTTTCGATTATGCTGTTTCTTTGAAATTCCAGTTTTGTTGTGGTCTCTTGAGAGACGAGCGCCTTTAAATGGCACCGGCTGCTCGTTTTACCGCAGAATTACTGTACATACTGAAAATGAAAGCACTGGGACCAGTTGCAGAAGGAAGATCACAGAACGGAAACTTGCACAATACGGTCTGAATCTTAATATTGTGGGAATTTATAAGCTATTCTTTGTCATCTGTACATGATCATCATTATGTGGGGTTCATATGGGGTTCTTCTTCCTCATCGCTTGTGGGGCTGGCTCTGGAGTGGGCGTGGTCGGTTCGCCGCATCTTTGACGCGGAATAAGCGTCGTGACAACTGCGGCGTCATAGGTGGTGGAGTGTGCTCTTCGGTCCTCCGTCCTCTGACTCCCCGCTCAACCTCCTGGAGCTTCGATAGGGTCGCCGATTGTGCCAGCTGTCCGCCAGCATGTCGCAGGACGAGCCAACAGGCACTTCTACTTCCACCATTTCGGCCTCGGCTACTCCAGCCTCTCCCTATTGGGTTGTCGGTGGTCACCAGCGTGATCCACATCTGTTGGCTGGACTTCGCGGTGAAGACGTCGAGGATTGGCTGGACGACTACGACCGAGTGAGCTCGGCTAAGCTACGTCACGTCGCCTTTTATCTGACAGGAGTAGCGAAGATTTGGTTTTTTTAACCATGAGGTTGATTTCACGAACTAGAGCGCTTTCAAACAGCAGCTCCGCCAAATCTTTGGCACACCGGCTGTTCGTTCCGCCCTCGCAAAAAAAGACGCTCGACACCCGCAAGCAACAACTCGGGGAATCTTATACGTCGTACATCGATGATGTGCTTGCTCTTTGTCAGCGCGTGAATACGGCCATGACCGAATCTTGCAGGGTTCGCCACATCCTCAAAAGCATCGGAGCTATTGCTTTCAATGCTTTAGCCATCAAGAACCCCGCTACCGTCGCTGATATCGTCGCTACTTGCCAGCGCCTTGACGAACTCGAATCAATACGGTTGCAGCCAGACACCACTGCAAACACTACCGCCGATGACCCTACGTTACGAGCAATGATATGCGCAATAATTCGAGAAGAGCTACAGTATCTTGGCTTAGCCGCAGGACCTATGCCTTCTCATACCTCGGCTACCAATCTGCGAGACGTTATCAAGGAGGAATTGGCGTCCATGGCTGGTGCAGCGTACACGGATCCTCTAACCCCTACGGCCCCACCAACGTACGCACAAGTAGCCGCCTCCCAGTCCAGTCATCGTTCCACCGATGCCTCCAAAACCAACACCGGCCCACATGGCTTCCATGACTGCCAACGCACCTACCCAAACCGGCTATCCACAGTGGCGTCCTCCTCGTCCCATCTGCTACTACTGCGGCTATCGTGGCCACATAGCACGCTTTTGCCGCAAGCGCCAGCAAGACGAGCGTCGCGGATATGACTTATACGAACGGGATGACTTTTCGCCCGGAGCTACTTTCCAACGTCTAGGGAGCTTCCGTGACCAACGCGGTCCTTATGGTCCACCGCGCGGCCGCTCTCCATCGCCTACTGTAACATCCGAGACGGCTCAGACGTACCGTCCTGCGAGACGCCGCTCGCCGTCACCCCTTCGCCGCTCTACGTCCCAACTGAAGCCTGCTTCTCAATTCGCCTAGCGTCGTCCGGAAAACTGAATTATGCAGCTTTTAGAGGAAAAGCTGCATCGAACGACAGGACAGAAATTCCTCCATCGCGTCCGTGCAATATGATATTGGTTGTAGTAAAAGATGTCCAAGTGGAAGCTTTGATAGACACTGAGGCTAGTGTTTCAGTTATTCACCGTGAATTGTGTTCGCGACTTCGGAAATTAGGACCCCCTATGATGGACCTACGCTACTCGCTGCTCAAGGGGCTGCCATTCGACCTATCGCCATGTGCACTGCTCGTATTTCCATCGATGGACTTCTGCATTACGTACAATTTGCAGTGCTAAGTTCTTGTGCCCAGCAGTTCATATTGGGATGGGATTTTCTTTCTACGGCCTCCGCCTCCACCTGCTGCGGGCAACGCGTTCTCCACATGACCGACATGACCTATTCACTTCATGCAGATGACGCACCACTTCACTTGCTTGCTGCAGAAGATACCGCGCTACCTCCTCGCCATCAAAGCATCGTTACCATCACGTCTGACGTCATTGACTGCGGCGACGTGCTCGTATTACCATCTGCACGCTGTCTCGCAAGAGGGATAGACTTTGCATCAGGGCTAGTTCAGTTTGATCATGGCTCTGCACTTCTCTAAGCTACAAACCCGACATCCGAAAATATTCTCATCCCTAAAGGCACTACATTAGCTTGCGCCGCTGAATCGCAGTCTATAGCTGTTATTTCCGTTAAAACAACTTCCTCTGAAGTTCCTTGTACCGGACGGGCCGCATCTCCTTCAGCTCTTGCAGCTGCCATCAGCTCCGACCTGACACCTTCGCAGTCACAACAATTGCTTGCTTTGCTTCAAAAACATGAAGCTTCGTTTGACGCGCAGTCAGCTTCGTTGGGAAAGACTTCGATTACGACGCATCGGACAGAGACATGGTACATCCATCGTGCGCCGTAGACCATATCGCGTATCGCTAGCCGAGAGGAAAGTCATTGACGGGAACGTTACCGACATGCTTCAACGGAACATAATACGTCCCTCTGCTAGCCCTTGGTCTTCCCCCGTTGTGTTGGTTCGAAAAAAAAAAGAAGACGGCTCTGTTCGATTTTGCGTCGACTACCTTGCACTTAACAAGATCACACGCAAGAATGTATAACCTATGCCGCGAATAGACAATGCCTTGGATTCCCTGCAGGGTGCCGAGTATTTCTCCAGCATCGATCTGCGTTCTGGCTACTGACAGATACCTATGCATGAGGATGATAAAGAGAAAACAGCGTTTTCAACACCAGATGGGCTCTACGAGTTTAATGTCATGCCATTCGGCCTCTGCAATGCGCCCGCAACGTTCGAGCGTATGACTGACACCGTTCTTCGCGGCCTGAAGTGAAAGACTTGCTTGTGCTACCTCGACGATATTATTCTTTTCTCGTCAACCTTCTCTCAGTACCTGCAACGTCTGAATGAAGTTCTCACGTGCCTTGCCAACGCTGGACTTCAGCTAAACACCAAGAAATGCCATGTTGCGAGCAAGACGATCAAGGTACTAGGTCACATTGTGAGCAAAGATGGCATTCGTCCTGATCCTGACAAGGTTTCGGCGGTTCAGCACTTCCCTCATCCCGAAAACACCAAAGATTTGCGTAGTTTCTTAGGCCTCGCTTCCTATTTTCGCCGATTCATACGAGGCTTCGCCTCAATAGCACCACCCCTGCACAAATTACTGGGTTCTAATGTTCCCTTTGTGTGGTCTCCCGAATGTGATTCTGCGTTCGCCCATCTGAAGCGCGCTCTCCCATCTGAACCAGTATTCCGCCATTTTGATGAAGCTGCTCCTACCCTCCTGCATACGGATGCTAGTGGTCATGGCATTGGTGGCATTCTCCTACAACGAGACGACCCTTTAGGTGAGAGGGTCGTCGCATACGCAAGTCGCGTGCTGACAAACGCCGAAAAGAATTAGACCATCAAGGAGCAGGAATGCCTAGCTATCATTTGGCCTGTGCAGACGTTTCGACCTTATCTTCACGGCCGCCATTTTATGATCGTTACAGACCATCATGCATTATGCTGGCTTTCAACGCTGAAGAACTTGTCTGGACGACTTGGTCGGTGGATTCTTCGTCTGCAAGAATACGATTTGACTATTACCTACAAGTGCGGAAAAAAACCAGGATGCAGACGCGCTTTCTCGCTCTCTGCTTCCTACGAGACCATGCAATGGACCTCAAACTACCATCCGTGACAAGCTTTCGCACGATCCCTCATCGCATGCTTTCTTGTTGGCCACTGTCGACGAGATGCCTCCACACGACAACAAATCCTTCCAATCTCATCAACTTGCCGACTCTTACTGTCGGCGCATCATAGACCACCTTCAAGGAGCTTCGCGCCCGCCTAACGCCCGCCTTCGTCGATAGCTGACGCAATTTAAAATTGACAACCGCGTCCTATACCGACATGTCTGTCACCCTGACGGTCAACGCTTGGTTCCTGTCCTGCCATGCTCTCTAGGTGCTCAGTTCCTGCAGGCTTCTCACGACGACATGACTGCTGGTCACCTTGGTTTCCACAAAACCTATGACCGCATCAAAAGTCACTTCTTCTGCCCTGGATTGTCCGCCAGTGTAGCCAGGTATGTCGCTTCCTGCGCCCTACGTCAGCGTCGAAAGCCCCCTACATCAGCTCCAAGCAGACAACTGCAACCGGTTCCTTGTCCGTCGCAACCATTTGAGGTCGTTGGCATTGACCTGTATGGTCCTCTTCCGGTGTCTCTCACCGGTAAACGATGGATTGTGACAGCCGTTGATCACTTGACATGCTACGCCGAAACAACTTGTGTGAGTTCTGCCTCAGCCTCTGAAGTTGCTGCATTCATACTTCAATCTTTAATACTGAGTCATGGTGCTCCTCGTGTCCTCCTGAGCGACCGTGGAAAAGCACTCCTCTCGCAACTACTAGACGAAGTACTCAGAGCCTCCGGAACCACCCACAAGACTACCTCCAGTTACCATCCGCAAACCAACGGCCTCACAGAGCGATTTCATCGCACGCTGTCGGACATGATAGCCATGTACATCGAACCGGATCACAAACTGGGACACAATTTTGCCATTCGTGACTTTTGCATATAATACCGCCGTTCAACGCACGACCGGTTACTCGCCATTCTACCTTGTCTATGATCGTTCGCCCTCTTCCTGTCTTGACGTCTCTTTTTTCGCGCCAACTGTCCATCAATGTCCGTCCTCCTGTGAAGAATATGTGTCCCGCATTCTGCGTTGCCGCCAGCTCGCCCGCATCAACACCGAAGCACGGCAACAGGACCGCAAGCAGCATTACGACGCATCTCATCGCGTCGTGTGCATCCGGCCTGGCGAGGAAGTGCTACTCCGGACACCAGTTCGTAATCCTGGCTTGTGTGACAAGTTTCAGCTTCGGTTCATCGGCCCCTACAAAGTCTTGGAGCAAACTTCTCCGGTTAATTATCGCGTGCTTCCTGTTATTGTTCCAAATGACCGCCGCTGCCGCGCCGCTGAGGTTGTCCACGTTTCCCGTATTAAGCCTTTCACGAGGCGTTTGCCGCCCCTTTGAATTGCGGCCAGGATGGCCGCTCTTGCGCGAGGGGACATTAGTGTGGGAATTTATGAGATATTCTTTGTCATCTGTACATGATTATCATCATGTGGGGTTCATATGGGGTTCTTCTTCATCATCGCTTGTGGGGCTGGCTCTGGAGTGTGATCCGTGCTGTGAGCGTGGTCGGTTCGCCACATCTTTGACGCGGAATAAACGTCGTGACAACTGCTGCGTCACAATATGAACAACAGTGGTCGAACAAAGAGATATCTGCTGAGCTGATATTTCGACAAAACAACTTTTCTTTCTCACAGCCCCGATGAAGACAAGTTGAAACGTATAGAGGGTGCCTTCACACGTTCAAGCGCAGGGCATGCGTACGAAGCCTTCCTAGTTGAAGCGTTGACTTCAGAGACATCTGTTACTGATTCTGATTACTGTTACTGATTCAACTCTGCATTTTCCTGTGCACTTCTATCTTCTTCGGATTTCTAGAGCTTAAATTCGAATAATATAAACGCGCGAAAGACAGGCAGGTCTTTAGATCCAACTGGTGCACGATAAGTTTTGCGCACGTGGTATAGGTTTTGACTGAACAGACGCCAGCTAGAAGTTTACTGCGCACTCTGCTTTAAAGTTCCGGTTGGCGTAACTTCTGACTCATTAATCTACCTTCGCCATAAGCAAACCCAAAAATAATCGAGGCCTTAATTGCTAGCGCTCGTCAAACTTGTAGACACACATAAAACGAAAGAAAGCAAAAATAGTCGAATGGAAATGGCGCTTGCTCGTCCTTGCACGATCGTGAAATACGGCTCGCTCTTCCACATGATGGCAAGGGGTGTAAATAACCGTTTCAGAATTGGCTGCGAACGCAAACAAGCTGAGTGTTTCATGGCCCAACGTGACCCCTTTCTAGCGCAGCCCCAGGTGTTCGAGCGGGTGCTACGTCGTCTATCAAGGATATTCGATTAATTGCGTTCTTCTGATGAACGCTGAGCTTGGAGAAGCATCCATTGCATGTACGTGTTACGAGCGCATAGAAAACAAAAAAAAAAGCAGTCGTGTTGCCGGTGCTTTGCCATCAAGTCTTCAATGCGCTTTTATATCATTTTCATTGCGCTACAACCGCATGGCTACGTACTGAGGCAGTGTTTGCCATATAGAGTACGAGGTTAACCGAAGGTTAAGGACACGTAGGACATGAACGTTCTACGGCTTACCGAATCGCACAGAATGGTATCGAGTGAATAAATATGATTTGCCTGAAGGAAGGTCAGGATAGCCTTTTCTTATTCAGCGTTTACACTGTCATACTACCTCTTTTACGTTGATGTGAAAGGCATTAGCGCCGATTACGTGGCAACTACTGCAAGCGGCTAACAGTCTAGCTCCAAAGCAATAGTTTGTAGGTTTGACACCCGGGTGTTATGGGGCCGCGTCGCCACCACGGCCTTTTGAAAAAACGCCACGTTTATTAAATCCAGGTATACAACCAAAAGTAAACGCACAGCGCACTACTACGAAGTGTTGTTCCTTCATCCAGGGGTAGCTTTGGATGCCAGGCGATCGTTAAACTCTTGCACTAGCCCATATTGTAAGGTAGAGAAAGGAGACAAAATGCAGAGGTTGACATCGGGCTTTAAATACAGCGTGCGCTAAAGGGGAGAAAGACATTTTAGCTTGTTCTGTGAGATTAAGATTTTGAAACATTAACTGCACTAAGCAAAAAAAATGCAGTGTGTCGCCTAGTAGTGACGGTAAATAGTGCAGCGGCAAATCTGTGAATGACGAAACTAACTTTTATTGGGCGAACTTGGGCCCACAAAAGCAAATTACAGTCAAAGCATAGCGATAGCGGCGAACACGGTCGGCGATCATCGAAATTTGATCCGCCGGTCAATCGCGTCGGCTTTTATAAACGAGCCATCGAATGTTTCAGGGTAATTGCTTGTGTCCGCGTGTGTCCCAGAAAGTTCTACACCATTCGTATCGCGCATACATGCAATCAGATTACACAAGGTTCGGCGACAACAGACAGCGGATAGAACCATCGATAACATTCCAGAAACTTCTGATATATGCAGGTGCGTCCCGCGCTGAGCGATAACGTTTGTTAGGCGGTGAAAAGCGCTCACCCGAAAAAGGTAAACAAGTTCACGTGTCAAGTGAATGCTAAATTTCTGTTCTTGAACCCTACGTTCTAATGGCTGCACCCATGCAGTCAGGTTTTTCTACCAAATTTTATTATTTTTGCTCATTTGCGATTTTTCACTGAAGGAACAAGTAGCAATAGCGTGAATTTTTGTTGATTTACGAATGTCTCATAGTAATTTATATTCATAAGCACTTATGTAGTCGCGAGACGGGATAGGTCGGTGAAGTCACGCTGAGCTGGGTTTGTAGTCGCAACTCGCGTCAACACTTGACTTTCAGTTTCGCGTTCCCTCTTAAGGTATAGCAGGCTTTCTGCATTTTATTTTTTACAAATTCTAGGAGCATATATATAGGCCTTCAAGAACGTCGGTCCACCGAACGTAACTGCAGGGCAAGTAAGCTGAAGATAACCTCTTAGTTGTGCTTGCCATCTTCCTAATATATATATATATATATATATATATATATATATATATATATATATATATATATATATATATATATATATATATATATCTGTGTGTGTGTGTGTCCCTTTAGGATTTTGATGTCTCGTGGCAGAACCCGATATGCAACTTAAAAAAGAAAGGAAATTTGGGCACTAAGAATAGGCTACGTATCACTAATTTATTTGCTGCCTGACCAAAGCGGCACTACGTCCTTCTCCCCCGTTCCCCACTGTAGGGTAGCATTTTCCCTTCTAGTTATTCCCCCTCCCTGCCTTTCTCTATCGCTTATATATATATGCTTAAAGAGGATAACTTCTATAAGCCACATATGCGTTTGTTTTATGAGGCCGACCTGCTGCCATCGCACGCCGTTGTGGCAACCCATTAGAATAAAAGAGCACGCTCGGGGGTAAGCTCCGATGGTAAAGCTTTCGGAGCGAACGCAACCCGATAACGGCACAGTTGCGCATGCATCCTTGAATGCTAAGCGGCACTCTTCCATGTCCGAGTTTTCGCGCACGACTGGCAAAGTAAAGCTTACGCCGGGGGGCGAGCCAATCGAATGCCGATCCGCTCGTTGGGCACATCCGACTCCTCCGCCCCCCTCGGTCCTGATGTACGCCAAAGTAATTATCGCTCGCCGGCGAAAGACGCGCGGGAAGCTGGAATCCACGAAACAGAGGTGCGTGGAAGGGGGTAGGGTCACCTGCAGGAATGCGCGAGAAGACGCCGGCCGTGCGTAAGACGCGTCGCCACGTCGATTACGGAGCGGTGATTGCGCATCTCGATGCAGGCACGTCGATTACAGAACGCTCGTACGCGAAACTGCGCTTTAATTGTCGCGCGCACGTGGCGGGCCAGCGGTGGGCCACCGTCCAGACTGCCCCGCTTTCTCCTTTCCGTGGGGTTGGCCACGTGTTATGTCTCTCGGGGTCCGGAGGTGCAATGGGCGGCCCATTCCGTGAGGTCCCGTGTGCGTACCGTGACGGCAAGTGCCACGACGATTTGTATAAATCGGACGTGAGCGCCCGCGGCCCATATCGCCCGCGAAGGTGGTCGTGAGCTGCCTTTCAATGAGATTGCTCGATTATTTGGTGCCCCGTTGAAAATCGACGCGAGCTTTCCTTAACCCATTCATCCACGAAAGTAGCAATGCAAAGCGCGGGTGCCTCGAGTTATCGAAAGGCCGTCCACGACCCGCAGTATGTTAAAATACGAACTGGCGGCCGCCACGTGAGGTCACGATGACCGTTTTTTCTTTTTTTCTTTTGATTTGGTCGAATAATCCGGCGACCCTCGCGCGTGTAAATCGGTTGATGGCAGCTGCGAGAAACGCTGTTCCTCCCAGCAATCGCGCCTTGACGGATCGCGTAACGACCACGTTCGCCTCCAAGCAGGATGAGGTCTCTTAAACACAAGGGCAAACAGATCAGCTTGCTCTAGAACTTGGCTTGCGCTTTGATTATATTAGAGAGATTGCACGGATCATGGAGTGATCAACAGAGGGCGAACGTGGGAAGCTTCGGCCTGTAGGCAATGCTTCGTAATGGGGACCCGCTGCCGCCATGGCAACACGCATATTACCATATACCCCTAGAAAGTTTACTGTGCGCACAGCCTTCATAAAAATGCCGGTGAGTGACAGTCCAAGCCCCACCGAGGCAGTCACGTAGTAGCTGCCTGACCATGGGACGGGCGCCACGCGAACTTCATATCAACGGCGATGAAGATAGTCCGGTTTTCTTGCTTCATCGTCTCCTACCTAAAAAAAAAAAAAAAACCCAAAACTGACTGCTGACTTCCCGTCTTTCTGAACCAACGTGCAACTTCGACGTCCACCCTACTATTATTATGGGCGCCGAACTAAACACGTTTCGCTCTAACTCTCCCGTGCTCTCACCCACACCTGAACGCTTAGTTCCAATAATTTGACAGTTCGCAGAGATGGACTAAGAGGCGCGAAAAATATGCTACACGCGGCTTTGCTCGCCAAGCCCAGCTGAAGACTTCAGAGCGGAGAGTGGCTCTGATTATCTTTGGAAGTTCATCACTGCTGCTTCTCTTGTTTGCATACGCGAAAATCATGTAAATGTACAAAAAGAAAGAAAAAAGAAATAGGGAAAACGTACAGATTTGACTACGCAGTCACGGCATCACATTTTAACGGCTCTCTGTAAAAAGCGCTAACCGCACGCTACACATTTCTTGTTCAGTAGCAAGCGCTGAGCCGGGCTCAGACATTACAAAAGACCGGCTTTCTTTACGACACTGCTCTGCTGTATTGGTACTTCAATTCAGCATCGTCAGCTTCCATTGTGCTAGCGAACGCTGCATTAGGACCGGACGCCGGCTCTCCAGAAAAAAAGAACGCGATGCGTCTGTGCTGGCAGGCGAAAGAGAAAGAAGCTCGAGAGGTGCATCGCGTGTGGCCACGGATGTCGCGTCACGTCAGCGAGACCGAAAAGACAAGTCAGCAACGCGCAGCAGACCGCGTCAGGGAAGCCACGTGTTCCGTAACGGCTGGCAGGAGGAGCGACCTCTGAGTAATCGAGTTGAACCTCGGATCCGCAAGTTCCGCTTTACCCTTTCGCCTCGTACACCGGGTGCACGCGTGTGCCTGCAGTTCTGTACAACAGAGCGGACTCTGTTGTGAGCCTGGTTGGCTCGAAGCTAGCGGGCGCACTACTCTTCCGCGCCTTCCCAAAGCTGTGCTACAGTGCTGGCTGTTTGTGGTACTTCACCCAATTGTCGCGGGGCCCGTCTTAGGTATTGTCGTCATGTTTGTCACGCTTTGTTCACACAAGAAGCTGTCGCATTAGAAAACAAGGATCCGAAACCTGGTCTGCGACGCGTAAGAGTCCTTCTCTCGTGTCAACGTTACCATCGTCGTCGTCGTGGCTGTCGTAGTCGCTTCGTCTTCGTTGTTCTTTCAATCGTCGTCATCATCGGCGTCATTCCCTCGCCATCGTTGTTATCGCCGTCGTGCCGTCATCACCGTCATCCTCTCGAGGGCGCTGTCGTCGTTCCTTTGTCGTCATTATCTTATTGTATTTACTCGTTCAGCCACCACTGTCTCCGTGACATTTGAGGCTTTCATCGGTGTAGCACGACCAGGTCATCGTTAAGTCTGCTCAATGCTCGGCCAGTGGATCCTCTCCTCCGCGCACCGACGTTTCCTCCAGGACTGGAATTTTGTATCGAAAACAAAGACCGTGAAAAAGAGCAGGAATGCTTGGCGGAAGAGCCACCAATATATTAGTGACGCTCCTTGTCTATAGGCAGGGATCGTTATTGTGGTGTTGCACAAAAGCAGTTTTCTTTCGCAATATCGTTTTCACTGTACACCTAATCTGCCGTTAAAGAGCGGAAGTGACAGCAGTGCCCTTTGGTTCGCAAGAAGGCCAAAGAAACTCCTGATGTGAACCCCGACAAACCATTAGTGGCCAATGGATGTGCTTTCAACTGTAAGGAATGGACAACGAGCTTCTGTAGCTGCTTTGACCAACTCTGCGCCTCGACGAACCGTAGTATACGACCAGTCTGGCAACGTGAAGAGTAGTGCGTACTAAATTACACAAGGAAGAGAATAGACGCTAGCCGACCAGAGGAAATCGCTGTCATACACTTTCCGGCTACAGCGCGACACTAAGGCGCTAAGAGAGCAGTAGCCCACAAGTGAGAATATGGGGCAGACGACAGAATGTGGTAGACAAAAACGAGCTACGCGAAGTATGCCCACATGCCGCACAATATTTACACCGATAACTGATTTACACCGACAGAGGAGCTCTGTCGACGTACCCGAGAATACGCTGTATAGGTTCGTGTATTTGTACGGCCGCACATTCGTATTCCTAGGTTCGTGTGGTCTCAAGCAGATATCTCGTATAAATCCAATCTACAATCGTATCAGCTCTTTGCGCTGAAGTCTTTAAATAATTGTTTCTTTGCGGGCCACGCTTGTTCGTTGCCCTTAGTCATGTTTCAACGCGAATGAGATATTTAAATTTATGACTATAGGGCTTCAGTGTAGTCATCCCGCCATAATCCTTAAGCGAACGTTGGCTTTTCAACTTTTGTCTGAAATCAGCCAAAACCGCGAAATGGGACATTTGTCAAGTGCAGCTTTACTCACGAGAAAAATTTAGATTAAATGAGTCAAATTTGGGGTCTTACGTGTCGAAACCCACGATATGATTAAGGGACACGCCGTAGGGAGACACCCTGGATCGGTTTCGACCACCTGGGTTTCTTTAACGCGCACCCAATGCGCGGTACACGGGCGTTCTTGCATTCTGCCTCGATCGCACTGGGGCCGGCGTGGCCGGAATTGTATCCCACGCCCTCGGTTTTAGTAGCGCAACACCAAAGCCATTATGCAACCCTGTCGGGTCAAGGGAAAATCTACTATGACAAAGCGATAGTGTTATGGGCCCCATGCCGCAGAAAATCCGGCGCCGGTGTCAGCGTCCCGCGTCCGGCGTCGCACGTTGATTCGGCAAAAGGAATTTCGTACCTAATTCCGAACCACGCATACTCCACCATTCTTCTACCACCAAAGTTGCTCATACCTTGTTTTTCATTCTTTACAAAGTTATTCCTCGGGATTTTGAGCACGGCAATCAACAAACAAGTTTATAGAAAAAAAAAACACCGACAGCGCATATCCTTTATGTTCGCTCTTCTCAGACTGAAACATTAAAAGCGCGAAACAATAGCACGAGACAGACCCAGGCAAGAGGTCGCGTTTCTATCGGAAAGCTCGCCTTCGTGCATAGCGTTCGCCGCCAGCGTTTCCCGGTAAACGTTAAGGTTACATAATCTGCATTTGCCGGGACGCTTGAAAAGCAGTCGGGGGATCTTTGAATGCTATCGCGTTCCACTCTTAAAGGCGAAGTTTAAGCGTCCTCCAATTTTTCCGGATTAAGGGACACATACAAAACAAAACAAGCTCGCATTTTCTACCCCGGAAAATTGTCTATGCAACGTCTAATACGACAAACTACTAACGATTTATAACCGAAAAATGATTAATTCTAGCTCACATATTTTTTTCCAAGATTTTCTTTTTCTTTTCCGAAGCAACCAGAGCAGGAACAATCCAGAGACATTTGTCATGAAAAAAAAAAAACTGGTTGTAGGAATTTCATGAAGTGGAGTCATGCTTTGCGTAAATGTGAACACTGTGGTTTAGGGAGCCATGCAAAATATGAAGTTAAAGGTCATCGTTCTCTAGACCACGTAATCACCATCGGACGAATCCCTACAGGCATGTGACGTCACTCGAGCGCTTGCTTTCTGGCTTCAGCCAATCACAAGAGCGTATGAAATGATAACAATGCTGGCCAACGCCAAATGTTTGCCATCGAACGACAAAAATTGTTGTAGATCCGTCCGTGAAACTAACGCTTCCGTGATAGTTTCCTCACCTACGCTTCACGTAACATCACGGCACCTACGAAGGCCGGCGTGGATTGTATGCGATGACGTATCTTGGATATACATTGGTTGCCTGCCTTCTTGCATGATGTCAGGTCACGTGATTCGCAGGCCTGCCGTTTACTCAAGGCAGGATCGAGTGGCTGGTGAAACAGACTGTTTGGTACAGAGTGGTAAAATAGAAGCGCACACACACACACACACACACGCACACACACACACACAAACACACACACACACACACACACACACACACACACACATATATATATATATATATATATATATATATATATATATATATATATATATATATATATATATATATATATAGAGAGAGAGAGAGAGAGAGAGAGAGAGAGAGAGAGAGAGAGAGAGATTTTAAGCGGCCCTGCTTTTTCTCCTTCGCGTTTCGAGTCTACTATAGTCATGGAATACACGTTATAGTCTGCTGTTCTTTCCGGCTTTCATTTTTCCCTTCCCCCAGGTCAGGCTGGCACACCAGAAGTTCATTATCTCTCTCTTCTTATAGCCCGCTCTAAAGCCTTGCATCCGAGAGATCAACATTGCCTTTCACTGTTTGGAGTGGCGCTACTAGCCTTGCAAACATAAGGGACAGGATGAAATTCCCACTGCACTGAATACTGAATAAGAAGCGTCGTTTTCCCTAAGCGCATCCAGCTTTTACGCAGGCTGCACTCAACTGAGCGCACGGTCTCGGCGTCCGCGCCGGAACCGACGCGCGTCGGCGTTCGCCGCGTGACGCACCGAAGAAGGTCGCCGTCCCACTTCGGCGCGCTGACAATCCGCGACGCGCTCGCCGCCCGTGCGCGCGCTTTCTGCTGCGGCGGCGGGCGCGGGCACGTGCTAAGTACGGATCCATCTCGCGCCCAGAGACTTCCGCTTTGTGACCCCCGCGCCGTCTCTCTTCCTAGCGCGCCGTTCGCCCCGGGAAGCTGCGCCGCACTGCCGCCCGAGCGCGCGCGGCTCTGAGGTTTCCGCAAACTTGGTTGACTCGGCGAAGTGAGACCTCCGCACTCTGAATGGAGCTGCTGGCCGTGTGACTTTGAGTGCGACTGAACAAACGCATGGCGAAGCGTACGCAGGCGAGTAATGTACGTGGTGTGGCGAAATGCCTACGTTGCGCCAGAAGACCTCCACAAGCGGACACGCGCAAATTTACAAAACAAGACCTTCAAAGGAAGTGGGAGGCATGGCTTGCGGGCGAAGAACAGGACAGCCAGCTGGCTCCCCTGGACAAAGCCCAGCGAGCTGCTCAAGCCAGTGGGGCACTGGCTAGTGTTGTAATCGCACCGCTGGCGCGAGTTGTTGGGAATTCGGCGCTGACGCCCGTTGTTGCACCTGGGTCGCAAGCCCCAAGGGTAGCGTTGGCCTGGCGGCCTGGGGTACAACTGGAAGCATCCGAAGGTCCCGGCAAAGCATGAGTCGACTGGTAACAACAAAACAACTTGTTTATTCTAACATCGCAAAGAGTTGGCGGTCAGGTTGACCGAAGTAGAGAGACGGGAGTGCACGTTACTCAACAGAAGAAATCGGAGCCCTCCTTTGGCGTCCGGGGGCAGCTGCTTTTATACTCTCGCAGTTGAGGGCAAGAAGGAACCCCTCTATAGACGAGCACGTGACGGTGCCGCTCGGGAACAATGGGATAAGGTGGCGCAGCCGTCGTGCCGGCGCCGTTCGGGCACAATGGGGAGGAGAAGGTGGCTCACACGTCGTGTCGGCGCCTGTCAGACCCCCTCGCTTCACAGTTGTTGGGAGCTCCTCTCCCCGGCTGCCGCGCTTCGACAAGCGTGGGCACCAATATGCACATACACTCACACACGCACATGAAGACACGTGGCATCGGAACATGCCTGGACGCGCTTGGCGGGGAGGCGTAGCGGCGGCGCCGAACGGGCCAAAATGTCTGCCGCTTTGAACGAAGCCCCGGCGTCCGTTGCATCCGCGCCGGCTAAACCGCGCGTCGTAGGCGAAACGTAACAGACCGCCCCGCCGGGGGAAGGAGATCCCGATGGTCAGGGGACTGCATCCGCTGTCCGGAGGGATGTCGCTCGATGATGCTCATAACCGAAGTCGGGCGTCCCTCGACGTTTCTTGAGCGCAGCGCACAGAGAAGGCCTCGTTCTCTCGTTCAGGTTCGCACGGGACACTGCAAAGTGACTTCGGGAGAGTTCACATTTTTGTTCTCGTTCCCGGCAAGCGTTAGAACTACGCTGAAACTCAACCGCTTAGTCAGCAAGCACGGCACAACCCTCACCAAGCCCTGCCAGGCTCTTTCCCCTTCTATACCACTGCCTAGTTCCTTACAGTAGTCTAGCAGCACTCAGAACGCGTCCACAAATTGGAAAATTGCACTAGAAAGCATGTCATCACTTTGAAACACTAAACAAAAGCAATATGTTAAAAATCCTGCCTCAGGAAGAAAAACATCAGTAACAAACAATTTTGAGGCTGATTCCTACGTTAGGGGCTTCGACTTAAGCCATCGGCGTTACCGTTGAGACTCCCCTTTTTGTAACGCACCTCAAAGGAATATTGTTGCAAAGCGAGGCTCCAGCGCAGGAGGCGGCCATTTTTGGGAGAGATGGTCTGCAGCCATTGGAGAGGGCAGTGATCCGTCTCAATGATAAACCTCGAGCCGGCTAGATAGCATGACAATTTCTGAACGGCCCACACGAGACACGCACACTCTTTCTCGGTGGCGCTGTACGCCTGCTCACGACTGGTCAGCTTACGACTAGCATACAGGACGGGGTGTTCTACTTCTCCATTTTCCCGTTGGCACAGTACAACGCCCATGCCTCGCTCACTAGCATCGCACTGAACAACGAACCCTTTTGTATAGTCTGGCGATCGTAGCACAGGCTGGCTTGTTAGGGCGCTCTTTAGGGCGCTAAAAGCTCTTTCCTTTGTCTCGTCCCAGACGACTGTTTGCGGCTCTGTCTTTCTTAGAGCACCCGTCAGGGGAGCCGCGATATCAGAGTACCTGGGCATGTACCTCTGATAGTAGCCGGCGACACCTAAGAACGACCGAATATCGGTCTTCGTGCGCGGTTGCGGGAAGTCTCGCACAGCGGCCACCTTTATTCCAGAGGGGCGGCGACGACCCTGACCAATCACGTGACCGAGGTAGACAACCTCGGCCTGTGCTAACTGGCACTTGGGAGCCTTGACTGTCAAGCCCGCTTCGCGCAGGCGGGTTAGCACTGCCCGCAAGTGTGCCATATGCTCAGACCAGGATGCGGAGAATATCGCCACGTCGTCTAGATACGGTAAAGCGAATTCTTGCTGTCCCCGCAACACTTTATCCATGAGGCTTGAAAAGCAGTATGGCGCGTTCTTCAAACCAAAACTCAACACTCTAGGACGGAATGTTCCCATTGGTGAAATGAACGCCGCATACCTACTAGCCTCTTCTGTAAGTGGAACCTGCCAATAACCCCTGACAAGATCTAGGGTGGAAATAAACTGAGCGCTACTAACTTTCTCAAGGCGCTCCTCGATGTTAGGGATCGGATAAATTTGATCCTTAGTGATGGAATTAAGCCTGCGGTAGTCGACGCAAGGACGAGGTTCCTTGCCCGGTACCTCAACTAAAATCAAAGGGGAGGTATAATCACTCTCACCTGCCTCAATAACACCGAGCTGTAGCATTTTCTTTACCTCAGCCTCCATAATATCGCTCTGGCGGGGTGACACCCGATACGCCTTGGATCGTACTGGCTCTGGGGAGGTAAGTTCTATGTCATGAGTAAGGACAGAAGTCCTACCAAGCCTCTCAGAGAACAGACCTTGAAACTCTTGTAAGAGCTGGTGTAGTTCGGTTTTCTGCTCAGGCGACAGCGGTGCTTTACTGATAAGGTCACTAATGACTTGACCGGTGTCTTCCCTGTTCGTCACTGAGCCTAGTCCTGGAAGCTCGACCGGAAGCTCTTCGGGAACGTTTACCATCATGCACACTACTGCTTCCCTTTGTCTATAAGGTTTGAGCAGATTACAGTGGTAAACTTGCTGTGCTTTCCGCTTTCCTGGCAGACTCACCACGTAGTTAACGTCCGACAGTTTCTGAACAATTCGTGCTGGGCCCTCCCACTGCACGTCTAGTTTGTTGTTTAGCGATGTGCGCAATATCATGACCTCATCGCCCACATCAAAACGACGGGCCCTGGCTGTCCGATCATAATAAACCTTGGCCCTCTGCTGGGCCTTTGCCATTGCTTCACCTGACAACTCATGTGCCCTTCTTAAGCGTTCGAGGAGCTTAAGCACGTACTCCACCACGACTGGGTCGTCGCCCCTGCCTTCCCACGATTCTCGAAGCATGCGAAGCGGAGACCGAAGCGAGCGACCGTACACCATCTCAGCTGGCGAAAACCCCGTAGCCGCATGCGGCGCGGTCCGTAATGCAAACATCACCCCAGGCAGACACAGCTCCCAGTCAGTTTGATGTTCAAAACACAATGCTCTCAACACGCGCTTCATGACGGAGTGGAGCTTCTCAACGGAATTCGACTGTGGGTGGTACACTGAGCTGTGTAACAGCTTTACCCCACACCTTTCGAGAAAAGTTGTCGTCAAAGCGCTAGTAAACACTGTGCCCTGATCTGATTGGATTTCCGCAGGAAAACCAACTCGCGCAAATATGGACAGTAGTGCATTGACTATCTCAACTGAGCTGAGTTCTTTAAGCGGCACTGCTTCAGGGAACTTTGTCGCTGGGCAGATCACAGTCAAAATGTGTCTGTACCCCGTGGCTGTTACCGGCAGAGGTCCCACTGTATCAATAACGAGCCGTCTAAAAGGCTCCGTAATGATAGGTACCAACTTCAACGGCGCCCTCGATTTGTCCCCTGGTTTGCCCACCCGCTGACAGGTGTCACATGTCCTCACGAAATGGTCTGCGTCCCTAAAAAACCCTGGCCAATAGTACTCTTGCAAGAGACGGTCCTTAGTTTTCTTAACTCCTAGGTGTCCGGACCACGAACCCCCGTGCGACAAGCGCAACAGATCCTGACGATAGCATTGAGGAACGATCAGCTGATCGAACTCCACTCCCCTGCGGTCTAGATACTTCCGGTACAGGACTCCACCTCTTTCCACAAAACGCGCATTTTTCCTGGCGATACCTTCCTTGACATTGCAGCGCACGTTTTCTAGGCTGCCATCCTTTTTTTGCTCGGCTATCAAAGCCGACCGGCTGACTTTTAGCAACCTATCAAGTCCGTCTGACGTAGGCGCGATGAGCAAATCTGCAGATAGCTCTTCTAACTTTCCCGCATCGGCAATTTCCTCTCCGGTATCTGGTGCCTTTAACGTTACAGACTCAAGTTTATTCAGTTCGGGCGTGCTCTGAATATCAGCTTGCTGCGCCTCTGACCCTTTCTCATTGTTCGATAACGTCGGCCCCGCAACTACCGCCTTTGCAGCGAGCTCCCGAACCTTCGATCTGGTTAAGGCCTGAACGCTAGCCTCACCAAACAAAAGCCCCTTCTGGCGCAGGAGGTGATCGGACCTGTTCGAAAATAGGTACGGGTACTGGGGCGGCAGCATAGATGACACTGCCGCCTCCGTCTCAAGCGCTCCGAAAGGTCCTTCAATAAGCACTTTTGCTACGGGCAGACACACGCTATGAGCTTCCACGGCTTGCTTGATCCATGCGCACTCGCCCGTGAACATATGGGGTTCTACGTAAGAGGGGTGAACTACATCCATCGTAGCTGCGGAATCGCGAAGCACTCGGCACTCTTTCCCGTTCACGAGGAGGTCTCGCATGTAAGGCTCGAGAAGCTTCATGTTCTCGTCAGTGCTGCATAATGACAAAAACACAACTTTTGGTGTTGTTTCCGGACACTGCGACGAAAAGTGACCCGGCTTCTGGCACGTATAACAAACGCGCGCTTGCCTCGTCTCGAACCGCTTTCTGCGTTCGGCTTCGGCTGCCGCCGTCTCCTTAGGTTCGGTCGCACTGCTTTCACTCGCATCCGCACTACGTGTGTTCCCCTTTGCTCTCATGGGTGTGAACTTCGGCCTCTCAAACTTCGATACAAATTCACCCTTTTGACCGTCCTTAGCTCCGCGAGCCCGACGCGTCACAAACTCCTCGGCTAGCTCAGGGGCTCTAGCCACCGTACTAACGTCTGGCCTATCCAAGACCCAGTACCGCACGTTCTCAGGTAACCGACTATAAAACTGTTCTAGCCCGAAACACTGCAGAACTTTATCGTGGTCACCGAACGCTTTCTCTTCTTTGAGCCACTCCTGCATGTTTGACATAAGCTTGTAGGCAAACTCTGTATATGACTCACTCTTGCCTTTCTCCCTTTCCCGAAACTTCCGACGGAACGCCTCCGCTGACAGCCTGTACTTCTTTAGCAGACTCGATTTCACTTTGTCGAAATCCTCTGCCTCCTCTCTATTCAAGCGAGCGACTACGTCGGCCGCCTCGCCGGGTAACAAAGTGAGCAAGCGCTGTGGCCACATTTCCCGAGAGAACCCCTGCTTCTCGCACGTTCGCTCAAAGTTAACCAGGAACAAACCAATGTCCTCTCCAAGCTTAAACGGCCGCATCAGGTCAGTCATTTTGAGCAATACTCGTTCTCCTGCACCGTGGGCCTGACTTCCATTACGAGCGCGTTCCATCTCTATCTCGAGACGCTTCATTTCCAAAGCGTGTTGACGCTCTTCTTTTTCTTTCTCTTCTTTACGTTCACGCTCTTCTTTCTCTTTTTGCTCTTTAAGTTCGCGCTCCTGTCTTTTTGACCTCTCCTCAATAGTCTCAAGGCATTCCGACAGCTCGTCATCCTCAGCCTCTAACTCAAGAATAGCCTTTAGCAGTTCTGGTTTTCTGAGTTTGTCCGAGACATCCAGACCCAACTCTCTTGCAAGCTCCAACAATTTCGGTTTGCGCAACGACTTCAAATCCATGGCTGCTCTGAATGCTGCTTTCTCTACTGCCTAATATTGTCTTGCCACAAACTAACCCGGCAGCAACGACAACCACAATTACCAGCTCTGTTTCTGACACTAACAAAAGCCTGGCAAAGCTCAGAAGAAGAAAGTCCCGCACTCACCAAACCTCGTAGCCAAGAATTCAGCGCAGTCGTTCCGCTGCAGGCAACCAGTCATCACACAGGGCTCGTTGCACTGCTCCCGGATCGTCGTTGAGCTGCTCAGCATACAGTCAACCGCATATCTTCGCTGCTGGCCTCCGTTGTCGCGATCTCACCGCTGGCAGACAGTTGTTGTAATCGCACCGCTGGCGCGAGTTGTTGGGAATTCGGCGCTGAAGCCCGTTGTTGCACCTGGGTCGCAAGCCCCAAGGGTAGCGTTGGCCTGGCGGCCTATGGTACAACTGGAAGCATCCGAAGGTCCCGGCAAAGCATGAGTCGACTGGTAACAACAAAACAACTTGTTTATTCTAACATCGCAAAGAGTTGGCGGTCAGGTTGACCGAAGTAGAGAGACGGGAGTGCACGTTACTCAACAGAAGAAATCGGAGCCCTCCTTTGGCGTCCGGGGGCAGCTGCTTTTATACTCTCGCAGTTGAGGGCAAGAAGGAACCCCTCTATAGACGAGCACGTGACGGTGCCGCTCGGGAACAATGGGATAAGGTGGCGCAGCCGTCGTGCCGGCGCCGTTCGGGCACAATGGGGAGGAGAAGGTGGCTCACACGTCGTGTCGGCGCCTGTCAGACCCCCTCGCTTCACAGTTGTTGGGAGCTCCTCTCCCCGGCTGCCGCGCTTCGACAAGCGTGGGCACCAATATGCACATACACTCACACACGCACATGAAGACACGTGGCATCGGAACATGCCTGGACGCGCTTGGCGGGGAGGCGTAGCGGCGGCGCCGAACGGGCCAAAATGTCTGCCGCTTTGAACGAAGCCCCGGCGTCCGTTGCATCCGCGCCGGCTAAACCGCGCGTCGTAGGCGAAGCGTAACACTAGGGGTTCCACCCAAATATTCTTTTTTTTTGCCTTTTCTCAATAAAGCTTTACTCTCTGTCTCTCTCTCTCTCTCTCTCTCGCTATGAGAAATTCAGCATTGTCCGTTATAGATACACCACTAACGTTGTTATTCTTCTGGACTATAATTCAGAAGAAGATATTAGGCTAGAATCGTTCATAAGCGCAAATGTCAGCCGATCCTGTTGCTAGACATTCCATTAGCGAAACAGCCTGCCAATGGCTAAGAACCTTTATGCCAAATTGATTCTACAGAATCCCGCAAGGTGAAGGAACGTTCATCACAGGAAAAATTGTCATCTACACAAATGTAGCCCGAAGAGAGAGAGAGAAAGAGAGAGGAGGGGGAATTATAAGTGAGAGGCATGCTACGAAGGAAACCCATACGGGTTTATCAGAAAGAAAGCTTTGCAGTTGAGGAAAGATCCCGGACGAGGACGAAATTTTCCTCAGTGTTCCTGTGCTTTCAGTTGTTGATAAATTCGCCATCGCTGTGCGATCTGCTAGCCTCCCGGTTAGTTCAGATGGCAGAGAGACTACCCCGGAAGGGCGTTGGTTCCAGGTTCGTATCATGGACGAGCACGAATTTTTTTCTTCAACTGGAGGCATTGCTTTCTCAGAAACCCGTGCGGTTTTTTTTTTTTTGTAGGTGCGCGCTGCATTCGTATGCATGACAGCTTTGCCTTTCAAGAGCACTTCTGAAAAAAAAATAAAGAAAACTGTGTGAATTCCTGTTTGTAAAAATTGTTTCTAGTCCGCACTCTTTTTGCATTGATTGATTGTTCGATTGAGACGTTGAGGTGAAGGGGTTTTGGAAAAATTTTGAGCGCCTGTTGTTTCTTGACATGCATCTAAAGCCGGGTACATGAGCGTTACTAAATTTCGCCGTAATCTAAACGTGGCAGCCGCTCTAGGGTATCGAACCCACGACCTCATGAATCCACGACCTCAAGAGAACTTCACACCTGAGCCACCGCTGCAGGTCCTTTGTCTTATAAAGTTTGTTCCGTTTATTCGCGCTGTTCGTTCTTGAGCCAGCAATGCGCCAAGCGGCCTATTTCAGCCCTCTGTTCGAGCCAAGAAGACCCAGAAGCGCGATATTTTACTGCGGTGTGATCATTTATGGATGACACATTAATGGGTGATTTCAGCTACACCGCAGCATATTCGCTGCAGCACCCGTAGCACGGGTGCCCTCCCCGATGCCGACAAGCAGGCCCCCCGCGAGGCGCCGACATGATCGGCGCTCGATATCGTGTTTCCGGCCGGGTTAACGCGATATCCCGTTTCTTTGTGCCGCGTTGTTGTCCCGCAGCTCGTGTTTCAAGTGCACTGCCAGGAAGCAATTAGTTTCTCGGCTGGAGATCGCGGTCCGGTCTGTGCCGTTCCCCTCCGCTGTCCGAGCTCGCGGCTCGTATCTCATTGTGGTCGCCGGTGCCTGCGCACATCCCCCCGTCACGACTTTGACTTTTCGCCTTCAAGTTCCGAGGGGCTCAGCTGCGCGTTGTAAAAGGCTCCGAAGTAGAGAAACAAAACGCCGCCGTGCGAGGAGGCGCCGGCGGTGCGTGATTTGTGACACGATAAGTACGCGCGTAAAGCGCGCTTCTCCTTAGCGCGGGCATCCTGGCGGAAATGGGCTCGCGCGCATTAATCATTCGTACAGCTGCTGCGAAAGCAACGGGTGAAAAACTACGGAAGGTTCGCAACTCTGTGGCTAAGCTTCTGACGCAATCTCGACGTCCGGTGGAACCACGTATTACTTTCTTCGCTGTTCTGCACGATCCACCGACTGGACATCGGTGCGTTCCGCAAATATGCGCATCTTGCTAGTGTGCGCGTTTCGATTGGGCTTTGATATGTGTCGCACTGAAATAGCTATGCTCCAATGGCGTAGCTAGACATTTACTTCAAGTGGGGGGGTGGGGGGAGGGGGGAGGGGGGGCTGGGCAGGCTTCATACTAGCACAATATTTTCGGAGGTACAGACGTGCACGTCAGGCGTGCCACCCCTTGGCTACGCAACTGCTATGCTCTTTAATATGCATATTTTGATACTACTTTTTGTCATTGCAGCGTAGAAAACTGGACGTGCGTATATTTAATCTCCCCACCTTTTCTCCTCTCTCTCTCGTCAATTAATTATTTTTATTAGCAGCGTGAATCCAAAACATTGGCAATGTAAAACCAAAATGAAATGAGCCAGCATCGACCTAGATGTCAACGTCGCCAAAACATACATTCAGTTTTAAAAAGTGCCTCGTGAATTTTGGCGCAAACATTATGAATCTACTGAGGAAATCGGGTCAAGATGCAGCAGTGTCTTAGGCGTTGTTTTAAAGGCTCTCCAAGTTTCTTCCAATTTCGTTGTACTAGTTACCTGCTGTAATTGTGTTCGAGGTGAAGTTTGTTACTGTGCTTCTCCCAGCTCTCATTTCTTTTTGCACAATTTCATTAATTTGAAGGTACTGGACGATCTGGGAATAAGACGCTCGAACGAGGTGGAGATGAAGCTCCCCGTCCCCGTAGAGGTCCGACGCCAGACCAGAATCGACCCCATACCGAGGAACATGAATCCCGAGTTCAACAAGGGAAGAAGAGCGGCGAGGGCCAAGGCTCTCATCGACCAGCATGCCAACGACGACCACGCGCGGTACGTGGACGCGGCCGAATACAAACGGAACGCCTTCGCAGCGGTCGTCATAGAGGCGTCAACCGGCGCCACGAGGACGGCAGCGAGCGTGAGAGGCACCGAAGCGGAGCAAGCGGAGGAGATAGCCATCGCCCTGGCCATCGCCGACGCAGACTGCCACACGGTGCTGAGTGACTCAAGACAGGCGGTGCGAAACTTCGCCAAAGGGCAAACCTGCAGGGAGGCTGAGCGCGTACTGCGAGCGGTAAAACTAGACGAACGAAAAGTACGACTCAAGTGGTTCCAGGCGCACGCGGGCGACGCGTCGGAACGCAATGAGAACCATAACGAGACGGCACACGCCGCGGCGCGAGAGCTAACCAACCGCGCCCCGGCGACAGACCGTCCGACGTGGTTCGGAACGAAGGACCGCATGACGGATTACAATGAAATCACGAAGGCCTACCGCTTGGCTCGCAGGACTCTTCCACCCCCGCACCCGAGACTGAGTCGAGCGGAGGCGGTAGTACTGAGACAGCTCCAGACCGGATCGCTACCGAGCCCGAAACTGTTGAATCGCATGTACCCCGAGACATATCCGACAGATATGTGCAGAGTCTGCCGGAGGGAGACCGCAGACTACACGCACATCTTGTGGGACTGCATTAAATATCCAGAAGACGCTAACTCAAGAACACTCCCACCGCGGCTCGAGGCAGCCGCGAAGAGCTACGACCGAGACGATCAGCTCTGGGCCGTCCAGCAGGTCCTCGAGGCGCTCGAAAGGCACGGACCCAGCGAGCCGGCAACGGCGAGCGGAGACCCGCGCCGAGTAACGCACCTTCGAGGATGACGTAGGCCCTCGTCGGGGCGCGCGAGCGCCCAACTGCAGGCATAAATAAAGTTTCTCCAATCCAATCCAATCCAATCCATTAATTTGCGCCTTCTTAAGACATCTTTTCTCTTTCTTACGTTATCACTTTTACTTTCTTAATATCACTTTTGCTTCTCAGTAAGATTCTACTTTCTAAATTAATTTCAGGATCTCGCGATATAACTACCGATTGTTGTTTTCAGTGAATAGCTAACTTTTTATTGTTGCCACGCTACTAATTCTATAGCATTTCTCTTCCCATTTCCAAACTCACAAGAATTAGCAGGCACTGTTTTTGACACAATGAGCAACAATAGCCGTTCTTTATTAAAAGGCCTGGCACTCTACTATTTCAACCCTATTGCGTGTTATCGGCTGCCTATCTTCTCCTCCCTGCTAGGCGCAGTTCTCGTTCATTTGAACCATCTGGCACCGTAAGGCAAAGAAAACAATTGTGAAGGCATCCATGCCATCGAGTATGTCTACCCTAAAGTCCGTGCATCAGTGCAAGCTGCGTGCTAAATAGTTCATTTCACAGGGTTAATTCTACCAGAAATTCCCCTGTCTTAAACAGGCAAGCTCTATTTATTATATTCAAAAATATCCCCTCGCCAAATGTAATTTATAATGTGAGACTTAGGATATCCTTGCCAATGTCGTTATCAACAGGATCCTGCGCGCTGGCACACTGCGCAACACAACGCAGACGGACAACAGCTGCGTACAGTTTCTCATGCCTCAGAAATTTGTCACCAAAGCCGGCGTCATCTATGACATTGTCATTGCTATCCCGAACGCGGACCTCCCTATGCTTATAAAGCAAGCTACCGAAGGTGTTCACATCATTCGCGTCGGTCACCCCGGGAACCGAGGCTGTTTGAGGGAGAGAGTTGGGCTAGTTGGAATTGGGGCAACGATATGTCCCAGCGCATAAGAAAATAAAAAAAAAGTGCAGAGATAGAAGGACGACGGAAAAAGTAGAGCGCCGGACCCTTTTTTTTTAGTTGCGATAAAGACTTGCCCTTAAGGCATAATTCTTGATGCGCATACGTGTATTATATGTGTGCTGTGAGGCCTGTGTTGTGTATGAAGTGAAGCAATGTTTTGTGGAATCTGTTGTCATGTATCCAGCGGTCATAGCTGGTTGTCACACTGTAGCGGAGGCCGGCTTGCAGTAGGAGACGCGAGCGTTCCGATTTTAAACCAGTACATGTCCATATTAGGTGGTATGCATCTGCTTCCATCACAGGAACGGAGCAGTATGGACACGTAGCACCCAGCGGTAAATGCGACCAGTTCCACCTTGAGATGACAGCCGGTGTAAGGGCCACCCCGACCTAAACACAGGCTATGTCAAGGTCATATTTAAAAGGCCCCTCACCAGGTCTGGCCATTTTCAACTGACAAGTGCAGTACATACAATGCGCGCTAATGAACGTGCCTGCTAAGTATCACATCTGTACGCACGACGGAAAGAGCTTAAATTTCAAACCAAACGCCATTTGCCCTTCTCGTCGCGGGTGCCACGCTCCCAGTCGGAGAATCCCCATCAATCGCACAAGTGCGCCTACGTACATGGAAGTGCTGTGACGTCATTCACAGTGGCATTTGGCTTCGATAATTATTCGAGGCAACATCAGTTATTTGTTTAATCTCTTGTTTCAGTAAATGAATTAAATATTAGAAAAATAATAAAATATGCAAACCTAATGTCGGCGAGTTTTCGTCTTATTTTGAACCGTAGCAAAGAAAATGTACTTCCGTTTCGTTTGCTTGTTCCCACCTCGTGCAGTCGCGCCCGCAGACAACAAAACTATGTCATTTTCTACCGCGTTCCAGCGCCGCGATCATGCTCTTTCATCCTCTCGCTCCTGCTTCAGTGCTCGTGATCGTGGCACTGACATACCGCTAATCAGGTGTTCTCGTGCGGAGCGCGCAAAAGCGGTCGCTGCGCAAAACGAGACAAACGCCACAGCTCGAGCACGACAGAGAGAGAGAAAAAAAAAAAAGAAGGCGGGCCAGTGACGTATTCGTCACGCACTCCTACGGCTCCGTTTTGGGAGAACGCAGGGAAAGAATTTCGCTTGCGGGTGCTCGACGGATCAAGTGGAGCGAGTGTCTATGTTGGCAGTGATACCCGCTTCCTGAAATCATGGCTTCACAGCACTTCAAATATTTATATCTCTGCTATTATTGAAATAATTTGCAAAATTATTGCGGTAGAGCACTCCCTAGAGGGCACGTAACAACTTCCAACGTATAGCCAAAATTGGCTATGTGGCCTGGTGACGCGCCCTTTAGGGGCGACTGCATCGCCACTTATGTTATAGTCGGCCCCTCGCCAACATATTTTGCTCACGTATTCCAAGAGCACTAAAGTGCCACAAGCTCCTCAAGGTTAGGCAGGTGAAAGTCATGTGTATACAAGTTCTGTTGTGTGTTCCCTGTGTGCTTGAAAGCGCGCAGAAGACACCTGCCGTGAAGCCTTTTGCTAGTGCGCGAACTACCATGTTCCTCATGATTCCACTTCCAAAGATTACACATCAATGAAGAATCCAGTTCGCTACTTTCGATGGAGCGGTCAGAAAAATTTTGACCCACAGGGAGACCACTGCAATTTTCCAGCGTCGTCGACGTCAGCATTGACGGTCTTCCAGGCAGGCTATATAACATCCAGCGCATTTGCTACCTCACTGGCGCGGCGTTCAGCCGAAGTTGACGACAAGATGGACATAGAAGCCGGCAAGCCTCACTGTTCAAATTAGGAGTGGCCTACATTGCTGCATGCACAGATTGGCGAGGAGTCGCACTATGCGGCCCCTACTCTGACACGCATACACCTGCTGATCAGGTTCCAGTTGCACACAGACAAGTCACATCCATGCTCGGTAATTAATGGTCGTCATCCGTGTACTT